>NC_140493.1:77066214-77666214 GCF_964271855.1 Acomys minous | reverse complement strand
GCACCAGATCTCATTACAGATGGCTGTGAGTCACCATGTGGTTGCCGGGAATTGAACTCGGGACCTCTGGAAGTGCAGCCAGTGCTCTTAACCTCTGAGACGTCTCTTCAGCTCGTGGTCTCAGAACTCAAGATGAGACAATCCTTGACCACTTGGCCAGAGGATGGAGGTGCCTAAGTCATGTCCCAAGACAGGTTAGGACCCACCCTCCCTGCTGTGCTGGGCTCCTGCCTGCTGCATGTTTTGCTGGTGCTGACTGTGAGCTAAGCTTCTGGCTGCATCTCTCCAACTCCCCAGGTGAGTGACCTAGGTAGCAGGGTACAGGAGACAGAAGAGCCTATGCAATACTCAATAGTCTGACCCCAGAACTGTAAAGATGGAGATCACCCTTGGGGCTTCTTCGCCAATGGAAAGCTGAGCAGGCTTTCCTGACCTATGGCCAAGGTCAAAGCCAGCCCTTGTACTTGAACAATAAGCTAAATCTAGGTCAGGAACATGGCAATTCCTACATTCAATTCAGGCACAGAGGCCAAAGGCAGTGTTTAGGGTAATCTTGGGAGCCATGCTGACTATCTCCTGGGTCCCAGCACTGCTCTGCTTTATTCAGCTTCCTCCATCTATTGCCCTACAGTGTTTGGCTAAGAACCTTCAGGAAGTGAAGGCCCAGAGTAAATCACTCACCGTGCATAGATCAGTTTGGCCAGACAGTCTCTGCGGGTGTCACACTCGGCTCGGGAGCAGGGCTTCCGGAACACCTGCTGTTGCTTGCCCGCCTTGATGGTTCGAATCCGCATCGTCTCCAGCAGCATGTCCTCTGGGAGCTGCAGCAGCGAGGCTGATGTCCTGACAGAGACTGGGAGAGGAGAGTCCTCCTTAGGCACTTTCCATCGGAACTGAGTGGATGGAGGAAACACAGCTTCTGATGGATGAGGAGGCTTGACACAGGGCTCCTTATGTGGCAGAGGCAGGACTTGAAACCATAGTGTTATAAATAGACAAATCACTTTCCAAACGACCTGACTGATTTTCACATTGGAAGATGGAGACAACAGTGTTGGCTTCACCAGAGGCTGAGGAGTAAATTATCCATGACAGGCCCTACAGCAGATGGTTTAATCAAGGGGCCAGATTGAAAAGTTCACCTTTCAGTTTCCGACTGCATCCCACTAACACTAGTCATTTTCCTGCCAAGTGCATTTCCCCATCCTTGTCTCTCACCCTTGGTACCATCCATCAGTTGGCAGGGCTGGGCTTCATCCTCTGAGTCAGCAAAATGGACATTGCCAAGGTGCAGTAGTCCTGCTAGGACCTGAGGGGTGGAAGGGATGGTCAGGAAGCAGGGGCTGGAGTCCTTATGCTGATGTTACAACAGAGGAAGACAGGAGCTCCTGAGGACTGCCCCACTGTCTCTCTCTGTCAGACATGACTTCGTGTTCGAGCAACCCAACACAATCTCTTCAGCATCCTGTGAGGCACATGCCATAAGGATGCCTGTTACAGAGCTGGGAGCTCAATGTCGAGCCTAGAAGAAAGGCGAGATTAGCGTCTAGGCAGCGAGACTACTGAGGCCTCCCTGAGCAGCCAGCGGCGCCTACCTCCACCCATCTGCACCATTCCCCACACTTCATGAGCAGTCCACGTGGAGTACTGCTCCTGTGAGCTACAGGCCAGGTTAACTTCTGCCTGAGGGGGCTTGGCTGGGACAGCTTCCTGGGGCCTTGTCTAAGCATTACTTGGGCTGTGACAGTCCCGCCTGGAGGAGGAACTATGAGGCTGGTCTCTACACTAGGTGCTACCCTTCTGCCTGTGCCTTCAATAATCTATCTAGGCCGGGCATTGTGGCGCACGCCTTTAGTCCCAGCACTCGGAGGCAGAGGCAGGCGGATCGCTGTGAGTTCCAGGCCAACCTGGTCTACAAAGCTAGTTCAGGACAGCCAAGGCTACACAGAGGAACCATGTCTCGAAAAACAACAAACAAAAAACCCAAAACAACAACAACAAAACAAAACCTATCTCAATAGGCAGCTTTGAAACAATGACGGCAAGGAGACCCTCTGGAAGGTCCAGTAGCTTTGGAAACCCTTGGACCGCACACGAAGCCAACAGAGCCTCTCCTCCCGTTGCCGCTGCTCCCAGAGGGATCACCTCCACATGCTACCGGTCTGGCCACAAACTATGCCAGGAGGGGGAAGCTGTGTCCAGGAGGCAGTATGGCTGCGGCATAGGGTCATAACACCTTTAGTGGAATGGATGAGCATTGCCCTGGCAAAACTACCTTCCTGATGATGGTGTCTTCCCTGCCAGGTAAGCACGCCATGACACCCTCAGAGCAGCACTCATGCCCAGACTCCCAGTGTTGCCCACTCCTTCTGGCTTGTCCTCAAGTACTGTCCTTCTGCACAAACTCTTACCTAGCAGTGTCCATACTGGGTGTGACAGCCTGGCTTCCGAAACACCATGCGGAAGCCATCAGTATCCCATCTTCCTGTAGTGGTTTCCCTGTCCCTGATTCAGCCTACGTGTACATTACATCCTGTGCTCCAGGGGGGGAGGAAGTGAGGGAAGCAACTGGCCTTCAGCAAAGGCAGAAAAGCAGTTGAGGACGAGGCTAGCTCACAGGGCTTCCAGAGAGGGAGAGGGTTGGGGGTAGGAAGAGGTGGGCATTTCAAGTGGCACCCACTTTATCTTTAGTGGTGTCCCGCATAGATGTTTGGGTTTTTTTGTTTTTTGTTTTTTGAGACGGGGTTTTTCTGTGTAACAGCTCTAGTTGTCCTAGAACTCTCTGTAGACCAGGGTGGCCTCGAACTCACAGAGATCCTCCTGCCTCTGCCTCCCAAGTGCTGGGATTAAAGGCGTGCGCCACCACTGCCCGGCTCTGCATAGGTTTCTTTACCTCTGGTTTTCTCAAGTATAAAATGGAAATAATCTTTATGCACAAGAGATTGTTGATAAAACCAACTGACCTAAGAGGTGTGAACATAATTTCTAAGCTTTAAAGTGTTAGACAAACAAGGAACAATTACTTCTCTAGTCTGGTAACTGTAATAAAACCTGCCCCAAGGTCCTTGTGCTCTGAGCTTTCGGGTCACTGTGCCACGTTCATTACTCAAGTGACACTATATGATGTGTCACTGACTCTATGGTCCAATCCAGTCCACACCTGTCTTCAGGCTCCCCACAGAATGGTGGCCAGCTCTTTGTATATGGTAGTGCGGGCTTGAAGTCCTAGATGTTGGTGGAAAGAGAGTCCCAAGTCCAGGGGCGATCCATGACAAGGGCTACCATCACCTCTAAGTGTAAGTAGCTTGGCTTTTCTTCTGACCTTAAAGATGTTGTTCTGGGTAGGAGTGTCGATGCCCAGATGGAGCATGGCCTCTCTGGTCACCTCGAAACAATCCTCTGAAAAGAATCCATGCCACAGTCCAGTGGTCAGGAGGGTCAGTAGGGGAAGGGAGGCAGGCCCTGGGCAGAATGGGTGGGGCTTCAGGGCAGTTAGAGGGACCAGAGAGGCTCCTACCTTCCAAACTGCTTTCTGGATTGGGTAGCCAGGAGAAGGCAGCTCCCTCAGGGAGGTACCACTGGAGCCTTTCATCCTCTGTGGCTCCTTTGCAAATCTGTAGGGAGGGAGGTACAGGAGGCTGAGCTGGGGGTACGAGGGCCTGCAGGCCTGGTGTGTAGTAACACTGTGGAGTAACACTGCAAGGCTGAGAGGTCCCCCAAAGTGAGCACAGGGCATGGGGTAAGAGAAACACCTCTGTCCAGGATGTCTTCAGCCTGATGGAGAAAAGCGTCATCCTGGAAAGCCGGGGGTCTGCTGCAGAACACATGACTCTCACAGGGGAGACTGTGTCTCCATCCCCTTGCCTAAACAAGCTTCTAGTCGGTGCAATGCCCTGAGGAAAGCCCAGTCCAGGGAAGGAACATAATCCCAAAGCAGCCGTCACACTTTTATGGGAAACAGTTTCCATCTTAGAAAGGTCCTCAGTCTAATGAGGGCCATAAAGCTTCCCTGCCTCAAGGACCTTCTGGTCTGATAGAGGCAGCAAGACATACCTCTAGGCCCAAACTGTGTCTGATGAGCAGCCAGTGAAGGGCCAGGTCTGGAGCATGCTAGGGGAGGAGGGATGAGCCGCCCAGCCTGCACGTGGCAGTGTGTTCCACCTGGCACACACCTGGTAGAAGATGTGGAAATTCCTCTCACTGGCGGCCTGACAAGCCACTCGCGTTTTCTCTAGGAGGTAGGTCTGGACTGCAGCTCCTGTCATCTGCTGGGCTCTGGCACACAGAAGCAGAGCCCACCATTATCCCTTCATCCCACAGCCATTTATTGGCACTAGCTCTACACCAGACTGCCACCTAGCAAATCCCTTCCAAGCTCTTCTTGCGTTGGGAACATTCAGAGTGTCCTAGGGAAGCCAGGTGTAGTGGCCAGGAAGAGCAAGTTCAAGGTTAGCCTGGGCTATATGAGACTTTGTCTCAAACAACAGAACTCAGAATCTCCTTGAGTGTTCTGAGATATTCTCTTGCACGTAGCTCGGGTAGGCATCACCTCTACGGTTCACTCTGCCCCATCTCAAGGTAGGAGTTGCTGTCCTGACTTCAGGCTCAAGGTTATATCCCAAAGAGACACTTTAACAAGAAATTTCTGAGCAAGAGAAGCCAGCATGAGCACACCGGCTCAAGGTCACAGTAGCTATGGGTTTCTAGGTTAAAACAGGACACATCGCTGAGCTCAGGAAACCCACAGATACCACACAGAAGCCATGAAGAGGCCCAGGCTGGTGACTGCCCCAGCTGCTTCCAGTCCCCAGCTCTGCAGGGTGGCAGCAGTTATTACCTGTTCAGCTGGAGCTGGATGAATTTCCCAAAGCGACTGCTGTTGTTGTTCCTCAGAGTGCACGCGTTCCCTAGAGATCACACCTGGGTTTATGCCCACTCCCTCAGGTTTGCAGAATTCTCACCAGCTGCTATGGCTGTATCCCTGTCTTTGGTCACCTAAAGGCTCCGTTGCTAATTTTCATATCACGGGGGTCAGGAGCACATGGGCTTTGACAAATGGGGTTCAGGAGATTTAGAAGAACTTCTGGACCAGGAATAGGAAATGAACAAGCCTAGGCACTCAGGCTACTTTTTTCTATTTTTCTTTTATGTATATGAGTGTTTTGTCTCCAGTCTTGTATGTGCACTACATATGTGCCCATGTCTGTAAGAGGTCAGAACATGTGATCGATCCCTTGGAACTAGCAATGGATGGTTGTGAGCCATCATGTGGGTGCTAGGAACTGAACTAGGTCCTCTGCAAGAGCAACAAATGCTTTTAACCACTGAGCCATCTCTCCAGCCCCAGACGGAGACTTTCTGCTTTAAAGGAAGAGGTGAAAACAGGCTGTCACTATTGGTTTTAGACACAGACACAGCATGTGGACTCCAGGCCCAACATGGACACTACTAACTATGCCACCGTGAGTCAGATGTAGTGGAGTATTTCTTTAATCAGAGCCAGAGGCAGGGAGATCTCTGTGAGTGTGAGGCTAGCCTGGTCTACAGAATGAGTTTTAGGATAGCCAGAGCTATATAGTGTGACCCTGTCTCAAAAAAACAAAAACAAACAAACAACCCACCAAAAAACCCAAACAATCTCCTCCCCCCAAAAAAATCTATAACATGTTTGACAAATTTCCTTTTTTGGAACATTAGGAAACCGAATAGAAAGGTAAGATTTGGACTAGATGAGCCTAAGGCACTCTATTTAACTGGCTTATATGTGCCAAATGCACCAGGTCTATCCGGAAGTGGTCTTGCCGATGCTATGCTCTGCCTCTGAGCTGTATCCCCATATGACAGCACCTTTAATGGAAGGAAGCTGAGGCAATGTGGGGAAAGGCTGGGACTCTGGTAGTGAAGGACAGTCAATCTCCAACCCAGAGAGAGATCTTAAAGCACTACCTCACTCCTGGAAGGTGGGGCTGGAGTACAGTGCAGAGGACACCGAGCTCACCAAAAGCTTCCATGACAGGGTTGGAGTTCAGGATCCGCTGTTCAATCCTCTCTGCGATCTTGTGGTTCTCACAGGAAGTAGGTGAGGCAGCCACCACAGCATAGAACTTCATCAGGCACCGGGATGTCCACGTCTGTAGGAAAAGCAGCCGTGTGGGTAGTGTCCGCGTCCTCATCCCCTCCGTCCACAGAGCCCAGGGAGACGCCCACCAGAGCATCTCCCTCATCAAACATTATTGCCTACACAAACGCGTGAAGGCCGAACTGAGCTACGGCCTCGGACGAGGCACTTCCCATCTGTGAAGTGGAGACGCACACCTCTGTTCCTCTCAGCTCAGAAAATGCACTAAGGAAAGAGGCTGAGTATAGGAGGACACCCTTCCCACACCGCAAGCCCAGACCCGGCGGGCTACTCAGCACCTCTGCGGCATCATAGCTATTACTGGTTACTCTACAGGAGGCTTTCTGTGTATTTGCTTACAGATCCTGGAGACATAGGGGGGTGTGTGGTGTGTGTGTGTGTGTGTGTGTGTGTGTGTGTGTATTCATTGCCACCACCCCAGACAGGGTCTCTCTGTGTAATAGCCCTGGATGTCCTGGAACTCACAGAGATCCAACTGCCTCTACCTCCTGAGTGCTGAAAGTGGAGGTGTGTGCCACCATGCCCAGCTAACCTACTTTTACTTATTTATCATTATCGAGTTTATGCACCTATTTTTTTTTAAATCTATTTAGTATTTTTGGGACAGGATCTTACTATATAGTCCTTGCTAGCCTGGAACTTTCTTTGTAGACTAGATCTAATGCCTTGAGATCACATCAATCTTCCTGCTTCGGATTCCTCAGTGCGCTGAAGGCTTACACCACCACGCCCAGCTGTATCTATTACCTCTACTCCCAACAAAAGGTTCCTTTGTGTAACCCTGGCTATTCAGGAACTCACTCTGTAGATCAGGCTGGCCTCAATCTCACAGAGATCCTCCTGTTTCTGCCTCCCTGGGTGTTGAGATTACAGGTGTATGCCGCCATGCCCAGCTACATCTATTTTTGTAAGTGATGAAACTAAACAGAACAACAAAACAAAACAATTACACCAAAACCAAACCTAAACCTTTTAAACTTTACTTTCACAAAACCTACTAATGTCTGGGCATGTGGCACATGAATTGAGTCTCAGACCTCCAAAACAAAGACAAGTGGATCTTTGTGAGAGCTAGCCTGATCTACATAGTAAATTCCAGAACAGCCAAGGCTATACAGAAAGAGTATGTCTCAAAAAAACAAAACAAAAAACCAACAAAAAAGCCCCCACCAAAACAAAACAAAACAAAAACCCACAAAAACAAAACCAACAAAAGGAGGCTGGACAGACGGCTCAGAGGTTAAGAGCACTGGCTGTTCTTCCAGAGGTCCTGAGTTCAATTCCCAGAAACCAGATGGTGGCTCACAACCATCTATAATGGGATCTGGTGCCCTCTTCTGGCTCACAGACATACATGCAGACAAAAACACTGTATATAATAAACACACACACACACACAAAACCTTAAAAAAAAAAAACCAAAACTCAGTCAACTTAATTATAAAATTTATATTCTTTGATTTTAATCAGCCAAAATGATATAGTCACTAGCACTTTCTTGTTAGTACACAGAATAGGTTTTTGTTTTATTTTTAAAATTTTCTTCTACTTTTTGAGATTATAATATAATTATATCATTTCTCCAAACTCTCCATTATACCTCTCCCTATTCTCTTTCTGAGACTGGGTGTAGTTATGTGACCCTGGCTGTCCTTGGACTCTAGTATCTGTCCTTTAGCCTCTGTAGGGATTATAAATGTGCCCGCATCATCAAAAGAATACAGTTGTCAGGCTCCAGTGGCGCACGCCTTTAATCCCAGCACTTGGGAAGCAGAGGCAGGTGGATCACTGTGAGTTCGAGGCCACCCTGGTCCAGGACAGCCAAGGCTACACACACACACACACACACACACACACACATACACATACACACACACACACACACACACACACACAAACCCTGTTTCGAAAAACAAAAAAATCAAAACAAACAAACAAAAAAGAATACAGTTGGCTCTTTCCATGTTGACTGTGTCCTATCATCTTAGTAAATTACAACACCTCCCCACCCACCCATCCTAGCTGTGTTTGTTGTTTTGAGACAAGACCTCTTGTAGTTCAGGCTGGCCTTGAACTTAGTTGAAGATAACCTTGAACTTCTGCTCCTTCTGCCTCCACCTCCTCAGTGCCAGGAGTGTAGGTGTGGCCACCATATACAGCTTACTTGTATTTCCTGCACCGAAGGCAATTACTTTACAACTCAGCTACATTCCTACGACACCACCCCACCTCTTTTTGTTTTTTGGGGTTTTTTTTGTTTGTTTTTGGGACAGGGTCTCTCTGTGTAGCCATGGCTATCCTGGACTAACTATGTAGACCAGGCTGGCCTCCAACTCACAGTGATCCTCCTACCTCTGCCTCCCAAGTGCTGGGATTAAAGGCGTGTGCCACCACGCCCAGCTCTTAACAAATTCTTTAGGTTGGAAGTGTTCAGTCTTTTCTATTTTCCACCAGACTTAGAGAATTTGTAACATTTCTTCTTTTAATGTTTGGCAGAATTTAAAAGTGAAGCTATCTGGGCCTGGTACTTTCTTTGCAAAAATATTATCAATTTTTAAACTTATTTTTTAAAATTCCGCTTATCTAATTTTATTCATGTGCTCCATGTGGGTGTAGATTTTAACAGTTTTTAATTTTTTAGTTTTTTTTTCTGATTTTTCCAGAGTTTCTCTGTGTAGCCCTGGCTGTCCTGGAACTCACTCTGTAGACCAGACCTGCCTCTGCCTCCCAGTGCTGGGATTAAAGGTGCCCGGCTAGCCATCTTTTTTTAAAAGGTGTGTTTGCTGGGCATGCGGCTCAGTTGTAGATCAACCGCCTTGAATGCACATGATCTGCAGCTCCGTCTTCACATTTCACAAAAATCCTTGGAATTCACTTATTTTTGTCTATTATTTTTGTTTTCTACCTTATTATTATTATATTTTTGTTTTTAAAAGATTCATTTATTATTTATACAGTATTCTGCCCACATGTGTGCCTGCCCACCACAAGAAGGCACCAGATCTCATTACACGTGGCTGTGAGCCACCGTGTGGTTGCTGGGAATTGAACTCAAGACCTTTGAAAGAGCAGACTGTGCTCTTACCCTCTGAGCCATCTTTCCAGCCCCTATTTTTAGTTTTCCAGGACAGGGTCGGTGGTGGCACACGCCTTTAATTCCAGCACTTGGAAGGCAGAGGCTGGTGGATCCCTGTGAGTTCAAGGCCAGCCTGGTCTACAAAGTGAGTCCAAGGCTACACAGAGAAACCTGTCTCAAATCACACACACACACACACACACACACACACACACACACACACACACACACACACAAAAGACACGGTTTCAAACAACAAAACAAAAGAAAAAAAAGTTTGGGGATGTATTATAGTTCATTGGTAAGCATGCCTGCACAGCACATTCAGGACCCTGGGTTTATTTATTTTTTATTTTTGTGGTTTTTCAAGACAGGGTTTCTTTATGTAGCCTTGGCAGTACTGGACTCCCTTGTAGACCAGGCTGGCCTTGAACTCATAGAGATCCACCTGCCTCTGCCTCCCGAGTGCTGGGATTAAAGGTGTGAACCACTATGCCTGGCTTGGGGTCCTGGGTTTAATCTCCAGTATAGCAAAATAAAAAAAAGGTCCAACAAGATCGTTCAACAGGTAAAGGCTCTTGCTGACAAGGCTGGTGTTCTGAGTTCTATCTCTAGGATCCACATGGTGAAAGAGAGAAGTGACTCCCAAGAGTTGTCCCTCTGACCTCTACACATGTGCTGTACACATGTGTGGCGCACGCCTTTAATCCCAGCACTCGGGAGGCAGAGGCAGGCGATCACTGTGAGTTCCAAGCCAGCCTGGTCTACAGAGTGAGTGCCAGGACAGCCAAGGCTACACAGAAAAACCCTGTCTTCAAAAACCAAAAATAAAAATAAAAACAAAAAGCAGGCCTAGCCCATGGCCACTCAGTGAAGGGTTACTGAGCTCTGCTTCTGCTGGCCTTAGGCCAGGATCTGCCCCATTCCCAGAGCACTCGGCTGGACAAGACTCTTTGTCTAGGAGCTGAGCTTTCAGCCACTTTGCGCACCTGAGGCCTCTCTACCTACTTACTGTTTTCCTGGAGACTAAGGTCAACTAGTCGCTGCATTTCTCACCTGTGTTTCTTCCCACAGCACCTGTCTGTGCCAGTCCTGCAGTCTAGAGCCCCGGATGTACTTAATGTGCAGGAACTCTTTGTGAGTGTAGGCAAAAGGGCTTGTAGTCCACATATGCCTCATAAAGTGCTCTGGGGAGAGAGAGGCAGCTGGGTGAGACCTGCCTCCTCTGCTTCCTCTTACCACCTGCAGGGACCCTTGTTTATGGAGTTCCTATCCCATCTTCTGTGGTTCTGCTTTCTGTAAGTCCCTCTGGCCATACCAGATGTCTCTTACA
Source organism: Acomys minous (assembly GCF_964271855.1). Taxonomy (NCBI): domain Eukaryota; kingdom Metazoa; phylum Chordata; class Mammalia; order Rodentia; family Muridae; genus Acomys; species Acomys minous. Next base: position 77,655,666 of record NC_140493.1, on the reverse strand, counting down.
CACTGCCCTTGCTGACAGACAACCACAGCAGGGTTGAGTGTATTTATTTATTTATTTTGATGTTTTGGTTTTTCAAGACAGGGTTTCTCTGTGTAGCCCTGGCTGGCCTGGACTCAGTTTGTAGACCAGGCTGGCCTCAAACTCACAGTGATCCACCTGCCTCTGCCTCCGGAGCGCTGGGATTAAAGGCGTGCGCTACCATGCCTGTCTGTTTTTTTATTGTAAATTGTTTTTTATTTTACATCAATGGGTGTTTGCCTGAATAGCTGTCTGCATCACATGTGTGCAGTGTCCACAGAGGTCGGAAGGGAGCATCAGATCTTCTGGAACTAGTTTCAGATGGTTATTAACTACCACGTGCCTGCTGGGAGCTGAGCCTGATCTTCTAAGTGCTCTCAGATGGCTGAGTTGTTTCCTCAGGCTTAATCCCAGCAGGCTCTGGCCTCCTCTGACCGGTCTCCCATAGCAAAACTAGCTACTTTTGGAGGAGAACTACCATGTGCCAAGCATGCTCCCAAACACCTCATGTGCACTGGCTCCTAGTTTATGTTCCCTTCATTTATTTATAGTGAGTGTCTCACTATGTAGTCCAGGCTGGGGTGTGAGCATCCTACATCACCTCCTACATCCTGGTATTACAGGTATGTGTCACCATGTTCACACACAAGTCCCATGCAGGTGTTGGCCCTCTATTCCCCCCTCCATCTCACAGGTGAAATGACCGAGGCCTGCGATGGTAGGAGCCTTTCTGGGGTACTGTATCTGTTGTACCACTATGCTGGATTCCCCAACTGTTTCCAGGGATTCTAGAGGCACCTTCAGTGAGAAAGTAAAGCTGCAGGGGGGAAAGTATCTCACCAGGGTGGCAGCAGAGCTAGCAGTGGAGGCTATGTGGGAGCCGCATCTTCTGACTCCTGCTGTGGTGCTTGCTGACCACAGCACAGCCTATCTGTGACCAGGCAGCCAGGGATGCCACAGGCAATGGCCCTGGCCTTTCTGCTCTCCTGGCTCTGTATGAGGACAGGCCAAGAACTTGGTAGTCCTACCTTTCCAGCTCCACTCTCTCCACTGACCACAATGGATTGGTTGATTGGCTCAATCAGGCTCTTGACATTCCGGTAGGTCTGTTCACCCACTGTGAAGACGTGGGGTTTCAATTTCTGAAATACCAAAGAGTCTTGTGAGCACCTGTTTTCAAGAGTGGCTGATCCAATGACAGCCTAGACTGGGAGGCTACCAGGAGTGGTGCTAGCATGCTTTCTCCAAAAACATTTGCCTGGAGGCCACAAAGTCAGGCCCAACTCAGACACTCCTACGGTTAGTGTTGTAACCTGCTTTAACTCTACAGCCCCTCCGTAGCATAACAGGAGCCATTTTGTTTTTACGTCTCCAGTTTGATCATGAGGTAAAGTTCAGGTGCTCAAGTTCCGCCCGCCTGAGAACTTGAACAGCCTTTTACTTACAATTCAGTACTTATTAAATGTTCTGCCTGAATTCATGATATATGTTCTACTTAAAGAAAACCACAATACCCTGCTATGTTCTGTTCTCCCGGAACAATGGGGAATTGAAAAGTCCCCAAGCCTGCATCCTAGCCAATCAGCTTAAAATGTTTTGTCTAGCTACCTAGGTACAATGTACTTGGGGAAAAAACTGATTATGTTTAGCTAGTCAAAATGATGTAATGCTACCCCACCCCCACCCCTTCCCACCCGGTTGTTAACTATTTGTCCTCTACATTGTACCTTAGTTATGTGTCTGAATTTCTGAGAGTTCCGGCTGGGCTGGGACATGGAACCAGTAGGTTTGGAATGACCTTATCACTGCAGCATAGGTAAAGAAGGACGGTGAAACCTCGGGGGGCCTTACCTGAGGCTGGGGCGCAGCATGGTACTCTCGCATCAGCTCTGGCGTGTAGAGTTGTGGGATGGGCTTGAAGGGGTTCAGAGCTACCAAGGTACAGCCAGCATTGGTATAGAATATGTCTTCTACGTACCGGGCCTGCAGGCACCTCAGGACTGAGGCAAAGATACTGTCAGCGAAGTCTGGCTCAAATACAGACAGAACCCCAGACACACATCTACTAAGCAGCTTTCCCTCTATAATTAGCTAAGTGCCATTAGAACCCTGTGGCTCCCCAGTGAACAGATATAAGATCTAATTAAGATGAGTCCCAAACCTAGAGCAAAACCTGCCCTAGGGAGCCCAGGTGCAGTGCCAGGCTCCGGGGGTTGGGGGGGGGGGCGGCAGAGGCCAGGTCAGGTCAGGAGCCTCATTGCTGAACGGAGGAAACAGCGCTGAAGACCCTTGCCACACACACACACCCCTTTTGCAGCAGCAGTCTGGAAGAGAGGAAGGCCCATACCTGTTTCCAGTGTCACAGGATTCACCTTGGTGAGGTCATCCAGCTGGTGCAGTGGGACCTCCCCACCCAGGAACTCTCTTAGGTCTCCCTTGAGGGATGTCCCACCTTGGGCATCAGAGCCTGAACTGTGGCCATTCACCTGGAAGGAAACGCCACGAGGGCCGTGAGACCTGGGTTTCAGACCAGTCAGTTGGCAGCTAATACAGGTGGAGTCTGCAGAGGAGAAAGAATAGGTCTCTACAAGATCCAGGTGGCTCATGTTTCAGCTCTGCTACTTATTGGCGTGAGAGCCTGGGCATTCACGTCTATGAGCCACGTGCTGTTTCCCCAACCGCCCCCCCCCATGAATAAAGGAAATAAATTCAACTCCCAGGCAATGGGGCTAGAGAGATACACAGATACTTAGCCAAGGCCTTCATGATACATGCTAATAACCGGTGGCCTCCTGTCTCCTCTGCTGTGAGCTCCAGCTGAGGTAGCTTTTAGGCTACAGGCTACCAGCCTCACAGAGCTGCTGTCTGTCCTCCAGGAAGCATGGAGTAGGAAAAGAAGAGAGGTGCCTGGCTGGAATCAGCTTAGGAAGGATAAATTCTTAGTACGACAAGAGTTTCCAAGGAGACTGGCGAACTCTAAAAGCCTTCACTGCCCAGGAAGAAGGTAGCTTGTTTCATCTGAGCAGCACTGTGATGAGTTTCTTTAATGACTGTGAGTCTCAGACCCCTCATAATCTACAGAGCAGGCTCTTGTTATCTAGGGCAATGGCTGTGGTCGGCACAGCTCAGCCCATGGAAGGGCAAGGACGGGAGGAAAGGAAGAAAGGACAGAGAAGGAAAAGGGAGAGGAAGGAGGAAGGGTCTATTCACAAAATCAGCTACAGTTTAGGAACAGCTTTGAATCAACTGGGAGTTGAGTATGGTGATCAAGAGCTTGGATTAGAAAGCTAAAGTGTGCCAGGTGCACAAAGGTGGCGCACGCCTTTAATCCCAGCACTTGGGAGGCAGAGGCAGGTGGATCTCTGTGAGTTCGAGGTCAGCTTGGTCTACAAAGCAAGTCTAGGATAGCCAAGGCTACACAAAGAGACGCTGTCTCCAAAACAAAACAAATAAGTCTAAACGAGCTTTAAAGTGTTGTGTTTAAATAATCTGACTAGGTAACTTCAGTGTCCTTTTTCATTGCCTTCATTTTTCCAAATTCCTGATAATGAAGGTAACCCTGAGTCAGTCACTTAACTTCTCAGAGCCATATCTCCAGAATGGAGACAAAACAACACTGCAGAGTACACTGTATAGAGTGTGTGTGCGTGTTATTACTATAATATATATTTTTAAGTTCTTCTAGACAGGGTTTCTCTGTGTATCCCTGGCTGCCCTGGACTTGCTTTATAGACCAGGTTGGCCTTGAACTCAGAGATCAGCCTGCCTCTGCCTCCTGAGTGCTGGGATTAAAGGTGTGTGCATCACCACTGCTGCTGGGCGTCTTTATTCTTCTTTTTTTTTTTTTTTTAAGATTTATTCTTATTTTATGTGCATTGGTGTTTTGCCTGCAAATATGTCTTTTTCTTTCTTTCTCTCTTTTTTAAAGTCAGGGTTTCTCTGTTTAAGAGCGCCCTGGCTGTCCTTGAACTCACAGAGATCTGCCTGCCTCTGCCTCCCAAGTGTTGGGATTAAAGGCGCGGGCCACCACCGCCGGGCATGCCTGAAAGTGTGACTATGTGAGGGTGTTGTAGCCCTTGGAACTGGAGTTGCAGACGGCCATGTGGGTGCTGGGAATTGAACCTGGGTCCTCTGGAAGAACAGCCAGTGCTCTTAGCCTCTGAGCCGTCTCTCCAGCCCTCTATTATTCTTGGAAGCCCCAACCTTCTACTGTGACTCAACAAAACAGTGCTCCCACATAAGGCCAAAGTGACCTGGATTCCTTTCCCCTTCTCACCTCATCCACACTAAGGAGAGGAGCCACAAAACCACAAAGAGGGAGACATTCAAAGTCAGGTATCAAGAAGAGTGCTGGATAACTATCTGCAGAGAGCCGAGGGCTCTGTGCTGCCCTTCCTTCCAGCTTCGAGCACTGCAGTCTTCAGAAAACACCTCTGGTGCTCAGGTAGTCAGGTTGCGGGATTACCTGCTGGAGCATCGTGCTTCCGTGTGGCCGGCCGGCCGGAGGTCTGTGTCACAGACACAGGCACAGGCACTCCCGTCTATGCCCCTGGTCATGAGGCAATCACTCCAGCAGAAGGCTCAGGTGTGTGGGAATGGAAGGCAAGTCATCTCGAAACCTGTAGCGTGAGACAGAAGACAAGGGCCACACACAGGTGAGGGCTTCTCTCTCGGGTGACTCACTCCTACTCCTCCCACTAGGCAGCAGGAACCCAGATGAGAGCCAGGCAGGCCTGGGCAGAGAGTGAGAGTCTGTGCTTTCCCTTGCCAACTGGGAAGTAGGGAAACCTTGATGAGATTACCTGGGGATGCTTTCTGATATTTCTCTTTCAGTAAGAGGCTAGGGGCAGTTTTAAGGTTTAAGTAAGTGATGGGCTGGGGTTGCAGAATCTTCTGGGTCAGTATGTCACAGAGAATGAAGACCCTGGGGAGAGACAGCCTTGGCCCTATCTTCACCACTAGACAGAAATGCCCTATGTAAATGTAGCCAGATCCTAATGGAAAATGGCATGGAGTCGACTCCTGATGTCCCTGGGAAGCTGCTCTGTGAGAACGAAGTCCCAGCTCAGTCACGGGGTGGGTCTCTGACCCCAAGGCAACCCTATTACCCCCAAATCCTCCCCTTGAAAATAGAGATAGTTATCCGGGCAGTGGTGGCGCATGCCTTTAATCCCAGCACTTGGGAGGCAGAGGCAGGCCGGATCTCTGTGAGTTCAAGGCCAGCCTGGTCTACAAAGCAAGTTCAGGACAGCCAAGGCTACACAGAGAGACCCTGTCTTGAAAAACAAAACAAAAAAGGAAACAGAGATAGTTAAATCTACTTTACATGGAGGTTATGAAGGTCACTGAGGCCAAGGCTTGAAAGTACAGTACAAATCTGAATATCCCTGAGCGTGAATATTATCATTACATATGGAGTTGACGATCCATTGGGAGACACTAATCAGGCAGGAAAGGCCCACTGCCCAAAAAGGTGAGATTGAGATTGGGAGTGTGAGCCTGCAATCTCAACAACACTCAGGGGCCTGAGGCAGGAGGATCTCATAGAGTTTGAGGCCTGTCTGGGCTATGCTGTGAGACCTTGTAATCAAACACACAAGGTGAGAGGAGGTGGTGTGAGGATAGGATCTGGAAAATGGTGTGCCTCGCTCAGACTTGGAATGTCCCAGGCTTCAATCCTTGCCTAGCAAGAGGGATGAGGATGAAGGACATCTCTAACAGACTGATGGTTTAACCTTGAGAGACTTTCTGAGGCTCTGAGCACACCTAGTCTTTAAAAGAGCCGGGACCATGGACATCCATGGAAACGGAGAGAGGGAAAATGAAAGTAGAAAAGCAGGACCGTGCAGGACAGCATCACTCTTTTACAATGTACCCCATCACCCTAGGGTCTCTGCAGATTCACCCCAGTATCTTGAGAGGGAGGGACGATCGAGAGGCCACAAGAGAGCGTAAGTTAGAATCCAAAACTCACAGCCCTTCTAGAATTCATCACAAGAGCTCCCCCGAGCCTCTTTTTTATACAGTTGCCAACGGTATAATACCATACCACACAGTGCAAAATTATAGCTGGTATGGGCAAGCACCTGTGAGATTGCTTAGTAAATGCTGGTTATTACTATGCAGCGTCAGCTCCTGGTTGAAGCCGAATCAGATCAGAGCAGTTTTCTCCAGCTCGCCCAGCTCCTGCTCCCTCCTCTCGCGGTTACCACCAAGAATTTCTGGAAAGGGCGTGACAACAGAAGGCAAAAAGAAGTAATGAATAGGTGAAAGACCAAGCCAAGGCAAGTGGCAACCAGATCATTCCACCCCCACCCACTCCTGCTTCGGTTTCTTTTTTGGTAGGAAGGGCAGGAGGGCTATAGGCTGCTGGGCAAGGGTCCTGGGAGCCCAGCCCACTTTGCTCCAGATTCCTGGCGGGATGCAGCACTTCTAGCACTGGCAAATGCCCGCGGTGCCCAGGGCTGGGATGTCGCTCCGGAAGCACCTGGTAATAAGAAAATGCGTCCTTCCCGGGAAGGTGGATATGACCCCAGTCAAGGGCGCAGTTTCCTTATGCCTCTCCCTGGGTAGGACAAGGAAAGGGACAGACGTCCAGCCACGGTCAGGCACAAACAACCCCTCGTGGCCCCCTGCTGGCAAGCTAGAAAGTGACCGTGAAGGTCCTTGTCCTGGGGGCAAAAGCTGTGCTACCTCCTCCGGGGTCACCAGAGGGTAAAAAGAGAAATGCAGAATTAGAAAGTGAGATGCCTCCTTCTACGTTAGCTCGGAAGGGCTTCGGATCTAGGCGTGGAGTGGCACTCACCGGTCCCACGGCCCGCCCGGGCGTTCCAGCGTGTAGTCCCAGCCCAGGCCGACTGGAAGGGCTGGCGGGCAGAGCCCAGGGTGGGAAGAGAGTAGAGGGACCGGAGCGGCCAGGAAAGCAAGCAGGGACCTCCGGGTCGCCGGCGGACCGCAGCAGCTCAGGCTCGGTTGCTCCGAGCCCGCCGGCTCCTCCCCAGGGGCGGGGCGCGCACACGCGGCTCCGGGCGCACGTGGCCGATCCTGGGCCGCAGGCTCTGGCTAGGTGGCGACGCGTGAGAGGTGGGGTGTTGTGGGACTCTGGGCTAAGGTGTGGTGTTTCTGTGGCCCCCCCGAGTTCTGGGTTGGAAAGCGCGGTCTCCCGAGGGCCCAGGGGCTGGTCGGCTGCAGGTCGCTGTGGCCGAGGCTAACGCGGGCTCCTCGGATCCTCCCCCTGACTCGCCTCGCCGTGGCTCCGAGGTGAGACGCCCCTTCCACCGACCCGCCACACCGCTGAGTCTGGAGAGAATCGCCCTACACACTGAAGGGCGTGGGGAGCCGGCGGGGCGGGGACTGTCGCCATCCCGGGCGGGGCGAGCGGAATCTGCGGGCCGGAAGAACGGGCTGCGCCGCGCGCGGGCCGGAAGCGCTGCTCGCGAGGCGGAAGCGGAGGGTGCCGGCAGGTGCGGTGGGAACCAGTCTGCTGTCAACGCCGGAGACCCTCAGTCGGCGGGGCAGGGCGTGGTTAGGCGGGATCTGTCAGGAAAAAGACAAGAGCAGGGCCAATTGCGGTGAAATGCTGATGCAGATTCTCACCTTCCGGGACGTCTCGTTATCCACTGTGGTTCGTATCTGACTGACGGATGTGTTCTCTCAGCGTGCAACTTTTCAGACGTTAGAATGTGACAGAGGAGATTTTAAATTGCATAAAAAGAAGCCACTAGCGCTGGTATGTATTATGCATCCATTCGGCCCACCTGCGTCTTAATCTGAAAATATAGCTGCAAGCAACATGGGGCTCGTTCGTTTATCTGTATTTACCCAGTGTAGTAGTAGGTTTTGAGACTGAACAGAAACCAAGGACCTTAACTCTAAAATACATTTACAGCTTCTCTTTCTTCTGTTCTGAAGTTTTATTTTAAAGTTCTTAGCAATGTATATGCAGCTCTCACGAAGGTTTTCATAATATATATCAGTGTATATATCATATATTATACACATACAATAATGTAATTGTTATACATATAATTGTATAATGAACAGAGATATGAATTATGCTCTGCAATAGAAATTTCTTATTGTGATGCCATTTGGATTCATATCCCAAATTTACTTTGTTTCTTTTCGTTTTGTTTTTTTGATACAGGGTTTCTCTGTGTAGGGGTATCCTGGGACTCACAGAGAAGGCCTGCCTCTGCCTTCCAAGCGCTGGGATTAAAGGCGTACACCACCACACTTTTAATCTCAAAGATTTATTTATTTATTATGTATACACTATTCTGCCTGCATGTGAGTCAGCAGGCCAGGAGAGGGCACCAGATCTCGATATAGATGGTTATGAGCCACTTTGTGGTTGCTGGGAATTGAACTCAGGACCTCTGGAAGAGCAGCCCGTGCTCTTAACAACCTCTGAGCCTGCTCTCCAACCCCCAAATTTACTTTCTTACTAGTTTTTAAGACTAGGTATGGCAAGCCAGGCTTGGTGTAATTCCAGATGCCAGTACTTGAGGAGGCAGAGGCAGGCTGATCGCTGTGAGTTCAAGGCCAGCCTGGTCAACAGAGTAAGACAGGCATAACAACCAAGGCTACACAGAGAAACCCCGTCTCGAAAAACCAATTAAAAAAAATTTTAAAAAGGGCGTGGTGGCGCACGCCTTTAATCCCAGCATTCGGGAGGCAGAAGCAGGCAGATTGCTGTGAGTTCGAGGCCAGCCTGGTCTACAAAGTGAGTCCAGGACACAGCCAAGGCTAACACAGAGAGACCCTGTCTCGAAAAAACAAAACAAAACAAAACAAAAAACCAAAAAAAACAAAAAAAAAAAAAAAGAAGAGAAAGGAAAAAAGAAAAGAAAAGAAACAAAGTGGTGGTGTATTCCTTTAACCCCAGCACTCTGGAAGTAGAGACCTGAGTTGGGAGCCAGCCTGATAAACAGTGTGATTTCCAGGACAGCCTGGGCTACACAGAGAAACTCTATCTCGAAAAAACAAACAAGCAAAAAGACAAGGTTGGCTGGGAACTTGGTATGTAAGCAAGGTCCATTTTGCTTCTTCCTAAGTGGCATTATATGTGTGTTTTACCACACCCAGCTTCCAAATTTACTTGTTTTGGGTTTGCCTTATACCGAAGATAAAACTTTGTACTAGAAATTTCATATTCTAATGCAGACGTGTGTGTCTGTATGAAGGTGTCTGATCTCTTGGAACTGGAGTTACAGACAGCTGTGAGCTGCTCTGTGGGTGCTGGGAATTGAACCTGGGTCCTCTGGAAAAGCAGACAGTGCTCTTAACCCCTGAGCCATCTCTCCAGCCCTTAAACTTTTGTTCTGAGACCTCAAAAATACGTAAATTCAAGTTTGTTACATAGATATTTACCAACTTCACAACAGTGTTGTCTTCCTCAAATCCATTCTTTTGTTCTTGTTTTCACAGAAAGAAAAAAAAATGTCTCAAAAGCAGATGAAGGAAGCTTTTGTCAGTAACCTCAATGGAACCAGTGTGCTGGAAGTGACCCAGGGCTTGTGCTTTCCTGCGTTCTGTATCCTGTGTAGAGGCCTTTTGATCATTTTCTCACAGCACTTGTGTTCTTACTCACATACCTGGACCACACGATTCCTCATGGACTTTGTTGTCCTAATAATGCCCCTAGTGCTCATTTTAACTCTATTGTATTCCTTTATCGTCCTCAAGACTCTCACTGTAATTGCCTGTGGGGCGTGGCTGTTGTATCAGATATACCAGAGGAGGACTTGCTATGCCAGAGTGCCTGTCCAGAAAGTCCTTGCAAACTTCTTGAAAGTCAGCCTAGAATCAGAGTACAATCCGGCCATCACCTGTTTCCGGGTCATCAACAGCGTATTTACTGCAATTGCCATTTTGGCTGTGGATTTCCCACTTTTCCCTAGAAGATTTGCCAAAACTGAGCTTTATGGGACGGGAGCAATGGATTTTGGAGTGGGTGGCTTTATTTTTGGGTCTGCAATGGTTTGTCCAGAGGTTAGAAGGAAATACATAGAAGGGTCTAGATTTAAATATCTTAGAAGATCGCTGTGTTCTGTCTGGCCATTAGTCTTCTTAGGAATGGGACGGTTAATCAGTATAAAATCCATAGGCTACCAGGAACACTTAACTGAGTATGGAGTTCACTGGAATTTTTTCTTTACAGTCGCAGTTGTGAAATTAATAACATCACTACTTTTCGTTATTTTTCCTTTAAATAAGTCCTGGATTGTGGCTGTCAGCATTACTGTGGTATATCAGCTAGCCCTTGATTTTACTCCACTGAAGAGGATACTTTTGCATGGCACCGATGGTAGCGGCACAAGGATCGGCTTATTAAATGCCAACCGAGAGGGAATAATTTCCTTGTTGGGTTATGTTACAATACACATGGCTGGTGTGCAAACGGGGTTGTATGTGCTTAAGAAGAGAGCACATGCCAGAGACTGGATAAAAGTTACTTGCTGCCTTTTCTCTGTGGCTGTTAGCTTCTTCGTTTCCCTTTATATAGTTCAAGTAAATATAGAAGCAGTGTCTCGAAGAATGGCCAACTTAGCCTTTTGTCTGTGGGTGGTTGCTTCTAGCCTGATGCTCCTTAGTTGTCTATTACTGGGTGATGTAATTTTGAGTTTTGCCAAATTTCTAATTAAAGGGGCTCTAGTACCATGTTCTTGGAAACTTACACCGTTGCCTACTACAGATAAAAAACACTCCGAATCTCTAATCTTAGAAGCTGAAAAAAAAGAACCCAGTTTTTGTTTAATCAGAGCTCTGAACAGAAACCAGCTGCTTTTTTTCTTACTGTCAAATATAACAACTGGTCTGATTAACCTGACGGTGGATACATTACACAGTGGTGCCCTGTGGGCCTTCGTTGTGCTCACTATTTATATGTTTACCAACTGTTTAGTTATGTATGTACTTGATTTACAAGGTAAAACCATAAAGTTTTGGTGATGAATGAATGGGTAGGAGGTAAGTATTTAAACAGCATTGTTTTAGTGGAGAAGGGAGCCTAGGACAGCTAGGGCTGCTACACAGAGACCTTAAAAATCTTTTAAAAACAAAAACAAAGGTGTGGTGAAAGAGCTGTGTTCTTAGCAGTCCAGTCTTTTTTTTTTTTTTTAAAGAGATTTTATTTCTTACATATACAGTGTCCTGCCTGCATGTAATGCCTGCAGGCCAGAAGAGGGCACCAGATCTCATTATAGACGGTTGGGAGCCATCCTGTGGATGCTGGGAACTGAACTTAGGACCTTCGGAAGAGGGGCCAGTGCTCTTAACCTCTGAGCCATCCAGCCCAGCAGTGCAGTCTTAACCTATATTTTATTATGAAGTTTCAATCCCTTATGACAGAAATGAAACTTTACCTTTTTTGTACATGGATGTTTAATAAGTGTCAACATCATGAAACAAACCAACAGAAGTGGCACAAAGCTTTAGTCCCAGAGCATGGGAGGCAGAGGTAGATCTCTTGAGTTTGAAGCCAGCCTGGTCTGCATATTGAGTTTCAGGATACCCAAGGCTATGTAGAGACCCTGGGTATGGGTGGGTGGGGGAGAGAAGTGAAACAAAGTTTTGTGACTTAACTAGAACTTATAAAATGTCAGTATTTTAAAGGCCTTGTTCACAGGTGTTTTGCCGGGAGCTCACAGTGATACTCCTACCTCAGGCTCAGAGCTGGAACTTCAGACATGAGCCACCACACCCACTTGTTGATAGTTTTGACACTGGAAAATGGAGAGTGGGATTTTTTACTTTCTTTATGTCATTATGCAGCTATATTTGTGATTGTTTATATGAATATATTTGTATGATTATAATGTTTGTGTTATATGACATGTTTACATTAAGATACGAATTGTCATTAAAACGTTATGTGTGTGTATATATTACCTCCATGTACGTTTGTGCATCATGTGTGTAATGCTCACAGAAGTCAGAAGGAGGGCGGTTACAAATGATTGTGTGCTGCCATATGGGTGCTAGGAGTTGAACTTGGGTCATCTGGAAGAGCAGCAAGTGTTCTTACTTTTCAAGCCATTTTTTTTTCCTGAGTTCCTCTTTTCCTTTTCTTTTAGCTGGGAAACTCATTATGTATTCCTGGCTGACATGGAACTCGATACATAGGCAAGCTGGCCTCAAACTCATAAGGATCTGCAATCCTTTGTCTCCTGAGTGCTAGGATCAAAAGCATGTACTTCGGGCATGTACCACCTTTAATCACAGAGTTTGGGAGGCAGAGCAGGCGAATCTCTGTGAGTTTGAGGCCAGCCTGGTCTACAAAGTGAGTCCAGGACAGTCAAGGCTACACAGAGAAACCCTGTCTCCAAAAACAAAACAAAACAAAACAACATGTACCACCGACCATGCCCAGCAAATCATTTTCAATGTCTCTTTTTCTTTGTATTAGATTTATTCATTTATTTATGATGTGTTTTGCCTTCATGTATGTATGTGCACCATAAGCATGCTTGGTGCCTGAAAAAGGTTAAAAGAGCATTTGATCTGAAAACTGGAGTCATGGATGATTGCAAATGACTTTGTGGGTACTGGGAATTGACCCTGCGTCCTCTGCAAGAGCAATAGGTACAACTGACTGCTTCAGCCATCTCTCCTGCTTCTTGAATACTTCTTTTGTACTCAACATTCATCTTTATTAAAAGTAAAGGAATAAGAAGCAAGTGTTTAAAACCAGATACATGTGAAGCCAGAAAACAGTGAAATGGAATAATAAATGATTGAATTGGATGATGTAGTTTATATATATAAATAATTAAGACAAGTTTTTCTTAGGTACTTGATACATTTTACTTTTTCTTCCTCAAAGACTTAAGTTTTGTTTTTTGTTTTTTTTTTTTGTTGTTTGAGATAGGGTTTCTCTGTGTAGCCTTGGCTGTCCTGGACTTGTTTTTTAGACTAGGCTGGCCTCGAACTCACAAAAGATCCACTTGCCTCTGCCTCCCGAGTGCTGGGACTAAAGGAGTGCGCCACCACGCCCAGCAAGACTAAATTTTGATACAGGATCTTTGTAGTCCACACTAGCTTTGAACTGTCCCTGTAGCCCAGACTGGTCTGGAATTTATGATTGGCCAGCTTCAGTTGTAGGTGCTGGGATTGGTAGTGTGTACCCTCAGCCCAGCTGTACAAGTTTTAACTGATTAACTGTAGCCTACGTTGTGCCAGGGACACAGTTACAAAGCACAGCTCAGTGTCCACCCTGTGACCATAGCATTTAGCAGACTGGCAGGAGCCGAAGCTCAAGGCTAGCCTGAGCTACATAGATCCTGTCTCAAAAAGGTAAATTTCTAGTGTCTCAGAGTTTGCAGCCTAGTGAGGGGAAATGCTAAACTAATATAAATAATAGATCATAGGAAAAAGGAAACACCTATGGATTGTTACAAGTGGCAAGCCAAGAAGCAAACTAAGAAGGAAAGGAAGTTTTCTCCATGGGTAGATATTTTTGAGGCAATGCTGATGGGTGATACATGATCTGGGCGAGGAGTATGAGGGTAGTCAGCAGAAAGTATTCAATGTGTGATGAATCTGTCATCAAAAATTGTAAGTTCGGAGGGAACCTAGGTAACTCAGAAGAAAAGGAGAGTGTGAGCAGTAAGTTGGAGAAATAGGGAGGGGGCCAGATAAGGCGGCCTCCACTGTGAGAAGGAGAGTCAAGAAAATCAGTGAGAAAAATGAAAGTCTCCAAGCACCCAGCCTAGTAAAATTCTGCTTACATTAATGCTTAACAGACTGTTGCGAACTAGAATAATTTAAAACTTCAAACAGATGTTGGAACCAGATGTTAAATCTAAAAATTAAAAAAAAAAAAAACAATAACAACAAAAAACCATCATGGGGGCTGGAGAGATAGCTCAGAGGTTAAGAGCATTGGCTGCTCTTCCAGAGGTCCTGAGTTCAATTTCCTGCAACCACATGGTGGCTCACAAGCATTTGTAATAGGATCTGGTGCCCTCTTCTGGCCTGCAGGTATACATGCAGGCAGAGCACTATATACATAATAAACAAATCTTAAAAAAAAACAAAAACACAAGATCTTTAGTTTCCAGTTCTATGTTCAATGTGTATCTTTATTGGTTTTTGTCTTGTTTTTTGTTTTTGTTTTTTGAGATAGCATCTATGTAGCCTTGGCTGGTCTGCTGCTCTGGAACTGCATAGGCTAGGCTGATCTCAAACTCATAGAGATCCTTCTCCTCCCAAGTGCTAGAGTTAATGGTGAGCGCCACCGTGCTTGGCCAATGTATATCTTTTAATGCAGGCATGACACTGGCCTCTTGCACTGACATAAACCCGCAATCCTAGGATTTGGAAGATAGAGACAGGAGGATCTGGACAGAGTTAAAGGCTAGTCTCAGCTCCATAGTGAGTGTGAGGCCAGGCCTGTGTTGTGTGTGGAGTGGGGGATAAGAAGCAACAAAAATTTGCTTTCCTGATTTCAAGTACAGATCAGAAATAGCTGCTGAGAGGGGTTATTCTATGACTTAATGAACATGTCTCATTTCATCTATTGCTTTTTGTGAATAATTGCTTTTTATTTTTGTGACAGGGTGTCACTGTATAGGACAAGCTGGCTTGGGACTCACTGAGATCTGCCTCTGCCTCTGGAGTGCTGAGATGTATCACCACACCTGGCATTTTTCTCTTTCTTTTCTTTTTCTTTTTTATCTACCTGAGACAGGGTTTCTCTGTATAGCCCTGGCTGTCCTGAACTTACTTTGTAGACCAGGCTGGCCTCAAACAGTGATCCACCTGCCTCTGTCTCCTGAGTGCTGGGACTAAAGACATGTGCCACCACGCTGGCTGCGTTTTTCTTTTTTTTTTTTTTTTAAATTTTAAAATTTATTTATTTATTATATATACAATCTTTTGCCTGCATGTACACCTGAACATCAGAAGAGGGCAGCACATCTCATTATAGATGGTTGTGAGATATATGTGGTTGCTGGGAATTGAACTCAGGACCTCTGGAAGAACAGTCAATGCCCTTAACCTCTGAGCCTCCTCTCCAGCCCTGCATTTTTCTTTTCTTTTCTTTTTCTTTTTCTTTTTTTTTTTCTGAGACAGGGTTTCTCTGGGTAGCCTTGGCTGTCCTAGACCCGCTTTGTAGACCAGGCTGGCCTCGAACTCACATAGATGCACCTGCCTCTGCCTCCCGAGTGCTGGGATTAAAGGTGTGCGCCACCACGCCCGGCTGCATTTTTCTTTTTATGGTGTTAATTTATTTATTTTTGTGGGACTGGAAGACTGCTAGGCCAAGGTTTCCTACATCCTCAAGCCTCCATACTTTTCTAGTCTTACTCAGTTTGTATCTTTGACGATTACAGGTATTGACTAAAAAGGACAAAGTGCATAGTTTTCCCTTCTTCCATTTCCTAAAGCCTTCAAGGAAAGGTATGAATTCATAAAATCAGAATTAGTAGGCAAATCAAACTTTCCCTCTAGTAGGCAAACTCCCTCTGACTTGTTTTTCAGAAGAGAAGCCTCACTCAACAATGATTTACTGAGCTCTAATGTGTCAGGTATAAGTGCCAAAACACAGACAAGGCAAAGTCCCTGCCTTTAAGGAGCTTACATTTTAATTTACATTTACTAAAAAAAAAAAAAAACCTAATGCTTACTTTAACTATTTTGAGAAAAGGTCGATGTAATCTAATCTGGCCTTAAATTTGTGGTAAATTTATGGCCTTGGCTGCTCAAGTGCTGGGGCCCGCAGGTATGTGCTACCATGCTGGGCTTGTGTTTCTAGTCTTAATTGATAAGACCACTTCCTGTCAGACCCTGAGAAGGAAAATCCAACTTACAGATTTTCAGACGTTCTAATTTAAAGAACAGCCTACCATTGATTTGACTATCATATCAAATAATATAGCAATTGCAGGGAAAAAAGAAGATATTCTAGCTCATCAACTGCCATTTTCTTCATAGTTGGGTTCTTTGCTGGTGTGTATGTAATAGTGAGAATTAAAGTTAGCAGATACGTATGTACAGGCTAAATATTTACCAAGCATAACCTAAAATTAAAATGATCTAAAGTAGGTACATAGATTGTAGTAGTTGTAGACATAAAACACAAGATTCTCTAAAAATGTCCATATTTTTACTATGTAACCAAGTCAGAAGGTGATGCAAAACCCCATATGCTTATTGGATTTAAGCTAAGGATCATGCTGTTCTGCTTTTAGTATGGCCCAACGTATGTACCCAATCATCACACCGTCGGGAACACACAATGGTTCTTTCAGTTTATTATGTCACTTACCCTAACAGTGACCACACAATGTCATAAGTCAACATGTATAAGGATGCACTATGGGGTTTTTTTTTTCTTGTGACTTTGAAAGACTTCATGTGATGATCGAAATACTTTTAAAGGTCAGTAACAACAGCTTTAGCCTAATTTTACCAGAAAAATATGCGACCTGTCCTTAAGATCAAGCAGTTGTAGGAGCAGCAAATGGATTTATCGCTAAAACCATCAAGATGAAACAATTCCCATCCCTTTGGCTTTACAATGGACCTTCTCAGAGTAGGACCTGAAACGTGGCAGTGGGCAGAGTGCAGAGGAATTGTCTTTACAGCAGCTCTGGTCAGATGGGTCAGACGGAAGGGCCTTTGGTCACTATCAGTACTTTGCCCAAGGGAGTCTCTTAAGTTAATATTAACTTAAGATGTTCCTCTGGTCAAAATCTACAGAGATAACTGTTCAATTTTCTGTCTCTATTCTAACAACAAAATCTGCACGTTTTCCCATTCTCTCGGAGGTCTTGACGCAGTTCCCCTGTAACGCGGCCGGATCAGGGTCAAGCAGGGTGGCAAGAGCCTTCTCCTCCCATCCTTCAGTGGTGGAAGTCCAGCTGTCTCTTCACTGTCCGTTGCCATAGACCTCGACAACCTCAGGTCTCATCGCTCACGGAGTCCTCCTATCTGAGCCCGACCCACGCAGTCGACCCAGAATGGGGGCTTTTTACTTTGCGGGTCTCGAGAGAGCATCCTATGGAGATCCTAGGTCGCCACGGACAGGGACCCAGGCTAACCCTGCCGCTCAGTCTCCCTACTGGCCCTATTTCACACTTATTTTTGGTAAATCCGGGACATCGCGTGGGGTGTCCGCGCGCGATTGCACAAAGTCCTCCCGTTCCCCCCCCCCCAAACCCCCCTCCCAACCCTCCACGCAGATTTCGAAAGTCGGGACACGAGAGAGGCGGCCGCGGTCTCGCGAGAAGAGGCAGGCCCCGCCCGGAGTTCGCGGCCCCTCCCGGCCCCACCCTCCCCCCCCCACGTCCCCCGCCCTCCCTCCCACACTCCCCGTGGCGCGAGCGGCTGACTGAGCCTGGAGAGGAAACGGCATTCGCAGCCGCGCTCCCGCCCAGGCCGGCCCTGACGCGGGCCTCGTCAGCCGGTAACGGGGAGCAGAGGTGGGGGTCAGGGAGGCGTCCGCGGAGTCGGTGAAGGTCAGACCCGAGAGCCCTCCTCCGACCTGGGTGAGGACCGGGTCTGAGCTTGCCCCCACCCCCGAACTCTGCAGAGCCGAGGCGGGGTCGACCCCTCCTAGGGGCGGGGTGGCGCCGGGCAACTGCAGCCCAGGGGCCCGCCTGGGCGGGGCGCTCCGAGAGGGGAGAAGGGGGTCAGCGGCGGGGTTCGGGCATGGGTTGTGTAGCCGAGGCGGGGATGGACATCCGGAACCCCGACTCCGGAGCCGGGCGGGGATGTCCCGGGGCCAGCAGGTCCCTTCCGCGTCTCCTTTGGACCCTGACTAGAGGCCAGCGGGAGGGCGGCGGGAGGGAGGGCGGGCGGGGAGGTGGGTGGGTGGAGGGGGGGGGAGAGGGCAGGCTGCGCGAGGGGGCGGGTCCCAGCGCTGCGGGCCGCTGATTGGCTGAGCACGTGTGGAATCGGGTGATGGGAAACGCAGCGCGGCTCTCCCGTCCTCTCTTGCTCCGCGCCGTGCCCCCACCCCCCCCACTCCTTCCCCCCGTGGCGAATGTGCTGCGAGGTGGCGGGCGCTTACGCTCGCGGGGTTTGGCTGTTGCAGGCAGGAGCTGGGAGGAGGCGGCAGCGGCAGGAGCAGCGGCGGCGGCGGCGGCGGCAGCAGCAGCAGCGGCAGCAGGGAGGAGGAGGAGGAGGTGGTGACGGTGGCAACGGCAGCGTCGGGGACGATGGCGCGACTGGTGGCAGTGTGCAGGGACGGGGAGGAGGAGTTCCCCTTCGAGAGGAGGCAGATCCCCCTCTACATAGACGACACCCTGACGGTGAGCGGGCCGGGCCGGGCTGGGCCCGCTGCTCTCCTGGCAGCTGTTTCCCCTCCTCCCCCTCCCCCAGGCCGAGCGCTGCGCACTGGAGAAAGAGTGTGTTGCAACTCCTAGGCGAGGCCGCCTCCTCTCCGGCAGGCCCCGCAAACTCGCCTTTGCAGTGGGCCCCTCGGTACCCTTGGCGGGCCCCCAAGTCCAGCGTCCCCATCGCACGTTGAGGTCCTCCCCTCCGCTGCTCTTCCTCCCTTCGAGACCCCTGGGCCCTTTCCCCCTTCCTTGGAGACGCTGCTTTGCCTAAGCAGGCGCCCGGGAGAGAATAAGGGTTGAGAGAGCCGGGGCGTTCAGGGCCTACCCTCTACAGAAACCACTTACCCTCCGGGAGGCTCAATTATCTGGAAATGTCGCAGCTGCATCGCTACCTGTGTATTTTCTCTTTTTTAAACACTATGGCTATCGCTACATGATCGTAATTACTTGAGGGCAGAGGTGACATTCTCTTGCACAGTAAAGATTCCACCTAAACGATCTCATTTCTTAGTATGTCTCTGTCTCGTATTGCCTGGTACATTGTAATTCTTAAAATGATTGGGTTAAGCCGTGACTCTTCAAAATGGGCCTTCTTGGCATTATTTAGTTGACAAGTAGCCTGTTTAAAAAAGACCCAGTTATAGGATGTGTAAATGGAGCATGGAAAACTGACTGCTCATTTTGAGTATAAAGACACAAACGTGGAAAAAAAAATTTTTTTTTTTTTTTAAGACTTGCTGTTGGTATACCATTGCCGACCCTCTCCTGTGTTGCAGGACTGTTTCCTTTAAAAGGAAATGGCAGAAAATTGAGTTGATTCTGAGCAGGAAATGAATGCAGTTGCTTGCCATGCTTTAAGCAATGAAGTGAACCTTTTCTGAACAAGTTTTGAAATCTACATTTGGATGCTGACCCGTCGTGCTGTAGATAAGGCTTCATTTTCCAACCTTTTGACTTTGTTGCCATTCAAGAGCTGATCGGTTATCTTCCTGAAAATTTTTCTTTTTTTGCAGGTATCATCAGAAGGTTCTAACATTTTATACAAAATGCAAGTCATTGTGGATATGACGGTCTGTGCCTTTCTTTTTGCCAGTCTCAGTGAAGAGCTGTATTACTTTGAAGGGGTTAGGGGAACTTTTGACTGGTTCATTTCGCTAGAACTTTGCAAGTGAAAGCATGCTTTTTTTTTTTTTTTAATGAGAAATGATAGAATGATTTGACCTAAGGTAGAATTTGTGTTGATTTAGAAATTACTTGTATATACTGGTTATGGATTCTTATTTTCATGAAATTTAATTATAATGGACTTGTATTTAAAATAGTTAAAAAATCCAAACTAGAACATGAACAATTAAATGATTTCTTTCTCAATGTGACAGTGCTCAGTCGAAGTTCATTATTACCTTCTGCTCCTCTTCAGCATAAACCTTTTAAAACAACAGTTTGATATCAGCTTTTCGTGTTGTGCAATTTTTTTCTTAACCCAAGGTTTGGATATTATTTTTTAATATATAACATGAAAACAGGGAAAACCAATGTAAATTTGTGTGTGCTTACAAATTTTAAGACAACTTACACTCTCACGTAACCACCTTTAATGTGAATGTATCACATTAATCTACACGTACTTCATAAAGCACTTTAAAATGAATAGTATCGTTACATTGTTGACAGTGATGTGAATTTCCAAGTTTTTTCATAGATAAACTTACATTGTGGTTTAGTGTCACCTGCTTTTGCCTTTTACTGGGTGTCTGAATTGAATTTTGCTTTTATTATAGACTTGTTACAAAAGAATTTAAGCTTATTTTAAATAACTCCAAATAATAGGTATAATTTTTCCTTGCTTAGAAATGGATTTTTGTCACTAAGGAATGAATTCTGTTAGTTTGTCTTGGAAACTTGTGCACTGTCATTGGGTGCTGTTAATGAATATTATTGAAAATTCACTTAAAGCTATGCCACACTTAAGGATGCAAGGTTCTTTCAAAATTATTTTTCTCAATCCCAGTTGAAGGGAGAATTCAGAACAAGACACCTGTTGGGAGGGCGTGGGAGGAGGAAGCAGAGGTGTGTGCTCTGTGCTGGTCCATTGATATTTGATGGAAGTTTGTGCCTGAAGTTAACTTGGTGTGATCTTTGAGTAAATGGTTTTTAGAAATCTTGTTTGCAGATAGATGTTAGTCTAGGTGCAATGTTTACCGTTTTCCTTATCATTTTTGCAAAGACAGTAAATATTTTAGCCTCAGTTAAAACTAGTGATTTTTGACTTAGGTTAATAAAATGAAATTAAGATATTTGTATGTGAAGAAGCGTCTTTTGTTGTGTGTTGTATTTACCTTTAAAAGGTGTCTATGATAGCTGAGGGGTTTTGAACACTGGAGTACATTACTATACAGCTGTAAAGAGAAAAGTCCTAAGTAAACAACTAAACCCATTGGTGAGGTTGGTATAATATTTAGGAAAATGTCAGGTTCCTGTGTATGTGGTCATAGTATTATTAAAAGTATAAAATAGGTGGCAGACAGTGTAGATTTTATTTTGGATATATCTTGGAAGAATTAGTTCTTTTCAGGGAGATGAAACATTTTTATTTTTTATGTATGTGTATGTGCTTGCATGTATGTGTTTGTACCATGTGTGTGCAGGAGCCTGAGGAGGTCAGAAGAGGCATTGGATTACCCCAGGAACTGTAGGCCTGCAGAAGCAGCATATACTCAGCCACTGAGGCATCTCTCCTTCCTCCTTGTTAGCAAGATTTTTAAAAAGAATAGATACAGGGCTAGAGAGATGGCTTAGAGGTTAAGCGCACTGACTGCTGCTCTGGAGGTCCTGAGTTCAATTCCCGGCAACCACATAGTGGCTCGCAACCATCTGTAGTGAGATCTGGTGCCCTCTTCTGGCCTGCAGGTGTACGTGCAGACAGAGCACTATACAATTGCTTGTTTGTATGTACACACACACACACAAATAAAAATAAATTTCAAAATATTTTTTTAAAATATAATTAAAATATATAGTCCTTATCAAATCTTTTATTTATTTATTTATTTATTACACAGTATTCTGCCCACATGTACACCTACAAACTAGAAGAGGGCACCAGATCACATTACAGATGGCTGTGAGCCACCATGTGGTTGCTGGGAATTGAACTCAGGACCTTTGGAAGAACAGACAGTGCTCTTAACCTCTGAGCCATCTCTCCAGCTCCTCCTTATTAAATCTTAACGAATAACCACAAAAACAGAATAAATCCCCCCATTGTATGCCTCAGAGAGAAGCAGCATTAGAGTTCATTCTGGTTATCAACACGCAAAGGCAGAGTTGAAGAGTATAGATAATGCGTTGAGTTACTCATTTCCCCCTTGGGCTTTTGAAAGTAGAATTCCTGAAGGATAAGAACATTTTACAAGTTCGAGGTTTCATGTTGTTGAATTATTACAACATTTCTAGAAGACAGCCCTTTTAATTCAAATTGGTCCAGATGGACTGTAAACTGAGGTGACAAAACGGCTTAGTGGCTAAAAACGGCTGCTGCCAAGTGTGGTGATGTGAATTCATCCCTTGGGATCTAGGCGGTAGAAGGGAAGAACTAGCTCCTGCAAGTAGCCCTCTTGGTTTCTATATAAGCACGTCTGGCATGCATATACCCCACCCCCTAAAAATCATAGTAGACTAGAAAGTGATAGGAGTTTTTAACTGTCTGAGCTTGAAAGGAAGAAAATGGTAACACTGGGAGATTAAGAGTTTAGCATTTGCTACAAGTTTAGTATTTACTGTTTTCTTTCAGCTCTTTAATATTTAACTTTCTTAGGGGTGGTGCATGTTTAAAAAAATTTTCCCCCCAAGGTTTTTTGAGACAGGATTTCTCTGTGTAACAGCCCTGGCTGTCCTAGGCTCACTTTGTAGACCAGGCTGGCCTTGAACTCACAGAGATCCACCTTCCTCCTGAGTGCTGGGATTAAAGGCCCGTGCCACTAAGCCTAGCCCTAAAAAGTTTTGTGAATGATGACACAAAAGAATAAAACTAAAGTGACATTAATTTTGATAAATATAAACTCAGTTTTGTTGATTAGAGCTCATGAGAATGGGCTGAACTCTCCCCCCCACCTTCCCACCCCTCTTTTTGTGGGCAGGTAGAACTGGGACAGATGCTTAAGAGTGAAAGTCAGTAATGGATGCAATAAACTTTACAAAGCAGTAATTGCTGTGCAATGGCTTGTTCTATTTTTGGATGGCTCTGCATAGGCATCCTCATCATGGAGCTGAACACTAATGATTCCTCTGTGAAACCACACCTCACATACTTTACAGGCCTGTCTTCCTTTAGGTAACCTAGAATCTAAGATTTAAGTCAAGGAAGTGGTTTGAAAGAACAGAGAAAGAATGCTAGTGGCCTCTTTGCTTTCCCCTTTTTCTTTTCTTCCTCCTCCCCCTCCCCCTTCTTCCTCCTCCTCTTCTTAGCCTTGACTGACCTGCAACCCACTCTGTAGACCAGGCTGGCCTAGAACCCAGAGATCTACTTGTCTCTGGGAGTACTGGGGTTAAAGGCATGTGCAAGTCCAGGACAGCCAGTGCTACACCGAGAAACCCTGTCTCGAAAAACAAAACAAAAAAAGTGAGAAGACTGAAAAAAGATAAAGTAGAAACAAGATAATTATGATTGATAAACTTGAAAATTGGGTAATTGAGCTTTGAAACAGCAAGATTTGGACATTATATATATGCATATTGAAGAAGAAAGTCTACAAACAGTAAAAACTATTGAAGTGTACGTATGTCTTTGCAAGGTGATAAAAATTATTGTAGAGTTGGAGGCAGGGAGCATTGACTTTTTGATAATAAGTAGTATGCATGCATTGTAATACACTTGGAAAGGAGAACCACACACACAGGCTCATGACTATAATCCTAGCAAGGCGACTCTTTTTCTATAAGCTATATACAGGCAAAACTGTCTATACAGTTTCAGTCTGTGAAACTGAAATCCTCTGGATGCCCTTGAACTGCTGATCTTCCTGCCTTTCCTTAAATCCTGGGGTTATAGGCATGTACCTATGTGCACATGAGCACACAGTGCTGGGGATTGAACACAGAGCTCTGAACACGCTAGGCGAGCACATAATTATTTCACACTTCCAGCCTGGGAAGGATCTTTTTAAGGCAGCATTCAGTGTTGTGGGGTTTGTTCTTATTTTTGCCTCAAATGGTTCTTTTTATTGACTTGTTGGATATATAGGAGTTTGAAGGCCTTGTTATCTGGAAATAGTTTGTCCTTGTAGAGTATGTTTGATGTTTTAGTTACAGAATATATGTATACATGTATCTGTGCACCACATGTGTGCTTGGTGCATTCGGAGATCAGAAGAAGGATGTCGGACCCTGAAATTGGAGTTAGGGACATGGTGAGCTGCCTTGTAGGTGCTGGATTGGAGTCCAGTCCTCTGGAGAACAGGTTCTCTGAGCTGCTGAGCTGTCTCTCGAGGCCTGTTTGTATATGGCTGTTGTGAAGGCGCACATTTTTACATCTTTGAAATTGTGGTGCTTCCCGTCTCTTAGAGTTAGGCTCCTTCCTTGGTCAGTATATGGATTTTAAAAATGTGTACAATAGCTGAACATGGTGGCATGCTTGAGAGCACCTGAGAGGCAGAGGAAGGTGGATTGCTGTGAGCTTGAGGCCAGCCTGGTCTACCAAAAAAAAAAAACAAAAAACAAAAAAGTGTCTGTGCTCACAGTGTGTGTGTGAGTATAGTGTCAGCCTTGCATCACTTTGGAGCTGTAGTTGGCCTCCTTCTACTTCATGAACTTTAAACTCTAATGTAACAGGTCATGAAACTACTAATTTCTATTGTCTCACTCCTGGGTTCCTCTGGTAGTGGTTTTATTTTTTATTTTTTATTTTTATAGTGAGTAAATAGCGCCGATATGGTGGCACATGCCTTTAATCCCAGCACTCGGGAGGCAGAGGCAGGTAGATTGTAGTGAGTTTGAGGCCAGCTTGGTCTACAAAGTGACTCTAGGACAGCCAAGGCGACACAGAGAGACCCCGTCTCGAAAAACAAAACAAAATAAAAAGTAAAATAAAATAAATAGCTCAGAGCATTCTTTTCCGTGTGTGTGTGTGTGTGTGTGTGTGTGTGTGTGTGTGTGTGTGTGTGTGTGTGTGTAGTTGGGAATTGAATCCAGAACCTTCAATAGGTTCTATTAGTACTATCTAGGCTAGTACTCTATCCCAGCTCAAAGTATGTATTAGTTTTCCAAAACCATTTATTTGCAAGGTTGAGGAATGGAGCAGATGTGCCACAGTGAATATGCAGAGGTAAAAACACGATTTGTAGAAGTTTATTCTCTTCCTTTCACCATTTGAGTTCTAGGGCGCAAACTCAGATTATCCTGCTTGGTGGCATTCACCTTTACCCACCTAAGCCAGCTCACTGGCCCCCAAATATTTATTAACAAACAGAAGTCTTACATTCCACAGTTACAGGGAAGTAACTCGATTGGTGTATTTAACTAAATATTATTAGCCACTGTTACTTTAGAAAATACAACTTATTTCTTAAAATTGCTCTGTGAAAAAGATACTAGAAATTATTACTTAATCCTATTTTACAAATAAGGAAATACACGGGTTAAATAACTTGCCCAGAGTCATGGCATAAGATACTTTGTGACAGAGCCTAGATTTCAACTGTGTGTTTGACTTGAGTGTCTTTGCTCCCAGTGACCACACTATGTCTGACTTCAGAACATTTCACACTTTGAGCCAGCAAGGTGGCTCAGCAGGTAGAGGTGTACTGTACACCAAGACTGGACAACTGAATTTGATTCCCAAGATCCATGTTATAGAGTGAATGAGCTGACTCCTGCAAGGTGTCCTCTAATCTCCGTGTACATGTGTGCACTGATTATTAAGACCTCTTTTTGCAGGAAATGGAGCCTTAAAGATGTTTCTGTCCTAATAGTTTATAAAGTATGCTTTAGAATATGTCAGTGATTTCTGTTCTCTTTGCCTTTTAAGATGGTGATGGAATTTCCTGACAATGTTTTAAATCTTGATGGGCATCAGAATAATGGTGCACAACTAAAGCAGTTTATTCAGGTAATAGTTTTAAAGTCATTTTTTTAGTCATGTATGTGTATTGTTTAAAAAATTAACAGTTATAACTTCTAATTTATTTTTGTTGTTGCTATTGTTGTTTGTTTGGTTTTTGAGACCAGATCTCACTGTGTAGTTCTGGCTGGCTTGGAACTCTATGTAGAAAAGACTGGCCTTGAGCTCATAAAGATCTGGGTGCTTCTGCCCCAAATGCCTGAAATTAAAGGCTTGTCCCACCTCATATTAGCTTCTAATTTTGTAAAAATTATTTTTATTTTATCTACATTGGTGTCTTGCCTGCATGTGTAAGGGAGTCAGAAACTATGGAACAGGAGCTACAGACAGTTGTGAGCAGCCAAGTGGGTGCTGGGAAATTGAACATGGGTCTTCTGGAAGGGCAGCCAGTGCTCTTAACAGCTGAGCCATCTCTCCAGCCCACCTGATTTTTTTTTTAACCTAGGCTTCTCAGAACTTAGGTACTAATAGTGCACTGAAGTTGATTTCATTTTTACTGTTGTAGTAAATACACCTGTATACCTCATTTATAGGTTACTCAGTGAAAGAATTGGGTTGTGTTCATATTTTACAGGTCTAAAAATCTTTGATTTTACCAGGTCATCACTCTAGTTTTTACAAGATAGGATACGTAACATTTTATTAAGAACTTGCTGGGCCCAGGGATATTACTTGGTGCCAGAGTGCTTGCCCAGTTGTATAAGGCCTTGGGTTTGCTACCCCAGCATCGCTGATAAACACACACACACACACACACACACATACACACACACACACACACCCCTATGTATATATATGTATTTTTAAAATATATTTTAAATTCAGTCCTATGAGTTTTTTGATTTTTATATATTTTCTTAGACATAAGATACTTTTCAAATATTCAAAAATAAATAATTAAGATAATAGGAAATAAGTTATTAGATTACTTAAGAACTCTACTTTTTAAGAGCATTGGCTAGGAATGGTAGTGCAGGTCTTTGATGCCAGCTCTCTGGAGGAGAGGCAGGTGGCTCTTAGTGAGTTTGTGGTCTACAAAGCGAGTCTGGGACACTCAGGGCTATTATACAGAGAAACCCTTCCTTGAAAAACAAACAAACAAATAGGGGGGAAACCACTTTGAATGAAAAATTAATGGTAAAAATGAAGAAACAAATATTCTTAACTTTTTCTGGAAGTAATTGTAACAACCTGTTAACTCCTTTTTTTAAATGTATTTTTTAAAGATTTATTTATTATGTATACAATCTTTTTGCCTGCATGTACACCTGCACACCAGAAGAGGGCACCAGATCTCAGTATTGATAGTTGTAAGCCACCACATGGTTGCTGGGAATTGAACTCAGAACCTTTGGAAGAGCCAGCAGTGCTCTTACCCTCTGAGCCATCTCTCCAGCCCCCAAACTGTTAACTCCTTTAAGTAGAAATTACTCATCAGTGTTTTACCCATTTGCTACTGCTGTGGTTTCCATTCAATGTTTTTCTTTTTTTTTTCCTTTCTTTTTTTTCTGAGACAGGGTCTCTCTGTGTAGCCTTGGCTGTCCTAGACTTACTTTGTAGACCAGGCTGGCCTCGAACTCACAGAGATCTGCCTGCCTGCCTCTGCCTCCCCTGTGCTGGAATTAAAGGCTTGTGCCACCAAGCCTGGCTCCATTCATTTTTCTTATTTGTTATAATCAGATTACATTCACATACACTGACATAATAGTTACTCATTGCAGGCTCCTACATAGGTAAGGTGGGCCTTGGGAAAGGATAGAAGGCAACAGTAATTGAAGAGTAGTGTTTTCTTTCTTTTTTAATGTTTTAAGGAATCTTCACTTTCTCCCTTTCAGCGACATAGTATGCTTAAGCAACAAGATCTAAGTATTGCCATGGTGGTAACATCACGTGAAGTCTTGAGCGCACTTTCTCAGCTTGTCCCATGTGTTGGTTGTCGTCGCAGTGTGGAACGCCTCTTTTCTCAGCTGGTAGAGTCTGGAAACCCTGCCCTTGAACCCCTGACAGTAGGGCCCAAGGGGGTACTGTCTCTGACTCGAAGTTGCATGACTGATGCAAAGAAGCTTTATACATTATTTTATGTACATGGGTAAGTATAGTTAATTAAGAAAAATGGTTTTATTTTAAACAACTTGATGACAAGGCTTTTGCCCTAAATCTGTTTAAAACAAAGATGGACTTCAACAGATTTTTTTGAGTATCTTCTAGTATCTGCTCTGACATGGAGAGAGGGTAAGCAAATAGTTTGTTGAGTGAAAGTTACAGAGAAACAGTAAAATGGGTAACAGAGAATGAGTGGATTAAATTGATATGAACAGTGTGATCTGGCAATGCCTTTCAGATAAATAGATGAATAAAAAGTAAGTGAGGGGCAGGGTGGCGCACGCCTTTAATCCCAGCACTCGGGAGGCAGAGGCAGGCTGATGTCTCTGAGTTCGAGGCCAGCCTGGTCTACAAAGCAAGTTCAGGATGGCCAAGGCTACACAGAGAAACCCTGTCTCAAAAAACCAACAACAAGAGATAAGATCAAAAGGATAATAAACATTCAGCTGTTGCAGTGCCTTATAGGTCATGCTGAGGTTTTTACTCTGAGTACACAGGAAGCTTTGGAGAGTTTTGAGCAGATGAGCAACACAGTCTGACTTAAAGTTTGGCCTACAGTGACCTTTATTGAGACTGTTGTGAAGAGACTACAAAGGTAGATGAAAAAAAAGAAAAACCTGAGAAATAGGTTGTTTAATGTTGAAAATGACTTGGACTAAGGTGATAAAGATACAAGAAATGATAGGATCCTGAAATAATTTGAGGGCCAAGTTAACAGGATATTTGCATAGATTGATTAAGGAGGGATAGTTTAAGTGATGATTTTTAGATTTGTAGTATAGGCAGATCAAGGTACTTCCTGTCCAAACTAATGGATCCCCAGACCCACATGGTTGAGGGAAAGAACGAACTCCTAAAAACTCTCCGCTGACCTATCACCTACTTACATGCGTGCATGCATACATATATAAATGTAATTAAAACAATTGAAAAAGTTATAACAGATTTCCTTTTCCTAAGATGGACATGACTAGGCAGTAATTTTTCAGAGTTTTGTTTTTGGTTTGGTTTTGTTGTTGTTGTTGTTGTTTGGCTGTCCTGGACTCATTTTGTAGGCCATGCTGGCCTCGAAGTCACAGAGATCTGCCTGCCTTTGCCTCCCATAATGCTGGGATTACAGATATACGCCACTGTACCCGGCTGTCTTTTTTTTTCCCCCCTTATCTAAAATTTTTTTAAATTTCATGTGCATTGGTGTTTTGCCTGCATGTGTGTGTGAGGGTGACAGATCCTTGGAGTTACAGACAATTGAGAGCTGCCATGTAGGGGCTGGGAATTGAACTGGGGTCCTTTGAAAGAGCAATCGGTGCTCTTAACTGCAGAGCCATCTCTCCAGCTTTTTTGTCAACTAGATATCCACAGTATTTACTTACGTCATTTACTGAGTATCAGTAGGAAAAGGGATTGAAAGACCAAATCCAGAGGCTCTTTTGTTTGGAGGCAGTGGTAGGAATTTCATTTTTTGTTTTTGTTTTTTATTCATTTTGAAGTTCAGGGGAGTGGTCCCAGGACCTGATGCATGTTAGGCAAGCGTTCCGCCTGTGAGCTCTAGTTTCAGCAGGACTGCTTGCAGAAGAAAAAAGAAAAGAAGCTTTAGAGGGTTTTGAACAAAGGAATAACATGATGTACTATGACTTAAAAGGATTATTCTTGCTGCTAAGTGAAGCCTAGAATGTAGAAGGAAATGGTGTCAGTAGAGAACCACTTGGGGAATTGTAGCTGACTAAACTACAGACTGGTGCATTGGGCAAGGGATGTGACTGGAGCGTAGATCTATAAAGTTAGTTGACATGCTTTGCTAATTGGTTGGACGTAGGAAGCATGTAGCAGTAGTACACATTACCTATATGTATTCATTCTGTATGTATACATTCACTATGCTTTAACACTTATTTATTTGTGCTTACATGGAATAGTTCATGTGTAGAGGTCAGTGGACAACTTTAGGGAGTCAGCTCTACCATGTGAGTGCCCAATTGTCATGCTTAGCAGCAAGTTCCTTTACAAAACCATGAGCCATCTTGCCAGCCCAACATTGAGTATTCACAGAAGATTACTGTGGTATACCTCTTGAGGATAGTATGTATTTACATAACATTTGAGGGAAGGAAGATAGGTGAAAGTCACATAAACAATCTCTAAAATATCAGCGTGTTGGATACACTGTAGATGACCAGGATGAGAGTTGTAGTCTCGGGAACGAGGGCACTGAGTAAAGGAGGTTTCTTTCAACTGAACTGCCTAGGTATAGAGAGGGAAAATAAGTGTAGACTGCTTTGTTATTTACTGTAGAGACATGTTCAGGATAGGTGATGTCTCTGTTAAATACACCTCACAAAAAGGCAGCTAATAGAAAAATCTTTAAATTTGAAAGAGAAATGGCTGTGTGTGGTGGCGCATGCCTTTAATCCCAGCACTTGGGAGGCAGAGGCAGGTGGATTGCTGTGAGTTCGAGGCCAGCCTGGCCTACAAAGTGAGTCTAGGACAGCCAAGGCTAACACAGAGAGACCCTGTCTTGAAAAACAAAAAACAAAACAAAACAAAAAAGAGAGAGAGAGAGAAATGACAAACGTTCAATGGTTTATTTTTGACTAGGTCCAAACTAAATGATATGATAGATGCTATTCCAAAAAGTAAGAAGAACAAGAGATGTCAGTTGCACTCCCTAGATACACACAAACCTAAACCTTTGGGGTAAGTAGAAATAAACATAAAAATATTTTATCGATGTTAAGTATATAAATGTTGGTCATATTTAGTAAAAGGACAACATACTGTTTTGTTAATTGGATTACATACATTCTGATGGGTACCAGAATAAACATGTTCTTGGATTCTATGAGTCTTTTCTGCACTGTATAAGTCACTGAGTTTTAAAGTTTTTTTTCCCCTTAAATTAAGTATATTTCAGAAAGAGATTGATGATATTTGAGAAATTTATGTCAGTAATTGTAAAGTTTCCAAAGTAGTAATATTATTTGATCTGTAGCCATCATGTATAAGTTTTTGTCTTTCTTATTTTTAGCATTTATTAATTTATTAAGGATTTCTTTAAAAAGCCTTACTCAGTTATGGTGATATGTAACTAATTTTCATTTTTCTTGGTTGGGTATACAATGCTGGTTTGCCCCCATTTCCTGGCAATAATCCTCTAAGAACTTCTCTAGTACTCAGGTAGCAGGCATGGACTGACTACTTACTGCATCTGTCTTAAATACCTGTTTTATCTGTATTTTTAAAGGATCTGAAAACAAGAGCCATGTATTCCACAGTTGTTTGCTGGTTTGCACCTCGTAGTTGGAGAAGATAGAATCAGCATGATTTAAAAGGAGTTTGAAAAAAATTGTTTTAGGGAGAAATACAGTAATATAAAACTGTTCTGAGTTAATTTTTAAATATCTCAGTGTTACTGGAAGCATTTTATAGACGTAGATCTAGGTCTTCCTATGCCCAGGAAAAACATTAAAAAATTTTTTTTTGTCAGGGCCCTGTGTGTGGCCCAACACTTGGAAACAGAAGCAGGTGAATCCCTGTGCATTTGAGGCTAGCCTGATCTCCATAGCAAGTTCTAAGCTAGTCCAGATTACATAATGAAACCCTGTCTCTCAAAAATAAATGAACAACAACAAAATAAAATCATGAAAGCTATTAAATACAGAGAAGTTGAAAGACCATGAAGTAGAAGTAAAGACTTTACTGAGACAGTGTCTCAGTATGCTGCCATAGCTAGTCACTGCTGTAGAGACTCTGTCACCCTCTGTGTCTTACTCCCATTATTCACTTACAAATTTTGAAACATTTGTTTCGTTCATCTGTTTGCCTTTTCTTTGCCGAAGTTTTTTAAAGAAAGTTCAAGGCTTCCTGCTCTTCATTCACATGCACCTCTAAGTCACATGAACATTTTCTTTGATGCCTATAATGGTATAGCACCTAACGGAGTTAACTATAGTAATCTATACCCGGTCAGATTCCCTTGCTGTGCTTAAAATATCTTTTTGTAGCCAGGTGTGGTGGTGTACACCTTTAATCCCAGCAGAGGCAGGCCGATTGATGCAAGTTCGAGGCCAGCCTGGTCTGCAAAGTGAGTCCAGGACAGCTAAGACAACACAAGGAAACCCTGTCTCAAAAAACAAAACCAAGCAAAAATATCTTTTTACATTGGCTTTTTGAGGTAGGATCTGAAAACAAGAGCCATATATTCCACAGTATCTAAATACAAGGTACTCTGAAACCAGTGACTGTCCATACAGTCTGTAGTAGTGCCTACATAAGTTATTTCATATACCTGTGGAATGTTGTTGTTCTGGTTGGAGACAGGGTCTCATGTAGCCTTGGCTGACCTTGAATTTTCTGAATATTTTGTATAGTGGAAGATTACCTTGAGCTCCTAATCCTCTGAGAACTTCTCTAGTACTCAGGTAGCAGGCATGGACTGACTACTGCATCTGTCTTAAATACCTGTTTTATCTGTATTTTTAAAGGATTTCTCTCTAAATGTTCATTTCACCCTTAAGTTTCTCATTAGAAAGAGAGCTGAGCAATATGGCATAGTAAAAAGGTCTTTGTGCTTTTGTTTTCTTTTGTTGTTTGTTTCTCCTTTTTTGTGGTTCTTTATTGAGGACTAATAAAAAATAGTAGATAACCCAGCACCTTCCACCCATTCTCATTGCTGTTTTTCTGTGAAGACCAGTTCTTCCTGTTCTGCTCCAGCTTCTACTTTGGTTTGGCAATGACTTGCTTTGTCAGTTGTCTATGAAGCTATATCTTCTATCTTGTAGCTTACAACAACAAAAAAAATCATGGAAAGTCAAATGTTTTTGAAGGTTGTTTATTGAATGTGAAATAAATATAAATGGAGCTAGCTGATTGTAGGTAGTATGGCTTAACTAAGGTAGCTTTGGTTATTCCCTAGTGGGTGTAGACGGTAGTCAGTCATAATAGTCTGTTTACTCAGGGGACCTGGAGTAGGTAGAATACTTTGAAAGGCTTCCATTATTGTTTGCTGTTAAAAGTCCTCATTTTGTGTTTCTTCCCTGTTTCCTAGCCTCAGGTTTTTGTTGTTGTTGTTGTTGTTGTTTTTAAAGATTTATTTATTGTCGGGTGGCCGTGGTGCACACCTTTAATCCCAGCAGTTAGGAGGCATAGGCAGGTGGATCCCTGTGAGTTCCAGGCCAGGCTGGTCTACAAAGCTAGTCAAGAATAGTCAAGGCTACACAGAGAAACCCTGTCTCGAAAACCCAAACCAACCAACCAAAGATTTATCTATTATTTATACAGTGTTCTACTTGCACGTACACCTACACACTAGAAAAGGGCCCCAGATGTCATTACAAATGGTTGTGAGCTACCATGTGGTTGCTGGGAATTGAACTCAGGACCTTTTGAAGAATAGACAGTGCTCTTAACCTCTGAGCCATCTCTCCAGCCTGTTGTTATTGTTTTGAATCAAACTTTTTCCCCAAGGAAGTTATACTTACTGGGTTCCAGCTTGATTAAGAGCAGTGGCTGAGTGTTCTTTAGCTAGCCAAGTAAATTTTAGTTATATTTGTCTGGGAATTTGGTATCTGAAAGAAAGATCCAGGCCAGACTTGTAGGCCAGTAGTTAGTGATTAAGGATAATCTGAGAAAACAGTATGTAAAGCCAGGTAGAGAGAAAGTAGAACAAGAGGAAAGAATGCTGTGGGGTGTCTGTTAATGGCGCAAAAGAAGCAGCTGATCAGAAGAGTGTGGCTAGATGGGTAGGAGGAGGCTGAGGGCAGAGTGTTTGAGATTGGCCTGGTCAGCTGTGTTGAGTGCTCCTTAGTCACAGAGGACCTCAGATTGGATACCGGTTTAACAACACTGTTGATGAGCAGAGCTGGTGGTGGAGTGGATGCAGAGCCTAGATTGGAGTCGATAGAAAGTGAATACAAGGTTGTAGTTGGTTAAGCCATAAATGCATAGTACAAGAGTAGAAGGAGGAAGTGATTTTGAGATATTCTTCAGAAAGCATCTCTTAAAGGAGTCATCTGAGGCATATGGCCTAGAATCTGATTTGAGTGGTAAATCGTTTAAACTTAACTAGCCAAAGAGGAATATGAGACTTGAGATAGAGGATTTAACATGCAAGATAAAGCAGGAGTTGACATTTTATTGTCAGAGTAGGTAGAACTGAACCTTGGTTTGACCCTTTCCCCTTAGTGGGATTAAAATGCTGAATAGTGATGCTAAGCTGGGAGTTGAGAAATACTTAATTAGCTATGAACAAGTACGACATTGAATTTCTAGGATTGTAATGAGACCTGCAGAAGATCAGCAGGAGCCAGTTGTTCAGAATTAGCGAAAAATCTAGAATATTATCCTTGAGTGGAATATAGTCAGACATCTCTGTAGGAATGTCCATGTGCCACACAGCAAAATGCATAACCAAAGTCACACTGAAACTAGTCTGGGAGGAGGGTCTGGGAAGTTCTCAGTAAGTTTAAAGAAATTATGTATCTAGTACTTCCTACTAACTTAGGCTAAATAGAGTATACATCTTAGCATGCTTTTTTATTAAGTGTAAGCTTATGTGCTTTGTTACATTAATATGTGACTTTCATACTACTTGGAAACGTGAGGGTGGATAAGTTTTGTTGCCACAAGCTAGCTGTAAATAAGAATGACGTAAACAATAATTGTTTAATGATCATATTAAGTAGAGAATGTTCAATTGTTTACAGATTGATCTGTATTTAATAGGTGAAAAGACCGTACGTTTTTAAATGACATTTTAGTTTTAGAACATTTGAAATATATGTGCTTGTAAAATGCTTAATATATAAACGAGTTTCTATTTTTATTACTAAATGTTAAATTGTATGAAGTAAACTTGATAGTCAAGTGTTTGATGTAAATGTGAAACACATTAACATGTTTTATGGTTAAATATATAATCCATTATTCAAATATGCAGATTTATCTACTAATACCTTAATATGTTAAAGAATTCATGATTTTAACATAGACCTTAGAGATTATCTCTTCAGGTTATCTCAGTGTCACTAAGCTTTGCACCATGCTGTACTGCAGTGAAGGGAGCAGTAGCAGTGTCAGTTCAGAGAAGTTAAGTACAGATAAGAGAAGTAGTGAAGACCACAGGAAGGACAGCAAGTGTAGGATCATTTTCCATTATGGACCTTTCCAGGGAGCAGCCAGGTAAAACCAAGCAATCCTTTATTCTGCCTTTTTAAACCTCTTACCTCATGTGCGCCTCCTTTTCACTAACACCATTCTTTTTTTACAGAGGATGTTGGATGGATGTATGGGAACTAATGTCCCAGGAATGCAGGGATGAAGTAGTTTTAATTGACTCTAGTTGTCTTTTAGAAACACTAGAAACATATCTTCGAAAGCACAGGTAAGTGCAAAGGTCCTTATGATATAGTGGGGAAAGTATCTTAGGTGTCAGTCATTCAGTGTCACTAGCTATTTCAGTCGTCCTGTTAATATCTGGCACTTTGAGTCACGTAGGCAATTTTTTTTATGATGTGGTTTAAGTGTTAGCCTTCTTGTCTCTCTCTTTTTAAAGATTTATTACTATAATTATTTTTCAGGGGCTTTTGTTGTTGTTGGTTTTTGTATTTTTGAGAAAGGGCCTTCCTATGTCGCCCTGGTTGTCCTGGAACTTAGGTAGATCAGGTCTGGCTCTGTCTGCCTCCTGGGGTGCTGGCATTAAAGGTGGGTACCACCACACACAGTGCTTTCTGTCTTTCTTTTTTCTTTTTTAGTTTTTCGAGGCAGGGTTTCTCTGTGTAACAGCTCTGGCTGTCCTGGAACTCACTCTGTAGACCAGGCTGGCCTCAAACTCACAGAAACCCACCAGCCCAGCGTAAATTCGGTTTGATCCGCAGCCCAGCATAAATTAGGCATGGTTGAATAAGATTGTAATCCAAGTGCTTATGAGGTAGAGGCAGGATGAGTTCCAGTCAGCCTGTGATACAAGAGACCATGCTTTCCCCTCAAAAGCTTTTCATTTCCTAATTTGAAATATTTCTTTTTATCTCTTTCTTTTTCTTATGATTATGTATACAGTGTTCTGCCTGCATGCTCACCCACAGACCAGAAGAGGGACTCACATCACATTGTGAACCAAGATATGGTTGCTGGGAATTGAACTCAGGACCTTTGCAAGAGCAGGTGGCTCTCTTAATCACTGAGCCATCTCTCCAGCCCTCTGAAATATTTCTTCTGTAATATTTCTCAGATTTTTTTCCTCCTTGGAGTCAGGGTTTCTCTGTGAAATAGAACCCTGGCTGTCCTGGACTCACTTGTGTAAACCAGGCTGGCCTCAGACTCAGAGATCTGCCTGCCTTTGCCTCTAAAGTGCTGGGAAGAATTTTTAAATAGCGTTAGAATATATTTGTTTGCTGTCACCTAAAATTTTCTTGTTAGAGTACTATTGCAAAGGAATTTTCTAAGTGTCCTTAGCATTTGGAATCCCTTAGGAAGGAGAGAATTTGGTGGTGTCCTTGGGGTGGGTATTTACATTTGGCTTTGGAACTGATAATTACTTTGCACTATAGCCTTTAATCTTGGTACTTGGGAGGCAGAGGCGGGTGCCACCACACCCAGCTAAAAATAATTAAGTATTAATACGGGGTTTACTATGGGATTAGAGTAAATTGTGAGGACTGACAATGTAGTAATGTGTACTTGGGATTGTATTGGACAGTGTAGTGTCAGTATTTGCAGAACCTTATCACTCCTCAGCTCTTAAGTTTTCAGTTTTTGGTGTGTAATTTGTTTCAGTTGATTTCTAAATGGTCTTGTTATATACTGTCTCCCTTCCCTCTTTTTTGTCTCTCTCCTGTCCCCCCCCCCCCCTCATAAAGGTGCTAGTCACCAAACCTGACAACCCAGAACCTTCCCAGTGGAAGGAGAGACCTGACTCAGGAAAGTTTTATTCTAACCTCCACACATAAGCTGTGACACTTGCCTAGTAACCTTGCAGATTCCTACCCCCTCCCCCGCCCCTTTTCTCTTTCTCTTAAAGAAACAAGGTCTTGTGTTGCGTAGGCTGGCATCAAACTCCAAAACTCAAGTGTTCCTCCTGACTTAGTCTCTGAAGTAGTGAGGTATAATCACATACCACCCAGCTGTCCTCCTTTTTAAAAGTTAAGTAATGTCCATCTCACTCCTGAGTGCTAGGATCATAGGCATGTGCCATTATGTCTGATTTAAGAAACTTGTCTGTCTAACCTATGTCTCTCTCTATAAATGTGTGTGTGTTGTGTGTGTGTGTGTGCGCGTGTGTGCAACACACATTACTGCAGCATCTTTATTTGGGCTAGGCTGGCTTGGGACTCAAGATCCTTTATGCCTTGATTTCCTGTGTTGGGATTACAGGTGTAAATCACCATGCCTAGTTTATGGGAATTCTTTATATTCTGCATATTAATCCCTATCCAGATGTTTTCTCTGATTCTATGGTTTCCTATTCAGTATTTCCCTTTTTTTGGTTATTCGAGACAGGGTTTCACCGTGTAGCCCTGGCTGTCCTAGAACTCACTCTGTAGACCAGGCTGGCTTCAAACTCCACTTGCCTTTGCCTTTCCAGTGCTAGGATTAAAGGTGTGTACCACCACCACCTGACTTTCTTTTTTTCGTATGTATGTATGTATGTATGTATGTATGTATGTGTGTGTGTGTATTTTTTTTAGTAGTGTGTATATTGTGTGTATGCAGGAGATTAATGGAGGTTAGAGGAAGCATCTGATCCTTTGGAATTGGAGTCAGAGACTGTTGTGAGTTACCTACCCTGTGTATGTTGGGAATCCCAGTCCTCTGTGGGAACAGCAAGAGCTCTTGAGCTGCTGAGTCATCTCTTTAGCTTTCCTTTGTTCCTTGAACTCACAAAGATCCTCCTCTGCCTTCCAAGTGCTGGGATTAAAGGTGTGTGCCACCACACCTTTTTTTTCTTACTATTTTTAAAAAAGATTTATTATAGATACAGTGTCCTGCCTGCATGTAATGCCTATACATTAGAAGAGGGCACTAGATCTTATTATAGACGGTTATAAACCATCATGTGGTTGATGGGAATTAAATTCAGGACTTTGGAAGAGCAGCCAGTGTTTTTAACCTCTGAGCCATCTCTCCAGCGTCCCCTTACCCCTCCCCCCCCCCTTTTTTTTTTTTTGGTTTGTTTCTTTGGTTTTTGTGACATGCTTTCTCTTTACATCCCTAGCTGTCCTAGAACTTTCTTTGGATACTACGCTGGCCTTGAACTCACAGAAATCTGCCTGCCTCTGCCTCCTGAATGCTGGGATTAAAGGCTTGTGCCACCACACCCGGCTACCAGCCCTTTAAAAAAAATTTTTTTTTAAATGATTTATTTTTATTTCATGTGCATTGGTATTTTGCCTGCATGTATGTCTGTGTGAGGGTATTGGATTCTCCTGGAACTGGAGTTACAGACAGTTGTGAGCTGCCATGCAGATGCTGGGAATGGCTGAGCAATCTCTCCAGTCCCAGCTTAGAAGTTTTTAAGTTTAGTGGAAGTCCCTCTTGTATATTTTGCTTTTGTTGTGTTTTGATGCTATATTGAAGACATTGTTGCTTAGTCCAATGTGCTGATGCTTTTTTCCTGTATTCTAGGAGATTAATATCTGTGTCTTCAATCCATTTTTACTTAATTTTTGTATTTCCTATGTCTGTTTTCAGAGCATTAGTGAAGTAGAGTAACTTAATGTAACTTGTCGGTCTTATTGCCTGCTAACCTTATGGGCTTAGAAAGCCTCTAATTTAATATGTGTTTCCTTACATAATTTCTTCTATTGGGCCAGAAAGACCTCAGGGTAGCAAAAATAACATGTGATAGTTGCAAGAATAAATAAAGTAGTAAGAAATGTAAGGCAGAAATAACGGGAGATAGGCTGGTGGTCTGCGCCATCTCTCCAGCGCCCCCCCCCCCTTTTCTTGTTGTTGGTTCCTACCTTCTGAGGAGGTAGAGGCAGGAAGATTTTACAAGTCCCAAGAATTCAAGAGCAGCTGAAGAAATGTAACAATTCTCCCCCATACTCAGTGTGTATAGATAATATGTGCATGTGTGTATAGTTACCCATGCTCATGAGGGCACACGTAGAGGCTAAAGGTTACTATCAACTTTATTTTTTTATTTTTGAAGCAGGGTCTCTCACTGAACCTGGAGCTTGCCATTTTTTTTAAATAGATTGACTAGTGAGTTAAGCCCCTGAGATTTACCTCTCTTGTCCTTCAACTCTGGGGTTACAAGTGCATGCTGCCAAACTCATCATCTTATGTGGGGACTAGGGATCCCAGACTCAGGTCCTCATGGTCACACAGCAAGCTGTTTATTTGCTGATTGGTTTCTTACATCCCCCTTGCTCTCTTTTTAATATTTACTTTGTTTTTAGTTACATTTATATGTGGGTGGGTTTGCGTGCATGAGTGCAAGTACCTACAGAGGCCAGAAGAGAACATTGGATCTCCTACAGCTGCAGTTAGCAAGCATTTTAAGCTACCCAACATAGGAACCGTGTCTGAATTCAGGTCCTTGGAAAGATCCAGAAGCACTGAACCCTAGAACTATTTTTTTGTTGTTGTTGTTTTTGTTTTGTTTTGTTTTTGTTCTTTCAAGACATTTCTCTTTCTGTCCCTGTCTATTCTAGAACTCACTTTATAGACCAGGCTGGCTTTGAACTCACAGAGCTCTTGTCTGCCACTGCCTTCCAAGTGCTGGGGTTAAAGGCATGCGCCACCATGCCTGGCAAAAGCCATCTTTTATGTTGTTAAAATGTTTCTTCACTCTTATATGTTATAGTAAAAAAATAATTCAGGCAACTTAAACTAGAGGAGAAGACACTGAATTGAAAGGACCTACAAAAGATAGTGAAAGTGAACTATAATAGTTGGGCCCACATTTAATAGAGAACTAGGGAAAAGTTGGAATTAACTGAGGTTGAGCCTGGGTGACTCTCTGAATGATGATGTTCTTAACCCAGATAGAGAGGAAGAGAATGTTGTTGCCCTGGAGCACTGATTTTAAGCAGTTGTCTTCTAGGCATTGCCAATGTCTCACTTTCACATTATGGGTCTAGCCCTCAGGCAAGAAGAATAGAATCTTGAACAGAGATTTTACTCGTGAATTCTTTTTATAAATTATTGGTTGAAGCCATGGATGTGTGCACATGGGTGCAGGTGACCACAGAGTTCACTTAAGAAATGAATTTAAGTCAGAATAAAAACGGCTCTCTTCTGAGCTAGTCGGTAATATTGTAAGCCGGGTGTTTTTAATCTATCCAGGTTCTTTCTTGTTTTGGGATTCAAAAATAAAGAAACCAGGTTCTGTAGGTCATGGTGGTATATACTTATTGTCTGAGCACTCAAGAGTCTGGAGGCAGGAGAATTCCATGTATTTTATGAGACAAGCATATACCTGCCCATGTCCTTATCTAGTTTAAAATCATTTCCCGTTGACAAAGCTGCATTCATGTGATCCTTAAATTTTTTATCACATTTAATGTGGATAATTTTATTTTGTTTCATTTTTATTATTGTGAGACTTTATAGCTCTAGCTGGCCGTGAACTCACTGAAATCCTTGTGCCTCCCATATTTAATTTTGAAGGTTTTTGTTGTTGTTTTAAAACAGGTTTTGCACTGACTGCAAAAATAAAGTCCTTCGAGCATACAATATCCTCATTGGTGAACTTGACTGCAGCAAAGAGAAGGGCTACTGTGCTGCACTTTATGAAGGCTTGCGGTGCTGTCCACACGAGCGACACATCCATGTTTGCTGTGAGACGGACTTCATTGCACATCTCTTGGGCCGTGCTGAGCCGGAGTTGGCAGGAGGGTATGAGTATGTAGTTGGCTAGAGTGGGCTATCTAGCGCTTTGCTCCGTTTTACTCCTCACAGTTTGTTTCTGTCACTCTGCCTCACTACGTAAGATACGTGTGCTTAAGGTGTGCTTTAAACATTATGCTTTCTTGATGGGATGAGAGCGTGGCAAACGTGGTGTTTGCTTTAGTCCTCTGCTCCTTATTTCTGGAGAAGAGGTAGGTTTTCATTTTAGATTATCATTTTTATTTGAAAATGATTGAAATGAATATCTCTTCATGCATCCTGCTTTATCATGTTTAGATTTTATTCACAATGATGGTTTTTGCAGCAAGGGATTGAGGAATGCTTTGTTGAATGTAATTCATGGACTGTGTATATATGTAATTACTAAATTATAGCAGAGCCTACATTAATATATCTGGCTTTGTTATGGAGATGAAATTAGATTCAATTTTTTTGTAGATTACATCAAACTCATTTTCCCTTGGGTTTTATGTGTGTCAACTCTGAGTGCTAGTTTCATCTAGGAGTCTTTGAGTTCAGAAGCTCAACTGTAGTGTTGTGAATATTTTCACTAGACTGGCCCTAGAAGACCTGTGATTGAGTCACTTTGAAATTGTCTCCCCCACCCCCCATTCTTCCCTAAACCAACTTACCAGTCAACCAAAAAAAAAAAAGTTGGCATTTTGCTGTAAGTTGAAAGGAGCCTTCCATATCTACTATGAGGTAGATACTTCCATGGCACTTCTGGACCCTAAGACTCATTTCCTGAGAGCTGAATTATCTTATTTTTACCAGTATTAGAATTCAGTTGTACTTGCACGTATATGTCTTACTGGTTAAAGTGTGTGTGTTTGTGTGTGTGTGTTTGTGTGTGTGTGTTTAAAAATGTGTAATTGTCAGACTGTGTTTAAAATCCTAATTTTCAGGTTTTACTATCTCAATTAAATCATTAAGAATTAATGTTTGATTGCCCTGAATAGGCGAAGAGAAAGGCATGCTAAGACTATAGATATAGCTCAAGAAGAAGTTCTAACCTGCTTGGGGATTCACCTTTATGAGCGATTGCATCGGATCTGGCAAAAACTGCGGGCTGAAGAGCAGACGTGGCAGATGCTCTTTTATCTTGGTGTTGATGCTTTACGTAAGAGCTTTGAGGTAAGAACAGTGGGTCACTTCTGACTGGGGTTTATTAATCATGGGCCTAATCTTTTGGATTTTTTAAAAAGGAGATTTGTGTATTTGTTTATATAAGCACTATTTGCATGTATGACCACCCGCATGACAGAAGAGGGCATCAAATTTCATTACCGATGGTTACTGGGAATTGAACTCAGGACTCTGGATGAACAGCTGGTGCTCTTAATCTCCCCAGCACCCTCCTACCCACCCACCCACCCACCCCCTTTAAAAACAAAAAAACAAAAACAAAAAACCCAAGACAGGGTCTTTCTGTGTAGCCTTGATTGCCCTGGACTCGCTTTGTAAACCAGGCTGGCCTCCAACTCACAGCGATCCGCCGTCCTCTGCCTCCCCAGTGCTGGAATCAAAGACGTGCACTGCCATGCCCCGCTGACCAGGCTGATTTTGAACTCACAGTGATCTGTCTGCCTCTGCCTCCCGAGGGCTGTTGTTTTTTTTTTTAATTTATTTGCCTTTATGTGCATTGCTATTTTGCCTGCATGTATATGTGTGAGAGTGGCCAATCTTTAGAATTATAGATAATTGTGAGCTGCTAGGTGAGTGCTGGGAATTGAACTCAAGACCTCTGGAAGCCAGTGCTCTTAACCTCTGAGCCATCTCTCCAGCCCCCCCCCCCTTTTAATTAATTAATTTATTTTTTGTTGAGAGAGTATTTCTGTGTGGTTTTGTCTCAAATTTTTGATGCTCCTACCTCTATTCTTTCAATGCTGGAATTTTATTTATTTATTTAAAGATTTATTTATTTATTAAGTATACAGTGTTTTACCTGCATGTACACCTGCAGGCCAGAAGAGGGCACCAGATCTCATTACAGATGGTTGTGAGCCACCATGTGGTTGCTGGGAATTGAACTCAGGACTTTTAGAAGAACAGACAGTGTTCTTAATCTCTGAGCCATCTCTCTAGCCCCCAATGCTGGAATTTTAGGCATGAGCTGCCATCTCTGGTTGGATGGCCATTCCATCCCCTAGTCTATAGGCTGCCATTTTCCATTGGTTTTGGTTCTATCAGTGGTTGGAGCATCAGTAAACCAAACCATGCATTAGCCAAATGTTGTGACCATTCTGTGTCCCCCACAGTTCAATAGGTGCGTCTTTTGTGGGAGTGGTGAGCAGTTTAG
Source organism: Acomys minous (assembly GCF_964271855.1). NCBI lineage: Eukaryota > Metazoa > Chordata > Mammalia > Rodentia > Muridae > Acomys > Acomys minous. Next base: position 77,612,993 of record NC_140493.1, on the reverse strand, counting down.
ATATGGGATTATAGGCATCTGAGCTATTTCCTCAGTGTGGGAAGGCATGGGTGCCTTTGCTAGCACATCCAAATCACAAAGGAATTCAGACAGGTACCAGTTCCACTGCAGTGCATTCCATTCCTTTCCATGGCTAAGCCTGCAGAGGACTCTGCCTTTGAGCAGACCCAATCCATCATGTAAGGGGCACTCTTACCATCACAGCGTGGTTGGCAGTGGTTGAGTATAAGGTTCTCCATGCATCAAAAATGTCCAGCTTTGTTTCTCAAAGAGAGACTATATTTTCTGTGTATATGGAAAATGTTTGGAATAGATGCCTTCAGGCAAATGTTTGTGGGCGCCTGTGTGCTTCTTGAGGAGCCCCTAGTTGCCAATTCACCAATAAAAATGACATCCATAATTAGGGTATCATCTGGTTCAGTATTGGTCAGGTTTACATGCATGGAGATGAGTTTACTGGCAATTAAAAAAGCTGCTCTTTTTTCCTGTCCCCACTGGAAATTAGCTGCCTTTCTAGTAACCCTATCGAGGGTTTTTATAATAATCTGTAAATATGGTATGTGATTTTTCTAGTGTGCAAACATACCAATTAGGAGCTGTATCTGAGTTTTGTCCCTGTGTGGAAGGATTAAAGACATGTGCCCCCACCACCACTTGGTCACTATAACTTTCTCTGTGTAGCCTTGGCTATCCTGCAGTTACTTTGTAGACCAGGCTGGCCTTGAACTCAGAGATCCCCCCTGCCTCTGCCTTTGTGAGTGCTGCCATTAACGGCATGTGCCCGGCCTCACATCTTTAATATATATAAGCTGATTTAATTTCAGTTTTTTCCTAATACCCACTCTTTCTCTGTAGCTGTTGTGTCCTGCTTATGGACAACCTGAACAGTTTTAACTGTTTTTGATAATATCTTTTAATATTTTTTCTCGGAAGTACTCTTTATTTTATAGCTTGTTTCAGAGATTGGAGGAATGCTAACCTGTTTTCCATTGCTGCAACAAATCACGTCCCCATAAATTCATGGCTATATTAGCCACATATGGCTTTAATTTTCCTATTTGTCCTTGTGGCCCTATACACTTGACCCATCTTACAACTTTGCTTTACCTGAGATAAAGTTCTAATCCCTTGAAGCTGAAGAGGCCGTTCTGGATTCTAAGATTTTGGTGAAATTATTATATATGCTTCCGTGTCTACTAAACCTTCTATTTCAATGCTATTTATTTGTATTTTTAGCTTTGGTTTCTGATCATTTATAGCAGTTGTCAAAAATACTGTGGATAAGTTTCTTGATGATGCTGACAGGGAACAATTGGATTGAACTTGATATCAGGGCCTGCTGGTGGTCCCCTAGAGTGTTTCCTGATGCCAAAGAGTTACCTTGCCTGTCCCTTAGTGATCTGCATTCATTAGTCCAATTCTGATCTTTGCTACACCTTCTGCTGACCCCTTCTTTTTTGATTATTTCTAGAAAAAATATTACTTCTAGGAATTTTTCTTAAAACGTTTCTAATCACTCTTCACCCTTTTGCATTCTGAATTAACATATCCTTTCTTGCTTTCTTCTTTCTTTTGGTTTTTACTTTTTTTTCGAGGCAGGGTTTCTCTGTGTAGCCTTGGCTGTCCTGGACTCACTTTGTAGACCAGGCTGGTCTCGAACTCAAAGAGATCCACCCGCCTCTGCCTCGCTAAATCCTAGAATTACAGGTATACACCACTGTGCTGCTCTCTGAATTAACATTTTCTTTTTTTCAATTTTTAAAGTTTTTCGAGGCAGGGTTTCTCTGTGCAGCCCTGACTGTCCTGGAATCACTCCGTAAACCAGCCTGCCTTGAACTCACAGATATCCACCTGCCTCTGCCTCTGCCTCTGCAGTGCTGGGAGTAAGGTGTGTGCCATCTGGCCTGAATTAGCATTTTCAAAAGCCAACTATTTGATTAATGTTTGTCTAACTTCTGAATCTGATACCTACTCTATTTACAGCTGAGGTCAGTCTTTGCAAAAAGTCAGTGAAGGCTTCTTTGGACCTGGTATAGTTTTAGTAAATGACTTAGACCTCTTTCTTGATTCTTTAACTTTGTGATAAGCAACATAGTGCCACGGTTTGATCATCAAATTCAAGCTGCCTTTGTAACTCAGCTTATTGACCTTCACCTAGCGACTGATCCTGGGAAATAGTAATACCTTGAGCCCTACTTCAGTGTGCTGTGGCCCTAGCTTCCTCTTTCTAACATGTTCGCAGTTGTAGCTGAGGACCAGCTTCCAATATTGCTGTTACCAAATCTTTCCAGTCTTGTGAGATAATTCTCTTCTGAGTTGCCCATGAATTTAATATCTGCTTCAAATGGGTGAATGCAAACTATATGAAACGATTGCCTCTCTAAATCTCTTCAAATCTTAACTTCTTCATAACCTTGGGGGTACCTATTGTCCCCTGGTCTTATAACTGGATAACAAAGGTTGGTTTTCGAACAACCTTTGACTGCCCCTCTTCAGTTTCATCATTTGGTGGTGCTGTAGGTTCTTGTCTAAATTTGTCTTGTCTGTGTCTGAGTAATTTTCTCATTTTTATTTATAAGTCTCTCCAGTTTTTCTTTTAAGGCTTGTATCTAATCAATCCACTTTTATATTTTATTCTTTCTGTATTTTCTTTTAGAGGATACAGAAAGTCACTATGCCTATTAAGGATAAAATATGAAAAACCAAAATAATAATAATCATAATTGGTACTGAACCAATTTCATTTAAGTCACTTAGCTTTTCATTTTCTGCTTCTATTTTCAAGCCATCTAAAGTGGCAGTACAAAAGGCCCTAGTGCCTTCTATTATGGTATTTCCCATCCTTAACTCTGTCCTTGAGGACTTCCCAGGTGACTTGCCAAATCTGATGGCTTCTCAGTTTGTGCCACACATTGGTGCTTTGGGGTGCCAGATGTTTTTAACAAAATCTCATTACTTAGATTTTACCAGTGAAGATTCATGAGCCAGATTCTGGGATGAAAGTTTGCTAGCTCAAAGAGGCAGAGAAAACACCCAGCTGACCTCCTTCTTCAGCCGATAAGGAATGTCCCAAAAGGAAGCCCTTTCCCACACCCTCTTAAAAACCTCAAACCCAGTCTCTCTCTCCCTTCTACTTCCTGTGAGTCTCTCTATCCATCCTCCTGACCTTCCTCTTACTCTCTCTGGTTTTCTCCTCTGTTTACTCCCCATCAGCTGGATGCTTGCTCTGCCTCTCGACCCATGGTTGACATTTTAAAAACGTTGTTGTTTAATGTATAGCTCAGGCTGGCCTTTGATCTTCCTGCTTCCACCTTCTTCAGCAAATCCTAATGGCGTGTGCCACTACAACTGGCTGGTTGACATTTTTCAGTTCAAGCAGAAAACTTGGATTAAAGGTGTGTGCTAGGGCTGAGCCACCCCACAGCTAAAAAGAGTTTTTTTTTCCCTCAATAAATAACACAGTCTTGGGGTTCACAGTGTGATCAAATACCCTGCATCATTGTCTGATGATGAACAATAATTCAAGAAAATATAACATATATGACAGGATAGTAAGAACTACTTTTAGAGCATTGCTTCTTTACCTTCCTCATGCTGCCACCCTTTACTGCACTTCCTCATGTTGTGGTGACTACAGCCATAAAATTATTTTGTTGCTACTTCATGACTATCATTTTACTACTTTTATGAATCATAATGTCAATATCTGTGTTTTCTGATGGTCTTAAGTGACCTGTGAAAGGATCATTCAACCCCCAGGTTGAGAACTGCTGTTTGACTGGCTAATGGCATGACTCAGTGCTAGAATGTTTGCCTAGTGTGCAGGAGGATGTGAGTTTATTAATTCCTGGCACTGTAAAAGCAAAACACAGAGGGGCTGCTTTAAAAGAACATTGAAGGCTTGTATTTGTAATCCTGCTATTGTGCATGCTGCTTATGACTTGGTCTCCTTTTTTCAGTTATATTCAGGTTTTTTTTTAATGACTATTTTATGTATTAGATATATAGTCGTGGTTGTAACCCTTTAACTGGGTTACTTGTCCTTTTAAAAATAGGATGAAACCATTTACAGAAGCTCATCCCTGAGAGTCTGAGATGATTATACTGGTTCTTGGTAAATAGATGTTTTTAATGTTTGTATCATCTATATCAGAGAATCTCGTTTGGTTATATAGTCTTTTAATTAAGAATAAATAAGACGCCGGTTGGTGGTGGCACACGCCTTTAATCCCAGCACTTGGGAGGCAGAGGCAGGCAGAGTGCTGTGAGTTCGAGGCCAGCCTGGTCTACAAAGCGAGTCCAGGACAGTCAAGGCTACACAGAGAAACCCTGTCTCAAAAAAATAATAAGACCAGCACTTGGGGAGGCAGAGGCAGGTGGATCTCTGTGAGTTGGAGGCCAGTCTGATCTACAAAGTGAGTCCAGGACAGCCAAGGTTACACAGAGAAACCCTGTCTCGAAAAACCAAAATAAATAAATAAGAAAGCTGTGTGTGGTGTACACCTTCAATCTTAGCACTGTGAGTTTACTGATAGCCTGATCTACATGGCAAGTTCCTGGATGGTCAGGGTTACATAGAGACTTTTTTCCCAAAAGAAGTAAGAGGTGGTGGGAGTAAGGGTGTGAATTAATGGGGTGTTGGAGAGATGGATCAGTAGTTACGAGCACTTGCTGCTTTCCCACAGGACCTGGTTTAATTCCTAGTATCCACATAGTGGATCACAGCTTCTCTAACTCCAATGTCCCAAGGGATAGGTTGCTCTCCTGGAGATCACGGGGTCCAGACTTGCATATAATACACAGACATGCATATGATAAAACACCCATACTAAAATACCCATACAAGTTTGGTTTTCGTTTTTCAAGACAGGGTCTCTCTGTGTAGCCTTTAGCCTCAAACTCACAGACATCTGCCTGCCTGTTTCCAAATGCTGGGATTACAGGCGTGTGCCACTGAGCCTGCCTGGTTTTTGTTTTTGTTTTTCTTTTAGGTACTAGTTACACATTAACTTCTTGTCCATTTTTAGGACATTATTATTTAAAATACTAAACTATGTAGAAGTTTCTCAGTTTGATTTTCAGCACTGTAAAAGAAAAAAAATAAAATTGAAATGTGTTTTGCTGGACATGGTATACATGGCTTACATATGTAATTCCAGCACTTAAAGGCTGTTGCAGGAGTGCTGTGTGTTTGAGGCCAGCTTGAGCTATAGAGTGAGACTGCCTCAGAAAACAAAGAAACAAACAAAAAACAACTTTAAGATTTTTATGGGGACTGTTTGAAATTGCTGCATAAAGTACTAGTTAGATATATGTTATGTTTAAATTTTTAAAGTGAGAATCTCCTTGAAAACTAAAGTATGACTAATGTTCACATTCAACTTTGTGTTTATAATAGATGACTGTGGAAAAAGTACAGGGTATTAGCCGCTTGGAACAACTTTGTGAGGAGTTTTCAGAGGAAGAACGAGTTAGAGAACTCAAGCAAGAAAAGAAACGCCAAAAACGGAAGAACAGACGAAAAAATAAGTGTGTGTGTGATATTCCTGCTTCCTTACACACAACAGATGAGAAGGCAGTCAGCCAAGAGAAGGTATGTGTTGCTGTTGCTTTGGCTGCAAGTAACACTATATATTTGGGCATTTTTATTCTGTTTTTCTAGAGATGGTGTTTTGTAATTTGTGTATTGGCTCCCCCCCCCCCCAATAATGTGTAAGCCATGATATTTAACGTATGTGTTCATTTTATAAAGGCAATGTGTTGGATTGCTGTCTCTTTAAAGCAAAGTCAAAATACGGAATATTAAATTTGTGAATGACAGAGACCAGTTCTCAACTTTAGAACCCTTGTCTCTTGAAGAATACAAACTTTTGGTGGGTTATACTTGTTTACTGTAATAAATATTAAATTGTAAACCCACTCTGTATTAATCAAATAAGATTAAAAAAAAATACCATGTCAACATAGTGAAACCTCATCTCCGAAAAAAGTAAACTTGCAACATTCTGGCCATTGTTTCAGAATGTAAGTGGTTTGCTTTTTTATTTTTTTATTTTTTTATTTTTTTTATTTTTAAATTCTCCCAGTTACTGATAACAAATACTGTGGGTTTTTTGTTTTGTTTTTTTAAGTGACAAGGTGACTTTATTCATTTTGCATGAAGTGCCTGCTAAACACAAGTTTGAATGAGCATAGTTTGTCTTTGAAGTGAAATTGTTGTTTTTAATTCAGTTTCAGCTCAAATAGTTGCCAAAAGTAGATTTGCCGTAAGGGGGTCTTGTACTTTGGGTATGGGACAGAAGATTTTTGTTTAGTGTTTAACAAGTGAGGGATACAATGACTTCTAGTACATTTTGGTTGCCCTGCTCTTAACTTGGTAAGGCAACATTGCCTTTTAAGTTGTTTATTTTCTTGGGTTCTCCACCTTCCCTTTTTTCTTTTTTTTGGGGGGGGGCATTCTTATTTTCTTATAGTTCATAGTGAAGTAGTAGCGTAGTATTTTTTTTTTTCCTGAGACAGGGTTTCTCTAGATCAGGCTGGCCACCTAACCTCTGCCTTCCTAGTGCTGGAATTAAAGGCATTTGTGTCACCACTGCCTGCTTGGCTTACTTTTTAATAAATTAATGTATTTATTTTGAGATAGGATCTCACTTTGTAGCCCCGGCTAGGCTGGAACTGACTATGCAGCTCAGATCAGCTTCACACTTGTAATAATAGCCAAGCATGGTGGTACACACTTTTAATCCCAGCACTTGGGAAGCAGAAGCAGGCGGGTCTCTGTGAGTTCCAGGCCAGCCTCATCCTACAACAAGTTCTAGAGCAGCTCTACATTAAAAAACCCTTTCTTAAAAACTTAGAGCAATCCTCTGTGTCAAATGCTGACATTACAGACATGACTCTCTGGCTAGTCTCAGTGATTTTTATTTTTATGAAAATTCATTTTCTAACCTTAAAGCTTCTGTTTAGTTAATTAGAAGTTAAAAATGTAGCCAATATGTAAGTAAATGTTTTGTTGTCTCCTATTGTCCATCCTCAAAGGAAACAAACTTCATTGAAAATAGCTGCAAAGCCTGTGGCAGTGCTGAAGATGGTAATAGTTGTGTAGAAGTAATTGTTACCAATGAAAATACATCATGTACTTGTCCTAGCAGTGGCAATCTTTTGGGGTCCCCCAAAATAAAGAAAGGTGAGTAAATAGTTCTTTTTAAAAATTAACTCTTGGGCTGGAGAGATGGCTCATCAGTTAAGAGCACTGACTCCTCTTCCAGAGATCCTGAGTTCAATTCCCAGAAAACCACATGGTGGCTCACAACCGTCTATAATGTGATCTGATGATGCTTTTTTCTGGCCTGCAGGTGTACATGCACGCAGGGCACTGTATATATAATAATAAATATTTTAAAACAATATTAACTCTTGCTGGACATAATGGTGAATGCCTTTAATCCCAGTACTCAGGAGGCGAAGGAACCCTGTCTCAAAAAAATTGTTTTTTAATCATTTATTTTTATTATATGTGCGTTGGTGTTTTGTCTGTGTGAGGGTGTCAGATCCCTTGGAATTGGAGTTAAGACCACATGGAAGCTACCATATGGGTGCTGGAATTTAAACTCAGGTCCTCTGGAAGAACAGCCAGTGCTCTTAACCACTGAACTGTCACTCTAGCTCCCTTACCCCCAAATAAAACAAAACTTAAATTTATTCTTTTAAGTATGTTTTTAGAGAATTTTGGAAAATTAGTTTTTGTTTTGCTTTTTATTTTGTTGTTTTGGACTTTTGAGACAAGCTGTCCTAGACTTGCTTTGTAGATCAGGCTGGCCTCTAAGTCACAGAACAGAATCCAACTGCTTTTGCCTCCCCAGTGCTGGGTGTTTTATTTATTTGTTTGTTTGTTTGTTTTGGTTTTGGTTTTTCAAGGCAAGGTTTCTCTGTGTAGCCTTGGCTGTCCTGGACTCACTTTGTAGACCAGGCTGGCCTCGAATTTACAGCGATCTGCCTGCCTCTGCCTCCCGAGTGCTGGGATTAAAGGCGTGTGCCACCACGCCCGGCTAGTCATACTTTCAACACACAATAAAATTTGATGTTTTTCTCTGAATCCTGAGTTAACTTTTATTTTTACCTGCTGTATTTTCAGGCATGTCTCCACACTGTAATGGTAGTGATTGCGGATATTCATCTAGCATGGAGGGAAGCGAGACAGGTTCTCGAGAAGGTTCAGATGTTGCCTGCACCGAGGGAATTTGTAACCATGATGAACATGGTATGCTTGGGTTAAGCTTCCTAATTAGTATCTACTACACAGCTGATACAACACCATAAATAGGCGGTTATTTATTTTTCCAGGTGAAGATTCCTGTGTTCATCACTGTGAAGACAAAGAAGATGATGGTGATAGTTGTGTTGAATGTTGGGCAAATTCTGAAGAAAATAATACAAAAGGAAAAAATAAAAAGAAGAAAAAGAAAAGCAAGATGTTGAAATGTGATGAACATGTAAGTGTGATTTGCAATTACAAATTTTTGCAGTTAAAAACAACCTATGTTCCTTGAGTTGGCATGTACAGCTTAATTGATGAGGACTTTTAAAGAAGGAGTATTTTAAGCTGTGTGGTGGTGGGATACACCTTTAATTCTATCATGAGAGGCAGAGGCAGGCATTATTTCTGAATTTGAGGCTACCATGGTCTACAGAGTTCCAGGACAGCCAGGGCTACACAGAGAAACCCTATCTCAAAAAAAAAAAAAAAAAAAAAACCAACAGTAAAAAAGAATGAACATTTTGTTACATGTTCATTTTGTGGGTGTGCATATGGGAAAGGGAGTGTTTATTTGTCCAGAAGTTCAAATGAATCATGTCTGGTTAATAATCTTTTTACAGTATTTTATTATTTTTTTTCTTTAGATTTACTTATTTTATGTGTATCAATGTTTAACTTCATGTATGTCTGTGCACCCAATACCTGCCTGGTGTCTGCAGAGGATAGACAAGAGTATAGGGTTCCTTGGGAATTGGCATTAGGATGACTTGTTAACCACCATGTCTGGGAATTGAGCCTGGGTCTTCTGCAGGTGCTCTGAGGTGCTGAGCCATCTCTCTAGGTTCAATACTTTATAATTTTAATTAGCTCTTTAATCTTGAGAAAATGACTAGTTTTCTGTTTGTAAAAATGAAGACAGTGGCCTGTTTTAGGTTCTGTGAAGATGAAGTAAGATTACACAGCAGGTTAGCATAACATCTGCAACGGGATACCATGTGCATATCAGCTGTGTTGCTGCTTGGTATTACTTCTCCAGACTTCTCAAGCACTATACTGCAGAGTTTGGTTTGATTTGGTTTTGACTGTCTTGTCTGGACAGGCTAGACTTACCTGGAACTCTGTAGTCACCTGGGAATTTTTGTTATTTTAGTAATAATTGCTATTGTTTTGCCTTTTTTCCCCCTTGGGAAATCTCTTGCCTTGGTTTCAGATCCAAAAACTTGGAAGCTGTATTACAGATCCAGGTAATCGAGAGACCTCAGGAAACACCATGCACACAGTGTTTCACCGTGACAAGACCAAAGATGCACATCCTGAGAATTGTTGTACCGCTGAGAAGGGTGGGCAGCCATTGCCTTGGTTTGAGCATAGGAAAAACGTACCACAGTTCACAGAACCTACAGAAATGTCATTTGGTCCTGACTCTGGAAAAGGTGCCAAGAGCTTAGTTGAACTTCTTGTAAGTAGTTCACGATATCTTACTCTGAATTGGGGGATATATTTGAAGGTTTGAGGTAGGAACAGAGAGAGATTACAAAATGAAAGGTGACTTTATCTCTGTTCTTCCGCTCATGGCTTTTGTAACTGTTCTGGAGCACATCATCTGTTCTTTGTCTTGAAGTTAGACCAGTTGGGAGTGGCATCATGCCTAGGAATTGGCCTTCTTGAGTAACTGTAAGCAAATTTTACCAGTGGCAGTACAGTACCCATCCTTCTAGATCTGGAAAGAATATTGAATGAATGAGTCTCAGTACCCAAAGGAAGAGGCAGAAGGGTCAAGAGTTTGGCTCATGCTCACCCACAGAGAGAGTTTGAAGCCTTCCTGGCACGAGACCCTGTCTTAAGCTCCCATACTCCCTCCCCCAAAACAAAACAATAAATAAAAAACCAAACCCTGCACTAAAGCTTGCATTCCAAGTTAATTCCTTCAAGTGTCATGGGAGGAAAGTATGACTGGCCTCCGGAGAGCTGTAAATTGATACCACCTCCTGAGGCTTCAATTGAACTATCTTGGATGCCAGTGTCCCACTGCGTAGTGTGTGCTGAAGCATGAAGAGAGAAGAAAGGGAAGATTGTTAACCCTGCCATTATTTAAGCCCAGGAGGACTATGTCTTTTGGACTATTAAGGATTTTATTGTTGTTTGTTTTGCTTTTGTGTATGTTGTAAAATTTAATGGTGATTCTAATATAACATACTTTTTAAGTTAAAAAAAAGTTATCTTTTACTTAATCTGTAGAGATAAAAGTTGCAGCATAGGACCAGTTAGAGAGAGGTCTGCTTATTTAAAGATTGGTGATTGGTTGCATCTATCTCTTAACTAGCCAATTTTAAAGGCAGAGGTGTATGATGATAGTCCGGTAGGCTTACAGGTCTATAGGGGATAATTGTGTGATGGAGTGTTTCACACAAAGCTGAGTTAGGTGTTCTCAGTAGTTTCTAAGATGGGTTGCATGGTGCTTATTCTGTAAGCATTCCAATTAGAGGTGGTTTGGCTGGGTAGAAACTAAAAGTTAGCCCACTCTAATTTGTAGTTGCCCCACCAAGCATAGCATTTTGTATTCTTTATCATGCTCTTAACTACTGCTTTAATTTGCAGGATGAATCTGAATGTACTTCAGATGAGGAAATCTTTATCTCACAAGATGAAATACAGTCATTTATGGCTAATAACCAGTCTTTCTACAGCAATAGAGAACAATACCGACAGCATCTGAAGGAGAAATTTAATAAATACTGCCGCTTAAATGACCACAAGAGGCCCATTTGTAGTGGCTGGTTGACAACGGCTGGAGCAAATTAAATAAATAAAATAGCTCTGTCTTTCAATGAAACACTCAAGATGACTACTGCGCCTTCTCTTTTAAAAACTCTTAATTTAGTGACTTCTGGCAAAATTTTATCTTAAATCAATGTGATTCCTTGTTTTGGGAGATGGTGGAGGTAACCTCATTTGTTTGTTCTTTCTTCAGGCTTGTGTCTTTAGTTGCGTGGCTGCGCAGGCCTGCCTATGATTTAAGCCATCTCTTCATTAAACATTTCTCTTCCTGTGAGACTTACTAAAGCAACTTAGTGGCAAAAGTAATGTTGTACTTACACCTCTGTACAGAAATGACAGTGAGCTCTGGATATATGGTTTACAGTAGACATCCACTTGCAGAGTGTCTGGACAAAATGTTAAAGGAAATGTGCAAAATTTAAAATAAAGAGTATTTATTAATACGCATAGTAGAATGTGGTGTACATGTTTCTACTCAATGTGGTGGTACTTTAGTGTTTGCCACTTGTGAACTTTGTACTTGGGCACTGTTGATGGAGAAAGCCTGAAGAGCAAATGAGGATAGAGATGCAGGTTGCTCGAGACAGAACCCTTTCCTTTCTTTGATGAGACTTTACAACTGAGAAGAACAGTTTCTAGTCTTGTTCTTAATAAATGCCTTTAAACCCTGGCTAGCATCTTCCTTTCCCATTCTCATCTGGAGAATTTCCGTGTTAGAAGTTCCCAAAGAGGCTCATAATGGCATAAAGAGTGAAAACAGAATGTGGGCAGCTGATTGTCAAGGGCTGAAGACGTGGTTTGCGTGACGTGCATGCTCAACCTTGTTTGTTTTCTAACATGAACTCAGTTCGGCTGTACAGTTCACTGCTGTCACAGCTGTCTGAGCACTGAAGGGAAAGATTCCCAGGAATAGCACATTGCTGCCATTTGTTAGGTCAGGTCAGTGATGGAGAGAAAACTTGTCTGTAAGATGCTTATGAGAACCTGAGTTCCACCAGAACACACCACAGATTGCGTAAGAAATGAGTCTGGGTAATGGAGGGTAAAAACTAAAGGACTGAATTCATTATACTATATGAAACTGTCAACGAATAAAAACCAGCTGGGTGGTGGTGGCACATGCCTTTAATCCAAGCACTCGGCATCCCTGGCTGCATGAGATAAAAACAATGGTTTTAATTATTGGCCTTGTGGTCATACAAAGGATAGCCAAATTGATACTTGTTGAGTATTTTTTATTTAATTTATTTATTTATTTTAGTTTTTCGAGACAAGGTCTCTCTGTGTAGCCTTGGCTGTCCTGGACCCTCTTTGTAGACCAGGCTGGCCTCGAACCCACAGTGATCCACCTGCCTCTGCCTCCCGAGTGCTGGGATTAAAGATGGGCGCCACCACGCCCGGCTTTGTTGAGTTTTTTTTTTTTTTTTTTACTTTTAATTGTGCATTGGTGTTTTTTACTTCCTGTATGTTTGTGTGAGGATGTTGGATCTACTGGATCTAGGCCTATAGACAGTTGTGGGCTTCCATGTAAGTGCTAGAAATTGAATCCTCTGGAAAAGGAGCCAGTACTCTTAACCTCTGAGCCATCGCTAGCCCACTTTTAAAGTCAGCATCTCAGCCCACTGACCTCAAAGTTACAGTTATGCTTCCGCCTCCTGGTGCTGGGATTCCAGGCCTGTATCTGCATGGCTGGTGTGGTAGTGCCTACCTCTGAGCTAGTGTCCATCTCCAGCTTTCATAAAGGATTGCACCACCACTGCCTGGCAAACGTCAGGCAGTTAAATTCTGAGTGGCCAGAGAATAAAGTGAGTCCTACTCTGAACAAAACTGATAACCCACTAATGGATAATGGAGTGAAAACAGTTGGGCATATTCCTGGCCTAGGACTGAGCTAGCTGCCTGTCATACACACACATATACCTCTTTATGTGCCAGTATAGTTCCTACTTTCTTCCTGAAAAGAAGTCTCATGTTCCAGCTGGCCAGGAACTCACGATGTAGGGAAGGGATGGCCTTGATTTGATTAACCCTCTGTCTCCCAAGGAGTTGTGCTGCCAGGCATTGTAAAGCCCTAGCTCTGCATGTGTGAGGCCCTCCCTATGTTGTCTCCTGCATGAGAGAAAAAAACAAACGGAAAAACTTACAGGGTGTAAATACGAAAAATAAGATGGCCGGTAGCAGATACATGAAGTAGTGTATTGTAGAAGCATGGAGAGAGCAGGAAAGGGGGAGGGACTCCCCAGAGAGACAAGGGAGACTAGGTGGGTTTGTCCTTTTTTTTATTTCCTGGGCAGGAGCACATCAAGTGGTGACGTCATAGGTTGCTAGGCTGCTTAGCAGCCTCGTGAAGCTGCCCATTTACTAACATGGGGTATATTATGCATGTTGTTTAAAGTGTGTAAATATGCCTGCCACATTGTATTCAAGTTGTCAGCTCTTGGTGTAATCATTGATGTACATCGTATGACATTTGCGATCATGTAGGGCTGGGGTGGATGCTGTCTAGGATAGTTGGAGACCTTGGGGCAGTACAAATACTTGGTTATTTTAATCATTTACTTCTTGGCTAGTAAGGCCAAAAGATCGAGAACTCTGTATATTATCCCTTCCTCAGGTCAGCTGCTCTTAAAGTCAGAGACACTTGAGCTTTTCTGGACTGAATCCTTGCTTTCAGTCACCAGAGGTTTGGGAGGGCATTGGAGTAACCTTTAGGTCCCTCATCCTGGCCTCAAGCCTCTGGAAGGGGGGCTGATTGTGCAAAGGAGGCCTTCAGTGGGTGCTTCCTCTTGCTCGCGGTTGGAGGCTCTCCACCACAAAGGGAAGCGCTCACCAAGAAAACAAGACCACAGGCTGTCGGGCCCCCTGCTGCGCCGGTGGATCCTGCCCGGAAACGCTGCGGTTTCCGCCTGCCACGGGTGAGACCGGCTCGCGCGGGGGCGTGGCCGGAAGGGGCGGCCCCGTGGCCGCTCAGGGCACAGGGCGGCGTGGCCGCTGCGGTCCCCCGGTGCGATGTGGCCCAGTACGGAGGTGCCGAGGGCGGAGCCCTTGCCGGAGGCCAGCCCGAAATGGGGTGGGTCTAGGCGCAACTCGGAGTTTGTCAGGATTCAAGCGCCCGCCCCAACAGTGACCAGGGAGCGGCCGAGCCTCGGTGGCCCCCGAAGAAACTCCCAGATCCCAGTGCCTGGCTCACCGAGCGAGGTGGGCGGGCGGCTCGGGACCATGGCCAGACCGGGCATGGAGCGGTGGCGCGACCGGCTGGCACTGGTGACGGGAGCCTCGGGGGGCATCGGCGCGGCCGTGGCCCGGGCATTAGTCCAGCAAGGACTTAAGGTAGTGGGTTGTGCCCGCACCGTTGGCAACATCGAGGTAAGGCACCGCCGAGCTGCGGGGACGCTCTGGGGGACGTCGTTCCCATCGGGTTGGGCTCTGAGTGGGGGAGGGGGAGTGGTTGGAACCAGACTGTGACCCTGCTCTGACCAGCCTGCTACCCTAGGGCCATTTGCAACGGCCTGAGGGCAGGAGTGATGGGTTTCCTTCTCTCTCAGTACTATTTTTATGAAGAGCCATTCGCGCCAGGTAGCTTGTGCTTCAGTGTACCAAATTCCTGACCCCCGGCATTCTCCTCCCTTACCCCTGGCATCCTCTGCCCCCGTACTGGCAGGTGAAAAGGACAGCCAGAGTTCGCAGGAGGCTAGCTAGGCAGCCAGAGAGAAGGAAAGAACTGGCTAGCCTTAGTGGCTAGGTTAGTTTCCTCTTGTTCTCAGACCTCACCCACACCACAGTGGGTAAAGTGCTGGCCAACCAATGAGCAAAAAAGCTAGACACCTTGGGTGTTTGACCCTCAAGTGAAGGTGGGGTTAGGATGGAAGCTAACTCTCCTTTTAACTCCTATCTGAGTCTCAGTTCATATGCCATGAGCCTACACGGTGACGGGACTATTATAGAATCTTCTCTTTTTCCAATTCGTTTTCCTAGGTGGGACTGAATAGGTAAAGTAGGGCATTAAACATGAAAGTCTTGAGAAATCAGAATATTACGGATCCAGAACTCCCTAATTTTTCTCTTAACATGCTTTTGGGGGTTCCAAGTGTTATGAGTGGCATCAGCTCAGAAAAGATGAGGAAGAGATAGCCTTTTGGGAGAAGACAAGAGAACAATCCCATTATTTGCCCTGACAGGACCACCGGCAGGTGTGTGGGTTAGTCCTTACCAGCAGGCCTGGCTTCACCATGGCTCAAAGTCCTCTGGTAGAAAAGGGGTAAGGAGGCCTTGGGTGGAGGCAAATGGAGAAGGTGTGCAGGAAGGAGGACTGTGCCCTCCCCAGCTACTGACCAAAGGTACGCTTTATAGCCTCTCAGATAATCCCAAGGTCACCGGGCTCTACCGTTGCCCCACTTTGCCCCTCCCCTTCCCTGGAGAAGCACGGGGCCCAGCCCCAGCTTTGGAGCCCAGAGGATTGAGGCCAGGGGTTGAACTACTGGATTCTCTGGGTTTGTTTTGTTCTGTTTTTAGTTTTGATTCCCTAGTTCCAAAGCCACTATTGCTTTCTCTTCCGCTACTCTCCCCTCAACTAGCCAGGAAAGGGGAACGCCAAGGGAACCTCCAAAGAGGGTCATTCAGCGCTGGGACGGCTCCAGGTCATTAAGCGAGGACTTTGCTGTGTGGGAACTGCCCTGATTTCAGCTAATTTTGGAGACTAGATGGAGACGGCAGAAGTGAAGGCAGGAGAGCAGTGACAGGAAGAATAATAACATTCTACACACGTGCGCTCACGCGCGCACACACACACCTCTTCCGTTGGGGAGTTTTTAGGCTGGAGTGGGGTGAACTCCTGGGTTTCTTGCTCACTGTCTGTTTTTATAGATTGACTAACTCACCGATACTAAACCTAAGTTTGGGGTTCTGGCATTCTACTGGGAGAAGTCCTCTTCCCTGAGGGGGTCATGAACAGTAAAATCAGCTGGATGGGCACTTCCGAGGCCCAGAAGGGTACAACTTTTGAGCTCACAGAAAGAGCAGGAAAGAGCCTGACATAGCACTAGGGAGGCAGAGGGAGGCATATGTCTGTGCGTTCAAGGCCACCCTGGTCTACATAGCAAGTTCCAGGACAGCTAGGACTATATAGAGAGAACCTGTCTCAAAAAAAAAAAAAAAAAAAAGTAGGAAAGAATTTATTTCGTCACTTGATCATGCCTTTTATTTCTAGCTTCACAGGGGGGAGGAGGAAGGGGCTCCAGGCCAGGGCAGTTGGCCAAATTGGCCTTCCTCTACTGGCAGCCTCCCCGCCACCCCTCCCCTACACACTTACAGAGTCACCTTCACAAGGCTCAAGCGCCCCAGTCACTCACTGGCCTCCCACAGCCTGCTTTCTTTCAACTTCTAAATGTCAGTTCCTCTACACTCAGTGGCTCTTTCTCAGGGTTCTACAGTGTGTGCTGAGGACATGCAGAAGGAGTGCCTAGTGTCAGCTGACTAGACTTACGGGTAGGTGAGGAAAATTTGAGGCAGAGGTGGGGAGCACTAGGGGACTAGAGAGTCTGTCCTGACATCCTGACCACTCATACAGAGAAAGGAGACTGGGCGCCATTGAAAGCTATGTATAGGTTCACCTTTCAGTTCTTTCTGCTTTTTATGAAGAAGAGGTGTCAGTTCAGAGCCCAGCCCTTCTGGGAGGGACTGGCTGAAGCAAAAGGGAACTGGGGCCCTAGGGTAACCAGCTCAGCATCTCTTGGAAAGATGGTGCGGGGACAGAGGTAGATACAGATTTGCTTCCAGGTATTGGGGAGGAAGCAGAAGAGAAATCTCCCTCTGTTCCCAGGACACCCTCCCACTTCTTTCTCCCTAGCAGCGAAGACTTGAGTGTATATGTGAGATTCCTTCCTGGGTCTGCACAATTGTTCCTCTCCTTCACTCAGGGAGTGTCTCCAACTCCTTGGACTTTGACCAAACAGACCAAGCTTTGGGGATGGGCAGATCCTGCCTCTCATGTGGCCAGAAGGTAGCGGCCATTGGAGAGTTCTGCTGCGTAGTGACCTGGGAGGGAAGGCTGACTCTGGGTGAGGAGGTATGGGCGTGAGCAGCTCACCCCAGTTAGACCTCTGTTGGGTTTCATAGGAGCTGGCTGCTGAATGTAAGAGTGCAGGCTACCCCGGGACTTTGATCCCCTACAGATGTGACCTGTCAAACGAGGAGGACATCCTCTCCATGTTCTCGGCCGTCCGCTCTCAGCACAGTGGCGTGGATATCTGCATCAACAATGCCGGCATGGCCCGGCCGGACACCCTGCTCTCTGGCAGCACCAGCGGTTGGAAGGAAATGTTTGATGTAAGGGTTCCAGAACTGAGGCAGGAGGTTGGGCGGGAAGAGGAGAGCGGAAACTAGGGGCTTACCAGGCAGGGGACTCCTGGGGACAGGACTCCAGTAAGAGGGAGTTTAAGTTTCCCACTGGGCATTTTTTTATTTTCCACACACTACTTTTGTTTGGTTTTGTTTTTTTCAAGACAGGGTTTCTCTGTGTAGTCTTGGCTATCCTGGACTCACTTTTAAACCAGGCTGTCTTCGAACTCATAGAGATCCGCTTGCCTTCTGCCTCCCCCAGTGCTGGGATTCCAGGTGTGCACCACCACACCCACCTCCACTCGTTACTTGTACCACAAGGCACAAGGATAGTGAATGGATAAACGTCTTTTCAGCCCCTGACAGTCCTTAAACTTTAGACTGGTTGTGATGGAAGAAAGATTGCCCGGGGGAGAACTATAGTTTAGTGACTGTCCCTGCCCATGCTGGGTACCTGGGAACATGGTCTTAAGGGAAGAAAGGGACTAGAGGTGAGAGAAGTCATCTTTGCACCCAGCCCTGCTCTCACTGTGCGCTCAGGCAAGTTCAGGGAAACTTCTGAGCTTCAGTCTTGTCACATACGATTGGATTGAGCACACCTAAGTGATCAATGTCACAAACTCCACCGTCTCCAGGTATGGTCACAGAGTGTGGGAGAGCAACATGGCCTTGTAAGGGGTGGCCCCTGTTCAAGTCCAGGTTAGTCGCTCCGCTGTGGGATGGGTAGATCTTTGATTTCTTTTAGAGAAATGGGGAGTCTGTAGTACGCTTCAGAGTGTCTGCAGGCCAGGGCAGATGAGATGGCTCTGTGGGTGAAGGTTCTTACCTTTTAAGACCCAAGACCCGTATGGTTAGAAGAGAGTCAAGGCCTACAAGTTGTCCTCTGACCTCCATGTTAGCACTATGGCACGCACGCGCGTGCGCACACACACACAAAGTACATAAATGTAATAATAGCCTTGAGAACATGTTTCCAACTTCTGGGCTGGGTTGTAGGGTGGCATATGAGGGCAGTGGGTTGAGACCCCTTTGGTGGGGCTGCTGAATGACTCTTTCACAGAGTTATCTAAGACCATTGGAAAACAGATAATTTCCATTTCGATTAATAATAGCAGCAAAATTAGAGTTACGCAGTAGCAATGAAAATAATACTGGGGCTCACCACACTGTTAAAGGGTCCCAGCATTAGGAAGGTTGCGAGCCACCGCTTTAGGGTGTGACAATTTGAGAGGCTGAGAGCAATGTCACAGCTCTCTTTATCTGCTGTCAGGAGGTTAGTATTAGTTGGTACTTGGAAGTGAAACTGAACGAGAATGAAGCCTTGTCCTCTGGGAGATCAGAATTCTAGCCCTCATGAGGAGCCCTGTGCCTCTATCTGGACCTCAACTTGCCCGTCTGTAAAATGAGGGACTCCTAAGCCCCAAGGCCCCTTTATCTTGAATATCTCCTAAGTCCATTAGCCCCATCCTAGTAGGCCCCAGACCTAGGAGGCTCGTTTGTCCTCTGTATGCCCCACGATTCCACCCTGGTAAGAGGACCAGAAACAGGCTGAGCCCTTTCTGCATCCTAGTCTGCTGCTTCCAACAAGGTGGGTTTTCACTGAGGGCATTCTGTCCTGGTGCCTGGGTGACACCTGATCAAGTGAATCAGCTAATCGGCTAGCTGTCCCTTTCCTCTAGAGAGGAGGCGGGCGGGCTGGAGGACCCGATGAAGGCTTTATCTCTGTTGTCTTCTCTGGCAAGGCTAATGGGTGGAGCAGACAAGCAGACAGACATGTCATTGCAGATAGCTCCCTAGAGCTGCCCTCTATGAAGGGTGGGGACGTGAAGTCAACTGTGCCAGGAGTGGCAAGTGACCCCACCCTCGGAAGATTCCCCACACCTGGGCTTGTTGCCAGGGTATAGGCTAAAGGCAGGTGTGTGGGCCTCTTCCACACATGATGGGCGGAGATTACAAGG
The DNA here is from genome assembly GCF_964271855.1 of Acomys minous. Classification (NCBI taxonomy): domain Eukaryota; kingdom Metazoa; phylum Chordata; class Mammalia; order Rodentia; family Muridae; genus Acomys; species Acomys minous. The sequence continues at coordinate 77,593,664 of NC_140493.1, read as the reverse complement.
GGCAGTGTGGCTCAGGAGGGCAGGGAGAGAGGGGCTGGAGTGTGCGTGCGTGCGTAGAAAGACTTAGACCATTTCAGGAGGGTTTTCAATCTGATGACTGGATTCCTGAGGCAGAGGTCTGACCGTGGCAGTGTCCTTGGTGGGAGGCTCATCCTTAGGGGGATTCAGCAGCGGATGTCGGCTGTGAGGGGCAGGACACCCACAGAGAAGGCACACTCCCCCCACCCCCACCCCACCCCACCCCCGGTGCTCTGCAGCTCCATCAACCTGCTCACTGGGCCCGAGCTGGAAACACTCCATTGCCCTCCCTGGCCCACAGGTGAATGTGCTGGCCCTCAGCATCTGCACTCGGGAAGCTTACCAGTCCATGAAGGAGCGGGATGTGGATGACGGGCACATCATTAACATCAACAGGTGAGGCCACCCTTCAGACAGTGACCTATCTGTCGCAGCTCTCTCAGCCTCCGGGTGGCCATTTCCTCCATAGTAAAATTAGGGATTTAATATCGAAGTGGCATGAGTCTGACAAAGGGACATGCCTGCTTCTGGTTGTCAAGAGTAGGCAGCTCAGCCCCTGCCTGGGAACCTTTGTTCTGTTGTGCCATTGTGCCTTTCCCTTGGGCCCTGGGATCAACCGGCCGTGTGGTGCAAAGAGACTGCACAGGCTCTACCATAGGAGAGCCCATTGTCTCTTGGGGGCGTGGTCTGCACCAGCCCCAGAGATGACACCTGTCAGTGAGCACACAGACAACATGGTGAGGCCTAGGTCAACCTGTCCGACTGCAGGAGTGAGAGCGTAGTGAGCAGGACAGTTTCAAGGCAAAGCAGGTCTCAGGAGCTGTGTGAACAACAAGACTAGGTTCATTCAGTGGACTGCAGGGACAACCATCAGAGTCCCCCAGCAACAAGGCTTCCCTGTTGGCTTCTGGGTAATGAGGCTGACCAGGATAACAGGAGCATTGCCAGTGTCTGTGGAACTTGACCCTCTCCTCTCTCCCCTTCCCTTCTTCTACCCAGCATGTGTGGCCACCGAGTCCCACCCCAGTCTGTGATCCATTTCTATAGTGCGACTAAGTATGCCGTCACTGCATTGACAGAGGGACTAAGGCAAGAGCTTCTGGAGGCCCAGACCCATATCCGGGCCACGGTGAGGCTATGGTGTAGCCCTGGTGGGAATGCTGTGGGCCCAGCCCTCCCGCCTGCACATGCCCTGGAAGACCTGCCGACAGCCCCTGGGCTCAACAGGGCGCAAGTCGTGGGCGCTGCTGCTCCTTGCAGGGACAGTCATCCCGCTTCACTCACCCCAAAGCCAAGGGTCACACTTACACTTTGAGTGGGGAGAGGGCCAACTTGAGGAGTGAGACTGAGGGAAGGTCCCACACACACACAGTGACTGGATCCCGGCACTCGGGGCTCTCCCCCTGGAAGACTGGGTAACTCCCTGCCTGAACCTCCTCCCTAAGTCGCCTCAGTCTTCACATTTATGAAATGGAATGAGGCTTGAAGGAACACCGCTTTAAACAGCATTAAGCAAACACATAGGAAGGGCACCGCGTGCAAGCACAGGGTATGATGGGAGTTGCCAGCCGGAACTCTCAGTGGTGGCTTTGGAAGGAGGAGGAGGACAGTTGAGGACACGAGGCAGCTGGCAGTGTGAAGCGGGAGCCTCCTCAAAGCCTGATCCAAAGCTCAGGCTGAACAGGACCTCTCTGTTGGCCCAGTGTATCTCTCCAGGCTTGGTGGAGACACAGTTCGCCTTCAAACTCCATGACAAGGACCCTGAGCAAGCAGCTGCCACCTATGAACACATAAAGGTGGGGCCTCCTTCTGGGCCTAGTAACGCCACAGTCCGGAAGTACCCTTGGACTGTACCCTCTGCCCAGCTTGTCACTCCTGGAGGGTTGGGGTGGGGACCAGGGTATTAGAGAGTCCCTTAGAGCTGGGAAGGAACTTGGAAGAGCTCTGCCCTTGTCTCAATGCACACCCCCCCCCCCCCCGTGCTCTCAGTGTCTCAAACCAGAGGATGTGGCTGAGGCTGTCCTCTACGTCCTGAGCACCCCCCCACACGTTCAGGTGAGTCTTGTCTTGGGGGTCTACCCACACCGTGGTGTCCAGATGTGGGCAGCAGGGGGTTCCTAGGGGGTGGCCGCCCACAACCCTTCTGCCTTCCACAGGTTGGAGACATCCAGATGAGGCCCACAGAGCAGGTGACCTAGTGTTGTGTGGGGAGCTCCTACCTTCCCCACCCTCCGTGGCTTGCCTCCTGCCTCTGGATTTTAGGTGTTGGTTTCTGGACCCTGGATCTTACTTTCTGTATCCACCCCCTCTAAGGGATAGAAAATTTTGTCCGATTATTCCCATTACAAATGTGAAAAAAAAAAAACCAGGCTGGGGAGAGAAGGTGTAGTCAGGAGCCCCCCTCTTGGGGCCCCTTAGCCTTCTGTTCTTCTCAGCCTCTCCTTTTAGTGGCGGGGGTGGGGGGGGCGCACTGTTCTATCTTCTTGTACCCTGTCCCCTGCTCCTTAGGGTTGGAGTAGCAGAGACAGGACCTCCAGACTCCCTTTCCCGACTCCCCACCCCTCCAGCCCAATTTTGGCTCTTACCATGGGGTTGTCACTGCACTCTGACCGAGACTACAGAATATCAGGGTCTGCCTCCTAGTACATGACACTGCAACAATTAAAGAGAAACATTGCAACCAGCTCTGGCTTCCGAGGTGTCTTTCAGTCCCCCCCCCCCCCTTCTTGATAATCAGTATTGTTGTGTCTCAGAATTACTTCCAGGTGAGTAGGGAGATGGGTGGATTTGGAACATCACTTCCGGAGTGGGAGTAGGAGAAGGTTGGTTCCAGGCCAACCAAGGATACATATGTCTCAAAAAACAAAAACAAAAACCAAAACCCATATTCGAGGCCAGAGAGATGACTCAGAGGTTAAGAGCACTGTCAGTTCTTTCAAAGGTCTTGAGTTCAATTCCCAGCAACCACATGGTGGCTCACAACCATCTACAATGAGATCTGGTGCACTTGTCTGGTGTGTAGGCACATATTCAGGCAGAACACTGTATAAATATTTTAAAAAACATATTAGTAAATAAGAGGGCTGGAAAGATGGTTCGGTGGTTAAGAATACAATTCAGGCTGCTCTTTACAGAGGACCCCAAGTTGGATTCCCAGAACCCACCTGGTGACTCCAGTCCCGGGGAGTTCCATGTCCTCTTTGTTCTTCTCGGGCACCAGTGGTGCACACCTTTTTTTTTTTTTTTTTAAAGACAGGGTTTCTTTGTGTAGCCTTGGCCGTCCTGGACTTGTAGACTTGTATTTGTAGACCAGGCTGGCCTAGAACTCACAGAGAACTGCGTCTCGTAGTACTGGGAATAAAGCACACAAACCACCATGCCCCTTTTGTGGTGCACACCTTTAATCCCAAACACTTGAGAAGCGGAAGCAGATCTCTGTGAATTTGAGGCCAGCATGGATTACACAAGTTTCAGGCCGTTGATGTGGGCTACTTCGTGAGACATTGCTTTAAAGGGGTGGGGGGCGGGGAAGCGAGCAAAGGAGTCCCAACATGGGCCGAGGGCATCAGTTGTTTGTCGGCAGGAACACGGGCTTTTTCTCTTAGTTGCCGGGAGATCACTGAGGCTCGGCTAGCTGGTGCTGAGGGTCTCACAGGATAAGCTGGAAAAAATTGTAAAATATGTCGATGTGCCTGGATATGGCGAGGAAGGCACCAAGACTAACTTGACTGAACAGGTCTTTTTAGGTGGTGGATATTCCAGCTCAGGGTCAAACACTGCTCGACTGCGTCAGTGCAGGTAGTACGAGCCATTCCTGTAGGGAGTGCTCTGGAGGCCAAGCACGCATGTGCGTCATCGTAAAGGGGGCGGGGCCTTCAGAACCCGGAAGCTGGAGACCCACGTGGGAGTCTGGGAGGCGGCTGCTTTGGCTCCGGTGTCAGGTTGTGGGTCATCTTTGAGCGGGGACTTGGAGCAATTTATCCTGCGTGAGGTGACGAGGTGTAGGCGGCCAACGCGTCCTCTCCACCCGGCTGTTAGTGGAGTCCCGGGCACTACTGGAGCTATGCGATCCCTGTGGACGGTCAGATGTTTCAGTCGCCCGTTTGCCCGCCATTTCTCCCCGGTGGTGCGGCGCGGGGAGCGGCCTGGCGGGGAGGAGCTGAGCCGCCTGATTCTAGATGACCTGGCACCGACCCAGCGGCTGGAACGTCTGTTTGGCCTGTCCCCGTGCCTCCTGGCCCTGCGGGCCGCCCGCCGGCACGTGGCCCGGCTCCTGCTCCAGGCCGGTAAGGCTGGGCTGCAAGGAGAGCGGGCCGAGCTGCTCCGGGTGGCCGAGGCTCGGGGCATCCCTGTCCTGAGGCCCAGGAGGCAGAAGCTGGACGCCTTGTGCGGCTACCAGGTGCACCAGGGCGTCTGCATGGAGGTGAGCCCTCTGCGGCCCCTGTCTTGCGATGAGGCTGCAGAGGCGAGCCCAGACAACGACCCTCAGCAGCTGTGGCTCGTCCTTGAGGGGCTCCAGGATCCCCGGAATCTTGGGGCTGTGCTGCGCTCCGCTCACTTCCTCGGAGTAGACAGAGTCATCACCAGCAGGAGAAACAGGCATGGAAGTCACTCAATTCCCTTTGCGCCCACTCTGGAGGCGGAGCCAAGTTCCTAAGCACCTTGGGAGAATCCTCCGGGTTGACAGAGTTCTCACCCCTAATCTCTTGGGAGGCCGGGGATGTGTAGGGCGCGGGGCTAGAGATTTCTGGGTTTAACACATCGTTGGGGACCTTTGCAGCTGCCCGCTTACTCCTGTAGTCAGCAAAGCCAGCGCCGGGGCTATGGAGGTGATGGACGTGTTCGCCACTCCCGACCTGGCCGGTTTTTTGCAGGTAATATGGGACGAGGAGGCGGTGTCATTAGTGAAGCTCGGCCTCTTAAAGCCACCCCCAGCTGGCAGTGGGTGGAGGTGGATGGGAGGAGAAAAGGGGCCTTCTAAGCCCCACTGGGGCTTTAAAAATCAGATAGAGCATCGTCTGAAGTTAGGGATTTCCTCTCCTCATTTCCTTTACCACACTCCTTGGCCACCTGCGTCAGCAAATCAGTGTATGTGGACGCCCTTGGGTCTTCAGCAATGTTCTGGAGAGCTGGTGGACAGGAGACATGGGTACCTGGACTAGAAGCTCAACTTGAGAGCGATTTTGAATAAGGCTTTTTTAGGGGGCAAGTTTTAGCGTTCTTCCTGGATTGACACTAGGGGGCAGCATTGCCTCGCATTTGGCAGCCTTCCAACCCGTTTCCCCCATCCCCCACCCCACCCCGCGGTGAGATAGGCAGAAGAAAACTGCAGTAATAAACTTATATCCAAGCCACGTGTCTAATTTCAGATTTTCTAGTAACCACACTGAAACGTAAAAAGAGCCAGGTGTGATAACTCGTATCTATACTCCCAGTTCTTAGGAGGTGGAGACAGGAAAAACCCATTCATTTAAAGGCCAACCTGGGCTATATGAGACCCAGTCTCAAAAGGCAAAATAACAACAACAAAACACTAGAAAAGAAACATAATCTTATTCAATATATCCAAAATATTATCATTAAGACATACATTTTAAATAGTAGTAATTTTAAAAATATGAGACAGTGTTTTGTTGTGTAGTTCAGGCTGGCCTAAGAGCAACAGAAATCCTGCTTTGGACTCTTTAATAGGTATGTGCCACCATGTTCAGCTTAAGTCCCATTTAAAAATGTTTATACATAATACATCAATTTGGACCAGCCATATGTCAATCTTTAATAGGCTTATCAGAGAGGTGGCTCAAGAGTTAAGAGCACTGGCTGCTCTCCCAGAGGATCCAGACTTGACTCCCAGCACCAACATGGTGGCTTACAACTATCTATCTGTAATTCCAGTTTCAGAGGAGCTATTGCCCTCTTTTGGCCTCCAGAGGCACCATGTACATAAATGCATGTACATACATGCAGATAAACCCTCGTACATGTAAAGTTCAAAAAAAAGTTAAAACCTTAAGGATGTAGTTCATCTGAGGAACTGAGCCAAGCCTGGTGGGAAATGGAGTTCACCCTTCTTTCTTTTCATTCCTGCTAAAACAAAAACACGCTGCAGAGTGCACGGGTAAGCGCCACTTCCTGCCAGCAGCAGGGGCCACAGAGTGGTTCCCTCCTGTCACTGTGGAAGAGCCAGAGATAGCAGCAGCCAGCCCCTTCCTGCCTACCAAGGCCTGCTCCAGCAATGCCAGCCCCTCTCCAGCAAGTGCCTTCCTGTTCTCCCGGTCCCTCGCCAGTCAGATCCTAGCCCTCAGGCCACAGCGTGTGGCACAGATGGCCTAGCCCACTTCTTCATCCCTCACCCTGGTTTCAGTGCTAGGGATCAAAGTCAGCTTCTGCCACGAGGCAGGGGTGCTGCCACTGAGCCACACCCTTAGCCCACTCCCCCCCCACCACCACCCCTGCATGCCCCAGGCCTTCCCTTTGCCTCTCTGGGCACCCTCCTGAGGGCATCTCTGGTGAGTTCTCATCAAGCGCATGACCTCCAAACACTGTCATGTCCCAAGTCTCAGTCTTTGAATCTCTTGTGGGTTTGTTTGTTTGTTTGTTTGGTTGGTTGGTTTTGTGTTTTCCAAGACAGGGTTTCTCTATGTAGCCGTGGCTGCCTTGGAACGCTATCTCTAGACCAGGCTGGCCTTGAACTCACAAGAGATTCACCTGCCTCTCCCTCTCAGAGTGTTTGGATTAAACGCGTGCACCCCCGCCCAGCTCTTGGATCTCTTTTCTATGAAAATTGGCCTAGTGCTTTTTTCCCTAATCTCGTTTCATGGCTTATTTATTCCCTGTTTTAGCTGTTTGAGAGAAGGATTGGCTGTCTCAAGTTCATGATCCTCTTGCCCCAGCCTCTCAAGTTCTTGCTGTGTGTGTGTATGTATACACAGGCATGTATACCTCTGTGTGTGTGTGTGCGTGCGCGCGCACGCTCAGGCATACATGGGCTACACTGTATGCGGCGGTCAGAGAACAACCGTTGAGTTGGTTCTTTATTGCCATGTGGGCTCAGGTGTGGTAGCCAGTGCCCTTCACGCACTGAGCCCTCTTGAGGCTTAAGCTCCCTCATGTATTTGTTTGTTTATGCTTTTTGTTTTTAAATTTTTATTTATTGATTAAGCATCCAGTTTTTTGCTTGCATGCACACCTGCACACCAGAAGCAGGCCCTAGATCACATTATAGATGGCTGTGAGCCACCATGTGGTTGCTGGGAATTGAACTCAGGACCTTTGGAAGAGCAGCAAGTGCTCTTAACCCCTGAGCCATCTCTCCAGCCCCGTTTATGCTTTTTTGAGACAGGATTTCTCAGTGTATTATTGGCTGTCCTGGAGCTTGTGTAGACCAGGCTGGCTTTGAATTCACAGAAGTCCACCTGCCCATGGCTTCTGGGTGCCGGGATTACAGGTATGCACCACCACTGTCTGGCTTAAACACTCAGCCTTATTTGGCCAACTCTCGACCCCACCGCTCACTGCCCCTGCTCCAGGGCTCCCCTCTGCTCTTGCAGTGGCCTTTCAAACGCCCCATTCCCAGAGCTGGCTGCCTGTTCTAGGCCCTATTCAGCTTAGTTGTTCAACCCACAAATTATCTTTGACTTCTTAGTCTCACAGCTTTATCCCCAAATCCTTTTGCCCTTTTCTTGGAGTTATTGCTACACCGCCCCCATTTCTCACCATTTCTTCTGCTACCCTAGTCCGGGGTCCCCATCTCCCTGGTCTGGGGCTTAGGCCTCCAGATGGCAAGCACAGTCAATGATTAAGAGCCAAGCCAGACTGTGTTATTTCTTTGTTCATACATAGCCTTTCAAAGCACCAGGTCTAGTAGCACATACTTGTAATCCTAGCTTTTTTTTTTTTAGTTTTTTGAGACAGGGCTTCTCTGTGTTGCCAGGCTGGCCTCGAACTCACAGCGATCTGCCTGCCTCTGCCTCCCAAGTGCTGGGATTAAAGGTGTGTGCCACCACGCCCGGTTTGTAATCCCAGTCTTGAGAGACTGAGACAGGAAGATTACCATGGGTTCAAGGCCAGCTTGAGGCTCATAATGTGCTCATATCTTTCTTTCTTTCTTTTTTTTTTTAAGATTTATTTACTTTTGTGTATGAGTACTTTATCTGCATGTACACCTGCAGGCCAGAAGAGGGCATCAGATCCCAGTATAGATGGTTGTGAGCCACCATGGGGTTCCTGAGAATTGAACTCGGGACTTCTGGGAGAGCAGACAGTGCTCTTAACAGCTGATCCATCTTTCCAGCCCCATGAGCTCATATCTTAAAAACCAAAACAAAGTAAGACCTTTCAAAGCTTTTATTATCAGTATAAAAGCCATTTCCAGTGTCCGTCGGGCCCTTTCCCTATGCGGCCCTTGTTCGGCTTCTTTGACTTTCTCACTGGCCAATTTACCAATCCTCACATATGACAGGTAGGCGGGGCAGATCTCCCTGCCTAGAACCTTCTCCCCCCCTCCTCCCACCCCCACTGGCTACAAAATACCCAGTTATCTTCAGATCTGCTCTCTGCTGTCTTCACTGTAGAGGGGACCTCTACCACCACCCTGCCACACAGCTGGGATTTTAGCCTGTCATGTTCTTAGCCCCGTCCTCAGTTGCCAGCACAGAGCCTGGCCAGGTGGAGGTCCTGACCGACTTCCTGGCTAAGTTGAAGGCATCTCTCAACAAAAGTGTGAGTGCAGGGCTGAGCTCCTCCTTGGCTGTGGCCCTGGTGAAGACTGGGTGAAGCAGGACGTACTGTTTCCTTCTTTCAGGTCAAGGCCAAGCAGGGCTGGCTCGTGGTGGGCACGGTGGGCTGCCCAGGGCCTGAGATCTCCCAGTCTTCCAAGGTCCCTGTCACTAACTGCTTAGAGTTTGTCTGGGACCGGCCTACTCTCCTTGTGCTGGGTAAGTAGGCTACACCTGCTTTTATGCTTGCAGATGTCTACTTTCTGAGCGTGTGGACACCTGCCTGGGGCTCCCTAACACCTATCCCATGCCCTGCAGGCAACGAGGGCTCGGGTCTGTCCCAGGAGGTTCTTGCCACCTGCCAGCTGCTCCTCACTATTCTGCCCAGGCGCCAGCTGCCTCCGGGTCTTGAGTCCTTGAATGTCTCTGTGGCCACAGGTGAGTCTACACCGTCCCTCGTCCCCAGCCACGTGTGAGGGTGGCTTCTCTCTCCTCTCATTTTCTGACTGATGGATCCTGAACAAGCTGCTCTCCCTGTGCCTCGCTTGCTCTATGTGTAAAACGGGTGTGTCCTGCAATTGTTGTAGTCCTCTCCGTCTTCTCTCCCCCCCCTACCCCCCCACTTTAGGAATTCTCCTACACTCCATTTGCAGCCAGAAGGAGAGAGGGCGACTTCTCCAAGACCCTTGAGAACCCTTGGCCACACCTGAAGGACTCAGAGAGGCCCAGTACCCAGGACTGCCATGGTGGTCAGAGAAACAGAGAAACAGGCCAAATGTGGGCCGACATAGACTGACCGAGATGCACATTCGTGGGAGTCGGCGGGAGTGAGTCACACGTCCATCAGGCTTGGATGTGCTGGGCCCTCTGCCTGTGAAAGCCCTGTTTCCTGGCTACAGTCAGTGAGACTTGGAGACTTTGTTGAGGCCAAAGAAAGTTTGATTTTTCAGTTGGAAATGGCGGTCTGCTCTTTTCCAGGATGGGTTAGGACAGATCTGTCCTGGATCCTGCTAGAAGTCGAGAGACTGTCTGTCTGTGCACGTGAAGGAATCGAGCAGTCCAGTGCAGGCAGGGTGGCATGTGAGGATGCAGAGGGAGGCTGAGTGGACAGATGCATGTCCCTACCCTTCAGGGTGATGAGGACGAATGAAGCACATCCCGGGAGCCCTTAACAGCTGAGCTGTCCTGCCCAGTCTCTCCATTAGGTGGCAGTCTTGCTCTTTGCACCATAGTTTTGCAGCCACTTGAAGGGGGACCCTGTCCATCTGGGCAGCCTGGTTGGTGACAGGGTAAATAGTAAACATGGAGGGAACCAAGCCCTTACCTTTAAGTCTGAGAGGCTGTGAAGTCAGGGTCACTGTTGTGCACCCTTACTAGGCTTGATCCCCTACTCCAAGGTCCCACAAGTGGATCAGAAGTGATAGTGCCAAGCCGTGGTCTCACTCCGGGCTGCATGTTGGAGCACCCAATAAACTTTAAAGAAACAAGCCCAGCACCGCAGCCACTGTATGGTGCTGGGAAGGGCAGGCCCATCCTGGGCAGCAGGATTTTTTTCATTTTCATTCTTTGAGACAGGGTTTCATGTCCTATGAAGCTAGGGTATCCGAAAACTTGCTGTTTAGCTGAGATGACCTTGAACTTTTTGATCCTCCTGCCTCCACCTCCCAAGTGCGGGAATTCCAGATACACCACACTACGCCCAATTTATAAGTTGTTGGGCATAGATCCCAGGGCTTTGTGCAAGCTGGCCAGGCACTCTGCCAACTGAGCTACACCTGAGCCCCGAGGCTATAGGAACTGTCGGGAACATGGTGAGGTGTACCCACTAGTTGCCAGGAGGTCTGTACCCCACCTCCCGTCATGAAACAGACACTGTCTCCACCCATGACCGGATCATCTCAGACAGCCTTGAGCATGGGTTTGGGGGCGGGGGAACAGAAACCCCTGAATTGTAATCCTGGTTGCTGTGAGCCTCAGGACAAGTTGCCTTCACACCTTCTTTATATCAGAGGAGGACGTAAAGATCCCCAGGAACTTGGTACCCCACTTGTGGGAGGTGCTTAATGAATAATAAGTGCCTCCTTCCTCTCCCGGAGTGGAGCTGAGGATCCCAACAGCTGTGCACGCGTAGTAAAGAAAAAATTGAATTTGTTTGCAAAAGGCCTAGAGTGCTTACTTTTCTTGTTGCTGTTTAAGAAATCTCTTAACAAAAGCACCTAAAGGGAGAGTTTATTTTGGCTGGCTCCACACACACATGAGGGTGAGTTGTCCCCTCAGGCCTCTCTGGAGTGTGTGTGTGTGTGTGTGTGTGTGTGTGTGTGTGTGTGTGTGTGTGTAGATCACGCATGTAGAGATCAGAGGACAAGTTGCTGGAGTCAGTTCTTTTTTTCTACCATGTAGGCTCAGGGGACAGAACTCAAGTCACCAGACCCGAGGACAATCACCTTTATGAGCCACCTGCCTGCCCTGCTTCTTCCTTTCTCACTTGAGGGTCCTGGGGATTGAAGCTAGGGCCTCACTTTTGTTGTTGTTGTTGTTTGTTTGTTTGTTAAGACAAGGTTTCCCTGTGTAGCCTTGGCTGTCCTGGACTCATTTCATAGATGATGCTGGCCTCAAACTCGAGATCTGCCTGCCTCTGTCTCCCTTAGTGCTGGGGTTACAGGCATGCCCCACCCCTCCTGGCTGGTTATGTGTTTTATTTATTGTGTGAGTACACATGCCTCCAGAGTCCATAAGAGGGTGTGCCAGTTACAGGTGACTGTAAGATGCTGGGCTGGGTGCTAGGACCCTAACTCAGGTGCTCTGCACCTCTTCAGCCCTCCTCTTTCTTTTTTAAACGTTTTAATCTTGTTGGGCGTGGTGATGTCTGCCTTTAATCCCAGCACTCCAGAGGCAGAGGCATTAGGATCTCCGTGAGTTTAAGGCTCCACATAAAGTTCTAGGACAGCTAGAGCTATACAGAGAAACCCTGTTTCAAATGAACAAAGTTTTAATTTTTTAATGTGTATGTTTGTGTGTGTGTGTGTGTGTGTGTGTGTGTGTGTGTGTAAATGTGTACACACACCATGGGTCTTTTCTTTTTCTTTTTTTTTTGTTGTTGTTCTTTTGTTTTTTCTTTTTCGAGATAGGGTTTCTCTGTGTAGCCTTCACTGTCCTGGACTTGCTTTGTAGACCATGCTGGTCTCGAACTCACAGTGATCCACCTGCCTCTGCCTCCCGAGTGTTTTTTGTCCCCCCCCCCCCCCCGAATGTTTTGTTTTGTTTTTTTGGTTTTTCGAGACTGGTGTCCTGGACTCGCTTTGTAAACCAGGCTGGCCTCAAACTCACAGCGATCCACCTGAGTTTGAGAGTAGCCTGTTTTGCATGGGCAGTATCAGGCTATAGTAGTACCCTTTTAATACTCTTTTTGTTTTGTTTTTAAAGGGGGCGTTATTCCCTCTTCCTGGATGGTGCTCAGTGGCTCTCAGAATGACCTAGTATTTGACTTACCATTATAGGCCTACCTTCAGTACAACCTGTAATGAATTTAAGCTGTCCTGCACCCATGGGAACAGGACTCTTCATATTAAGAAGGTTGGAGAAAGGCCTGGAGAGATGGCTCAGAGGTTAAGAGGACTGCCTGCACTTCCAAAGGTCATGAGTTCATTTCCCAGCGACCACAACATGATGGCTTACAACCATCTATAATGGGATCTGGTGCCCTCTTTACATGGAGGAAGAACACTATACATAATAAACAACAAATCTTTTTTTTTTCTTATTTTTCCCCAGAGCTGAGGATGGAACCAGGGGCCTTGTGCTTGCTAGGCAAGCCCTCTACCACTGAGCTAAATCCCCAACCCCTAAACAACAAATCTTTATTTAAAAAAAAAAGTAGCCGCGCATGGTGGTGCAGGCCTTTAATCCCAGCACTTAGGAGGTAGAGGCAGGCGGATCATGTGAGTTCGAGGCCAGCCTGGTCTAGAAAGTGAGTTCAAGACAGCCAAAACGTTAAAAAAAAAAAAAATATGGAGAAGGAGGGAAAGCACCCTACACCTCAGGTTCTGTGTGCCCAGGCAGACTTTAGGATTCTTGCTGTAAGAGACTGTCTAAAACTGTGCTAGCTAGTTTTTTGTCTGCGCTGGCTGGTTTTTGTCAACTTGACACTGACTAGGGTCATCTGGGAAGAGGCAAGCTCGGTTGAGAAAATGTCTCCATCACATTGGCTGTAGGTGAGTCTGTTGGACCTTTTCTTGATGAATAATCGATGTGGGAAATCCCAGCCCACCTCTGGGCAGGTGGTCCTAGGGGGTATAAGAAAGCAACCTGGGCTGGAGAAATACTTCAGCCAAGCGCACTGGCTGCTCTTCCAGTTTCAGTGCCCAGCGCTGATGTGGCCACTCACAGCCATCTGTAACTCCAGTCTCAGGATATGTGACACACTCTTCTGGCACTGGGCACCCATGTGGTACACAGGCACACACGGAGGCAAAGCACTTGTCCATACAAAAATAAAAATAATTTTAAAAAAGTAACCAGGCCTTGGTGTTCATGGTCTATAAGATGTGGATGCGGTAGAATGGATTTCCAGAGGGTACAAGGAAAGGTCACTGCTGTCCCCCAGGGTCCCCCTGACCCTGAGGGGTCAGGGCCCTGGCGTGTGCTTCTCTTTCACACTGTCCTCAGTTTCCCCAGAGGTTCTAGGGCCCCACTCAGCTGTAATACAGTGATTTCGCCCGGATCCTGGGTGGAGTTGGGGAAGGGCTAGAGTTGAGGAACCATTTGCAGAACTCCCCTTGCCAGCCTCCCCCACATTTCCCCTCCACCCTGGCTAAGATGCTGAAGGTCTCAGGAGGGCTGGGAACTGACTTGGAACTTTCCCAGGAGCTGAATGGCTCCCACACTCTCTCCACACCCCACTTTCCTCTCACCTGGCCACCCAGACTGGAGCCTTACCCCAAGCCTGCCCTCCTCCACTCCCCCAGGGATCCCCACAGTTTGTAAATGTAATCAACCTTAAGGTCGCTCTCGCCTTCCCGGGTGCAATTAGCATGCCCATCTGCTAATCCCTGATTAACGTTTACAAACAGGGCCTCTGTTCAGAGCACCTCAGCCCCTCCTACCCGCCCCTTCCCCCCAGCTAGGAGGTGGGGGGGGTCTTCCCAGCATCCCCCCCCTTCTGCAGAGAGGCCTCTTACCCCTCCCTCCCACAGGTAGTGGGCAGAGCCATACCCTCACATACATGCCCACTGGACACCTGGGAAGGAGAAAACAGACTGGAAGCTTTAGTGGTGGGGCTGGTGTCCTACCCACTTTTCCATTCTGCCCCCTCTGGAACTTTAACAACACATGATGGGCATGCTGCCTTTACCTCCCACCCCGGCCCTGCCTCGCTGAGTGGAGTCCTTGGCGGGTACATGTCAGGTGCACTGTACCAAAAGCACAGAGGATTAATACGTTTTAATTTATTTTATTTAGGCAAGGTTCCATGCAGCCTCAAGCTCGCCATATAGTCAAGGCTGGCCTTAAGCTCCTGGATTCTTCTGCCTCCATCTGTGGAATGCTTACATGCTAGGCTTCTGTGATGCTGGAGATCAGGCCCAGGGCCTAGTGCATCTTGGGCAAACAGTGTGCCCTCTGTGTGATATCTTCAGCACTGGCCTTGGACTCACCACTGTCTCCCTCCCGGAGCCTCCCATTACAGATCGTCAGGTGCGCCCACCATGCACCGCCCTGTGAGCGCAGACTCCACATAGTCCCGGGTTCCCATGTTAGCTTTGTGTTAGCTGAGCTGCTGCTTTTGTAGCTTATGCAAGCAAGATGGTGCTTACGATGTAGGTTTGAACGATAGAGGTTAGAAGGGTGGATTCATAATCAGACCTATGAAAGGGACTTAGCCCAGTGCACAGGAAATAGGAAGTGCCCAATAAGTGTGAGCTTTGTCCTGCGATGAAAATAACGATGATGATGATGATGATGATGATGATGATGATGATGATGATGATGATGATGATGATGATGATGTAGTAAGGGGGCTTCTGAAGTCAGAAGATGCCCAAGGACCCCCCCTCCTTCTCTCCTCACCCTCTCTCTGGGGAGAAGGGCAGGTCCCAGCTCATTACTGGTAGGGGTTGGGGCGGAGGTGTCAGATTGCAATCACTCCTGGGTCTGTTCACAGCTTCCCTGTTTCATTAACACCTTCCCGGGGGGTCTTCAGGCTCATCCTGCTGGGGGAAGCACTCCAGAAAGTTCTGACCACCTCCCCACCCAGCCTGAGCCCAGTGGTCCTCACTTAAAGGCCTATGCTCCTGATGAACACAGAGGGGTGCTATGATACCAGGGAGGCTGGCCACTGACCAGGGATCTGTGTTCCCCTCTCTGAGGGTTCTGGAGGTATGGTCAGGTGACACAGCACCTGGGATGGCCCAGTCTTCATCCTCCCCTGTCAGCCTCTCATCTATAGGTTTGTGTCAATCCACCCCTAACTCCCATCTCCCCCCATCCCTCTCTCTATCCCGCATTGCATCCTGGTCACTTCCTTCAGAATCCTCAATGTGAACGTGGCTTGCACTGGAGGTCCAGTTCCGAGCTGCCTTTTTTTTTTTTTTTGACATGGACAAGCCTCTGAAAATTGCTTATCATTTGCTTTTTCAGTAAAATAAGGAAACCCTACCTTGCTGGGGGCTGTGTGGTGCTCTATAAATTGTGGACTCAGTAATTGCTAGCAATGGCTATTATTTTGCTTTGGGTAAAACTGTTCTGGGTATCACCTTTTTGCAGGCAGAACCTTGTTTAGTAGACTAGGATGGGCGGAGGGGGGGGGCGGTTAAGCCCAAAGTCCCAGGGCGTTCAGTTTTATCCCAGATGCTTGTCCCAGCTTCATCCCAGATTGAAAACGGGGCTGGGGAACCTTCACTGAGTTACTACCGATGGATTGCTTCTAACAAAGCTCCCCTCAACTGTAGCCCCAGAAGGGTTTTCATGGACACTGGCCCTCTCCATCAAAGAATTTCATTTCAGAGGACACCCTCACTGGCTGCTGGGGGTGGCTGCCAGAAGGGAGGCTGATTAGCAGCCTCAGGCACTTCCTCCAAGTTGGGCAGTTGTCCTTAGAACGAGGAAATGGAAGCAGTAGGGTTTAGTTCCTTCTTGCAAGTGGCTCTAGGCCTTTCTGTCAGCCTCTATAGGCAGGCAGGGACTCTTAGGCTTGTTGTTGTTGTTGTTGTTGTTATTTTTATTATTATTGTATATAGGTGGGTGTGAGTGCCACAGCATGTATGAAGAGGTCAGGGAAGAATTTTGTGGAGTCATTTCTCTCCCGCTTTGACATGAGTTCTGAGGATTGAACTCAGGCCTGTCAGGCTTTTGCTGCAAGCCCCTTTTACCCCATAGGGTATCATGTAGCTCAGGCTAGCATCAAGCTCACTGTGTAGCTGAGGACGACCTTAGATGTCCGATCCTCCTGCCTCCACCCTGCTGTGTCTGGCTTACACAGCGCTGGGGCCTTTGTGTGTGCTTGGCAAGAGAGCCACACCCCCAGACCAGTCCTTTTGTATCCCAGGGGACAAGGCACCCTCGGTGTCCTGAGGTTGGATACTAGCTTCCCTCCTCCCTTCTCTCCACAGCAGGTTGGAAGGCATCACATGGCTTCCACTTGGTCTTGACCTTCCACTTTGGACTGCGTCAGAGGAGGTGGGGTGTTTTTGATTATGTGGGAAATGGGTTAATGGGGGGCTGAGGGCATGTTCCATAGACCTCCAAGGCCCCTGGTGCTGAGGCCAAGTGCACCAGGGCTTGGCATAGACAGCCCCTCCAGGACATGAGGTGCCAGTAGGGTTGGGCATTGTGCAAGGGCTGGAGCTCGTCTAATCTGGACCCCGAGTCCCACTCAAATCCATGGCATTCTCCCGTTGGTGGGGTTGGGCTCAAGAGCAGGTGCGTATGGTGACAGTGGTGATGGCGATGGTGACAGTTATGAGGTGCACGCCCTTACTAAGGCTCTCCAGTACTCACAGGATGGCTCACTTAATGCTCATTGATTTTTTTTAAATTTATTTATCTTTATGTTATGTGCATTGGTGTTTTGCTTGCACGTATGTCTAGGTGAGAGTATCAGATCTTGGAGTTACATTTATGAGCTGCTATGTGGGTGCTGGGATTTGAGCCTGGGTCCTCTGGAAGAGCAGTCAGCGCCCTTAACCCTTGAACCATCTCTCCAGCCACAGCTCATTGAAGTGTTACGATGCCTTGGATGAAGGGCTGTTAGTCTTTGGCTTGTAGATGGGAAACTTCACTTGCTCATGGTCATTCTATGCAGTCTCCTTTGGGAAGGGCAAAGGGGATGGGTGAGATCAGGGCAGAGGAAAGTCGAGAACTTTCTAGCCTAGCACCACTTAGGAGGCCTGCCTCTGAGAGACACCCAAGTCTACGAGGTCTTCTACGCCTAGTCAGCCTTCATCCCTAGCCCCCAACAGAATTGAGTATTGATGAGCTCTGAGCTGATATCTCCATGCAGGGGTGGGGTACCACCCTCAGCCTCCCACTGGGCTGTGCATGGGCTTGCAGCAGGCCATACGACCTGCAGTGACATCTTAGATGCACTGTGGGATGCTGTGAAGAGTCTCGGTCCCCTGGTGAACCTGGACTTGTGTGCGAATCCTGGCTTTACTCCTGGCGCTCCTTCTGAGTCTGGTCTCTTCCTTGTGAAGTTGACCTTCCTCCTAGGGCCAGACTGCCATTCCTTCTTCTCCATTTAAAAAAGAATCTTTGTCAGAGTCTCCTTCATAGCTGCCACTTGGCCCTCTATTCATGGGCCGGCATCTCCCTCTGCTTCTGGTTTCTCGTGGTCTCTATCTGTCTGCCTGCCCTGGCCTGTTACTAGGGCTCCTTGGGGCTATCCTCTTTCTGGACCCACGTCTGTACTCCCTGCTGACCCCCTTTTTTCTTCTACTTTCTCCCCTCTCTCTCATCACCCGAGGGGCTGATCGATGGCAGCCGCTGGTTATTGATCTTGGTGGGCATCCAAGTGTGGCCGCCCCAGGCCAGTATTGATGGAATACATTGGTCCTGAGGCTGGGGTAGAGTGTGGCTAGGAGCTGGGGACTCTGGGGGAAGGAAGGAAGTGGGGGCTCCCTCTCTCCTGCTGGGACTCCTTAAAAGCTCTACCAGGTTGGAGTGATTTTTGAAGACAGAACATCAATGCTAACAAGTACTGACTGAGCACACCTACTGTGTGCTAGGAAGGCGGTGCAGCAGTAAGCTAGTCAGCAGAACAAAATGAAAATGTAAAAGTATGTAGTATCTTGCACAGGAACTAAAACAGCAAGAGCCTGAAGAAGAAGAAGAAGAAGAAGAAGAAGAAGAAGAAGAAGAAGAAGAAGAAGAAGAAGAAGAAGAAGAAAAGGAGGAGGAAGAGGAGGAGGAGGAGGCACTCCAGGGTGTGGTATCTTGATATCATCCTGGGGCTCAAGTGGCCAATCCAGTCCATAACTTGTCCCTAGCCCTAGCAGGGGTAAAAGGGAAACTTGAGGCAAGTGACTCAGTCTGTACCAAGCCACAAGCCACCCTACAAAGGGTTACTGTTTGTGATTTCTTTCCCATTAATACTGACCTTGGTATTGGGCAGGCCTCATGCCAGGCCCTCTCACTCAACTGCCAAGACTTCTTAGGGTCCCATTCTCTGCAGTCCTATCAGATAAGTCTAGACTTGTCAATGCTAAACACACCTGCCTAGGGCTTTGTACTGCAGGATAGGGGCAGAGAAAGTATTTATGCCCTCCCCACATCAGCCCCCCCCAAATCCCAAATCCCTCAAATTCTAATAAAGTCTATAGTGTGTACCATTTCCAAGATGATACATAGGGGCAAGGATGGGTGGATGAGTGCAGGGTAGCCCCACTTGGCCCTTGACCCTGAGAAAGAACCATAGGTTGGCTGGGTGTGGTGGCACACACCTTTGACGCCAGCACTAGGGAGGCAGAGGCAGGCGGATCTCTGAGTTCAAGGCCAGCTTGGTCTACAAAATGAGTCCAAGGCTACACAGAGCAACCCGGTCTCAAAAACCAAAATAAACAACTACAACAACAAAAGCCCCCCCCCCCGAAAAAAAACCAAAACCCATAAGTTGGGTCCAGGGCCACAGAGCACCAGTGGTTGCTGCAAACTAAGCCCTATTCTACCTATGCACGTATTCACAGATGCTCAGAGGCACGTACAAACAGGCAGACAGGTACAAACCTCTGCCTGATCCTGTGTGAAGACAGGGACCCCAGATAGGATGCTTTCTCCCCACAAATTCATGACATAATCAGGGTCTTACTGCCCTAAAGGGCCAAGTTATGCTCCCTTACCACCACCACCACCCCGCCCTGCATCACCTGTCGCCTTGGTAACCCTCCCTTCCCATAGAAGCTGTGCTGGTAGTTGAAGGTCTGAAATGGAAGGAGGCAAAGGCGTCTCAGAGCGTACTCAACAAATCTGGAAGAAACTCAGTGGCCTTTAATGAGATCGCATTTTTCTCCAGGATGGGCCAGGCGATCTCTGATGGCAGGGCTAGGAGGGCCCTGGGGGATTAGGAGTCAACCACACAGCCACAGAGAGGCGGAGGGCCAACAGACAGGTTGGGTGTCCGGCTGCCATCCTATCTAGGTCCAGAGAGAGGCCTGAGCTGGTTTGAGTGTCTGCAGTGACCCAGCTGGGTTCAGAACGCAAGGGTCTGGACTCCCAGCCCTCAGAAAAAGACAAGAGGGTGTAGGGAGCAGCCGTGGGGTATAAGGATGTGCAGCCACTATGGCCACTGGTTTTGGAGTCATGTTCAGGGGTTAATTCTGATCTCTATAGTTTACCGAGAGAACCTGACAGATCCAGGAACCTGTTACCACCGCTCTGCAGGAAGCCTTGAAAAGGTCAGCCCTTTTCAAGCTTCAGTGATTGAGCCGCTAGATCATTAGAATGTCCTCCAAATAATAGGAATAGATGGCCCCTTGTTCAAGTGAAGGAAATGAGAACCAGAGACATTAAAGAAGTTGCCCGAAGCCACATAGCTGCTGTGTGGCCGAGGCAGCACCTGAGCTACAGCCCACCCGGTCCTAACACCCAAGCCTCCTCCGTTCTGTCACAGGCAGCGCCTGGCAGGCCGTGAAGGTGCCACGTTGTGGAAGTTTTGGTGTCTTTAAAAACTCAGGTTAGGCAAACAGGTGTTTTGTTTTAATCCCAGGTGTGGGATATGGGAGGGCTGCTCCAGTCTGCCCACAGCTGGTACCAAGCCTCCTGAGACTAGATCTTTGTCAGCTGGGAACTGCCTCGTGTGTGTGTGTGGGGGGGGTGGTTTTTGTCAGCTGAAAAACATCCTGGTGTGGATGCTGAGAGGGGTAAAGAGAGAGAGAGGGGGGCAGGGGGCTGCAAGAAGAAAGCTTGGAGACAGTTGGAGGAGGAAGAGAAGGCTGCTGCTGCGTTTGCTGTTGCTGCCTGAATATCCTCATGACGGAGATTAGAATTGCCCTAAAGAATGCAACGACCCTCAACAGCAACAGGGACTAGCCAAATAGAATTACGCCCCTTCTCCCCACCACCCTTCCCTCTCTCCTACCTGGTGTTGGGGTGTCGGAAAGGATTGGGGTGGTGAAGGGAAAAAGAGATATAAGAAACCAAAATAAAAATAGATTTTAGAAGTACGCCTACCATGTCATAGCCTCATCTCTCTTCTCTTCCAGCCCGGGTCACCATTGGCAGCTGCTCCGGGATTTGAGTTCAGGCTTCATGGGGGCAAGAACTCAGGGGGACCTCCTGCACGGCTAGACCCCAAGCATGGATGTCCTCTGGTTCAATGGCCAATGGCCAGCCATGGCCCTGCTCACCCCACTGGCTGAACCCTTAAAGCTCCTTTCCTTATAGAACAATAGACAGGACCAGAGGCCCCTTCACACTCCAGCCTTCACGTTCTCAGCCTGACGGCCCTGCCCAGTCTCTTACTTGGGTGGCTAACTGAGTCCTTGCCCTCCTCCAGTGACAGGAATCTCACTACCCCCAAGTTACTCATCTCACCCCCAGCACCCTGTTAGATGGAGCTGCTACCTGCTTCTCCCCAGGCATTCGTAAGCGGGCTCCACAGTGGCAGCGTGACAGGGCCCCCTGCCCAGGGATGCGTCTGCAGGGGTGTGTTCCAAGTGAAGTCTGCCCCACTTCCTGTCCCAGCCTTGCACAGGCATGGCATATAAGTTCATGGACGTGCATGTATGTTTCTCCCTACAGCTTCTGCCCAGGAGCTGGAGGCGGCTCTCTGGGTACCAGGGACAGGCCAGATTTATGGTGCTGGGAGAAATATTTAGGCCTGAGACAGTTTTGGTTGTGTTAATTATGGAAATCTAAAGATAATCTATATTTAATGCTGAATTTTGTCAAATTTGCTAAAGAATTAGGGGAGCGTGTGCAAATAGTGACACTTCAATGAAGAACAAGGTGCAATTAAACTCTGAAATTTACAGTGGAATAATTGGAGAGCATGACAAATATAGTTATCAGCAGCAACTAATTAGGGGGTCTGCTCGAGGTTTCTGGGCTTGATTAATCTTGCCTGGATGTTAATAAGTTATATGGGGCAGATGGTACTGGTTTGCAGCTTCCTTCTTTCCATTCTCGATCCAGACCACTCAGGATAAGAATGTGATCCATACCGTTCATCCCTTGGGCTAGCCTGGCCTAAGAGGAAAATGGGGGTGCTACTGTTTCTTTGCTGAGACCCACCTCTCCAGGTAAGGCTAGCGTGAACACCTTGAGCTATCCTCTACTCAGGCCTCAACCAATTGATAAATTCTTTTCTCTCTCTCTCTCTCTCTCTCTCTCTCTCTCTCTCTCTCTCTCTCTCTCTCAAACCTCCTATGTGGCTGAGGCTGGCCTCAAACTCCGGACTCTCCTGCTAGGATTGCACACGCATGCACCACCAGGACTGGTTCGGTTGGCAAATTCAGTGTCTCACTTGAGGTTTGTTGGAACTGAAGGAGAGAGGATACAGCAGGTCTTAGGGTCTCACTGAGCCCCAGATGGGACATATGTGCTTGCATGTACTGATGCAGCTCAGTCTGATGTCCCTTTGCCCTCCCCATCTCGTGTGCAGGAGGTGGACACCACGGAAAGGCTCCCAGACTGATCTGCTATAGCTCCCATGCACAGCTTGTTTGGTCCAATGCCTTTGTCCTTACCCCCCTTTGCGGCCATGGCTGTCTGTAGTCCTGTGAACCGCTGATTAAAGCTTCAGCTAGAGGGAGCTGAGCTTCCTGCCTTAGTTGGAGTGTGGCTGCCAATGGCGGAGCCAGAACTGCCTCAACTCTGTCTCCCTCCCGCCCCTCCTTCCCTCTTAGAATCTTCCCAGGCCTCTAAACCCTCTGGGCCCGGCTACTCCTGTTTCCCTTCAGAAGCCCCCCCCCCCCACCTCTCAGGGGGTCTCTGTGTGACTAATTCCTGCCCTTTCCTCAGGTGTTCTCTCAGCTGCCAGGGTCCCCCAGGCATCCTCTGAGGAAAAGAGATGTGTCTCTCAGCTCTGTGAGTGGGTCCCCTCTTGAGCAGCAACTACTTGTACCTCCTGACTGTGTGATGGCGTAGGCAGGCTGGCAGCCACAGCCTAGACTGCTGGCCGTGCATGAGTTGGTCTTTCTGTCTTCCCTGCTGTACATGCTCAAGAAGACTGCTAGAAAGGGGTATTGGAGGAGGACAGGGGCCTTTGAGATTTGGCCACCTGAGAGGAGGAGGGTAGCACCTTGTCGGCCTCAGTTTCTCTTTCTGCTTTGGGTCTGAAGAACTTTGGAGTTATTACTTTTAATTTTTTTTAAAAAAAATTACATTTAGCTGGGTGGTGGTGGCACACACCTTTAATCCCAGCACTCAGGAGGCAGAGCTCTGTATGTTTGAGGCCAGCCTGGTCTACAAAGTGAGTCCAGGCCATCTAAGGCTACACAGAGAAACCCTGTCTTGTAACACCCCCAAAATTACATTAACTTTTTAATATTATTTTGGGGGTGGCTCATGCACCACGCTGTACAAGTGGAAGTAAGAGGACAAATGGAGTTAGGGAGACTGAACTTCCATTGTTAGGCCTTCACTTAATGAGGCCTCTCTTCGGCCTAGGGAGCTGTTTATTTTTTTAAAAGATTTTATTGCTCTTTTATTTTTTATTTTTTAATACAGATGGGTGTTTGACCTGCATGTATGAATGTGCACTATATACATTCAGTGCCAGAGGAAGAAAGACAGCAGAAGAGGGTGTCAGAATCCCCCCGAACTGGAGATACAGAGGGTTGTGAGCCATCATGTGGGTGCTGGGAACCAAACCTTGGCACTCTGGAAAAGCAGCAAGTGCTCTTAACCACTGAGCCATCCTCCCAGCCCTGGGGGTGGGGTGAGGTAGGGGTGGGGGTGGGAACTATTCTTAATTGAGTCAAGTTCTAGTTTTGATTTCTGAGGAGCAAAGCACCCTCCATCTGGTCCAGGGTCACCAGAACCTTAGGAGAAGGGCTGAAGGGCCGTCACCGCACCAGTTCCTGCCCCCCACCTCTTGTGCCCTCCAACCCCCCATTTTCCCAGATGACTTGCATATCTTTAATTTTTAAAAAAATATCTGGGCGCTGGAGAGATGGCTCAGAGGTTAAGAGCACTGTCTGCTCTTCCAAAGGTCCTGAGTTCAATTCCCAGCAACCACATGGTGGCTCACAACCATCTACAAAGATATCTGGTGCTCTCTTCTGCCATGCAAGTGTACATGTAATGTAGGCAAAAACACTGTACACCTAAATAAATAAATCTTTAAAAAAAAAAATCTAATGTGAGCCGGGCATGGTGGCGCACACCTTTAATCCCAGCACTCAGGAGGCAGAAGCAGGCGGATCGCTGTGAGTTCGAGGCCAGCCTGGACTACAAAGTAACTCTAGGACAGTCAAGGCTACACAGAGAAACCCCGTCTCAAAAAACCAACCAACCAACAAACAAACAAACAAAAAGTCTAATGTGTGTGTCTTCTTGCCTGCCTGTACGTTTGTACACCACATGGGCCCGATGCCCAGGGAGGTCAAGGGGGTAATTGGACCTAGAGTTACAGATGTAAACTGCCTAACGTGGGTGCTGGAAACTGAACCTAGCTGAACCTTGTTAAGAGCCAGTGTTGCTAACCGCAGAGACATCTCTCCAGCCCCACGCAGGCTCTTTTCCCCTCTACTGCAGGATCTCATGTAGTGTCTGGCTCCTGATCCTCTTGCCTTGCCTTGAGGAGTCGCTTAGGTTATAGGCTTTTATTAGTGCTGCTTCCATGCTTAAAATGCCTTTCTCTCCCACCCCTGGTCCCACATCTGGAATCTCAGCTCCACTCAGCACTTCCCAACCCCTTCCCCCAGTTTCCTGATAGCACGTGTCAACTCCCTGTGGTGTCTGAATTTCCAGTGTGTGTGTGTGTGTGTGTGTGTGTGTGTGTGTGTTTTGGTAGCTTCTCTTGTGGTGCCATACTTCTCTTGTGGTGCCATACTAGTCGACTGCCGCTAGAGGGCAGTCGACTCCATAGACAAAAGCCAAGTTTGAGCCCAGATGAGCTGCGGCCATCCTTAGCCTGCCTTTGCTGGACCGCCCTTTGGACTTCCAGCTTGAGGCTCTCACTACTAGATTTCAAGGCTAAGGGATTTTGGGCATATTTCAGCAGAGCAGATCCCCTTTGATATGTGCATGGAAATGACAGAAGGAGCTTTTGATGGTGCTGTCACATTGAGGGGTCCCCAGGGCAGGGTTGATTTGGCGCACGCTCCAGATGGGGAAATGTCTTAGTCATGACAGTCACATAGACTGGCTGGTATGTCAGGTATACAGAGGGAACTGGTTAAAGAGAGGCTCCTGGCGAATCACTGCAGGTGACTTGGCCTGAAGGCAGAGAGCTGAAATTTGAATCCAGATCTTCCCTGACTTCCATGTAAGTGTCTTTTCTTCATTAAAAGCCTTGCCAACCATTCAAGATACTGGTCTAATCCTTCCTTGTCATTGTCACGTGGAGGGCAGCTGAAAACGATGTCTCGGGCTTCAGCCCCCAGTTCTCAACCCTTCAGGGGCCCTGCATGTGTGGCCGGGTCCCTGGCCCCTCTAAGCCGCAGCTGTCTGTAAGCAGGTCAGGTAACGGTGCTTAGCCTGGTCTTCCCAGGGCTAAGTGGGATTGAGTGAGATGATGGCTGCTGAGACCCCTCTCCTCTAGAACCCTTTGATTTAGAGCTAGACCATTTCCCCAGGCCTCTTGTTCTACATCTTGAGGGCGGGAGGGGGTTCTAAGCACCCGATGTCTCCTCCAGCCCTCCCGCCCCCCCCCCTCTCTCTCTCTGAGGAAGAATGATCTTGGGGGTCTCCTTCCTCAGGAGCCTCAAGCCTTTCACAGCTGCTGAAAGTGATCGGGCTCCGTTGCCATGGTAACGTGGACCAGCCGCCCCGCAGGGCCGGTCCTGTGCCAGCCACATTGACCTCACTTAGGATGATTACTTTTCGGCAAATAAAATAATTGTGTTAATAAAGAGGCTGTTCGCCCCTCACCCCCTACCCTGCTTGGCCTACTTCCCATCTCCACCTGGGGCAAAAGCAAGCTCTTCTGCCCTCTTACCTCCAGCCCGGGGCATCCTGCATCCTTCGGTGGGATGTGGACTGGCACCCTCATTTTCAGCAGCACTAAGCATCACCTGTCTTACCTTTGCCTCCTAGTCACCATCTGCGTGGAAGTTGCTGTGGTGAGATGCTACCACCCATCCCGGGTGCCTTGGGTATACTGTTGAATACCAGCCAGGCCTCAAAAGCTGTCATTATAAAAAAAAAGAAAAAAAGAAAAAAAGAAAAAAAGAAAAAGCCTGTTTTATGGAGGCCCTACTGTGTGTGTTCTTTACACATGCCTTTACAAAAGGGCTCTCTCTCTTCCTTGTGCCAACTGTGTGAGTTGGGTCTTCCAATACTACTACCCAAGTGAGAAGACTAAAAGCTCCAACAGAGAAAATGCAGGGGTTTCTAAGCTTTTAAAAAAATCTTTATGATCTGTGGGGTGTGTGTGTGTGTGTGTGTGTACATGTCAGCATGCTATGGTGTGCGTATAGAGAGGACAGCTTTTGGGAGTTGGTTCTCTCTTCCACTGGGTGGGTCGTAGTGATGGAACTCATGTGATCAGGCTTAGTGGCAAATTTTGTCACCTGCTCAATCATCTCACCAGCTTCCTTTTTTCCCTTTGAGACAGGGTTTCATGTAGCCCAGGATAGCCTCAAACTTGCTATATGGCCGAAGAAGGAGGAAGGGTGCTAAGTAAGAATTATATCAACTGAGCTACATCCCCAGCCCCAGACAGTGACTAGGACACGTTATGTGGGTTTAATTAGAGTTAAATTAATGGGAATTAAATGCCCAGAAAGCCGTGTCCCCACCCCTCTTCGGTCTAATGTAGCTCAGGCTGGGTTTGAACAAGTTATATAGCTGAGGATGGCCTTGAACTTCTGACCTTCCTACTTCTGCCTTTGGAGTGCTGGATAACAGGAATGTACCACCATGACCATTGAAGATGTGCTAGGCCTGGGGACCTGGTAGTCCATTCTACAGGACATATGTTTTGTGCGGTGCTGGGCATAGAACCCAAGACGTTATGTGTACGAGGCAAGCCATCTACCAACTGGACTCTGTTCCCAGCCATGGTTTTTTTTTTTCTTTAGTGAGAAGGTCTTTAGAGACTGTGTAGCTGAGGATGGCCTCAAATTTGAGATTCTCCTTCCTTGGCTTCCCAAGGATGCTGGGATTACAGTCATTACACCACTCCAAGCCAAGTGGGAATGTAGCTGGATGGGGCTTGGGGCCTGGGCCCTCTGTAGATGGGCTGTCCTACAAGGAACAGATGCTACCGCGGGCTCAGTGGAAGACAGGGCATCCAGGGGGGAAGAGGAAGGCAGCAGAGGTCAGACATGGGGTGAGGTGGAGGGCAACAAACACCTGAAGAAAATGGAGCTGGAGAATGTAGTGTCACTGAGACTCTGACAGCCAGACAGTGACGGCTGCCCTGTGGCGACGGCCACCCATTGTCTGGTGAGGTAGAGAAGCCCTAGGGATAAAGGACGCGGTCTGTCTGGCAATCGCTGGTGTTCTGGGCAGTGGCTGACATGTTCCAGCTGAGCAGCTGAGTATACCGCATCGCTCATCTTCCAAGACCCTTATGATAGCCCCATTTCACAGACGAGGACAACGAGGTTCACAGGCACTGAGTGAATTTGTCAAAGTCACATGTTGGGCACAGGGTCAAGATGCAAATCCACACTTGCTTGGCTTTACTGTCTGGTCTCAGTGCTCGTGAGACACTGTCAGAATGACGGGGACAACACCGTGTTCACTGGTTGAGTCCCTTGTTAAGATCAAGACTTGCCAAAAGGGGTTGCCAAAATTTGGGCCACTTGGGAATTTATTTTTTTACCAGTAAACAAAGTAATGCATTATATGATCTGAGATCGGAAAAGCCATCTTAACCCTCAGTCAGAGATGAAGTTGGGGCTTTGCCAAAGACATATTGTGGCTGAGAAAAGCTTTGAAGTATTTATTTTAAAAAAAATTATATTTATTTATTTGCGTGTGTCGGAGGTGGGGCGCATACACCACAGCATTGCGGGTGCAGTCAGAGGACAACTCCTGCAAGTCAGCTCTCTCCCGTGACCGTCTTGGTTCCAGGAATGGAACTCAGGTCACCAGGCTTGGTGACAAGTGCCTTTCCCCGCTGAGCCATTTCACCCACTCCACAACAAAGCTTTTCAACAGAAACGGTTGCTCCTGGATCTTGGTGCCTCTGTGACGGAAGGAGCACTGGGCATCTCAACGGCATGACAGAAGTCTACTTTTGGGGCCCTCTGTAAAGAGGTGTCTCCTGCCTCAGTTTCCTTACCTGTACCAGATATGAAGTCGACTTCTGGAAAGAGGCCCTTGGCATGCTTACCCTCTGCTTCCTCTCCCAAGTTGCTTCTGAGGTTCACTTTCTCTCTGGGTCCACTGAGCCCCGATAGCCACGGCGAGACCTACACGGGTGAGGCACAGGCACTGTGTGGTGCGACATGGCTGCAGCCCCTTCGTACTTTTCCTCGCTTGCTGCTGTGGTGGAAACACTCTGACCAAAAGCAACTTGGGGAGGAGGAGGAGGAGGTTTACTTGGTTTATAGGCCAGGGCAAGAACTCAGGCCCTTCCTCTTCAGCCCTCATCCCCTTACTAGATTCCCACTTGAGACAATGTGCAGGCTGGGCTCGAAGCTGGGGCTGCCTGCCAGGGGCACTAGGTGGCGCTCCGGTACTGGCGAATGCTCAGATTGCACAGCGGTCCGTGGGCAGGGTGGGCACAGCTTGGGAGGAAGGCCGGTCTCCCTGGGCCTGAAACCTGGGCCTAGAGCCGTGCCAATGACACCTGGACAACCCGGGGCAGAGCATCACTCACGTGTGACTCCTGGTCATTCATGGGGCCCCAGCAGCGGGAAGGACACAGAAGCCAGGGGGAAAGGAGGGGAGAGGGAAGTGGGGGGGGGGGCGGGAAGGAGGGAGAAGAGGGGGCAGGACTGGAGGGGTACTACGTTTGTGGAGGTGGGCTAAGCAGCTCATGTGGTGTGGGGTGCTGTGCCCTCACTGACTGCTGTGAACTCAGAGTGTCCTGTTGGGCTGTGTGTGCGGAGGGGATGGCGGAGGAGCCAGCCTTGGTCCAGGGGCAAGACAGAGACACGGGCCCCAGAGGGCTGGGAGGTTTTGTCCTGTGTAGCCGTCCTCTCCACATGACCTTGGGTGAGTCACTGACACGTCTTGTTCTTTGGTCTTTGGGGAATCACAAGAGCAGGCTTCAGAGTTTGGAGGAGACTTAAATAGGACTGTTCGCACAAAGGTGCCCTCAGGAGACTGTGACCCTGTTCTGTACCTCGAATCTCTTCCTGCCTGCAGGTCTCTGGAAACACTGCTGTTAACTAGGTAACTAGGATTCGGGGTTTGGGGGTGGAAGGGGCGTAAGCTTCTGGGGCTGTCATTAATCTGCAAATATTGCTCACACTGTGGGGTCCAATCTTCTAGAACACACAGCCTTAAACTTTAGCAGCAGGCCCCCACCACCACTGCTTAGGAACTGTGCTGGTTAATTTTTTTTTTTTTTTTTTTTTTTTTTTTGTCAACTTGACCCAAATTATAGTCACCTGAAAAGAAGGAACTTCAAATATAGAGTTTCCTCCATCAGATCGGCCTGTGGGCAAGCCTGTGCAGTAATTTGTTGTTGTTGTTGTTAACCATTGATGGGGGAGGGCCCAGCCCACCACTGTGTGGGGTGTCACCCCTGGGTAGATGGTCCTGGGTTGTATAAGAAGTCAAGATGAGCAAGCCTTGGGGAGCAAGCCAGTAAGCGGTGTTCATCCATGGCCCCTGCCTCAGTTCCTGCCTCCAGGTTCCTGCCCCGGCCTATAAACCAAATATATAAACCTCCTCCTTCCCAAGTTGCTTTTGGTCAGAATGTTTCACCACAGTGGCAAGTGAGGAAAAGTATGAAGGAGCTGCAGCCATGTGGACCACACAGTGCCTGCCCCTCACCTGTGTGGGCCTCGCTGTGACTATCGGGGCTCAGTGGACCCAGAGAGAAAATGAACCTCAGAAGCAACTTGGGAGAGGAAGCAGAGGGAAAGCATGCCAAGGGCCTCTTTCCAGAAGTGTACCTCATATCTGGTACAAATAAGGAAACTGAGGCAGGGGAGCCCATGGAGACTGTTGTAGTTTGGCCCTCAAATGTTCTGCAGAGCCTCATATGTTAAGGGCTTGGCCCCCAGAATGGCACTATCAGGAAGTGGTGGAGCCTTTGGGAGTTGGGCCTAGGGGAAGTCCTTGGATCTTTGGATGCTTGCTCTTGGGGGGACACTGGCCCCTCATCTTCCTCAAGGCCTTTCTGGCCTTGAGGTGTACAATTTTACTCTCCATCACTGTCACCTTCGCCGGTGGCCTAAAACAATGGCTTTATGCACTGGACCCTCCCACAGGGCTCAGGGATTCTTACCCTGAACTCTCAGCGAAGATTCTGGCATTGGCTGGCTGGAGAGGAGCCAGCAGGAAGGAGAGAGACAAGCAGGACGTATCTAGAGGGGTGACACAAGGACTCAGTGGAAGCAGACTCATTCGGTTACTGAGTGTCCCACACACTCAGCATATGTGGGTGGTTAGGTCCTACCTTGAGTGCTGAAGACGAGGGGACCCATATAGACAAAGTCTCCCCACCAGCTGTGGGAGTCTCATGGAGTCAGGCTGTGTGAGGAAGTGACTCCCCTAAGAACTTCTACCAACTTTAAGTTCCCAGTTCGTCTGTAAAATGAGGATGATGCTGTCTCTGGGGTAGGTCCACCATGAACGGTAGATTCCTCAAAGGCACTAGGCTCAGGGCTAGGCACTCAGCCAACAGAAACTGCTGGAGAGGCTTAGTCGGCATTATTGTGGCCTTAACCTTTCTTGAACCTAGTGTTTCTCATCTTGACAGATGGGTCCAGAGCGCCTGTCCTGCCCACTCCACCAGATCACGCCGAGGCCTTTGCGAACGACACAGAGGGAAAGGGCCAACTTAGATGGGAGCACGTGGCCACCAAGGCTCCCCTATCTGTGCTCTATCTTTTCCTTAAATTGTGTTTTATTGACACACATTCACGACATGATGTGCACGTGGAGGTCTGAGGACAGCCCGCAGGAACTGGGTCTCTGCTTCTACCACGTGGGCCCCTGGGATCAAACTCGGGCCATCAGCCCTGGTAGCAGGTGCCTTTACCCACTGTACCATCTCATAGGCTTGCGTTTTATATTTCCTGCAAGCCTCCTGGGCTCGGGTAAGCCGGCTGGTGCATGTGTGGCTTTGGGATGAGATGCTGCAGTAGAGGTATGGAGGGGAACGCTGGGCTCAGCTGAGAGTTATCACTGCTCCCCAAGGGCACAAGGGAAGTCAAGAAATAAGTCTCCAGATAAAGATGGAACCCACCCCCTCCCTCCAGCTGCTCAGCTTAGCACTGCACCTGGGTGGGACTGTTAACAGGCATAGGGGGCTCCCTCCTCTTTGGGGGTACATTCTTTCCCACCTAGCCTACCCACTCCTGCTTGCCAATCCTACCAAATGCTGCTGAGTTACAGAAGAACCCAGGGAACAGCTGTGCAGCTGGGTTCTGTCCCATGAGGAGGCAGAAAGCATCATGTAACCTTCAGGTGCACAGCCTGATGCTAGTCCATAGAGACAAGAAAGCAGCTCTGGAGGGCAGGCAGGTGAGCAGCTCTGTCCCTGCATAGCTAGTAGTGGGGGCAACAGCAGCTGGAAGACATTTTCCTAATGGTATGATTTTAGCTGGGTGTGGTGGTGGTGTCGTCCATCGAGGCAGGGGAATCTCAAGTTTGAGGCCAGCTTGGACTGTATAGTGAAACTCACACACACACACACACACACACACACACACACACACACACACACACACACACAGGGTGGGTGGGAGGGAGAGAGAGAGCACCGTATCTCTCATGTCTGTCTATGTTAGATCTCTAGATGTGTTTCTTTCCCAGCAGAGCGGAAGAGGAAAAGTTTACCATCTAGGAGGAACCGAAAAAACTGAAGGATATGAGGCTCCCTAGCCAGGCTTCCAGGCCGTCTCCTTGGAGAAGTGATTAGCAAGTGAGGATGAAGCCAAATCCATCTCCTCTCTGTCTCTCTCTTTGTCTCTCTGTCTCTGTCTCTGTCTGTCTCTGTTTCTCTCTGTCTCTTTCTCTCTGTGTCTCTGTCTCTGTCTCTGTCTCTGTCTCTGTCTCTGTCTCTGTCTCTGTCTCTGTCTCTCTCTCTCTCTCTCTCCCTCTCTCTCTCTCCACCCAGGGTCTCATGTAGCTCTCAAAGTTACCATGTCGTGGAGGGTGATTTTGAACCCTGATTATGCTGCCTTCATCTCCCAAGGGCTGGAAGGTGTGTACTATGCTGGTTCTGGGTGCTGTGGATCAAATCAAGGACTCCACTCATGCTAAGCAAACACTCTGCCAGTCACATCTTCAGTCCCTCTTTTATTTATTCTTTTAATCTTTATTGTAAAAAGTCACATATAAATAGTCCAAACAAACAAACAAACAAACAAACAAGCAAAACCTGGGTATGATGGCCCATGCCAGGGCTGCATGGTGAGACATTGTCTCAAAAAAAAAAAAAAAAAAAAGTCAGTCCATGCCAAGGATAGACACAGACTCCCTGCATTCCCAGAATTCCTCCCCTGATCCCTATATGGATTCATCCTGTGCCTACTTCCTGAAATGAATGCGCTTTAGCAATGTCTCATGGCTCCATACTTATTTCCTAGCGTTTGGGCCACACATTACTACAGGTTCCCATGCCTGGCCTCTTCTTTTCAAAGTGGGAGCGTTCATAGTGTAAGCCTGCCTTTTTTCCTCATATGGCCTTATCTCAAAAAAAAAAAATCCCAAGAAATTTATTTCTAAACACATTTTGGTCAGCTCTGGCACCAGGGTTGCCTTTTACAAATGGGATAGTCAAGGCTGGTTTGTGGCAGGGCTCAGACTGGAATTTGGTCTTCCCTGGGCTGTACTCCTCAGCTGTGCTGTCTTCCTGTGTTTGCCTGACTTTAAGCTGATTCAGACTCATGCAGACATCCTCAGGTGTCACTTTAGCGGCCACTTGCCATCCTATCATGTTGATGGATCAGCGTTTGTTTGGTCATTCCTTTATTGTTGGGCACCCGAAACATATTTAATTTCTTGCTATGATACACACACGGACCTTTTATCATTTCACACTAGTCTGTCTTAGGAGCAGGTCCAGGCGTGGCGCTGAGCCTCTGCCTCGAAGGTGCGCTGGGCAATGGTCAGTACCTGTTACCTTGACCCAAACGCAGACATGGACGGCCACCCCTTCTGGTGACGTAGCTGGACTCTCCTACAGCCAGAAGAGGGTATAGCACCTCTCATGACTGGCATGCTGATGCACTATAAATTTGGTGTTTACATATTTGGCAACAGGGTCTTGCTTGCCTCACACATCGCTCACTGCAACATTTCCTAGAACTATGACAATTATAAAACTGAGAGGCAAAGTGAGCCACAGCACACACACCTGTACTGAGCATCATTAGCCAGGGAATTACACGCAGCCAGCCAGCCAGCACTCTCTCTCAATGATGTTAACACAGAACTGTTAACACTCCCCACACCCTTAAAAGAACACTTTTCTTTTCTGGTGCGGCACAAATGTTTATTGGAGGAGGGGGCACCGCACCAGTTTGTCTTGGCTGCTGCCTTTCTGGTGGCTTCCAGCACGTTGCTAATCTCCTCCTACTTCCTCTTGGCCTGGATGTGCGAGCCCACCCACTTCTTGATGAACTTGAGCAAGCGCTTGTCCTTGGACACCTTGAGCAGCTCCAGGTTGCGAAGCCGCTGATGCGCTTGGTGAGGCGTCCGTGGCCCCGGTGTGCCCGGCTTGCTGGCATTCTTCTTCACCTTGTGGCCCCTTGTTGAGGCGCACAGCCGTGGCATAGTGCAGGGGCTATGGTTGCTTGCTGCTCTCCGATGGTGGCCGCGACAGAAAGGCTAAAATAACATGTTTAAGAGGCTGAGTTATGGCAAAGCCGTGAAGCTCTGGTTTTGTGGCTCAGTGTGGTGGAAAGCTTATTTAGTGAGCATAGAGGGTGGTTTGAGGAAAGGAATCAGTTATAGGAAGAAGCCTTTGTTTCCGTTCCAGCGAAGGGAGGTTTGTGATCCGGGTGGTGGATGATGTTGGGAAACTCAGATGGTGTGAGGCACCTATGAGCAAACGGAGTAGGGCAGCCTCGGCTAGTGGGCCACTGTGGAAGGGTGGGGAGGGGCAGATCCCCCCCCCCCCCCATCCAGGAGAGCTGAAGGCACCAAACAGGAAAGAACGCGTGCCTGGGGTAGGGATTGGATCCCCGTGGAGCGCAGAGCATCTGAGCCAAACTGCTGCCTGGTTTTGCAAAGCATGGATATTAATAAGGGTGATTAGTAGTCATGACGTGTGAATAATAAGGGGATGGTTAATTGTCCTGGTTATGATGAACAGCAGTCACTGCGGGAGGGTGGGGGAGTTAGAAGCCCAAATACACATAGACACACAGACACACAGACACACAGACACACAGACACACACACACACACACACACACACACACACGCATACAGACTCTCAGATGAATTGTTCTTGGCCATTGTTTATGAGATTACAAGAAGAACACACCATGATAATTTTTTCCCCCTCTTTTCTTTTCAAGGCAATGTCTTACTATATAGCTGTGGCTAGCCTGGAATTTGCTGTGTAGACCAGGTTGGCCTCAACTTGCATCTACCTCTTGAGTGTTGAGATTACAGATATGTTTAGCTGGAGGATCAGTATTTTAAAATGTAAAACCTAATAATACAGAATTTCTTCCACACACACAAACTTTTTTTTTTTTTTAAATTTCAAGACAGGATGTCTTTGCTTTAGCCCTGGCTGCCCTGGAGAACTCACTCTATAGACCAGGCTGGCCTGGAACTCACAGAGATCCGTCTGCCTCTGCCTCCCAAGTGCTGGGATTAAAGGTGTGCGCCACCACTGCCTGGCTACAATGCAGAATTGTAAAAAACCAGCAAGCATACGTATGTACTGCACATATTGCCTCCGTGTCTAGTTTTCTCTCTCCCTTCCCCTCCTGATTTGTCCTTCATCCCCACAGACTTTTCACTTGCACTTTCATTTTACATTTACATCA
This sequence comes from Acomys minous, assembly GCF_964271855.1. Classification (NCBI taxonomy): domain Eukaryota; kingdom Metazoa; phylum Chordata; class Mammalia; order Rodentia; family Muridae; genus Acomys; species Acomys minous. Next base: position 77,559,196 of record NC_140493.1, on the reverse strand, counting down.
TGATTTTATGTAACTGTGTAAAATTCGAGAAATACAAATGAGAAAAAACATATATTGTCGTTCTAAGACTGGCTTAATTGACAATATGATCATTTCCAGTTGTTTCCATTTTCCTGCAAAAGACATAACTTCTTTATTCTCTCTGCCTAAAAAATTCCTCCCTGTGTGTGTGTGTGTGTGTGTGTGTGTCTGTGTGTGTGTGTGTGTGTGTGTGTGTGTGTGTGTATGACAGGTTTTTTTTTTAACTATTCCTTTGTTTATGGGCACCTGGTTTGGTTCCATAACTTATTGTGGACAGGACTGCAGTGACCACTGACGCGCTAGTGTCTCTGTGGCATGCTGACTGGAGTCCTTCTGGCAGCTACCCAGAAATGGGGTGCCTGGGTCATACGGTAGATCCCTTTTCAGTTTCTAGAAGAGCCCTCCATTTTGACTTCCATAGTGCCTGACCTAGTTTACATTCCAGCAGCAGTGTATAAGGGCTCCTTTTTGTCCACCCACATTTGTTGTTGTTTTAAACTTTATTGGCTTTTGTGTGTGTGTGTGTGTGTGTGTGTGTGTGTGTGTGTGTGTGTGTGGCTTCTGACTGCATGCCATGCGCATACAGTGCCTTCAGAGGCTAGGAGATGCACTGAGCACACATGGTTACAATTTGCTACATGGGTGCTGGTGCTGAACTCTGGAGAAGAATCCAGTGCTCTTGACATACGACTTAGGGAAGGTGGATCTCGATGCAGTTTTGATGGGCATTTCTCTGATGAAATTGAAGCTGAACATTTTTCATATATTGTTGACCATTTGTATTTTTCTTTTTAAAGAATAAATACTCATAAGTTATTTATTTACTTTTAATTTTATTGATATGGTGTGTGTGTGTATGTGTGTGTGTGCGCGCGTGTGCATGTGTGTGTGTGTGTTCTCACACACATGAGTCCCAGCTTGCATGTGCAGGTCAAAGGACAGCTTTTTTCATCATCGCAAGCTGAACATGGAGGAAAAGCCGAGGAAGCTGAGGTAGCCTGGGCTATAAATCAAGAATGCCTTAAAAAAAAAAAAAAAAAAAAAAGAAAAATCTAACAGCTGGGCAGTGATGGCGCACGTTTTTAATCCCAGCACTCGGGAGGCAGAGGCAAGCAGATCACTGTGAGTTTGAGGCCAGGATGGTCTACAAAGTGAGTCCAGGACAGCCAAGGCTACACAGAGAGACCCTGTCTTGAAAAACAAAAACAAAACAAAACAAAACCAAATCTAACAAACACATGTAAAATGACAAGGGCTAGGTACGGAATATAGTTCAGTAGTAGAATGCTTGCCTGAGATAAAAGAGGTTCTACTGTTAGTATTTTATTTAAGTCCCACTCAGTCTCACGCATCCATTCAAAAGAATTAAACATTATCAAAGCAGGGCACGGTGCTGCACACCTGTAGTGCCCGCGCTCAGGAGGATCAGGAGTTCCAGACTTGGGGGGCTGGAGAGATGGCTCGGCAGTTAAGAGCACATACTGCTCTTTTGTTTTGATTTTTTGTTTTTGTTTTTGAGACAAGGTTTCTCTTGTGTAGCCTTGGCCGTCCTGGACTCGCTTTGTAGACCAGGCTGACCTCGAACTCACAAGAATCCGCCTACCTCTGCCTCTTGAATGCGGGGATCAAAGGTGTGCGCCACCGTACCCGGCACATATTTTACTTTTGCAGAGGGCCTGAGTTTGGTTCCTACCACCTACATGTTGGCTCACAACCACCTAAAGCTCCAGATCCAGGCATATCTGATGCTTCTGGGCTCCTTAGACACCTGTACTCACATGCATATAATCAGTCACACAGAGACACATGATTTAAAAAGTGATATATGTGTGTGTGTATATATATATATATATATATATTTTTTTTTTTTTAAAGTTCAGAGTCATTCTCAACTACACTGTGAATTTTATGCCATCTTGGACAATAAGATACCTCATCTCAAAATGAAATTAGACCAAACCAAACACCCCAAACCAAACAGGAAGCCTCCATTGTCTCCTTCATGGTTAGCCGTCCCACCACCCCTGAGTGACGGCTGGCATTTCCCCTTTCTGTCTCCAAGGTCCTCCTCTGCAGTGGTGGAATGCCACTTGAGTCCTGAGCCAGGCACTGTGGATGGATAAAGGGACAACTAAGACACGGTCCTGTTCAGAGTGTCCCGTCAGACCCAGTCAGTCCTCAGGGAGCACCCGAGAGTGAGATGCTCCCCCACCCCCATCCCTGCCTGTCTGAGGCCCCTGCCGAGCAGCATTTTGGCAGGCCAGTTCCCTAGCCCATGGCTGCTCCCAGTAATGTCTTCCCCAAGACCAGGCCCAGTGTGCAGTTTTCTTCTAGTCCTTAAAAAGCCAGCCTACCCCTCCCCCAGCCGCCCCCCTCTACCACCACAGCATGCAGGCTGCTTGGAGAGGTGACAAAAAAAATTAAAATTAAAGCTAAATTAAAAAGAAGATTCCCATTTCCTCTCCTCATCACACTTTCCACCTTAATTTTATCGCATCTTCCTTCTCGCTTTTATTGACTTTTAGAAGCACCGCCACAAGATTTAGTGTGGAGCAGGAGGGAGGCAATAAATGCATTTCTCTTGCCTCCAATTAATTCTGTCAGGGCTGGGGACAGGCAGGGAGTGGAATGCTCTGGGGTAAGGCCCCAGGAGAAGGGGCATTCTGCAACTCCAAGGCCACGGAGGTAGGAACATCCCAAGATGCCATTTTTCTTTTCGTTTCTTTCTTTTTCTTTTCTTCTTCTTTCTTTTTTCTTTTTTTTTTTTTTTGAGACAGGGTTTCTCTGTATAGCCTTGGTTGTCCTGGACTCACGTTGTAGACCAGGCTGGCCTCGAACTTACAGCGATCTGCCTGCCTCTGCCTCCCGAGTGCTGGGATTAAAGGCATGTGCCACCACGCCCGGCTGCCATTTAGACTCTTATGGACTCTCTCTCCCTGGACCAGTTTCCTGGTGAAAGAAAGAAAGAGAAGCAGTTTCAAGGTCCTTTCAGCTTAGCAAACTGGAGCTAGAAGGAATCAAAACCAATTCCCAGGGGCCGGCAAGAGGGCTCAGCGGCTGAAGGTGCTTGCCACCAAGCTTGACAACCCAACTTCAGTACCCAGAACCCACATGGTGGAAAGAGAGACTTCTCATAAGTGGTCCTCTGGCCTCTTGTACATATCAAGGATTGTGTGTACTCCCACATAAATAAATGGATGCAATAAACATAAGAAAAACCTTCTAGAACTCTCCCCTCCCCCCAACTCCACCCTCATTTCCTAGGTCTGAGCTTTCCCACCCATCCTTTAGATCTTTACTTAATTTTATTGTGTTCTGTGCTCTGTTAGTAGAGGCATTTTTTTTCCTCCTTCCCACCCTCCCTCCTCCTCTATTGGCTTTTTTTTTGGTCGTTTTTGCCACCCCCCCATCTCTAATATCATTTTCACCCACCCACGGCGACACTGCATGTTGGTGATTTTCTTCTGACCCTAATGGCTATGGGTTCCCCTCAGTATTTAAGCGGAGCAAGACAGAGGTTAGTGGTAAATAAACAGCGGTTCCTATTTATGCTGCCAATTTCAGTTGATGGTGGAGAGGCTGCTGGGAAATTAACTATGCTGCTCCCTGAAGCTGAGGAAAGCTCTCGCCAGACTGGAGAGTAAGTGGTTCCTGCCCTCCGCGGCGTAGGCTATCCACCTGGGTCTCCCGGGAGGAATGGGTGGACCATGGACGAGCAGAGAGCTGGTGCAGGCCTCTCTTTTCTTCTTGGCTCTAGTCTTTCATCTTGTAGAGCCGTGGCTCTCGATGCAACGACTCTTTAATTCAGCCCCTCATGGTGTGGTGATTCCCAACCATAAAGTTAATTTCGTTGCAACTTCATAACTGTAATTTTGCTACTGTTATGAATCGTACTGTGAATATCTGATATGCAGGGTAGCTGATGTGTGACCCCTGTGGAAGATCCCTTTGATTTTCCAAACGGGGTCATGAGCTACAGGTTGGTAAACCACTATCGTAGGTGGCAGCAGCAGCAGCAGCAGCAGGAGCCGCAAGGGACTTGTTAGGAAATTCAGATTTCCGGTCACCTACTAAACCAGAAAATCTAGGGATAAAACATGTCAATCTGTGGTCGTTTTTTTGAATCTCATGATCTTCCTGCCTCAGCCTCCCAAGTGATGGGATTTTACATATAGGCACTACATGCCTGGTATACCATTTGTTTAAAAAACAAATAAACAAACAAACAAAACCCTACTTTATGGGCTGGGCTAGAGCTTGGTTGGTAGAGTGCTTGTCTGCATTGTAGAAAGCTCTGGGTTTTAACCCCAGTACTGCAAAAACCATGTGTGGGAGCGCATGCCTGTGATCCCAGCCCTTGGAGTACAGGGAGGGAGGGAATTGGTTCAAAGTCACCCTTGGTTACACAGCTCTTTGGAGGCCAGTCTGGACTACATGAAAAAACAAACATAACTTGTTGAGGTACAGTTCCCACACATATATAATTCGCCTGATTAAAATGCAGTAGTCAATGTTCTTTACTGAATGTGTTGAGCTGTGCAGCCATCACTCTGCCCCTGTTACAGGACTGTTCTCTGATCTCAGTAAGTTCCCTGGTGCCCCTTTGCAGTCACCCTTCCCCCCCCCCTCCGCCCCGCCCCTCCCCTGCCCAGCTGTAGGCAACCATTCACTAATCAACTATGTCTGTATAGATTTGCTTTTTCTGGATTGTCTTTTGGATCGAATCCTTTATTTAGCATGCTGTTTGTTTAGTTTTGTTAACTGCTTTGTTGAGACAGAGTTTACATGCCACGCAACTCATCCATGTGAAACGCACCGTCCAGGGGAGTGGCTTTAAGCACCAATTTTAGAACGTTTCGTTACCTTTTCTGAAAGCCCTGCATCCCTGTCATCTCCAAATTCCCCCATCTCTCTAACCCTAGGAACCACTGATGTGATTTGCCTATTCTGGGCATTACATAACAATTACATTCTGTTTTATGTATCCTCTTGAGACTGGCTTCTTCACTCAGCTTTTTCCAAGGTTCATTCATGTGTTTTGTACCGCTGAATAGTATTCCATTGTATTGGAGGGATCTGCCTGTGATTTACTGCAAACTTTTTTGTTTCGTTTCGTTTTTCTGAGACGGGGTTTCACTCTATAGCCCTGGTTGTCCTGCTCTGTAGACCAGGCTGGCTTCACACTCAGAGATCATCCTGAGTGCTGGGATTAAAGGTGTGCGCGCCACCACGGCCTGCGTACTTAAAATATTTTTATAAGATCTATCTATCTATCTATCTATCTATCTATCTATCTATCTATCTATCTCTATCTGGTGTGTATGAATGCACGTGTGGAGGTTAGGGAACAACTTTTGGGAGTCAGTCTCTCCTTTTACTATGTGGGTTTGGGGAAGTGAACTCCGGCCAATACACTTAGCAGTGCCTTTCTTTGCTGAGCCGTGTCCCTGACGCAACATTTTGCGTACACAGCCATCATTGATGGACAATTCACACTTGGTGGCTATCTTAGCGTGAACATACAAACATCCCTACTTTGATCTAATGGTACAAACTTGAAAATCATGGCTCCAGGCCTTTACCTCAACTCCCTTGGCACCGTTCCTTCCCTCTCCTGTCTTCCCACACTGAGGAGGCCTTCCCATCAGGTCTTTCACAAACAGATATTACCGAAGGGCACACTGTCTGTGCAGTCAAATCATGGTGGCAACAGACTCTTCACGCTGTCCCCTGGAAGAGTCAAGCCTCCTGCACTCAACTGACATTCAGAGACCACTTGGGCTCAGTGGGGATCCTGTCCGCTAACAGCCCCCAGATGTAGCCTGCAGGCTGCAAGTGGAGGAGCTTTGGTCTCACACCGGGTACTAACCCCACTTGCTGGAGCTTAACCTCTAGATCTAGATCTCCGTTTACCGAGTTGGTAAAATGAGTGCAGTCAAAAGTTGCCCTGCTGGAGACCCTGGCCCCACAACGTGGCTCCCAGAATTCCTCCAACCTCCAACCCTTCGTCTGCCCTCTCCTGTGGCCAGCCAGGCTTGCTGGCCTTCTGAGATTGTAGCCCGCTGCCTCCCGCTGTTCTGCCGTGCTCACACCCAGCATCCTGCCTTCTGCCTGCAGCCCAGAACACCCCTGGCTTCCTGCCCACATTCTGGGAGGGCAGCCAGGCCCAGGGCGCCTCCGGCCTTGGTCCATGGGCAGATATCTCAGAAAGCCTGAAAGGTCTTTTGAGTAACCGGGTGGGTCGCAGCCTGGGGTGGGGCAGGGTTGCTTGGTGCAACCTGGGGTGAGGACCACTGTACACTCATCTCCAGCCCTTCTTTTGGGGGTTTCTAACGCTCCTCGTTAAGAAAAAAAAAAAAAAGAATGTCTGGTTCTTTGCCAGCTGTGAGAGGTTACTAGGGTCTTAGGTCTTCTGTTGGTTTCCTACGCCTGAGGTCCGGGGGTGGGGGGTGGGGGGCTCGGGTGGGGGTGGGGAAGGCACAGCACTCTTCTTTCCCTCTGAGCCTGGCACTAGCACAGTGCTCACTGCAGCTTCCCGGTGAAAGCTGCTCATTAGCGTGTTTGTTTTTATTGGGTGCACAAATAACGGTGACGGACGCCCCACCCCACCCCATCGCCTCGTGCTCTCTAATTACGGCGATGAATATTCATAGCGCTGGAGTGGGGGTGGGGGGGCCAGTACAGGACTTGCCTAGGCCCAGCCGGGAGGGTGGTCGGCACCCAGCCAAAAGCAGCTACAAACTCCCCACCGGGACTGGCCTTTCATCCCCCGCCCCCTTCCCCATTTTCCCCTCTGGAAGTGTACAGTGCGTGATTAGGGATCTGGTGACTCCACTGCGCCGGGGCTCAGAGCTCCTGCTGTTTGTCTGTGGGTTCGTTGGTCTCTGTGATCTGTTCTTTTTTTCTTTTCTTTGTCTCCTTTACCCACGGGTGTCTGTCGCGGGCAAGTTCATGTTACACAAACTCCTGGCGGGGACACCGGTGTTGGGCGCCGGTAAAGGGCAGCGTGCGCCTTGTGAATTAAGAGATTTAGTCACTTGTGGAATGACTTTATTTTTATAGCGACTTCCTCCCCGACTGAGTGATGTTGTACGCATTGGGTGTATTTATAACTTAATAGCTTTTCTCAATTTTATTATACTTTTTTATGATACTTGTGGCTTTATGAGACTTCGTAATTTTTCTCAGATTCATTAAATTCAGCTGAGGGTGGAGCTGATGGCGAGCAGGTAACCGTGAGCAGGTCGGGGCTGCTCTCCTTACCGCGCGACCCCCACCCCCACCCCCAGCACTCCGTCTTTTACTGGGGCTGGTGAAGGTGACGTTGCTCTCATTTAGGGCATGGACTTTCCGGGTCACCCTGCTGGCGAAGTTCCTGGCTGCTCCCAGGCTGGGGCTGGTCCAGCGTCATCCCTGTTCAACTAGCTTTTAACCGGGTCCCTCTCTGCCTTCCTCTCCCATTCTTTTCAACACCATCCCCTGGAATTAGAGACACTTCCAGATTTCCTCAATCAACCCGCCTCACTTTACGGATCGGGGAAACCGAGGCTCAAGATGACATCACTGCTGAATTCAGAGCAGACAGCCTCACTGCTCTTTGTTTCTGGACCAGCTGTTTTGTTTGTTTGTTTGTTTGTTTGTTTGTTTTGGACGCTTCCTGCCGACTCCCTAGCAGTTAGTTTTACCCAGTCTCCCCTATTCTCCTCAGTATTATGTGCTGTTATGAGCCTCACAGGAAAAAGGGATTTACAGGACACACTTAGTATGTCCTTAGTCTTCACCACAATCTTCTGCTGGGAAGAGAAGCCAGGTTTTTCAGGTGAGACAATCAGCTGCAAAGACATTAAGCCCCTAGGGACAGTCAGAAACTCCAAACATCTGCACTCTGCAGGGGCAGGATCAGCCCAATCAAAGAGCCAAGTGGTTCAAAGTCGCTTCCCCCCAGGGTTATTTTCTGTTGGCGGTGAGTAGGAATTGCAACAGGTCCAGAGTTAAGATTAAGCCAATCAGAGCAGAGCTCTCTGACTTCCAGAGCTGTGATGTTGGTTGAGGGAGAGGGCATGAAATTTCATCTGAAGAGGGTCAGGTGGAGGAAGAGAAGGCTCTTAGCTGTGGGAGGCAGAGAGGATTGTGGGTACTGGCACCCTTTCCCCAGAGTCTCCAGTCTCTGGACTTCTGGAAGCAGGGTTAACAGAATGTAGCGCTTGCGCCATAGATGCTCCTAGGTTTTGTTCAGCCTGGCTTTGGAGATGCCAGGCTGCTTCCCTTCCAGCCCTCCTCAGGGGATTATCCTGGGCTAACCTTGCCCAGGCTCTGTCTCAGTTGGAAGCCCTTGGTGTGTAGATGCTAGTGGGAGAGAAGGCTCTGAAATTCTTCCAAGGGAGTGGATCTTCTGAGCCTCAGGAGTGTCTAAATGTGTTTGGAGGCCTATAGAGACTCTGTTTTCTCCCTCCCTCCCTCCTCCTCCCCGCTTGAGAGAGGCTTTCGCCATGTAGCCTTAGCTAGTCTGGAACTCAACTATGTAGACTAGGCTTGCCTCTGCCTCCTTGGTGCTGAGATTGAAGGCATGTGCTACCATGCCTGGTGAGACTGTCTCATGTTTGTGTTTTTGTGGTTGCCCCCTTCCTTCCTACTATGGTGATGAGAGGAGATTAAAATTTCTTGAAAAGGGGCTGGAGAGATGGCTCAGTGGTTAAGAGCACTGTCTGCTCTTCGAGAGGTCCTGAGTTCAGTTCCCGGCAACCTCATGGTGACTCACAATCATCTATAATATGATCTGATGCCCTCTTCTGGCATGCAGGTGTACATGCAGATAAAGTACTCATACACATTAAATAAATACATAATAAAAAACTTTAGGGGCTGGAGAGATGGCTCAGTGGTTAAGAGCACTGACTGCTCTTTCAGAGGTCCTGAGTTCAATTCCCAGAAACCCCATGGTGGCTCACAACCATCTATAATGTGATCTCATGCCCTCTTCTGGTGTGCAGGCATACACGCAGGCAGAACACTGTATATATAATAAATAAATAAATCTTTGTTTAAAAAAAAAACTTTAATTTTTTTTCTTGAAAAGTAGTTTTGGACTTGTAGCTTTGGGGCCATTAGGCATTTCCTGAAGCTCCAGCCAGCAATGTGCATGTGTCCGGCAGGCTTGCAAATAACTTTTAGGTCCTGAAAAAAGACGTCTTGCAAATTGTGGAAAGTTGGATGTTTCTGCTTGGTGAATGCTGTCTGGGCTGGTTTAGAACATAGAGCGAGCCACTGTAAGCACAGGGATGGGGGTATCGCTTCCCTGCTCAGACAATATTCAATCTCTCCGATGGTCTGGAAGCAACAAGTCCCTGGAGGATGTGTTGGTCACTGCTTTTGTCTGACAGAAACAACTTACAAGAGGTAGGATTCCTGTTGGCTCAGGGTTTCTGAGGGTTCTGTCATGGCAGGGATGGCACATGGTGGAGCAGGTAGATGTTCACATCCCAGGAGACCCGGAAGCAGAGAAGACAGAAGCTGGAGCAGGCTGTGACCTCCAGGGGTCTTTCCCTCACGTCCTACCTCCGGCAGCCTAGCTCTAACTCCTGAAATTTCTACCATCTTCCAAAATGGCTCCAGTATCTGGGGAGCAAGGATTCCAACACAAATTCAAACCATAATAAAGAGAGGTTTGGAAAGGGGTCCTGGGTTCAAATCCCCCCTCTACCTCTTAGCTAGACCATCATCTCCAGTTAAGTCTCAGGCCTCTTTAAACCTCACCTCAGAAATGCGTGAAATAAAGCCCATGCTTCCTAACAACCCCAGGTGGTAAGGACCAGAAATGACCTTGTAAATTACGAAGTGCAAAACCACTTGTCTTGGTGATAAACCATCACCGGGCTACAAGTTCTCTGTTGGGTGAAGCTGTAGAGGCAGCCAACAGCCAGGTAGTCAATAACACAGTCCCCTAGCCTCTCCGTGGAGGGGCTCCCTGGTTTGTGTGAGGACCGAGCCGCAGGCTCACTCTGCTCGGAGCTTCCATTACAGACCTGGAGCACAGGACCTCCAGATGCATTTGTAATTTTTATTGTTATATCTTTTAATTTTATTTGGCTCTCCCCGCTGTCTCGAGCAGGGGAGATAGGGAGCTGGTATTTATGGCTGCTCCTGCGACCTACCTCTTGGAATGTATGTATCAGTTAATTTAATCTCCCCTGGTTTTATTTAAACTGTTTTTCCTGATTCAGTCTCTTCTCCATCCACAACTCTCTCTCTCTCTCTCATCTCCCTCCACCCATGCCCCCTCCACTCTCATCCCCACCTCCTCTGTGTCCCTGCCTCTTCCTCCCCTCCCTCCTCCCTCCTCCCTCCTCCCTCCCCTCCCTCCTCCCTCCCTTCTCTCAATGCTCCTGCCCAGGGTCTGACCAGGGCCTTTTGATTCCTAGTTCTGGGAGGGACGCAGCCTCTTGTTGCTACAGTCTTTTTCTGGCTTCTCTCCCTCCCCCTCCACCCCCGCCCCCGTCTCCCCCCGCCCCCATCTCTCTGCCCCGTTGCCTGATTGACATTTACAAATTACCCAGCTGAAAGTGTTCAATCCCTGACCCGCCTGTTTCTGTTCGGCAATGAGTGAGATTTGCAAGCATTTTGTCATATAATTACTGCAAATCCCTTGAAATTTTCCACAAGGCCAGATGAATGGTAATTTGGGGGTCTCTAGCCCCTCGTCGCCTCGCCAGAAGAAATCCAAGGCCAGAAATGCAAAGCAGTCCCCAAAGTCCTTCATCTTTATATTTGTTTATTTATATTTATTTATTATTTATTTATTTTTTGGGGGGGGGGCAGACTCATTGGTCAGATTGTCTATTTCCTCTCAAGATTTCTGGGAACACTTGACTGGTGCAGACACTCTGCTCCGCCCCCCTCCTGTGTGTGCTGTCACACATTCGGACTGGGAGATTTGTTTGCTTTACACGAGTGTATTTGTGCTGATTTTTATTGTATTGACTGGGTGCATTTTTTCCCCCCTGCGTTCTACTACAGTTTTATTGTGTGCCAGTTATGGGCATACATCACGCACATTGTTTTCTGCAAAAATTACACCCTGCTTCACTGTGTCTTGATAGGAGTCACTACATTAGTAGCTAAGTGTGGAGACAGGCTGGGGCTGCTCCTACCCTGGCTCTACCTCCATCCGGACAGCACAGGTCCTGCGGGCTGCAGGCGAGGCACCTGGTTTTCTGTGGTTGCCTCTGTGGCTCCTATTGTCTGGTGGATACGGGTCCTGGCTTATAGTATCGATGAAGAAGGGGACTGTGGCGCTGAGGGTCGGGGGACTCAGTCAGTAAAATGCTAGGACCTGAGTTCAATCCCCAGAAGCCATGTAAAACAATGCTTGCGGGGCAGGGAGCGGGTAGGAGTGGCATGTTTGTGTGATCCCAGTGTTGGGGTGGTGGGGGGTGGGTAGATGGATCCCTGAGGCTTGCTGGGCAGCCAGCCTCCTCTAATAAGTGCGTGCTGCCACTGGCCAGTGAGAGACCATGTCTCAAAAAACAAAACAAAACAAAACAAAACAAAACAAAACAAAACAAAAAAACAACTACATCTGAAGAATGACATCTGAGGTTTCTTTTTGGTCTACACACACACACACACACACACACACACACACACACACACACACGTGCACACACCACAAGCACACACACAAAGAACAAAGGAAGTGATTGGTCTTTGACTGGGGTATCGAACAGTGGTCACAGGGAGGAGGCTGCAAATAGCCAGGAAAGAACACATGGTGAGGCAGGGGATGTGACTCCCAAAGAAAGGGACCTCGCTCGCGGGTGTGCTTCCTGCCAGCGTTTGCAGTCTGTACCTGCTGTGGATGGATTCTTCCCAGAGGGGCACACACACCTTCTAGGGTCTCTCCCTGAGGACTAATCACCATACCTGTGGATGTTTGGTTGATGTCTTATGACCTGATCTATTCCATGTTACAGATGGGGAAGATCACGTCTCAGGCATGCTCCGTTATGCTCTCCGGATCTCGGAGTTAGTGAGTGGGGCTGAAAGCCCAGACGTGTCTGACACAGACTCCCAGAGAGACAGGAGAGAGGCAGTATATGCTGGGGTAAGGGGTTAAAGCTTGAAAGGGTTTTAGAAACCGTTTGATGTGTTCTACTGAAAGACAGGGAAAGCGAGGCTTTTGGGGGAGATGTCAGTAACTTGTCCAAAGCTAAGCAGACTGTAATAGGGCTGGGGTCAGGCTTTCTGGGTGTCCATCTGGCCTGTGTGGCCACTCTGTGGTGTGTGTAAGGCTCCGTGTATGTAGGTGTGGTATATGAGTCAGTCTGTGTACTTGTCAAGCAGGGGATTGTGGGAACACGCCATTGTCTGCCCTGCCTTTAGATAGTGGTGAGTGTGGCCCCTGGTCTCCTAGGACTTATCCGGTGCCTTCTGAAGCCACCTCTGCTGTGAATATGTCTGTGGGCACTTGGATAGACCCAGGCTTGGCCTGTTTGTAGAACTTCCTGTCACCTGCTCATTTATACCCACTTGCCTGAGGTGACCCAAACTCACTTTGAACTCTCGGCCATCCTCTTGCCTCAGCCTTCTGAATGGACTGACTCAGGCTCGGCAAGGTGGTTGAGTAGGTACAGCTGCTTGCTGCCACAGCTGATGACCTGAGCTCAAATCCTAGAACTGACGTGATGCCAAGGAGAGGACAGCCTTGAAATTGTCCTTTGACTTCTACCCAACAAACAAACAAACAAGCAAACAAACAACCATTCAGCCGGCCCTCCACATGACTCTAAAAAGAAGGAAGAAAAGACCAAAGCTTATATAATTATACTAAATGAAAAAGGATCTTATAATAAACTCCATTTCTCCTAGAGGTAAAGTCCTGTTTCCGAGACAAGACTGGCAGATTGCTTTTAGGCATGTTTCCCTTTGGGTATTAGCATCTCTCTGCTCGTGGCTCCCACCATTATACCGGGAGCTTGAGGGCCTCAGGAAGGGAGCTAGGCCTGGCACGGGTTGGATGCATGTCTGAGGGTGTCGGGCTCAGCTGCCTCCTGAGGAGAGCCCTGGGAGAGCTCAACTCTCCTTGGCTTCAGATCCTCAACTCCCCTAAAAGAATGGCTCCTGCACGGTCCTTCCGCACACACGTGCTATGAATGTGGCTCAACCCATATGCAGTCACACAGACACATCACATGGGGGCTGCATGCTAATTTTATTTGCATATATGATCCCCTCCACTCTGAACTTGAATGTAGGGGTTGTGACCTTCTTCTCTCCCCCCTCACCCTCCAGCTATGACCGGAAGCTGAGGCCACTCTTGTCCCTTCCCGGGTCCAGTTCCCTTGACAGAAGATCTGCCCACCCCACCCTCTGAGACTTTCCTTCTGGTACTTTTCCATCTTTCTCTCATAGCTTCCCGTGAGGCCCCTGGCCTTGTCTCAGTCTCGGTGGGCGATTTGGGTGGCCACTCTTCCTCCGCCCTGGGTCATGGTGTGAGACCAGGAAATGGTGGAGAGGGTTGGGGTGGGGTGGGGGTGGGGAGGGGAGAATCAGGAAGGATGAAGCATGAGGTTGAGAGAAGGCAGCCTTGCAGGGAATGTAAGAATTCTCAACTTGGAGATGCTCTGTGCTCACCTAGGTGGGAGGCCTTGACTTGTCTTCCCTGACGAGGTGTACAAGGAGAGGGATAATTGCTTCTGAGCATGTGCTTGTATTGGTGCCCTAGGTGTACGTATGAAGTCTCTTGCTGCTCACTTCTCCTGGATGAACGCCTTTGATGGGGTGGGGGTGGGGGGCGCATGGTGGTAACCAGGGTAACCTCCCCTCCCCACCTCATTCTCATCACCTAATGCCGATGGAGAGCTCTACAGGGCCAGCGCATCACTCACACAATTATCCCTGGAGGTAATGGGTTTGGAGAGCCAGGGCTGCAGCCTAGTGGTGCTGAGGGGCTGAGGCCTGGGGAGCTGGAAGCCTAGCCAGGTTCACTCAGGCTGAAGGAGGAGTTGGACTCGCCCTCCTCCATCCATGGGATACAAGGAGGGGTAGATGGGGGTCTCAGATACTATCCCCCCCACCCCCCCAATCCTCAAAGTGACAGACTAGGGCAGATCTTGCTATGGCAGTTGGTCCTCAACCCAAGTCTTATTTGAAAGAAAGTCTTCTGTCTGATTTGAAGGCCATGTTTGTATCCTAACCATCCACTTTGAAATCTTCTTCCCAAGTCCCACTGAAGGTTTCTCGTTTGGGGACAGAATGCCAGGTCCTGCATTCCCTCTCCAGGCTTCAGTTCTTTCCCTGGAGCAAGGGGTGATGGGAAGGAAGTGGCCAAGGGTCAGGGGCCTCATTCTCCCAGCTCCAGACAGAAGCCAATGCCTAGGCCTAGGACCTTCAACTTATACCCTTCTTTTTTTTTTTTTTTTTTTTAATGATTTTACTTTTTCTTTGAGAATTTTCTCCAACATATTTTGATCATATTTCCCCCCAGCTCCTCTCAGATCTTTCTTCACCTCCCTATCTACCCAACTTCTGGTTCTTTCTCTCTCTTAAAAACAAACAAGGCCCCTGCCCAACAACAACAACAACAACAACAACAACAACAACCAAAGCCCACCAAAAACATGGAGTCTGATGCGTATGTTGTGTTGTATGCCTGAGATTTCTATAGAAAGGTCAGAGTATGAGTTAGTATGTGCACGTGGGTGGGAGAGACAAACCCACAGACAGACCGACAGAGACATAGAAAGCAGCTGCGGTAGGAAGGGCTCCATGGAAGGGGTGGGCTTTCCCAGGAGTAGGGGGTTGATACCAGTAATTGAGGATGGAGCAAAGCACTAGGTCCAGGGCCCAGATCTCCAGACAAGATTGGGGAACAGGATCCAATGTCTGGGTGTGCAAACTCAGAGCCTGGATATCTCTCTGCCTCCTGCCAACCCGCCTCAGCTCAGGCTCAAATTTGCATTTAAATAGAGATTTTTTTTTTTTAATGAGAAGGACCCAAGGGAGCCCCCAGACTATTAAGTTTTCTTCTGGGGGCTGTGTGAGCCTTCTTCGTTCTCCCCTCCACCTCAGCCTCCCACCCCTCCTCCCCCAGCTGTCATATTATTCTGTGGCCATATATTCTGCGGGCCAGATGAGGCCCTGGCTCTGACAATCTGAGGGCACTTGTGGGGACAATGGGACGAGAGCTCCTGGGAGGCTAGAGACCGCCAAGTCCTCGACCCCCGTGCTCCTATCTCTTTGTCTGCTTGTGGCCTGAGTGCTCCACCCAGGACTCTTTTTTATCTTTCTGCTGGGCCTGGGCTGCCAGGCCTGTTGCTGGCTCCTGGCTGCAAGCCAGAGTGCAGAATCCATGTTACCATCCAACCTGGCCAGAGTGCTCAGTCACTAGGGGTCAAGAGACGAGGTTTGAGTCACACGTCTGCCATACCTAGGCTGTGTGGCTTGGACAAATTCCTCAACCTCTGTGAGTCCCAATTTCCCCATCTGTGGAAATCAAATCATCCTCGTGGGTGGGTGTGAGGTTGGGTGAGGTAACGCAGCCCCTTTAGCATGGTGTGGGAGCAGGAAGATACAGAGCAACCGCCAGACAGACAGGCCCTCGGAGTCCAGGTTGAGAGGGTTGCTTAGGTTGAAACTTCAAGGGGAGGGTCAGTGCTGCAGTAGGAGGCGTAGGGTGTGAGGCTGAGGATGGGGGTTGCCTTTCTTGCGTCTTCTTGATCAACCAGAGGTCGGCCTATCTCCAGCTCAAAGTTTTCCTTGTCTGTCAGTTGGTGATTCAGAGATAAAACTCACTTTAGTGGAGCTTGGGTGGCTGAGATGGCAAGTTTAAGGCCAGCTTGGACTAAACATTGAGATCCTTTCACAAAACAAAGCGACAACTCCCCTCAAAGGATTCTTGTGAGCACTAACCGGTAGAGCCATGTGCACACAGTTGGGGAAAGAGATGCAGGAGCCGAGGAGGACAGGGCAAGCAGACAGGTTGGAAGGGTGTTCTGGAACCTGGAAGATGTGTGAGGACAGGAGTTGGGGGAAGCCCTCGGGGGTCAGAAGCTCCAGGGGAGCTGTGACAGGTCCTAGGGTCCCCACCTGGTGGGGTGGGGTGGGGGGGTTCTGGCAGCCCTAGACAGAAAATGAGGCAGCTGTACTCTGTCACAGTGATGCAGGTGTGAGCACCATAGCTGATGGCTGAAGGAGCCTGGGAGGGAAACTGAGGGAGAAAAGTCAGCTCAGGTGGTCCCCAGCTTATGTTACTGGTGCTAGAAGGTGGAGGTGAGATGTGACAGGTCCTTGGCCACCTGGGATGAGATGGGAAATGGGACAGGAGGAGACTCATGAGTGGGATGTGCAAATGAAGGAAACACACACACACGTACAAGCACACATGCACTCACACACGCAGCACACGCACACATTCACATATGCACTCACACATGCAGCACACACACATGCACACATGTACTTACACACACACACACACACACACACACACACACACACACACACACACTTCCACACGCATGCAAACACATAGTCTCCAGGCTTCAGCTCAGATCAGTCTTGGCATCTCAACTGTCGGAGCATGGTCCAAGAATGGATGGAGTCACATGAAATTTCTGAGTGTCTGTGAGAAAACGCCCAAAACAAACAAAAACAAACAGGAAGAGAGTCTTGTGACCCCAGTTTCTTCAAAAAATACAAAACTATTCTTGGAATGTGCTCTTGTGCCCTCCCAGGTATAGCAGGTGGGAAGTGAGTTTGCTTTTGACTATTCATTACAACAGGCTATTGGAGTTTGTTTGCATGCCTCTCTGGAAAAGATGTGTTTTTGACATGCGCAGCTTGCCTACTGCATACAGTTTATCCTGGTGATTGGACACTTTACTCAGGTGACGCTTAACTCTCAGTGCATAAGATGTCGGACGCTCTGACTAAAGCTGGATTTCGAGTGAGACTCTAAGTCAGCCTCATTTTTAGGCTCCACTCTCCCAGGCTGTCTGTCAACTAGAGCGGTGAACACTCAGCCTGCAGTAGCAGCGATGGCTCCTTCACTAGAAAAAGTCTGTGTCCTCCCCTTTCTTTACTCCATTTCCCTCCCTTGCTGTCTTCCTCCATCTCTTCTTCCTTTCTTGGCTTTTCACAGAGGGTGGCATTGAACTTCTAACCCATCTGCCACCATTTCCCAAGTGCTGGGATCACAGTTTTGCCCCACCACACCTGCATCCAACCCCCTTTTTTTAATTTCTAAGGAAATAATGTTTTAAAATAAATTTTATTCTTATCTATTTATTTGTGTGTGGGTAAATTTTTGCTGTTGGGTGTGTGCGGAGATCAGAAGACGATTTGTAGGAATTGTTTTGTTTTTTTTCCCATTATGTAGGTCCTGGGGCTTGAACTCATGTGGTCAGGCTTGGCAGCAAGCGCTTTTAGCCACTTGCTGGCCTTCTGAGGAAATAATGTCCTAAAGACGCAATTGAAGTGTCCTGCTGTTTGTTCTGGCTCATTCAAAAAGAACCAGGGGAAAATGGAGCCCTCAGAAAAGGCTCAGCCCTGTGGGGTGCTGCTTTCTATGAACAATAAAAGGCATCGCTTTCCTGCGGGCACAGACTCTTACCAGGGCAAAGCTTGGCCAGTCAGCACAACAAAGATTGGCCTTTGGCCTTCTCTTGCCCTTTGTGCAGTGAACAAACTGAGCCTCCACATGGAGCCATCCTTCACCTGGGTCCTCAGTTAGCTGTGCTTTGCTCCTCACACACCTTTCCTGGCTTCCTCTCTAACTCCCTTCTCTTTTCTCCTCCTTTTCAGACCATTCACCGCATGTCCAGATGTGTCTCTGTATAGCAGCTGTCGGCGTGCAGTGCCTGGGTGGTGTGTGTGCACTGCCGTGCCTACAGGGGATGTGTTTTCCTGCTTTTCTCTTGGGGCTTGGCCCATTGTAGGAGCTCAGAGTTGTGATTTTGTTGTGTGAGTTGCCTGTGTCCCCAGCATCTCCGCTCCGTGGGCCCCTAAACTCCTCCCTTATCTAGGTTGGAAAGGAAGAGGGCTAGAACAGATCCTATGAGGCTGATGATGGCCTAGAAGCCTCGGCCTAGGGACCAGGCTTCCTTAGAACCTTTAAAAGGGGCAAACTGAAGCTGGGCGTGGTGGCGCACGACTTTAATCCCAGCACTCGGGAGGCAGAGGCAGAGGCAGGTGGTGAACTCACAGTGGTGAGTTCGAGGCCAGCCTGGTCTACAAAGTGAGTCCAGGACAGCCAAGGCTACACAGGGAAACGCTGTCTTGAGGGGGGAAGAAAAGGGTATGTGTGTGTGTGTGCAAACTGGGGCTGCCTTTCCCAGTCTGCCCAGTTGGCCTAAGCCATTTCCTGTGCTTTCTCCTTAGGCCTCCTCAGGCCTCTAGGTCTGGAGTTGGCAGGCCTGGGATGGGGAGGGGTGGCTGGGAGGAGACGCAGAAGCCTGAAGAAGCTGGCAGGGGCTGGAGGCCCCTGGGACCCCTTCCCACAAGGGCAGAGGCGGCACCAGCTGCGCCACAGAAGAAATATTCCCCAAAGTCAGAGTGGCCGTCTCGTATTTTAAGTGGCCCTTATTTATCACCATTCTCCTGGGCTCTCTTTCTCAGCAAACGATGATAAAAGACAGTAGTGAGGGGGGCATGGGGGGGCGGGGTTGTGGCTGGCGCTGCAGCTGGCGGAGTGGCAGCACCAGGAAGCAACATAGTGATCTGCACACACGGAGCTCAGTCACACACACACACACACACACACACACACACACACACACACACACACACTACACAGACTCAGCCATGAAGACTGACCATAGTCAAAGACACCTGAAGACACCCACACCACAAACACACACATAGCCTGTCACATGCCCAGGACATGTTCTCAGACACATAGGCCAACATGTATGCACAGTGCACATACATGTGTGATATACATACATTCTCAGATGCCCTTCCTACCAGCAGGTGACACTCACCCCTGATGAGTACCATGCTACCGCATGTTTGCTCCCCTTCAGGATGAGTCTGTGTACTCCTGATTTTTTGTTTTTGTTGGTTTTTGAGACAGGATTTTCCTTTTTTCCACCTTGGCTGTCCTAGACTCACTTTGTGGACCAGCCTGGCCTCGAACTCGAAGCGATCCGCCTGCCTCTGCCTCCCGAGTGCTGGGATTAAAGGTGTGTGCCACCACGCCTAGCCCGCACTCCTGACTTTAAGGCTGTACCAATGTCACGTCAGCCGGCACACACGTGTTCTTTATTCCTCGCTCACTCATGGCCACGCAAATACCTGGTCTAACTGAAACAAATGAATGTCTAACCTCCTATCACACACATAGAAACTAATGAAAACTGGATCTTAGACAGTAAAAAAATAAAATAAAATAAAATAAAACCCCACAGAACTTCATTAAAAACAAAACAAAACATAGGAGAAAGCCTCTGGGAAGAGAAGCAGGCAAAGTTGTTGAGAGAAGGCAGTCACAGTTGTAGGGTTTTTGGTTGTTGTTTTTGTTTTTCCAGACAGGGTTTCTCTGTGTAGCCTTGGCTGTCCTGGACTCACTTTGTAGACTAGGCTGTCCTTAAACTCACAGAGATCCACCTGTCTCTGTCCCCCCCCCCCCCTTTAAGTGCCTGGATTACAGATGTCACAGCTGCAGTTTTACACAAAGCCACAGCACAGGCTTTAAGTGAAAAAAATCATAGCGTCTTCCCTCCTGTTTCTAAAATACAACTAACCGAGTTACCATGGGTAAGTCACGAGCTTTCCTCTGAGCTCAGGTACCTTATCCTGCCGTGGAAGTGGCATTTTCCCTACCTCTCAGAATGCCTGTAAAGCCCGGGCCAGGGGGAAATACCCATCGCAGGCTGTATGTGATGCCACAAGGCTGGCTATGTAGGGGATTGCTGCCCGCACACCTAGACATGATTCTACGAGGCAGTCCATACCCCCACACGTTCCTGCTTCTCACTGGGGGAAGGCACTGGAACAGTTCAACCTCCTCTTCTGCCCCCCTAACCCCATACCCTGTTCCCCCACCAGCTTCCCAGTTGCCAATCAACCTCTCTCCCCAGACTCAGCCCATTAGTGCAGCTCCCTGGGGGAATCTATTTTTTAAAGGTTATTAGCAGATTATTGGTTCTTTATCAACCTCAGGCCTCAATCTCCAATCTCCCAATGAAGCTTTTGTGCCCTAATAAGATGCACTTGATAATCTTGGTGTGAGGGTGGTGGAGGACTTGCTGGGGGGGGGAGGGGGGGGAGAGGAGGGAAGGGTTAACCACACGGCCCCAGCCCCCACCCCATCGGTCCTCAAATAGCTGAACTACTGTATGTTGTAGTTTTCAACTGCAAATCATCTTTAATAGCAGACATCACGGGATGGCTCATTACATTAAAGCTATTTTTCATGCTATCTCCTGTAATATCCTCTAATCCAATGCGTTTCAAATCACCTCGGGCTAAAATAAGAGACATAGCGATGTAATAGCCTAGTGTATTAGTGGGTTAATTGCCCTGTTGTACTCTTTCTAGTAGCTATCTCTGGAATGACTTCTATATTAATTGTAAATTGCTTAATACATTTAACTCCTTGCCACCGCCCCGTCCCCTAACGAAGGAGGCCACTGCCCGGTGTCTTGATGGGAGTGAGACGGGGTAGCTTGTGGGCATTCCTTTCCAACTCAGCCTCCCCCTCCTCCCCATGTCTCCTTGGCCCAAGCTGGAAGAGGAGTCCCAGAGGGTACTTCCGTTCCACACGAGGAAGATCAGCATTTATTGAGCACTTACTATATCCCACTGTTAACAGCGCAGGCCCATGACTAGACCTCTCCTCCAAATGCCATCTCAGTGGAGCCTCACAAGAACCTTGCGTAGTCCCATAGAGGTCATGTGTGGCTTTGTCCAAAGAGCTGCGAATCCTGGAGTGGTACCCAGGCCAGAAGGCTTTCTGAACTCCAGTGACTGGGAGGGAGTGAGCAGGGTCTGGGGTTATGGTGTGGGGGTGGGGTGGGGCAGGGAGGGGGGCTCCGGGTCTGGAAGTGAAAGGCTTGACTTGAGGGAGAACCCTCTGGGACACTTGAGAAGCTCCTTAACTCGAATCTGAAAGGAGAGGTACAACCGCTTCAAGGCATCCTCCGCCTGAGGAGAGAGAAACAGGTTCTATCCTGGGGCGGGGGGGGGGGGGGGGGGCGGACCCTCAGTCAGATGGTTTGACGCAGAGGACACAGAAATACAGAGGAAGTGAAGGAGACAGGAGGCGGAGCCGCTGGTGGGCTCTGTGCATGGGGAGGGTGCCCAGGGTTCAGCGCTCTGCTGCCGACCTCAGGCTGCCTCTCCGGCTCACTTTCACACTTCTGCCTGGTGACTCTTTCTGCAGGCAAATGTCAACACCATAGAGTGGGCCATGGCTCCTTCTCCCTCCCCCCCAACTCCCCTCCTCCCCCCCTCCCGCCCCCACTCCGAGCCTCCTTATCTTCTTTCCTCTTTTCTGGGTGGGAATAACAAGTGGGGCGCGGGAGGGGGGGCTCCTTGAAGGAGAAGCCAGAAAGAGCAGGGAGGGAAAGGGGATCAGGGCCACCGAAGAACCACGGAAACAGGGTGGCAGTGTTTACTTTCTGCAAATTAGCACTTACAACGCCCACAGCCATGCATTGCTAGCGGGTGTCCCACGGGAGTCACTTGGGTAGAAACACCACCGTGGTACAATGTTCTCAGAGTTTGGCACAGGCCCCAAGTCTGAAACGACCTAATGGATGCCTCTCTCAGCTGGAGGCGGGGGGTGGGGGTGGGGGGTGGGGGCGGGTACCCAGAACCTCTTCCTGAGATCCTGGGCCTCTTGCTCCCAAAGAAGACACCTTGGGGCAAAAGAAGAAAGCCTGAGGGAGGAAAGAGAGAGGGCGCGGCTGTACAGCGTGAGGCTGGCTGGGTCCCCTGGCCCCTTGGGGTGGCAGCGGCTGCTTTGTCGCCTGCTGGCTGGAGAGAGCAACCTTGAGCGCGGGCGTGCAGACAATGATTTAGGTGTCCGCACTGGAGCGTGAAGGTAAATGACCACATTTCACCGTCAGGAGGTGAGCCCGAGGCGCCTGCCCGACCCTCCCCCGCAAGGCCTGGGGCTGGCGAAGACAGGACTCCGACTAGCCCGGCTGTAGCCCCTGCGCAGGGCAGGGTACTCCATCCTCACTCAGTCTAGTATGGAGTTGCTGCTCCCCTTACCTTCCTACCACCTCAAACCCTCCCAAAGCAGCCGCAGAGAGAGCCCGCCCCCCCGCCCCCGCGCCCCAGAGGCTAAAATTGAAGCCATGTTACCCCTGGGAGGGTCCCCTTGACAAAGGGAGGCAGTGGGTACCTCCTGGCAGGGAGAGCTCATCCATCCAGTACTCGGGAGCCTCATTTTCACAGTGCAGATGCAGAAACTGGGGTTCAGGAGATTCAGCAATCCTCTGAAGGCCACACAGGCTGTGGGGGGGCGGGGCATGGAGGAAGTTGAGAGTTCTAGTCCTTAAGCCCCCAAGAGCTTGGATCTGGGTTTAGATGGAGCGAGAAATGATAGTATACTGTTGTCCCCAAAGTCCTGGGTTTAATAGTTCTTTAAAAACCACAGTAGTGCTGGGCTGCGGGGGAGAGGGAGTGACGGCTCAGTAGATTTAGGTGCTCATAGCAACCAAACCCGACGGCCCACGTGACAGAAGGCAGGGGAAACTGACTCAGAAGCTTGTCCTTTGGCCTCCACACCCTCACTATTGACGTGTGTACACACGCACACAGAACAAATAAAAAAAATTAAAGTACAGATCTATGGGTCTGAGTTGATATTCCTTCCTCCTTTGGGTTAAAACTTCCTTTCCAGAGAGAGAAACCTGCGGGGGCGTTGAACTCCTAGAAACCACAGCCGCCTCCAAGTTCTCATGAGAGGGGGAGTACCCAGATGAGTAATTCCTTTATTTTACAGAGAAAGTTAGGGGAGAAAAATGGGGAGCCTCCTCCCCAACCCCGCGTGTGTGTGTGTGTGTGTGTGTGTGTGTGTGTGTGTGTGTGTGTGTAGGCGTTGGTGATGGCAGGATGGCTCCCAGCTCACACTTTCTAAGCACTGCAAGAAAGCTACATACAGAGCAAGGCAGGCTGTGGGGGAGTTGAGGGAAGATGGGCCCAAGGCTCTGGCCAGGGGAACTTCCAGTCCCTGCCAGGGCATCTTTGGTTATCATTATTAGTATTTTGATGAAACAGGGTATTAACAATTATGGTCACGATAATGAATGCTTTCGTTGTATGCTCTCTACGTGTGTGAGGTGTGGCTCTGATCATGCCTGCAGCCCATTGAAATGGGGGTTGTTAGCTCTATTTTGTGGATAGGAACACTGAGGCTAGGCCCTTGGCTGCAGGCCTTGTATCTGAGAGGTGTTACAATTGCATTGGCTTGGCGCTTTGCTGGCCTTGGAGGATCCCCTTCCTGTGGTCCACTGCCTCTTTAGTCTAATATGTCTGGAGGAAACAAAGAGGTCTGATGGAGGCTTGGGGTGCTAAAAGAAACACTGTTCCTCGTTCTGCTGGAGGTTTCCTGGGATGGGTCTCCTAACCCCAGGGCAGGCCTTGGGGAATAGGGGAGGCACGAAGGGCCTAAGTTCCCAGCTGGCCTCATGGTACAGGGGCCCTCTGGGCTCCTGGCTGAGGATTGCCCTCAGCAGGGCAGGAAAGAAGTGAAGGCAGAGAGAGGAAGACCGCCCTTCATGGTGGGAAGCACATTTGGAGGGGCCAGAGGAGACATCCCAGGAATTTGCCCCACCTTAGAATGGGTCTAAATGGAGCCAAACCAACCATAAGCCGAACCTTGACACACAGAAGGCTGAGGTAGCCCTTGGTCTTTAGGCCCCAGTTACCATGACAACTTCAATTGATGATATTTATTGAATGCCTACTTCATGCCCCAGACTGTGCCAAACCTTCTTTTTTTCCTTTTCCTTTTCCTTTTCTTTTCTTTTCTTTCTTTCTTTCTTTTTTTGGTTTTTCAAGACAGGGTTTCTCTGTGTATCCTTGGCTGGCTTGGACTCACTTGGTAGACCAGGCTGGCCTCGAACTCTCAGCGATCCGCCTGCCTCTGCCTCCCAAGTGTTGGGATTAAAGGCGTGCTCGCCACCACGCCCGGCTTGTGCCAAACCTTTAAAAAATACCCAGCGTCTTCATGCTTGCTAGGAACCGCACGTGTGACAGATGAGTGGTACATGAGAAGCGTAGCTCCCTCAGCAGAAGGGCGAGGTAGCTAGAGAAGGGATCGACCCCTTTGGCCCCTCAGACCCCTGCAGGCCTTCAGTGGGTGCGCTTTGCACTGTTACCCCTGCGTTCAGTGGGTGGAGGTTCCAGGCTGGGGCCACATTGCTTTTCTTCCCATCATCTCTGTGCTTGGCTCCCTCAGGTGCTTCTCCCGCCACCGGCTCCCTCCCGAATCTGTCCTTGTACCCAAGTCCCGGGCCCCTGTCTGGAACTGTGTGCGTGGATGCATATGTCCGCATAGGGACGTGATGAAGGGGAGCAGGTGGTTCCAGTAGTGTCTCCCCACTGTGATGGAGACAGCGGGGGGGGGGCTGGGGGGGAGGGGTAGATCAAGGGAAAGTAAGCCTGAGGTCTGTGGGGGGGGGAGATCCAGGACCCCACCCCAGGCACCCCAGGCCCTGCTATTTCTTACCTGCCTAGGCCAACGTCTTTTCAACACTGTGAAGACAGATAAAGGGAAAACTGGGGGATAGTCCTCTGTGCGGGCCCCTCTTCAGTTTAGAATTTCTGATGCACACAGTGCCCTGTCTGGTGAGGCATCCGTTGCCTCCTGACCTAACCCCATTATTAAACAAATAAGGAAAGGGATGGACAGAGAAGAGGAGTGCCTTGCACAAGGTCACTCAGCAAGTTAGCAAGCAGCAGGCCTGTCAGAGCGTGAGGAGGCTGGGAAGGTAGGCCAAGGAGAACCTCACAGGGGCCCTGTTGAGATTGGAGGGGTTCGGAGGAGGGAGGGGTATCCCCTTCCTCATTTTTCCTGAGGTATAGTCAGCTAGCTCCCTGGCTGTCCCCCCTCTCCCCACCCCCCACCCCCCTCACGCACCGGGTGGAATTGTCTTAACGCAGCAAATTGTTCATACACATGTAAGCAAATATCTTCTCAAATTATCTCTTATCACCAAACAGGCTGCGATGCTCACCGGCTGGAGGGCCGAGGTTGTCTTTCAATCCACTCACGGTGGGGAGGGGGAAGGGAGGCGGGGGGGGGGGGTGTGGGTATGTGGGAGGGTGGCTGACACCAAAAATAAACCAGCGGAGTGGGGATGGTTGTCGCAAGGGGCAGAGCGAAGTTGTCAGGCGGCTCTAGCGCGTGAGGCGGCAGGACGATAATGTGGCATGACACTTCTGAAATGAGCGGCCCGTTGCCATGGTGAGCAGCCAGGAGGGACAGGCTCTCCCGAGGCTGAAATAAAACATGCTTTAAATGATGTTTGATTAGAATTTAGATCATGTAACCGAATACCTCAGTCCTCTTCCCTCTGCTTTTCTGCTTTTCTTCTTCAGTCTCTTTTCTTCCCTCCATCCATGCCTCTCTCCATCCTGGGAAGATAGAGATACACACATCCACATATGCACACAAATGCAATGTAATTCATGCACACACACACACACACACATAGCTATACATACATGTGCACATACAAAAATAATTGTATACACATGCACACATACACAAATGTGTGCAAACATTATATACACAAGAGCACACAGGCATAAAAACTTGCATGCTTGTGTGTACACATGTCTGTACACACATACTCTTTTCTTCTCCCCAATTGTTCTGATGGATTTGGGTTCAGAAAACCAAGCTTAGAGCAGATGCTGGGGACTCTTTATAGGGTCACAGTATTGACCCAGGGGTGAAGAGTTTGACTCTTAGCAACAAAATGACAATCCAGATGGCTCAGGCATCCTGGTTGGGTAGCTCCCTCAAAATGCAAGTTCATGCTTTGTTCTCACGGAAGGTCTTTGCCTCGCCATGGCCAAACCCATTTTCTAGCTGAGACACCGAGGCCAAAGAGTCCAAATATCTTGTCCAAAATCAAGCACACATAGGGCTAGAGCGATGGCTTGTGGTAAAGAGCATTTGTTGGTCTTGTAGAGAGGACCTGAGTTTGGGTCCCATGACTCAGGGTGGTGGCTTCCAACTGCCTGAGGAGAAATGACTCCTTTGGGCCTCCTCAGGCACCTGTATACATGTGGCATATACTCACCCAGATACATACACATAA
The DNA here is from genome assembly GCF_964271855.1 of Acomys minous. NCBI lineage: Eukaryota > Metazoa > Chordata > Mammalia > Rodentia > Muridae > Acomys > Acomys minous. The sequence goes on along the minus strand of NC_140493.1, from coordinate 77,532,896 downwards.
ATAAAACAAAAATTATTTTGTCTTAAAAGATCAAGCACCAGCAGAAACACATCTGGGACTTCCAGGGCTGCCCCTGGGGCTCGTGGAAGGAGCCACTGAGGAGAGGGCACATTTGCTTTTCCCATTCCCATGTGCTCTGGGAGCCAGCTTTGCAGTTGGCTTTGGCCTGCGTGAACTGCTCAGAGGCGGGCAGGATAGCCCTGGCCTGCTTCGACAGGCTTTTACGTGGACTGATTTTCTGCCCTTTTTCTGTTTTGGTAACAGACTTGTGTTATATTGGTGGTATTTTTCCAGGGCATGCTGCCCAGGTTGGGAAGACAGCCAGTCCTGGCTAGAGGCGCTGGGTTGAAAGGGTAGAGTGGGTGACGGAAGGCGGACACTCTGGACAGGGCCAGCTGGGGTCTTCTGGAATCCCATTATTTTTACTGCCCTGGATTTTCTTGGAAGCCCTGGAGAGGAGGATCACCATCCTGTTCTGGGTCTAAGAGACATGTCTGGCTCCAGTGTGTCTATCTTCCTGATAGGCCAGGGCCTTCAGATTGTGTATTAGCCAATCTGTCCGTTAATCCCATTATGTAGATATATCCATATCTCCCATATGTGGACGTATCACCATAGATATATCCAGTACTTGCTGTGTCCTGGGACTCAAACAGGCAGACAGATAGACAGGTAGGCAAACAGACTGACACACAGACACACAGACACACACAGACAGACAGACAGAGAGACAGACAGACAGACAGACACAGATACACAGACACACACACACAGACACACACACAGACACACACACACGCACACACACACACACACACACACACACACACACACACACACACGGGGGTGGGGGCCGGCTAGGCTCCATTTGTACCATATGTTCTGATGGAGATGTGTTTAAGTGATATGGGGTGTGTGGAGGGGAGCACTCTGTGTCTAGCAGGACCATACAAGTCTTCCCAGAGGAGGTGATGCTTGAATAAAGGGAGACGCGGGCAGAGGCAGCCAAGGCCAGACCTTGATTGCAAAGGTCCAACCTCATCCAATATGCTAGATGCTCCCTAGACAGGCAGTGAGTCTTCCACGAGACTCCATCTGTTTTTTTGTTTGTTTGTTTGTTTGTTTTGTCTTAGGTTAGGGATTGAACCTAGGTCCTAGGACATGCCAAGCCAGCGCTTTTTTTTTTTAAAGATTTATTTATTATTATGTATACAGTGCTCTGCCTACATGTACATCTGCAGGCCAGAGGAGGGCACAGATCACATTAGAGATGGTTGTGAGCCACCATGTGGTTGCTGGGAATTGAACTCAGGACCTCTGGAAGAGCAGTCAGTGCTCTTAACCGCTGAGCCATCTCTCCAGCCCCAAGCCAGCGCTTTATTACTAAGCTGCACCCCCTCCCCACGTCTCGAACTAAACTTTCAAAACAGAGACTGAGGCCTGGGTCCCACACCCTCCCAAGACTGGGTGTTCATCAAGCATGGCGATACGCTCTCTTTCTTTTGTCCTTTGCTCCGAGTGAGAAGGCATTTATTTCCTTTCTTACCTTGTTAATTCTGCGAAACTAGAGACCCCCTCCCCCCCTTGTACCCGTGTGCTTCCCTACTGCGCAACACAGCTCTTCCCATAGGAAAACCGAGCCAACATCAGGCTGGAGGTGTGGCTCAGTGGTAGCGCATTTGCCTAGATTTCATGAAGCCTTGGGTTGGATTCCCCAGCACCAAAAGAAAGAAAAGAGAGTCAACATTGATTGAGTCCTCCTTGCTGTGTGTCTGGCACTGTACTCGGTGCCTTTCATGGTATATTATGTCCTTCAGTCTTTATGGCTCTAGAACAGTCGTTCTCAATGGCCCTCATGCTGTGGCCCTTTAATACAATTTCTCACGTTCTGGTGACCCCTCCCCCTACCATAAGATTATTTTTGTTGCTACTTCATAGCTGTAATTTTGCTCCTTTTATGAGTCAGAATGTAAGTATATGTGTTTTCCAATGGTCTTAGGCCACCCCAAGGGGCCCTCGACCCACAGACTGAGAACCACTGCTCTAAAGGAAGGTGCCACCACTGTCCCCATTTCATAGCTGAGGAAACTACAGAGCTGGAAGGGCAAGTAGCTGTACCCTGGTGGTATGGCGCCTCTCTCCAGCTTTTCCCTCCTCGCTTTCTTTTACTGGCCACGAGTTAGTGTCCTATAACATACTTGATTGTACGATCTGCACGTTCCGAAATCTCAATGTCTCCCCAGGCCCCGAGGGTGCAGTTTAGAGTCACTGAGGGTTCTCTAAAGCCCCAAGGCCCTGTGGCACTAAGCCTGCTTTTCTGGTCTGACACGTCCCATATGTCCTTGCTCCGGGTGGGTCAGTTCTTAATGTCCTTGTTTACCTGTACCTCCACAGCTCTGAGTGTCCACCACAAATGATCACACCCGCTGCCCCCCCCCCCACTCCAATCCGGCCCCAGTCAATGCCTGCTGACTAGGCTTTTTCCAACGACTTTGACAGCTCCAGCAAGCACTTCCCTCTCTGGAGTAGCTTTCCTGACCATCCCTCCAGAAGGCCGCGATATGCACTTTAGACTCAGGCTGTCGGTTTGTTTCTGTTATTTCCTCAACTTAACTGCAGGCTTCCGGAAGAGCAGACTGTGGTGCAATCATTGTGACAGTCTACCTTCTAATCAAGGCCGTCTGTTACAGCACCAAAGACGCCCTGCCCACGATGCCCGCTGTGCTCAGTCTGTGGCCCCGAGATGCTCTAGCAGAGGCACTGGGTAGGGAACCAGAAAGAAAAACTGGAGGCTACCCACAGCTTTCGGATTAACTTCCTCCCTCAGGGGCAGTGTCCTTCTGGGAGGAGGGGCCAGAAACACAGCTGCGTGGAGCAGAGGGAAGGGGAGCCAGAGGCCTGCAGGGCCTGAGTGGGGCCGTAGTGTGGAGACTGAGTGCCGTGGAGATGAAACAGAACCCTGGAGGAGTGTCATTGCTGTGGAGAAGCCTAAGGGAGATCTAGAACTGACTCTTAAAGAAAGAAAATGGTCCCCAAAGGCTCGTAGGGAGCGGCACTATTAGGGGGTGTGGCCTTGTTGAGTAGGTGTGGCTTTGTTGCAGGAAGTGTGTCACTGGGGGTGGGGCTTTGAGGTCTCAGAAACTCAGGCCGAGCCCAGAGTCACTCTCTCCCTGTTGCCTGCTGATCCAGACGTAGAGCACTCAGCTACATCTCCAGCACCAGGTCTGCCTGCACCCTGCCATCCTTCCTGCCATGATGACAAAGGACTAAACCTCTGAACTGTAAGCCAGCCTCAAGGTAATGCTTTCCTTTATAACACTTGCCTCGGCCGCCATTTGATCCCATGGCAGGCAAGCATGCTACCACTGAAGCGCATTCCCAGCCCCAGGAGCTACGTTTAGATACTCTTCTAGACAGAGCAACAGAGCTAGGGGCAGGTTATGGAAGGCTGACTGACCAGTGAGAACTAAGCTTTTTAGGAATGTGGGCTGTGAAGCGTTGTGATGAGGTTCAGCTGGTAGGCTATTTGCCTAGCATACGTGAGGACCTGGGGTCGGGTGCCAGCACCACATAAAATTGGGTGTGATTTCCCACATCTGTAGTTCAAGGTCACCCTTGGCTACAAGGTGAAGTCTAGGCCAAGTGGGTCGCAGGCGCTGGAATATGGGTTATTGCTTAGGAGTCCCTGTGTTGTCCAAGTGGCTAACTGAACACAGCGGCCTTCACTCTAGCTTCAGGGGATCTGATGCCCTCTTCTGGTCTCCCTAGGTACCTGCATGCCTGTGCACATAACACATATACAAACAAACACAAAAACCAAAAAACTAAATTTGAGAGAGAGGGCAGAGGAATAAAACCAAGAACCCAGAAACTCTGAGGAGAGAGAGGAAAAAGGGAAAGAAAGGGCTGATCTGACCCAGAATCAACCTTCACCCTAAACCTCTGACCTATCTCTGAATGGGTTCTTATGGCCACTGAGTTCCATGTTTCTGGGTGAGGGAGGCTCACAAGGCTAGACAGTGATGCGTATGCGGTTCATCTCTGTCCCTGAGGTCAGAAGTGGCCTGTGCCATGGCCTTTGGACGTACTAGGACCCAGATGGTAGTTTGGTTTTTGGTTTTTAGCTTAAGAGTCCCCTTACCCTCTTCCAAAGCCTAAAATGGGAGGAATTGGGGTGGTGCCAGGAGACAGGAGGGGGTGGCCAGGGCACTTGGACTATTGATCGTGAAGCCTATGATTAAGGACAGTGTTCACTGCCTGTCTTGCTCTCCGAGTTTCCTGCATCAGTGTGGGTGGCTCGCTGCTAAGGGACAGCCTTACAACAAAGAGTAACTTTATTTTGATCCCGGGAGCTCAGGCTTGGCACAACCCGGAAGAAGCAGGCTGCTACAGGAATTGGGAGCCTGGGTCCCTAAGCTCATTTGGTGGTTGGCAAGCCCCTTAGCTTCACTGTGTGCCTCAGGATCTCTGTCGATAAAGTGTGGGCGCCCAGAGTCCATTTTGCTCAGTAGGTGCCGTGTGACTGATTTGAGGGGGATAAAATCCACTGTTCAACTGTGAGTTGGGGGAGGGGATGAATTCAGCAACCGTTTGGTGAGATGGGCCCTCTGCCCCCCTTCTGCCTGGGGGGTGAAGGAGCTCAGGAAGGGCTGCCTTTCAGGCACCTTTGGCGGAAAGAAGCCTTTGCATCCTCATTTCCCACCAATCGTCTTGGTGCCCAGCAAAAAAAAAAAAAAAAAAAAAAACCCAAAAAAACAAAAAAACCCAAAACATAGTAATACTAGTAAAATCAACAACTCAGGCTGGGAATGTGGCCCAGTTGGTAGACTGCTTGCCCAGCACACGGGAAGCCCTGGGTTTGACACTGCAGGACTGCGTAAAACTGGGCTTGGTGGTACAAGCCTGTAATCCCAGCACACAGGAGGTAGAGCCAGGGAGAGTGAGAAGTTTGAGCTCATCTTCTGCCACATAGCATGTTTCAGGCCAGCCAGAACTACATGAGAACCTGTGTCAAAAGCAAGTCAAACGTCGGCCCCCATTTCTTGAGGCTTTACTCCACACCGACCTCTGGCACCAGGACTTGGGCTGTGCTGACTTCCTGCCCTACGGCTGTATGGACAGGACATGGGCACTGTTTTGGTGTACACATTGCGGGTGTGCAAATCAAAGCAGTTAAATGACTTTCCTTCTGCCACAGAGCTCAAGCGTGGTGGAGTCGCACTCTTCTTCGCGGAGTGGGTGGTTCAGGGCTTTGGCTGTACAACGTCTAAGACACTGTGGAACTCCAGATGGGGACATCGTCATCTGGAGAAGGTGCCAGAGAGTTGGTTTTTTAGAGTCATCTGGAAAAGGGAACCTTACCTGAGGGACTGCCTCCATCAGATTACCTATAGGCAAATCTGTGGTGCATTTTCTTGATTAACGATTGATGGAGGGAGGGTCTAGGCCGCTATCGATGGTGCCACTCCTGGGCAGGTGGACCTGGGTAGTATAAGAAAGCAGGCTGAGCTGGGCGTGGTGGCACACGCCTTTAATCCCAGCACTCGGGAGGCAGAAGCAGGTGGATCGCTGTGAGTTCGAGGCCAGCCTGGTTTACAAAGCAAGTCTAGGACAGCCAAGGCTACACAGAGAAACCCTGTCTCAAAACAAACAAACAAACAAACAAAAACAAAAAAAAGAAAGCAGGCTGAGCAAGCCAAAGCAAGCGAGCCAGTAGAGCCAGTAAGCGATATTTTGCCATGGTCTTTGTTCCGTACTCCCTTCATTATGGACTGTGTAAGCTGTAAGATGAAATTAACCCTTTCCTCCCCGCATTGCTTTCAGTCATGGTGTCTTCATTTTGCCATTGCCCTAGTAGCAACATCGAAGACAGCAGCAGCAGCAGCAGTAACACTTTAAACGGAGTCTGCGCTGTCCTAAGCTTTGTTTCAGTGGTAACTCCGTGTTTCTGTTCGCTTTATTTGGGAGTGCCATAGTTTGGCTCTAGAATGTGTCAAAGGCCCTTGTGTTAAAACTAGTCCTCACAGCCAGACATAGTGGTGCAGGCTTGTAATCCCAGCACTCTGGGAGGCAGAGACAGGTGGATCTCTGTGAGTTTGAGGCCAGCCTGGTCTACAAAGTGAGTTCAGATCAGCTAGTGCTGACCAGAGAAACCCTGTTTCAAAAAACCAAAACAAAAGCCAAAAAACAAAACAAAACAACAATAAAAACCAAAAGCCAAAAACCAACAACAAAACAAATAACAACAACAACAACCAACCAAACAAACAAAAACTAGGTCCTCATAGAAATGTCCCTGAAGTATGAAAGGACCAGCTTGTGACCAGGCAACTGTAACTCCTACTGAGTTAGTTTATGAATCATAAAATGTAATCATCTCGGTCATTTGAAAGCAGCATATCATAATTTATTTTTTACCTAAGTAACAAAAATGAATGCATAAAGAGTAACAAAATTTTAGAGAGTGAAATCATCATGTTGGAAGTGCGCATATAAGACAGCATTTCCTGCCCTCTGGAACCTTCTCATCCCCTCTGGGCTTAAACACTCCCCTGATTTCTAACTTATTAAGACAGTCACTTCCTCTCCTTTCTTTCTCTTTCTTTCTTCCTTCCTTCCTTTCTCTACCCCCTTCTGTCTCCTTTCTTTCCTATTGCAAGACTGAACAATAAAATCTTTAGGGCCGGAGAGATGGCTCAGAGGTTAAGAGCACTGGCTGCTCTTCCGAAGGTCCTGAGTTCAATTCCCAGCACCCACATGGTGGCTTACAACCATCTGTAATGAGATCTGGTGCCTTCTTGTGATGGGCAGTCACACGTGTGGGCAGAATACTGTATAAATAATAAATAAATCTTAAAAAATAAAATAAAATAATCTTCTGTGAGGTAACAGTAGACGGAGTCGTTCTTCAAGGCACCAGGAAATGAGGTTGTCCCGGATGCCTGGGCTTGTGACTGTCCCTTTGTGCCTCAGTTTCTTTATCTAAGAAACACAAATAACATGGGGCTGACTTCAAATGGGGCTGGTGCGGGTGGAGAGATAGCTCAGCAGTTAAGAGAGCTTGCTGCTCTTACAGAGACTGGCGTTTGGTTCCTAGCACCCATGTCTAGTGGCTCACAACTACCTGTAACTCTATCACGTGTCTAATGTCCTCTTATGGCCTCTGAGGGCAACACACACACATAGACACACATGCACAGACACATGTACACACACACACACGAGAAAGAGAGAGAGAGAAGAGAGAAAGAGAGTGCGCCATACACACACATACATTAAAAAAATGTTTAAAAAGAAAGGAGCTAGGGAGATTGCATTGGGCTTTACAAAGTTTATTTTGATACTGGCCCTTATGTATATCAGGCTGGCCTTGGAATGGTGGTCCAACCTTTCTCCATCTCCTCAGGGCTGAGATGACAAGCATCAGCCACCACACTCAGTATATTAGCTACTTTTCTTTTGCTGGGATAAAATATCATAACCAAAGGGGCTGGAGAAATGGCTCAGAGGTTAAGAGCACTGATCGCTCTTCCAAAGGTCCTGAGTTCAATTCCCAGCAACCACATGGTGGCTCACAACCATCTATAATGAGATCTGGTGCCCTCTTCTGGCCTGCAGGCAGAGCACTATATACATAATAGTAAATAAATCATCTATCTATCTATCTATCATGACCAAGGAAAATTACAGAAGGAAGAGTTTATTTGGGTTTACAGTTCCAGAAGGAACTGATGAGAGTCCATCATGGTGGGGAGGCATGGCCATGACCAGCAAGTATGGTGGCAGGAGAGGGAAGCTGAGAGAGCGCATCTCAACTGGAAGTGTGACGTAGAGAGAACTGGAAGTGGTGCAAGGCTGTATCCTCAAAGCTCACACCCAGCGATGTATTTCCTCTAGCAACAGCACTGCTAAACCACAGTGACACCAGCGCCACCTAGTGGTGACCAGGTGTTCACATAGGTGAGCCTATGGGGGACATCTCATTCAAACCACCACACCTGGCTTCTGTGGACCAAACCTAGGGCTTCCTGAACGCTAAATCAAGCACTTCACACCTGAGTTACATCCTAGCCACGCATCAGGCATTTCCACTCTTTGTCTTCCTGTGGAAGTGCTTGCTGGATTCCTGCAACATATGCTTTCCCCTCAGAGGACACGTGGACAAGGGGTGAGAACTGCTGCCATTTCTTGGGCAGCTCCTGTGACCAATAGTCTTTCAGGACAGGTGATTATCTCCATGTCACAGAGGGGGAGGAGGCTGAGGCTCAGAGTGGGAGTCATGGAGACGGGCTGGAGCTGGAAGCTGAGGAGTTTGGCTCCAGCTGTTGGGCAGCCTCCCACCCACGGCTCCCAGGCTTTCTCGGGTCTGCTTGAGCTATGAGAAGCCGATGGTGTGGTGATGACAGCTCTTCACTGTGCTCTGTGCTTCTGCTGGGTACTCAGTGAGTTTCTAGTCACAGAACAAGAACTCCCAGGGGTGAGGCGTGTGGAGGAAGCCAAGGGTACCCTACATCCTGTGTGGCAGCAAGCACATCACTTCCTGATGGTCTGCGGCAGGAGTGTGTTATCTGCCTTCTCTTTGGCCTCAACTGCCCCTATCCTGACCTCCAGGTTCCCTGGGGCCAACCAGGACATCTGTATCCATCTTGCCCCAAACTCTCAAGATTCTGACAAATTTCCTTTTGTCGCTCCCAGCCATGTTATTTAAAGTAATTAACCTTAATTTATAAATTTTTATATCAAACTGCCTTTTAACTTTTAGAACTGGCAGGATCAGCCTTATCCCTGGGCTCCTAATAGTTCTCCATTTAATCAAAATTCATCCATCAGGTTCCAGTGTTAAATCATCTTTTAATTGGGAGTTACATTCTGGTTAATAGTTTTATAATTCGCCTCCTCTAATAGTTTTTACCACAGGGATCTTGACTCCATTTTTCCTCATTCTGTTATTGCCAAGCGTGGTTCTGCGGGGAAGGCTTAACACAGGCCTGCCTCTCTGGCCCCTGCTGGTCGTCTCTTTTGTTCTTGGTGGTCTCATTAATCCCTCGCAAGAGCCCCCTTCCTCCTCATTACAGGGCAGAGACATTCTCCTTGTGAGGTATTAGTGTGGCCTTCTCATGGCCACAGCCTTCCCAACTGCGGCCCAGGAACAACATGGAGGACGGAGACAGAAACGTGGAGGGTTACAGGGAGTGTGGGGAGGAGAGGGAGCTGGGTCAGGCTGCTGCCTGGGAGGAGCAGCTGAGGAGTTCGGAAACGCCTGGGACCTAGGCCAATGACACAGTAAAGGAGGTTTGCCTGCCTGATACTCGGGGTGGCCAGGGGGCACTGGCTAAGGCTAGATGTGAGGCCTGGGTATTGCTGGAGGTCAGCAGGCGCGGCGCCTTCATCCTTCATTCTGGGCAGCGTCTACTTCGTCCAGATGTTCGCAGATGAGCCTGATGGAGTCCGTGGGTCCAAAGGATGAGAGACCACAGGAGTAGAAAGGAAAGAGTCAAGGGCAAGAAAAGAAGGGGAGGAGACTCACTCTAGAGAGGGAGGGGAGACAGTTGGAGGTGGCCAATGAGTGGGGACATGCACTTACACATGGGTATACTTGGGGAAACCCTACCTGGGAACAGTTAGTTGGGGGGCACTGGGCCATGGCCAGGCTTGGGAAGGTGAGGCAGAGGTCCCTGAGCGGGGCCTTCTGGTGAGGGCAGTACCAGGGAAGGGAGCTGGGAGCTACTGGGGTGAAGCCATACAGATGGTCTTCCCTGGGGAAAGAGTCCTGGGGGCTGTGTTGCCCTGAAGTTGTTCCTCCTGAATCTCTTCTTTCCAACTCATTTGAGTCTCAGCTCTGGCTGCACAAGGAAGTCACCAACTCTTAGCCCCACATCACATGGCTCTAAATTTTGTTTTGTTTTGGTTTTTTTTTTTGTTTTTCGAGACAGGGTCTCTCTGTCTAACAGCTAAGAGCCTTGGCTGGCCTTGAACTCACAGTGATCCGCCTGCCTCTGCCTCCCGAGTGTTGGGATTAAAGGCGTGCGCCACCACGCCTGGCTGACTCGAAAAGCATTTTTGTAAGTGCTTTGACCTCCCATCCCACTTCTGTGAATGGAGTCTAATTCTTGACTCCTAGCATGGAGGCTCCTTCTAACAGTGTGTGCTTAGAAGGCTAGGCCCTAGAAGACACTAGAATGCCCTTTGCGCTCTCTCCATTCCTGTGCTCAGAGGGGAGCTAGATGCCACGTCAACAGGATGCTTTGGCTGTTCTACAGTGAAGAGCTGAAGCTCTGGGTGGGGGGGGGGAGGAGGCAGGGATTCCAGAAGCCCCTCTTCTTCTAGGCAGCCCCTACCCATCAGCAGCCCCCACCATCAATAGCTCCCATCCACAGCAGTTCTCACCATCAACAGCCCGCACCATCAACAGTCCTCCCCATCCACCTGTGCTTGGAGTGGTAACCTTCAGAGACCAGGCAAGATAAAAAGCTATTTGCCTTTTAAAGGATTAATTGGTTATGTAACTGAGGTTTCAATCATTATGATGAGGGTAGAGCTGCACCTCTCTGGAGGTGACTTACACCTGTAATCCCAGCATTTGGGAGGCAGAGGCAGGAGGAATTCTTGTGAGTTCAAGGCCAGCCTGGTCTATTTAGTGAGTTCCAGGACAGCTAGAGCTACATTGTGAGACCCTGTCTCCAAAACAGAACAACAACAACAAAAAAATCCTCTGGTGACTCCACTGAGTTTCTGGGATTGATAACTACTACCCCAAAGCCTGCGTGTGTTTGTGAGTGCACGTGTGCATGTGTGCCCTGCTCAGAGTGAGTCCACGTGTGTGCTCCAGAATCTAGTGTTAGGACCTGGTGTCTTCGTTGCTTTTCCTGTTGTTGTGATTAAAAATACCCTGACAAAAGCATCTTAAAGGAGAAAGGATTTGTCCTGGTCCACACTGTGGTGAAATCATGGCATCAGGCGCTGGAAGGAGTCGGTCTTACCAAATTCACAGTCGGGAAGCAGAGAAATGGATGAATGCTGCAGTTCTTTGCTCTGACTCTCCACTCACAGTCTAGGATCCCAGTGGCACCCACAGTGGGTGGGTCTTCACTCCTCAGTTAACATAGTCAAGATACTCCCCCACAGGTGTGCGCAGAGGCCTGCCTTCCAGATGCCTCTAGATTCTATCAAGTTGACAGCGACACTTACCCGTTATACCTAGCTTCTGAAAGTCTGGAAGGGGGACACAGAAGGAGCCTCGTAGACTTTGAAGTGGCTGCAAGCCACTTCCTTTCTGACTCTTGGCCTCCCCACTTGTGAAATCTGGGACATCAGATTCCCCAATATTGCTGAAGGCAGCCTTGGAGCTGGCTGTGTACCCCTGGGCTGGTTTTGGCGACAGTGGTTCTTTGGTGTTGTGGGATTTAGCCTGGATCTGAGCAGACACATAAGCAACACGTGATCCGTTCCCTGGAGGAAGGCCAGCTTTAGCGTGGCCTTTAATTGCCAGCTGCCTCAGACTGGCAGACCCTGGAGTACTCACAGCTGAAGGCGATGATGCGGTGATTCTCTGAGGCTGGATGCAGAACGCCTCCGCTGTTGACTGGGATAGGCTGGAGCATCCAGGTGGGGTCGAGACGCTGCGCTGCTTGGGTGGCCCTCTCACCCTTGTTGGCTCTCGGTTTTTCCTCATCAAGTAGAGAAAAAAACGGCCTACCACCTTGAACATTCGGGATAGCGTGAGTCCCTGTCACAGAGCCTGGCAGGTCAGGTCATCCGGGTAGCCTGGTATCCTCAGATTATAGCCCAGCCCACTGTCAATTCTCTCCTACTTAGTCTAAGCCAACTGCATTCTCAATGATCCCATGTCCCAACCAGCCTGCGGGGAAAGCAAGAAACCAAGAAAGGTGCTCCTCTGTAGGGAGCACTCGTGGAGGACATACAGAGGAGGAGGAGGGGGAGGAGGGATAAAACCCTCTAAGTCCTGGGAGGGAGAAGCCGAGAGGAAAGCAGTGTCAGCAGGGGCATGCCACATTGTCACAGGAGCAGTCCGTTTGGACCCTGAAGCCCATTTGTGACAGTTAAGCCTCATGACTATCAGGATAATTTGGACCCATTTGACAGAGGAGGAAACTGAGGCTCAGGAAGGTTAAAGAGCTTCCATGGTCAGTATTGCTTGGCTGAGGAATATAGACGTGGGCCAGAGGCCTGTGTCCGGTGGTTACAAGGCCTGGGCAAGTGTAGATGTTGGGAGCTTCAGGCCTAGGCTCCATATTCTCCTGTCAGGCCGCTGACCTCACTTGTGCTTCTCCAGAAGCTGTGACAGGCTAGAGTGGGTGGGTGGAAGTGAGAGGTGTGAAAGACGCAGGCTGCTTTATGGGAAAGGATGCTGTAGCTGACAGCCCCAGTGGCAGGATGCAGGGAGCCTTTGATGGCTTCTTCCGGAAGTCAGGTTCCCTCCATTCTGTCTGAGCGTGGCAGGGTTATGGTGGCCCATTGGAGACCTGACTCCTGTTGTGTCAAGTTCACAAGGCTCCAGATTCAAGAGCTCATAGTGTGACTCCCAACATGTGTGAGCAGAGGTGACTTCGGACAGGCCACAGAAATCCCCAGGCTTATCTGTAAGATGGAGGCAGGGAGGAACCTGTGTCACTGGGGTGCCAAGAGCCACACTAGCATATAGCTGAGCACCGGGCCTTGGCCTCCCCGAGGCAGCTGTGCCAGTGGTGACTTCAGCGTGGTCTGACAAGGTGGAAGAAGCAGCTGACCCCACTTGTCCTGCATCTCCCCCGCTTCTGGGAGACTCTGGTAGTTTGGATGAGACATCCTCCACAAGCCTCAGACATCTGCACACTTAGTCCCCAGCTCGTGGCCCTGTTTGAGGAAACTTGGGAGGCGTAGCCTTGCTTGAGGAAGAAGGGGTTGCTGCATTTATTTGGCTTGCAATTCCAGACCACACTCTATCCTCGTGGATGGAAGTTAAATCACAAGCAAGGAATTCTAGGCAGCTAGTCACGTGACATCCAAGAGCAGAGAGAGAATACGTGTGCTCACACCTAGACCTCAGTTTGCTTTTTCTACCCTTATACAGTCCAGGACCCAAACCCAGGCAAGAGTACTGCCAACTTTTGGCCGCCTCTCTCCACACTAATTAATGACTGGGCCCGTAGACATGTCTACGGATGAACCCGATCTAGACAATCTCTCATGGAGACTCTCTTGCTTGGTGACAATGAAACCCAACCATCCCCGGCTCATTTCACAGTAGAAACAGCAGGCACTTGGGCCCAACCTGGACCCCGATTTTTCATCAGGAGCTTGGGACAGAGTCTCAGGGTTGCCGCTGGGCCTGGCCAGCCCCGGAATTCAGTGTATGAGGTCCGAGTTCCCAAATGGAAAAAGGGGGAGTGGACTGAGTGAAGATGGAGATGCTGAAGGCAGAGGCAGCTCAGGGTGGAGGAGCCTGGATTTATTGAAGGGCATCTGAGGGATGGTTGGCCTGCTGCCGCTAGCTTCCAGCCTGGGGCTATGTGCTTAGCTCTTGGCTTGGATCTGCCACTGAGAAGTTCCTGTCCTGCACCGCCCCAGGATGACTGTCAGGCAGCTGCGGAGGGGGATGGAGCTGGCAGTGGAAAGAGAAGAAGGAGAGAAATTGCAAGGCTGTTAGCGCAGCCCTATGGTGTCAGGACCTCTCCTGCTCACTGCATGATGCACTTATTGTCCCCAGTTAGAGAAACATGGGGGAAAATGAGTCAAGGGCAGTCACTAGAGAAGGAGGTAAGGAAAGGAGAGAGAACAGGGAGCTGGAGCAAGTGGGAACAGGTGGCAGGAAGGCAAAGCTGGCATCTTGGGAATTGGGGCTGATGTCCCTTCTGGGGAGCAGGCAGGGCTTCTCTAGCCAGCCCCCTCTCTCACCCTCACCCCCACCGAGGTCTCCCCTCCATACATGGACTTTCCCATCTTTGCCTCCAGGTCTGGGAGAGGCTGTTGAGTCTTAGAACCTGGTCTCTAGAATAGTAAACTGGCAAGCTTCTGGTGTCAAGGAATCAGCCTGTCTCACAGAGAGGGAAACTGAGGCACAGGCGCGAGGGGGTGGAGGGGGCTTTGGCTCAGGTTCTCCCGAACAAGGCTGGGCTTATTTTCTTCCACTATAGCGTCATCAATAGCAGTGTAGATCCTGACACAGAGGCCAGTTCTGGTTGGTTTTCTGATTATCCTGAGGGAGAGAGAACTACAGACCCAGGGCCCCTTTATTTTCAACACTGCATAGATGACTCTCAAAGAGATGTAAATTTGGAGGTTATAGGGGGCTGAGTGTGTCTGCCATGGGCCTCCTGGATTGCTGTTGTGTAGGTGAGAGATTAATGAATGGGCTTAAGGTAGCCCAGATGGTGAGTGAAGAAATTAGTACCTGAACCCAAATCTGGCCCCAAAGCCTGGTTCCTTTCCCTACCGCTGCACTTGAGGGGCGAAGAGCAGAGTTGGAAGGAAAGAAGGTGACAAAGTCTTGTTCATGCCGTGGTGAGGAGAACAGGCTAGGGGGTATGGTCAGGGCATGCTGGACAGGGCGGGTGGACGCCTGTATCTGGTCGTCTCCTGGGAGAACCTGAGATCTTGGCTTTGCCACCTTCCTCCCGTGATACTGAGCAAGCCCCGTCTCCCTGATCACATACAAGTCTGTGACTGGAGGTGTCTTCTGGATGTTTTTTGTTTTGTTTTATTTTTTTTGAGATAGGGTTTCTCTGTGTAGTCTTGGCTGTCCTAGACTCACTTTATAGACCAGGCTGGCCTCGAACTCACAGTGATCCGCCTGCCTCTGCCTCCCGAGTGCTGGATTTAAGGCGTGTGCCACCATGTCCAGCTTCCTGGATGTTTGTTGAGTGAATAAAAGAAAAACAAATGAAGATGTGAGAAGCCTTTGTCTCTCCTGGAGTTGAAAGCTGGATGTCCTGTTGTGATCAAGACAGAGTACCACTGAGGACCCGGCCCCCAAACCTCTGCCTCTGTCCACTAAATGAAGCCCCAAGCCTTATCAGACACCACAGGGAAGTCAAGAAACTCTGGGATAGGGGATGAGCGGGGTACAAATACTGATGCCCCCAATTGTCTGTGCATTCTGTATGGCAGCTGCTCTCTTGTGAGGTCGGGCTGAGATCTCTCTATCCCTCCTAGGTTAGTTACTGTTAATTAAACCAATTGTTGGACTTTATACTCATCCCATTAACATGTCTCCTGGACCTATTAATCATACCCTGTGGGGGGGAGGGTACGAGAGCCTCCAGTGGGGCAAGTCTTGAAATCTCAGCCAAGAAGAGATGCGGCCCGAGACATTGGAGTCTCTGCCTCTCAGGCTCCATGACTCATAGGATCCCCCTCTTCACTTAGGGTCCCCAGAGCCTTTGGGACCAGGCTGGGGAGTGCGTGTGGGGGTGCACACCATTGTTGTGAGGGAGAACTCAGAATAGTCAGACCTGGGGCTGAGTGAAAACCAGAGTCACCCTGCCCTACCCCAATCTGCCTGGAGATTGTTGTTTCCTCTGTGGCTCCCTGGAGCCAAGGGAGGCTCCCCCAAATCTCAGCTCATTACTCAGGATTTGTTGGATGGCAAGTGGACATAGAGACAGGTGCCGGGCCAGGCAGGGATGCACTGACACCAGCAAGCTGTCCCCTGTGATTTTTCCTTCTCTCTCCTCAGCATCAGGGGCCAGTTCGGGGGGTGGGGCGGCAGGGCACTAGGGTGGGGCCACCCGAAGGGGCATAAATCATTATTGGCGAGGACCTCGGCCCCCGAGCCTCGGGTAGAGGCTGCTGCCCATGGTTCAGGCCGGGGCATAAATCATAATTCCCCGACAATAGATCCTTTTGCAGCTGCCATCAGGAAAACTATGTTGGTTTTATCGATTTTTTGACACGGGGCCTAGGCAGCGGGCGGCCCCTGAATCATTATGAAATGAAACTGATTAGGAATTCATGGAATACTAAATAAACTTTACGAGCCCGTTGTAAGTTTTTTGATGCATGGGGAGCGGAAAATGAAAACTAATGATATAAAAATTACACAGCGTGCTGAGTATTATTATACTGCTATTGATTTGTTTCAAACTGTACATCAAAATCGAAGAGGACCGGGGTAGCTCCTGCAGCCGTGCCGGGAGGTTTGGGCTGGCCGGAGCTGCACAGCTAGTTTTTCCTTCTTTCTTTTTCTTTCTCTTTCCTTTAGCCTCCGGCTCCCTTTAGCTTCGTCTCCCCAGCCTCTCGATTCCTCCCATCCCTAGTTTCCCAGGGCCAGCCTGGGCTCAGTGTGGAAGCTGTACCCTGGCTCGGCTTGAAGCGTTGCTGGAGATGCAGTTTTCAATCTGTCAGCTTGGTTTTCGCCTGTGCCCATTTAGCACCTTGCTGTGCTGCATTCGGCAGGTTGCTTGGCCTCTCTGGATGCCATCCTGGATAACACAGGTTAGGCTCGTCAGAGCAGGGTTTCCCAAGGACTGGTCTGTCCACAGTCAGCTCTCAATTCAGAGCCTGCTAAAAGTGTCCCTCTGGGAACTGGAGCGATGGCTGTCTGCAAAGTGCTTGCTGCTCAAGCTGAGCGTTAAGTTTGGACCTGACATCCATGTAAATGAAGCCAGATGCAGTGGCCTATTGTGCCTGTGGAGACAGAAGGACCCCTGGAAATTACTGGTCAGCCAGCCTGGCCTAATGCCCAAGCTCTGGGGTTTAATGTGAGACCTAACATCAACTCCTGCCCACACGTGCACTGGCACACACACAAACATACACATCCACCGGCACACATATGCAATGACACACACACACATGCACTGGCACACCTATATGTGTACACACACACACACACACACACACACACACACACACACACACACACTGTCCCTTTGTAGCTTGAAGGCAGACCACTTGCCCAGTATATGTGAGACCCTGAGTTTCATCCCCAGCACTGCACACCAAACCAAACCCCAAAAGGCAAACTCCTTAGATGACCTGGTTCCATCCAAACCTCCAGAGGAGGTTTGCAATTTCAGAAGTTCTTTATGGGACTCCTCACATGAGATGCCAAGGTACTGTATTTGTTTATCTGAAAACACAAATGTAGCTACGCCCTTGGGCAACCAGGGCACCCTTGCAGCTATGAACATTCTGCCCTCTGTCAATTAGGTTTTGCTAACTTCTAAGTGTGGTTAAAAACAAATAATCCCCCAGCCCAGGGCTCACAACCATGGCGGTTTTTATGTTTAATTTTCATTTCTGTTTTGGTTCCTGATTCCTACCTAGAGTGGGTTCCTCTGAGGGCAGAGGAAAGGGCAAGAGCGATGGCGGTGACAGGATGCTGCTACCCGATTTTTTGTGTAGACACAGCCTATGCCCTTTGTGTTCCCAGCCATCCACTGAAACCTGTGGCATCCTCCAGCACAGAGATAGTAAAAAAAAACTATCTTACCCCACAGGCTGTGGGTATTGCTGAGCCCTGTCTCAGGTCCTCCTATCTTTGGGTTCAGGCTCCCCTAGGGGTTGGGGATCAGGAACTTATTTGGCATCTCTGTTAGAAACCAGGCTGCAGCTTTCCACAGGTGTGCTTGCTTTCTGCAGTCCTCCACCTCCATGGCGTTCATCCACCGACTTTTCCCTCTGCCCGGCACATCTCAGGTTTCCAGTGGCTTTGGTCCTTTGGCCCTGTGCTGTCTTTGTGCTGATTCCTTTCTGGGGCCAGCAGACATCAGCCACTCTGTCAGTGGAACCATGTCACGAAATTCTTCAGTAAATCTTTCCTTGAAGGGCTGGAGAGGTGGTTCAAGGGTTAAGAGCGGTTAACTGGCTGCTCTTCCAGAGGACCCAGGTTCAATTCCCAGCACCCACATGGCAGCTCACAACAGACTGTAATTCCTGCTCCAGGGGATCTGACACCATTACACACACATACGTGCAGTCAAAACACCAATGTATATAAAATAAAAAATAAAGTATTTGCAATCCTTTAAAAAGTAATCTGTCCTTGATACTCTACTTGCAGAAAGCAAATTCCGAGCCTGGAACCTGGACACTCTTACAATAGGTTGTGCCTCATGGCTTTCTTCTTGGTTAGTGTAATTTTCATAAATGCCTGTCAAAGTCCAGGAAGACACTGATATTCTTGTGTCTTGTGTTTAACTTCATCTCCCCCCCCCCCCACCTCCCCAACACACAGCATGTCCACACTCCCAGGGCCACATTGTTGCTAGGCTGTGCGCACGCAGGGGGCAACTTGGGGATCCCACTGGTCCAGGAGTCCTGGGGTCACTTGTAGGGGAAACCTGCACTCACTAAGTCTGGACACTGTCCAATGTAACAATGGCACACACCTGAACCTTAGGGACCACAGCATCTCTCTGGGGAACATAGAAGCACACCTATTTCTGATGTACAGAAAATACAAATCTTTTCAGGCTTGGGGAAAAATGGGTCACATGATGATTTGGAGGCTTAGGATTTTCCTTTTCCTTTTCTTTTTTGGAACACGAGGGTCCTACTATGTAGCCTAGACTGGGCTTGAACTCAGGGTCCTCTTGCCTTAGACTCCTGATTTGTGGGTATATGCCATGTGTCTGGCCTAGGAGTCTTTTTTCTTTCTTTTTCTTTCTTTCTTTTTTCTTTTTTCCTTTTCTAATTGCTGAGAATCGAACCCAGGGCCTTGTGCATGATAGGTAAGTGCTCTGCCACTGAGCTCTATCCTGGCCCACAGAGTAAGAGTGTTAAGGCTTAATTTCAAATTTCACTCTTTCCCCACCCAGCTAAATAGCCTTGGCTAAACTATTAATTTTATTCAGGACTCAGTTATTCCCATTGTAAAAAAAATGAATGTATTTTCACCCTCCCCCCTTGCATTGCCTCTTGGGGACCCAAGTAGGCAGGGGCTGATTCTAAACACAGTCCCCACAAGATGCTTGTAACTGTCAGTCCCAAGAGTCCCGTGTGCACACGGAAGGACGTGAACAGGAGCCCAAACCTCAAACCTGGACTTTTAAGCCCAAAGGGAAACTGGCTGATTGCTAAAGAGGTCAAGCGAACCCCACTGCTTCAGTTCAGACAATCCTCTCAGAGTTATCTTCATCTTGAAGTTCTTTTGGCCTTCCGTTAAGCCAACTCTCCTGACATGATCGCTCCTCATATAGTAACAAGATGGCTGCCGGGAACAGTAGGCCTGCATCCGCAGTGTTTAACAGCAAAAGAGAAAGAGAAGGAGAACGTCCTTTCCAATAGTGATACAGAAATTCCTAAGGCTGAATTTCGTTGATCCAACTCAGGCCACGTGTTCACTTCGAAGCCACAGGCGTGGGCTCACATCCAGCCCTACCGCTTCCTGGTACCTAATGCTGGGCCGCTCCCCTCTTCTCCCTGAGCTGTGTTTGAGTCCTTCGCCCTCTGAGCCCAGAACCTGGCTTTGACACCAAGAATTTCTTCTCTGCCCTGAACTGATCCATCTTCGACATCTCCCTGGCTCTTTGACGGAAGGCAAGGTCGCGCCACATTCGTGTTCCTTTGAGCCCTTGAACTATGCCTGCTCTGTGGTCCTGTGATCCTCAAATGGTGGTGGGATGGGGTGAGGAGAAGCCATTGTTTCCTCACGGAACCCCTGTAGCTCCTGCTGTACCCCATGCCTTACCATGTAGCCACACATCATACCTGTGTCCGGATCCCAAAATATAAATGAGGTATGGATGTTCCCGAAGTCTCTCCAAACTGGCCCCAGTGTCCGCTCACCTTCTGTCTGTCTGTCTCTCTTTGTCTGCATTCCCAAGGTCTTAAAAAGAACCCAAAACAAACCCAGTACCCGTTCTGCATCCTCTATTCAGAAAAACAGTCGGGGCCGACTGCCATCTGCATCCTCTATTCAGAAAAACAGTCTCTGCTGATTGCTAGGATTCCACTTACCTACCTGCTCCATGCCTATGTTTGTCCCTAAGGGGTCACTAATCTCCTCCCCGAGATGCCCACAGCCCCTCAACAGGCTGTGTTGCCCAAGGACACCCAGAGGCTCAGAAAGGAATACCCCTTGCTCCTGTCTCCCAGCCCACCCAGGCAGGCTCCTCCTGCTCTGTCTCCTCCTATGCCCTGTGGCCTATGGGTGAGAGATGCCATGTGGAAAGGAAACTCTGTAGAGTTTGGGAGCATGGGTGCTACCTGCATTGAGCTTGGGTGGCAGGCCGTGCATTCATCCCTAAGTACTGACGGCAGACTGGAACACTGTGAGTGAGCGTAGCCATTCCCTGCGGAGGTGGTTTAGTGTGCTTCCTCATGTTCCTCACCTCTTCTCTACTGACCAGCAGTCACATGCGATATTCCCCATAGTTCTGCCCTGCTTTTGGCTTTGGTGGTTTCCTCTGGGTATCCTGGGAGTCCAGTGAAGCGTTTTCTTTCTTGACGCTGGTTTTGGTATCCTTCCACACCAGGAGGGATATGTAAAAATACAGGAATTCACTCCACCTGGCGTCCAGCAGTGAGTCTCAGGATCTGTCCCGATGGCCTGCTGGGTGGAGTCTCTCCGAGGACATCTATGTTGGGCTAATATCCACTTATAAGTGAGTATATATCATGCGTGTCTTTCTGGGTCTGGATTACCTCACTCTGGATGATCGTTTCTAGTTCCATCTGTTTGCCTGAAAATTTCAAGATTTCCTTGTTTTTAGTAGCTGAGCAGTATTCCATTGTGTAAATGTAAGGCAGTTTCTTTATCCATTCTTCGGTTGAGGGATGTTTAGGTTGTTTCCAGATTCTGGCTATTACGAGCAAAGCTGCTATGAACATAGTTGAGCAAATGTCCTTGTTGTATGGGGGAGCATCTTTCGGGTGAATGCCCAGGAGTGGTATGGCTGGGTCTTGAGAAGCAGTGAGAGTGGCATGGAAGAACGGGGGCATGGAAGGACCCAGAGGATTCAGGAGCCCCACAAGGAGACCATCAAGGCTGGCAGATCTGGACCCAGCGGGGACCTGCACAAACTGTGGCACCAACCAAGGACAATGCATGCAGTAAACCTAGACCCCCCCTGTTCAGATCTAGCTGTCAATGGACAGCTCATTCTCTTCAGTTGTGGGGAGAGTGGGGGACTGACTCTGACATGAACTCTGGTGCCCCCAATTTGATCACTTCCCCTTCGTGGGGGAGGCCCGGTGGCACACAGGAAAGGAAAGCAGGCTATCTGGATGAGACCTGATAGGCTGTGGTCATAGGGTAGGGGAGGAGGCCCTCTTCTGTCACAGGTCTAGGGGAGGGGAATAGGGCAGAAGAAGGAGAGAGGGTGGGAATGGGAAGATACAAGTGAGGGGGTAACATTTGGGATGTCATCTGAATATATTATAATAAATTAAAATTTAAAAAAAAAGTCATGTTTAAAAAAAAAAGATATTCCAGGCAGCATGATTCCTGATACCTTGTGACCCTCCAGGTATTCCTGAGTGTCCTGGGCTGGGGAAGGGGCCTCTGTGT
Organism: Acomys minous; assembly: GCF_964271855.1. Taxonomy (NCBI): domain Eukaryota; kingdom Metazoa; phylum Chordata; class Mammalia; order Rodentia; family Muridae; genus Acomys; species Acomys minous. The sequence continues at coordinate 77,511,445 of NC_140493.1, read as the reverse complement.
GTCCCATTCCTGCAACCTGTGCTCTCTCCAAGACACCTGCCTACTACATGAGGCCACATGCTCTGTCTCCTCTGTCCATATCGCTGTCTTTTGTTAGAGAGACACACAGCAGCTGCTCAGTCTCAGGCTTGTGGGCCCCCTCCCCTCTGTCAAAGGCTTCCTGGCTGACCAAGGTAGGGTCTAGTTAGAGGGCAGGAGGCAGCAGCAGAAACCTGCAGACAGGAGAGTCCTCACCCTGCGCTTGGAACTAGGGTTCCTACAGGCAGCTAGGGTATGGGGAGAGGGTGGCCACCGGAAAGGGTGTGGCTAAGGTGTTGCAAGGAAGTTAGAGTGCTTGTGTGTGTGTGTGTTGTGTGTGTGTGTGACTCCTCACCTGCATCAGCGGAAAGCCAGGCACCTACATGTGATAGATACTTCCGTGTACCAACCCTATATATTTAGGACTTCGATGCAAGCTCCTTTAAGACTGAGATACGCATTTAATTCCCCTTAGATTCTCAATGCCCTGTGCTTGCCTCTTGCTAGTAAAACCGAGAATAACAGGAAACACAGCTCCTTTTGGGGGGTTGTTTTGAGACAGGGTCTCACTAAGTAGCCTTGGCTGGCCTGGAACTTGACATGTAGACCTGGCTGGCCTCTAACCTGTAGTGGTCCCCCTGCCTCTACCTTTCGAGTGCTGGGATTTCAGGCGTGCACCATGATGTTCTACTTCATAGCTAATGCTGGTAGTCACCGGCACAGTGGCTGTTCACGGGGGTGGGTTCCATATTTTCTCCATTTTACAGATGACAAAAATCGAGGTACAGTGGGGTTGCATAATATGCCCCAAGTCATACATTTTTTTAAAAAAAGTGGCAGTTAGGAGTTAAATTCAGGTCTCTCTGCCTTCCCAAATCCCTAATGACACCCCTGCCCCCCCCCCCCAGCATTGGGAGGGAGGTTAGACTATAGATGTCCTTGGAAATTCCTTTTGCTTCTGAAGGTTCTATGTTATTAGCTGCCACCTTGCCCTGCTTGGCTCCACCCCCAATTTTGAGAAAGAGGAGAGAGAGAGAGAGAGAGAGAGAGAGAGAGAGAGAGAGAGAGAGAAGAAAAAAGTCCCTGTCCCTCCTCAGGTGGCTCGTGGTAGATTACTTAGCGTTTGACACGGCGTGTCTTTGTGTCACTGTTCCCGGGCGGAATTAAATCAGGGCAGGAAAATATTAATTTGGAGTTGGGGACGGAGGCCGCTCATTTCCAATTATTCTCCACCCCGTCAGGCTTATCCTGGCGCAAACAAGGAAGGAGGCTGGATTAATTGCTTTGGACTCTGCCCCACTCCAGCCCCAATTACTGGGCCGGCTTGGTTCCCAGCATTATGAAGCCCACTGCTGTGCAGGAAATTGTGTGAAATTTTCACGGATTTGCAGACGCAATCATGGAGCACCAGATCCAGGGCCGGTGACCATAAGGTGGCTGGGCCCTCTGCATCTCCAGCCTTCGGCCAGCCAAGGTTAAGCTCTTTGTGTATTGGAGGATCATTTGGTTAACCTCAAAGCCCAGGGAGCCATTCAGAGCCTCAGAGGCCGGCCAGCCAGCCACAGGAAGACAGGAAACCAACTGCTGGGATGGCTATGCTAACCTCCTCAGATGAGCTGGGGGTTTACCTGCAGTGTCTTAAGCCTGGTCCCTTGGGGCTATTTTTCTTTCTTTCTCCCATCTTATAAAAGAGAAGGGGGCTTAAAGAGGTTGAGTAATTTGAACAAGGTTGCTTAGCTTCCTAGTGGCGGAGCCAAGACTGAGCTCAGGTCTGGGGCTACTGGACAGTTTGCTACCACCTGTCCCCTGGCCCAGTCTTCCCTCCTTCCCTTCTTCCCTCCCCCACCCCCCATCCCAGAACCCAGGCCGCATGCATGCTAGGCAAATGCTTTGCCACTGAGTCACACACCCCAGGTCCTGCCGTCCCGTGCCCCCCAATTTTTTTCTTGTTTGTTTCTCCAGACAGGGTTTTTACTGTCTGTCCTGGATAGACAGTGTTCACTTGGCTGTCCTGGAACTCACGCTGTAGACCAGGCTGGCCTCGAACTCACAGAGATCCATCCGCCTCTGCTTCCCAAGTGCTGGGACTAAAGGCGTGCGCCACAATGCCTGGCTTCCTGTTGCTTTGTAAGGATGACTATAAGAGTCTCCTCTCACTGGGTGAGCTTCTAGGGCACAGGGCCATTTCCTATCTCATCTTTTTCTCTCCAGCCCACGGAGCCTACAGAGATGGAGGAGCGTGTCCCAGCTATCTGTGTAACAGTGGGTCCTTCTACATGTAGCCATTGTCCATCCTCACCATGACCCCAAGGGCTCCCTGAGGTGGGGGTTTCCTCAGTTAAGGGTGGGCCTTCTTGAGTACAGTTTCTGTATCTAGGGACCTTTTAAAGCCAAGTCTTGCCAGTTAATATGTCCATCTGGGGCACAGGGAGATGCTCTGGTGGAGAAGGGACGTTGGCATCCTGATTCTTGGATCCCTCTTCCTCCTCCAGGATCCTTTCTCTCCTGGGAGCGCTAGGCCCTTCAGAACAGGGTCTGAAAGGGTTTGGTGTAGCCCCACCCATTCCACGTCTGTGCAGAAGGAAACCAAGGCACAGAGAAGGGTAGTGACTAGTCTCAAGTCACACAGCCCCGAATTCTCAGTTGTGCTCACATAAGGAGTGTGTTGTGGAGCCTTGGCCATGGACTGTGGCCTAGAGTACATTTCCAAGCATTTGAGACTTCGACGGCCTCATTGTCTGTTACCTGGGACTCAAGGGTAAAGCAAGGGCCAGGGCACCCCAGGGGAGAGCCCTGGGAGGAGAGCTGGTGTAAAAAATGACCAGTTGAGAGTTCCAACCTGGCCTGCATGCCTTTTTCTTCTCCAGGGCCCTTCCTTCACGGACTCTCGGTGTCTCCAGGGTCTTTCCTCCAGTACGTCTGTGTCTAGGCAGTTCAAACTATGGTTCTCTGGCAGGAGGGGGCAGCTTCCTGTATTCTCCCTTCCTTCCCCCAGAACCTAAGTATCTATAGAGACCAAGATGGACCAGGTTTCTCTACATGCCTCCAACCCTTGTGTAGAGATAGAAAAATACTTTTGAAAAATTAATAATAAAGACAAAACTCTGGTGGGGTACTTGTAATTAGGTGCGAAACCAAGCCCTGAGCTTCTTGGTAGCTTAAGCAAGAGGAAAGCACTGTGGTTTCCTAGGTTCCTGTGTACACATATGTACACACACACACACACACACACACACACACACACACACGACTTGTGCTTATATTCTGAACATTTATTCCTGGTGATTCTTTAGCCAAGAAGTAAGGCCCCGTTTCCACAGAAGTAACCCCCCCCATCAATCGTCCCCACAAAAACCAACCATGTACACATGCAGGTTACATGGAAGTGGCCTCCTAAGAGGTGAGGCCTCTCCTGTTGCCAAAGTAAAAAAGAGACTGCCTATGATCTGGGTTGTGGGGGCTTTAATATGTGGGTGCCAGTCCTGAAGCCACGACGCGACTTAACAGATATATCGTGAGAGTTCCGTACCGTCTCCCCAGCACCAACGGGCTGAATAGGAAGCAATAGCCGAGCAGTAGCGAGTAGAGTAGCAGTCACCATGGGCTCTAAGGACCCTGCATCTGGAGCTAGGCACGAGGGGACAGGCTGGCCCTATTAGGGAAGGACCTAGGAAACAGGTTGGATTTACATTCTGGCTTCAGTTCAACGTCAGGAAAGGAAATTTCAGAAGGACTTCCTTGAAAGGAATTGTGGGCTCCCCCTTGTGATAACCCTGGAGACACAGCTTCAGGCAGGTCTATGGGATCTTCTGTCCGAGGTTAATAGTGCTGAGAAGATCCATCTTGACTACTGGGCGGAGTGAAAAGAGGAGACTGCAAGCAGAGTTCCCCTCTTCAATTTCCGCTTCCTGGTTGAGAATATAACGTGGCCAGCTCCCTCAAGTTCCCGCTGCCATGACTTCCAACTTGAACTGGGAGACAAAACAAGACAAAAATAAAACAAAACAAAAACCCCTTCCTTCCTTTTTATTAGGCATCTTTTCACAGTGAGTAGATAGACATGTAATTGATACAGCCTGCCAGACCCCAATGTTGCAGTGGACATTTCTTCTTTCTCTGCCCTTCCCGCAAGACAGGGTTTCTCTGTGTAGCCCTGGCTGTACTGGAGCTCCTGTAGTCCAGGATGGGCTTTGAATTCACAGAGATCCACCTATTTCTGTCTCCCGAATGCTGGGATTAAGGGGTAAGACTTGAGGTGCGGGGCCCAGAGAAAGGCCTTGACCATTGCTAAAATGGTGGAAGATGGAACGCAAGGCATGTGGCGGTCACCACCGGATGTCCGAGCCTTTCCCACCCCTTTCAGCAAAAGAAACATTAATTATATAGAAAGGATGACCCTTTAATGGGCATCATTTAGTTTAACTTAAGGAACAGGGCCCTGAGCACAGTCCTCAGCCAGCGGCATGTTCAGTGTCAGCTGGTTCATGAGTGGCCTTCTGTGACGACCCTCAACCTGGAGTCGCCTCAGAGTCACCGGGTAGGTTGTCTGGACCCCAGAGTTCATGGTTCCTCCCTGGTGGCATTCCATTATTTGATTTCTAGCAATGTTTTAGTGATGTTGGTGTTATTGGTCTGGGGAATGCACTTTGGAAATCACCATATTTAGGATTCTTGTGACACTGGGGACACTATTCTGTCCCTTATCTCTCAGCGACGGCCTACAGGGCACAGCTTCGACACGTTGAGGCCCCACATGCCCACTCCCCTTTCTATGATGAGGAAGATCATGCACATGTCTTTTCAGCATTTCTGCAGCTTCTACCCCTGGGCTTTTTGAAAGAGAGGGAGAGGGAGAGGGAGAGAGAGAGAGACCCATTCCTTGACCACTTACTTTAGTTTGCAGGTGTGTCCCACTTGCTGACATTGAGATATAACGTTGCACCTTCAAGTCACAAAAATAAAAATGTAGCAAGCTTGTTGTTTTGTTTTTGTTTTTCCAGACAGGGTTTCTCTGTGTAGCCTTGGCTGCCCTAGACCTTGTTGTTCTTTTTTTAAATTAATTAACTTATTATTATGTATACAGTGCTCTGCTTGCATGTACTCCTGCAAGCTAGAAGAGGATACCATATCACATTACAGATGGTTATGAGCCACCATGTGGTTGCTGGGAATTGAACTCAGGACCTTTGGAAGAGCAAGCGGTGCTCTTAACCACTGAGCCATCTCTCCTGCCCTGTTGTTCTTTAAAAAAAAAAAAATTTATTTATTATGTATACAGTGCTCTGCCTCATGTACCCCTGCATACAAGAAGAGGGCATGAGATCACATTATAGATGGTTGTGAGCCACCATGTGGTTGCTGGGAATTGAACTCAGGACCTCTGGAAGATCAGCCAGCACCCTTAACCTCTGAGCCACCTCTCCAGCCCCAAGTTTGTTGTTCTTAAATTACTACTTATTTTATGTGTGTGTGTGTGTGTGTGTGTGTGTGTGTGTGTGTGTGTGTGTGTGTGTGCATGTGTGGTGAGGTCAGAGGACAGAGGCAGTTCTCTCCTTCCACCATGTGGTTTCTGGGCACTGAACTCAGCTCCTCAGGCTTGGCAGCAAGTGCCTTTACCAGTTGAGCCATCTTCTTGACCCACATCTTAATTTTAAGGAAGTTAATGATTTTTTATGTTGGATACTGGGGTCCCAGATTGGACAGGCATGATACATGAAGATCTTCCTGAAATTGACTTGGGGACATCCATTTGCTGTGATCCTAGGTCAAAGTCCATGAGGACCCACGAGGAGCTAAGCAAGTCCCTATTCTCTGGGTCCCTCTGTGCGAGAGGTCCCAGGGAGGCACTACCTGCGGAGGCAGGACCGGGAGGAGGCCTATAATTAGGAGCCTAATTGTGTGGCCACAGGTAGGCCCCACCCCCACTGATTGGGAGCTGGCTCACCAGCTCTGCGAGGGCCACCATTCAGAGAGCCTGTTTGCACCTGTGTCAAGGCAAGCTCAGGAAACCTAATTAGCTAGTTTGGTGTTTTATAATTAGATCCTTTAAAAGAACTCATAGGTGGTGATAATAAGCCTTTTAGGAATCTATTAAGCGTTGGGGGGAAGTTGAACAGATACCTTGTAACTAACTCTGCATGCTTGCTTCCCCCTTCCATTTCTCTCTGCACCCTAAGATGTCTCCCTTCACCCCATTTTCCCAGCTGCATCCAAAGAGTGTCCCCAACTCTAAGTGCTAAGTGCTGGCATCTTCCCACCACTTAACTGCCCTTCAGTAAGCACTGCACAAGCATGGCTGTGTCCCCTCCTCCCTGCAGCCATCATGACATCCGTTATACTGGTGGCTCTCACCATGCAAAGCTGTGCCCTAAGCAACGGGGTTTAGACTTTGACCCTGGACAGTCTGGCTCTTGTGCCCCTGAAAGCCTCCCTTTGCTCAGCGCATGCCCCCCCACCCCCCACCGACCTCCCAGCCCAGGACACCCTGCTTAGAGGCTTCACCGAGGTGGCAGAGCTCAAGTTCCTGTTTTCTCTCTCTCTCTCTCTCTCTCTCTCTCTCTTTTTTTTTTTTTTTTTTTTTTTTTTTTTTTTGTCTGAGCATTTGTGCCAGGGCTTTCAAGCGCTGACTCAGATGGGTCGCTGGGGGGCAATGGTTTCTAATTCACTTTACTTCCCTGCGACTCTTCCCACTTGGAGAGCTTCCAGGGCAGAATGGCGGGAGCAGAGCGAACAGATCCCTTCCTCGATTCCTTTCTGTGTTTTCTTCCCTGCTCTGGGGCTGGGAACCAGTTAGGAGCTGTCTAAGTGACTCGCTGAGGGGCCCCGAGGGGTGCCCCCTCATCCTCCGTATCTGCATTAAGCACTCACATTTGGCCTCATGTGTTTCCTTGATGGCATGGGCCATAGCAAGTTCTGTGCCCCACTTGTCCTCTCACTGTTTATATTTCACTTCTCTCCTTTAAACACGAGTGCTGCCAGGTGGGGGTGACGCACACCTTTAGTCCCAGCGCTCTGGAGGCGGAGGCAGGGAGATCTCTGAGTCAGAGGCCAGCCTCGTCTACAAAGTGAGTTCCAGGACAGCAAAGGCCACACAGAGAAAGCCTGTCTCAAACAAAATAAAACCCCAAACCAAATCAAACCAACCAACCACCACCACCACCACCAACAACAACAAAACCCAAGTGCCGTGGGGACAAGGACTTGGCGTGTGTCTAGTTACTTGGTGCTTCCATTGCTTCTGCAACACAACCAAGGATTCAGCAAACAGCCCTTTGGAAGATAACGTGCTGGACTCAGTCTTCACTTTTCCTTCTCTATGAAATGGGTGCAATAATCTTTCCCCGACAGGCCATGAAGTACCAGAATATGATCTACAAACATTGAGGTTCTCAATTGGGGCCCTCAAATCTCTCTCTCTCTCTCTCTCTCTCTCTCTCTCTCTCTCTCTCTGTTTTTCTGTAAAGCAAATGAACTTTCCTAGATTCATCTGCTTAGGAAGTCAGATGCCTCACAGCGGCCTGGCTGCGTATAACTGTAGGGACGTATATATCAGCCCCTGTGACGATAGCTCATGATTATGCAGCTCCTAAGAGGGGGAGTTCAAATTATGCCTTCTGGAAGCATAACAATGACTGCAGAGATATAAAAGTCACACACACATACACACACACAGGGGCTGTTGTGCCTCGGCACGGTTGGCAGGGAACATGCACTTGAGTGACACAGTGGGACTCGGATCATAGGCCCTCTGCTTAACCGGTTGCGTGGCTAGCAGGCAAGTTACCCAGTCTCCCCAAGGCTAAGTTTTTTTTTTTTCCTTCCTGCAAAATGAGTGGCATTGGTAGTAAATATTTATGCCCGTGGTACAGCATAACATCTATATTAAATGAGATCATTGGGCCAGTCACTGATTCCACAAATGCCTATTGAACATCTACTAGGTACAAACGGCTGGTCGCAGGAGTGAGACATTCTGTATAGTCCATCTATGTAGTCCGTGAGTTCTGTGTTCTAGTGGGTGGCCTCATATGCCTCTCCAGTGGGAGGTGTACAGGTGGCTGGACACACCCCCATGGAGCAAGCCCTGCTCCTCTCTTCCATGGTCCTGGGAGTAGATGAGTGTGTGTCTTTTGAGAATGGGGGTGAGCATAGGGAGACAGCTGGCATTTTAAACATGGCATTCTTTTTTTTTTTTTTTTTTGCCCTTGCACAAGTGATGACCCCGTCTCTTCCGAGCTGTCTTCCACAACCTGTCCTTGCTCACAGCCTGTTCCCTGCTCTCGGGCCCAGTGTCTTTCCACCTCTCTAAACTTCACCCATCCTTCCAGGTTCTCTGCATGAAGCCATCCCTGACGTTCTCCTTGACTCTCCAGATTCCTCCTCTCGGAGGCTGGTGTTCCCTTGCTCTGCCCATCCCTTCTCTCTCTCTCTCTCTCTCTCTCTCTCTCTCTCTCTCTCTCTCTCTCTCTCTTCCCTTCAGGATGGTATTCTGCTCTGTTCATCACTATTTTCTGCATTCCATTGCTGTGCCTCCAAATCCGTTGTCAACAAACTTTTCCTAGGCGCTTAAACAGACGTGTAGCTCCAAGGATTTCTTTTGGGTGGCTTTTCCAGAGCTCAGATCTGAGATGGGTCCTTGGCTAAGGGTACCACTGGTCTTCTGTGCGTTGGCTGCTTGGTGGAATGTGTGTCTGTGTGTCTTCCTGCATATACACTGAGCCTGCCTCTCTGAGCCTCTCACATGCATCTGAAGGGCTGGTGGTTGTCTTGGGTGTATGTTGGGGGGGTTTATAATGGCAGCCTAGTGCCCAGTGATGGATGAGGGGTGTGGAGGTGACTTTCCCAGGGGAAGATTAGCGCCTGGCAGCTATGATTTGTCTCATGCCCTCCTGTCCTTTTGCTAGGCCCTACTGCAGAGTCATTCATTACAGAGGCTGCTGTCACAGGCTGGGGGCAGGGGCTGAGCTGTGTGTGTGTGTGTGTGTGTGTGTGTGTGTGTATGTGTATGTGGGGGTGGCAGGCAGACCCCTTCCTTAGGAGGGACACTCATGCCAGAGACCAGAGCACTCCCAGTGGCCATGCAGTGGCTCTCTGGGGCTCTGAGAAGAGGGCCCAGGCTGTGGTTCACCATCCGTAACAATACTCCTACGCCCTGTGTAGTGAGGTGGGGGAGGGACATTTATTCATTTAGTCTCTCCCTTCAAAGTGCTGGTGGAGGACTGGCGTGCATACTGAGTGAGGGAAGAAGGAACGGGCACCCTCCATCCTGTGGCTCCAGTCAAAAGAGCACTGGATTTGAAGGCTGGAAACTTAGGTGGAAGTTCTGTGTGTTGGTAGCATTGTAGCCTTGGACAGTCACTTCTTTTCAGGGAGCAGATCTATAAGGTGAAATGGGCCTGACAAAGTCCTCCATGGATAGGACGGTATTAGAGTGAATAGGTAGGCCACTGCTGCGCTTTGGACTCTGGAAGATGTGTAAAGGTGGGTGGGACAGTTGTTCCTCTATCCTGCTGGGAGGGGGGAGCAAAGGAGACTCCAGAAAAGATAACACCTCATCCCATCTTTCTTCCTTCCTTCCTCCCTTCCTTCCTCTCTATGGCTTTTCAAGACAGGGCTTCCCCGTGTAGTCCTGGCTATCCCAGAACTCACTCTATAGACCAGGCCGACCTAAAACTCAGAGGTCTCCTTGCTCTGCTTCCCAGGTGCTGGGACTGAAGGCGTGCGCCACCACCCCTGGCTCTCTTTGTATTGATACTTCCAATGACTTTGCAAGCCAGGTCAAAGAGTGCGCCACTGAATCCCGTATTATAGGGCATGGTGAAAAAGTGCAAAGAAGATTCACAACTTGCTCAAGTTAATAAGTGAAGAAGACTGAAGTCTGTTACTGCCGATGCCTGTGCCGTGTGCTCATTTCCTGCTTCCACGCGTGGAAGTTCTTGTTAAATCATTTCTACTCTACTGGGTGACCCTATCCCACTCAGTGGGGTTCACATCCCTCGAGAGGATACAGAACCTTTCCCATTTCCTATGTGTTCATTGTGCCAACTCACGGCTACTGTTGGACACAGTAGTGGGAGATGGGGAGAGAGATGGAGAGGGAGAGAGATGGAGAGGGAGAGAGATGGAGAGGGAGAGAGATGGAGAGGGAGAGAGATGGAGAGGGAGAGGAAGAGAGGGAGGGAGGGAGGGAGGGAAGGAGGGGGGGCAGATCTGTAGGTTTGAGAATGCTAAAGAGATAAGGAAAGAGGAAGGCAAGTTCAGATATCTCAGATGCTCACCCAAATCTGGCAAGCCTGGCTTCAGGGTGGTAAAGACAGCACCAGACAACAGAGGCAAGAGAGATGAAGGCAAGGAAAGGAAGGGAGAAAGTTAGGATGAAGGTCAGGAAAAGGGTGCGAAGGGGAAGGGAAAATAAAAGATCATGGTGAGTAGACAGGAAGGGCTGGCTGCAGGAGAGGTTAGGAAGGCAGGCAGGAAAAGGGACGGAGCGAGCGGAGGCCGCGGAGGAGGATGCAGAGGGCATGGGGGAGGGGCCAGCTTTGCTCCGGCAAGGGGTGGGAGACTGAAGGCTGAATCGCAGCAGGCAGTGGAGGAGAGGAATAAGTCATAAACGCCTCGAGGGCAAAGGTCAAATATAGACTGATGGCTCCATTGTTTCCTAGCCTGTGAGGAGGACCCTGTTGGAGGCTGCAGAAATGTTAACCCTTTCCTGCCCAGGTTTCTGATGGCGAGGCGGGTTGCACACATAATGCAGGGTGGGGAAAGCACCTGTGTGTGAGGTTGATGAGGCACTGGGGCTTGAGTTGGAGCTGAACTGTGGAGCTGCCAGGTTGGGACTGGGACACGAGAGAGGGGACACAAGAGTCCATTGGACTTACTGCATAGGAGATAAGTGGGAGCCAGATGAAAGCATGCCATCTCCCCCTTCTCTTGATAGCGGCCTGTTTTTGCATCCCCGTGTAGAGGGATGCCCTAAGGAAGATGTGTTTTTAGCAACACCTGTCAGCAGCAACAAAAAAACAAGTAGTATTGACAGCATGCAGTAAATGCCTACTAAATAATAGGAACAAAATCAGCATCATTAATGTTTATTAACCACACACCAATGCATATTGATATATGTACAGTGTTCATAGTTTGAAAATAACTTACACACAGTATCATTGAAACCACACATTATTGAACGATCGATGTTACTGGTGCTGATTAATGAAGAAACTGATGATCAGACTTGTCCAGTTGTGCCAGCTTGCAGCTTTCTGAATCTTAACCCACAGACCCACAGATCTTGGTGCTGAAAATATCTTAGTGGTGCAGCATTATCTAGTATGTATGAGGTCCTACTTAGGCTTAATCTGCAGTAACACACACACACACACACACACACACACACACACACACTAACCCAAACAGTAACAGCATCCACAGATCTTGTCGCTATCACACATTTTTCAGTGACTCTATATCCAGTCTACCATACCCACTCTAAAGAAGAAGAAAATAAAAGACTTTAAGGAACTATCTGATTGTAAAATAATTGCCAGTTGAGAAAGCCAAAGTTAGTAGGCTGAAAGCACAGGAAACATTGTGAGTTGGGTGGACAGGTCTTCAGCACTATGGACAGAGCCCAGGCTCCTAGCGGCATACCGGGACATGAGGACATCAGCTCACTCCTTCAATCCTCCCCATGGGGCCTCAGGGATCGGGTGCCAACTCCTAGTGGGCTATAACTCCACCCCTCATGATGTATAGACTGACAAGGACTTAATGCTCTGAATACATAAAGCCTTGGAGGCCTGGGCGGTGGAGGGTGACAGCTGCCCTTTAATGCTTGGCTTTTTAAAGATCATGGTAGAGTTCAGAAAGTATAGTCATGAGGTTTAATGATTTAATGGGGACGACTGGGGAGCAAAAATAGTTACTGCACTCTGGGGAAAAGTGACTGCTCATACATATTACTTTAGCCTAATGGCCTATAACGCCCTCCCCCCGTGCCCACAGGGGGAGTCACGCTACATAGCCGCTGTAATACCGAATGGCCTGATTAAATGCATATTAAACAATACTAAATTGGGGGAAAAAAAGGGTGGAGGCGGTGCTAAATGTATTTATTCAGTTTTGTAGGAGAACATAGGGTTTCTCTTCTAGCATTGATGGAAGAGGTACCCTAACCCAAACTTGCTCCCCAGGCATGTAGGAAGGCCAATGTAGTGGGAGAAACTTATAGAAGACACTTTCAAAATGGGAAAGGGACATTAGATGTGAAGGAGCCTGATAGTAGGTCATTTACACCACTGGTCTCAAGAGGCTCTGTGTGGTTGCCTGCTTGGAGACTTGTCCACACTTGTGGTTTGATTCTAGTTAGTCATTTTTGAGGACCTGCTTTTCTGTCTATAGAAAGGATGCTCTGGAAATCTCAGTCTTACTGGAAAAGTCAGTCCCCTTACCTGTAAACATGTCCTCCCACTCCTGATTTAACCATTGTCACCAGGTTTTAAGATCTCTGGTGGGGCTATGCAGGGAGTGCAGCCTCAGTTCTGTGGTGCACCTGGGGAGAACTGCTAAACGCCGGTATTTGGATCACACTCCTGGGAGATTCTATTTCCATTGGCTTGGGGGGCTCAGCCCAAGAGCTAGTGTACAATGTCTAGTGTACACTGCAAATTGAGAATCAGTAGAGTGTCAGTGGGACATACCTTACACATCTGATCCAAGATCTTCATTTCACAGATAAAGAGCGGAGACGCAGCTGGAATGGCACACACCTTTAATCCCAGCATGTGGGAGGCAGGGGCAGGCGGATCTCTGAGTTTAAGGACGAGCCGGTCTATAGATTAAGTTCCAGGACTGTCAGGGCTATGTAGAGAAACTCTGTCTCAACAAAGCAAAGCAAAGCAAAACAAAACAAAACAACAACAAAAAAGCAGAGACTCAGAGAGGCCATAGTTCCTCCAAGATCCATGGTGATAAGCCAGGATCCGGACTCCCAACTCAGTCTTCTTCCCAACACCCTTTTCACCCCCAGGGAGCATGAACAGGGCCCGTGTCAGAACCAGAAGCTATGACGTGTCCTGGCTCTTCTGCTCTCTGCCCCAAGGCTAACAATGACTAAGGCCAACAGCATCTCCTCCCTTGAACTTGGGGAAAAGGGTTTCTTTGCTTGATCGCTAATCCTTGTCTGAGATGCCAACATGTGTGTTTTTCTGATCCTAAGAAGCTTCCAGACCATCTCTCTGGCCCTGTATGCCCAGGGCCCTGGCTGGCCGTGGCTTCATCAAATAAGCCTTTAAAGAGAGTAGGCTCTGAAGTCAGGCTCTTGGACTTAAGTCCTAGACTGGCTACTTATTATCTGTATAACTTTGGGCAAAATAATTAACCCTCGTGTGCTTCCATTTTCTCTCTTGTAAAAGGGGGGATAATAACTGCACTTACTCCAAAGGTTGCTGAAAAGATTAAATGAGTTAATGTGTGTAAACGTACTCACAGCAGAGTCTGCCATGCCAGATTTGCTATGTAAGTGATAGCCAGGGTTGATCTGCTGGGTTTAAAAAAATAATTTATCTTATTCTATGTGCATTGGTGTAAGGGTGTCAGATCTCTTGGAACTGGAGTTACAGACAGCTGTGAGCTGCCATGCAGGTGCTGGGAATTGAACCTGGGTCGTTTGGAAGAGCAGACAGTGCTCTTAACCACCAAGCCATCTCTCCAGCTCCCTGATGTGCTGTAAGCCTCACCCTATCATAGACTACAATGCTGAGTCCTTCTGTGTTTATATTTGCTACCAACGCCATATGCTTTAAGGGTGGATTCTAGGATCTCATTGAGATTCAAGTCCCTCAGATCTTTCCAGACAGATCTCAGGCAAGTTCAGATGGTACCCTCCTGAAGGTCAGACACACAGTTATATAGGCATTTAGTTTTGTAGTGGTGCTGAGTCCCCCTGCCCATCCCTCAGGATGTCTGGCACACTCTAGAGTACCTACTTAGATGCTGATGGGCACTATACCCCACAGAATCTCTGGCGAGTGAGTATTTGATGGAAGGGAGTCTTGCTTCTGGCATCCTTGTGGAAATAGTGGAGACCTGGCCACCATGTTCATCTGAGTGACTTCCCCCCCCCCCCCACTCACAATCTGGCTTTGCTGAAGCATAGTGTGACTTCTGACAAGGCTTCTGGCTTCTTGAGTCACTGACTAGGATGCAGGGTCAGAAACCATCTGAGGCATGGCTTGTTCTTTGGCACTCCTGGCAAGCACCTGCCCATGTGTCTTGGGCATGAGGGTGTCCTTTAGGGAAGGTACCATCTCCCAAAACTAGCTTCTGCGATGCCTAACACAGAGGGCTGCCTGAGAGTGGCCTGTCCAGCCTTACTGCTAGTGAGACATTTCCCAAGTCTTCTAACCTATACAATAGCCCTCTTGGCCCCGCCCACTCCTATCTTGCTTTTATCTCTTTATCCAGATTGCTATTTCCTATTATCCTTATCCAACTTTTCATTGTTTCCCAATCCAATAAAGGCCAATACCCCTAGGAAGTGGCCCTTAATCTACCTAGTGGGAAAGTGTCTCTGGCTCAAGCTCTTCATCCCCTTTTATTCCTCCTCACCAAATCACAAACCCCATTGTACCACTGGGCACTAGGCTTCCAGAGGATACAGGTCTTACCTCATCATGTGCATATTCCTTCCTGTAAAATCTAATGTCACATTTGTCCCAGAACTGAGTGATGATATTACATGGGGTGTGTGTGTGTGTGTGTGAGTGAGTGAGTAAGCAAGCGAGTGAGTGTCCTCATTTACCTTGAAGACCAAACCTCATGTTTAGTATAAAAGGCAGAAGTTAACATTCCATAGACATGGCCAGAAGACTGCAAAGGAAAATATCCCACGGAGTGAGTCAGAGGCAGAAAGCCCTCAGCTCCAACTCCTGGAGATCATCTCTGGGGAGAGGGGGCTGTGATTGATCCCTTCTCTGTCCCTGCAAATACCCCCTCCACACACTCACAATGTCACATGCCTTGCCTACACTGCCTACCTTCTTCCTCCCTCAACTGCATTTAAAATAAATGCCCATTAAAAAAAACCCTCCTCTCTCTGTCACTACACAGGCCAGACCCTCCCACCCCCAGGTCCCTGGCGCTCTTAGATTTTCCCACTGCCACGTTCCACCCTGAGCCATGTCTTCTAGTATTTTGCTTTCAAATTGTGTCTCCTGCCATTTGTGCCACATTTAAAATGCTAACAGTACAGAATGTCATTTACAGAACCGGGGCGTTTGCTCCGGAAAATTAATTTGACTTATTCCTTCTGCCTGTTCCTATCTCCAGGCCAATATTATGCTACTCATTCTACAAGAGTAATACTTAATGAATAGGACTATTAATAATGTCAAGGTCCGTGGGGGCCTGGCGGCTAACGGATAGGCGTAGACGGAAGGAACCCATCACCTGACTTCTGGTTTAATGTCCCATGAAAATATCAGGCACTGCAGTGTAATTATGGAGCAGGGAGAGGCGAGTGGATGACGACCCAGAGTTTCTTAAATATTTTTCAAATTAGTTGATGCTTTTCCTTTTGGGGGAGGAGGATGTTTATTCCCTCTCCCCATTTTCTGTTCTGGTTTAAAAGAGGTAGTGGACCTGTTTTACACACACACACACACACACACACACACACACACACACACACACACACACACCAATTCTGTTTTCACCCCATCATGTTGAGATACTATATTAGGAATAAGAAGGAAACGGAGGCTTAGGTTTTCATTTAGCAAAATCATAACCAAAAGAGAAAATGTAATAAACAAATCGACTTCCCCAACAGCCCTCCCTTCTTATGTTCTCGCCCTCCTCCCCCCCTTTTTTAAGACACACAGAATCACAGAGCTACCGCTGGGAAGAAAAGGGTGTGCTGATCTCCCCTACAGGCTCGCCCTGGCCTCGCTGCCTCTGTCCATGGTGCTGAATATCCAAGAGGTGGGGGTGGGGGCCTGGGGAGAGCCTCCTTTGGCATGCCGCTGTTTCTATGCTCCAAGCCTGTAATTGTGACGTGAGTTGGTCCACATGGCTGCTTTTTATAGGAATGGATCAGTAGAGTTAGGCAAGAGAGGTGAGAAAGGAGGGGCAGGGAAGCCAGGGACGAGGCTGCGGGAGACAGAACAGGAGACCTGAGTGTCAGGCCAGTCTCGGATGCAGAGAGGGGATAAGGGTATCTGCCTTGCAGGGCGGTGGTGAGGCCATGAGATAATGGGTGTGAAGGGCCTGGGGCTGTGGCTGGCACGCAGACGGGGCTGATAATGCTGCTCTCCTTTGTCCAGTTCACAGATGGTGCAGTCGGACTCAAGCGTAGCAGGAACTGAGCACTTCTCTCCACTGCAGACCAAACAAAGGATGCACACACACACACACACACACACACACACACACACACACACACACACACACACACACACACACACACCCCCGGGGTGTGGAGTTTTCAGCCTTCAGAGGCACCCATACTCTTGTTTAGGAATTATGTTTTTTTTAACCTGCCCTCTTACCCTCGTCTTCTGGAGAAGACATAATACGTTTAACCAGGGCCCTGGACTTATGAAAGAGTTCCAGGGCCTGGGCTGGTGGGTGTTCTAGTCTGATGGGAAAAACCCAGTTTCTGATGAGAGTAAAAGGAGTTTTCTGTGACAGGAGAGACAGATCATGTCTTGCAGTAAACCCCAGTCTGTCAAAAGAGATACAGCCTCTGCTTTAGGGGAACACTAGATCTGGGGAAGGGTTGGCATAACCAAACCCCATCTGGGTGGGAGAGAGAAAGTTCTTTGTGAAAACTTCTGCCTGAGGAAAATAGCATGGTGTCACGGAGATGACCTCTCCAGTGGGAAGATCAGAATGCCCCCAGGGGACGCCCACACCGTTGGGGTGACAGATCCTTTGTCATCAGAGAGATCCTGTATGGCCGGAGGAGACTTCTTCAAGGCATGTGCCCTGATCTTTTTTTTTTTTTTTTTTTGGTCTCACTAAGGAGGCAGGGCATCTTTCTGGGGAACACCTGCTACCTGTGCAGGAGGGCAGGGCGGGCAAAGGTACACAAAGTACAGAGATGCTAAAGGAGGCTTTGAGGCATTCACTATCTTCTCAGCTTAGCCAGGAAGGCTGCAGCCTAAGTCCACCCGAGAGGCAGGTAGATACCCAGGGTGGCTGGGTTTGCCAAGCTAGGCAGGTGAGGACTCTCTATTGCCTTCCCCCAAGGGCCTGGGAAACTCCACTTCAGTACCACTGCCATTGGTCGAGCACCTGGGACAGCCCCTCCCTTTCTTTCTCTCTGGTTCTTCAGGCAGGCTGAGTTTGCAGGGCAGACTGGGAAGGCGCCCTGCCTATCTTTGTGAGAGTGTCTGTCTCCCCCATGCGTCCGCAGCTCCTCACAGAGACTGAGGGACTGCGTAGCAGCATCTCCCTTGAGTGGCTGGGTCCTCACGGTGGTTCTCCCTCAGTGGGGGAACTCTGCCCTCACTGCCTCTTCCACTCCAGGGGTCAGGAAGCGGTTCACAGCTTTCTCTTGGGTGGGGTCAGAGGGAAAAAGCAGGTCCCTGTGAAGATGTGTGCATTTGTATGTGTCAGGGATTGGACCCTTTGGAAGTCACTCCAGGGCTGATGGGGAAATGAACACCATCTGTGTTCTAGCTGTCCTGCTCACCACGTTGGCTGCTCAGGCCTGGGTCTGTGTTGTCTGAGCACCCTGCATCTGCAGTGACCCTCGGGCACTCACCTTACTCCAGCTTAAACTCAGGAGAGATCAGGGGCCAGGTCATGTAGCTTATCCTCCTTCCTGGGCTGGAACAATTAACATCACCTTCCACAAAAGACCTGCTCAGAGCCCCTGATGCTTTCTGCACCAGAGCCCTAACCGAATCAACCGAGGACCCAACAGTTCCCACTTCTCATGCCCCAGCTTCCCAAAAGAAGAGCCTGGACCTTACTCCAACCCACCCCCTACCTCCACCTCCATCCTCATAAAAGACAAATATGGAATCAGCAAAAAAAAAAAAAAAAAAAAAAAAAAAAAAAAAAAAAAAGGGGGGGGGAATACAAAGTAGTAAAATCATCCAATTAATAATTATTCTGATGGACTCATCAGAATTCACAGCTGGGCCAAGAAGAAGGTGGAAGGAAGGGGTCACAGAGGACAGACGTGGGGACCTCCTTTTTACCACTCACCCTCAGGTGAGAGTGAAAGCGCCTCCTGCCAACTTCTCGTTTTCTTGATCCATCCCCCCCCTTTTTTTTATGGGGCATCCTGAGTGTAAAAAATATGACTTGTCTTTATGGTGCTCCAACAGGAATGAAGCTATAAAATTATGAACAGTTTTTATGATGGCTATTCGGGAGATGCTTTTATACTGATGGTATACAGCCCGAATCTGTCTTTTTTTTTTTTTCATTCCACCCCCTTCTCTGGGTGGGGAGGGGGTAAGTCTGTGTAACTATTTTTCATGCATTTAATATATTAATTATCTGGTAAATGCTCCCCAGGCTGTGCTCGGGACATTGGAGACTGACAGGTTCTCGGTGAGCCTCCGAAGGCAGCGCATCAGCCTGCAGTGTATTATGTCGGCGAGGTCAGGGTGGGGTTAATGTAACTTTTTATTTGCTGATTTTTCATAGGCGGGAGCAAAGCTGGATGGAGTGGAGGGCGGGGAAGGGAGGGGTGGAGGGAGGGGGGAGCAGAAGGTGCCACAAGAGCAGAGATAATGGTGAGACAGAGCTCTCTACCCCCAGTTCACCTCTGTCAGTGCAGTGCAGAAAAATGGAAATATTTTTATTGGTTTATGATGGTGAAGACATAATGTGTGTGTACCTGTGGGTGCTGGGGATTGAACCCCGGGCCCTAGACAAGCTCTCCACCACTGAGTGGTATGACTGCTTTGGTTTGTGGAGACAGGACAAGGGGCCGACCCAGGAGCCCAGACACGCGTACAGGGCCTCAGTTCTGCCCGGCAGCACTGGGCAATGCCCCCCTTTTCCTTCATTTGACAAGGTTAAATGTGCACGTTTGGTAAGGAGCAAATCTGAGGCCTTGCAGGTCCATGCACTTTGCTCATAGGTGATACTTAAGGCTTTGTAAAAAACACACACATATACACACCACATACATACAGACAGACACACTCACATGCAGATACAGACACACATTCACACACTCACATGCAGATACAGACACACATTCACATACTCACATGCAGATACAGACACACATTCACACACTCATATACTCATATGCACAGATACAAACACAGACACACGCACACACATACAGACACACACACTCACATGCAGATGCAGACACACACACACAGACACACATGCTCACAAGAAGATATAGACATGCACTCATACACACAGATACACACTCAGATAATCATATGCACAGATACAGACTGACACATACACCCACATAGACACACACACAGACAGACAGACAGACAGACGGACACAGACAGACAGACAGACAGACAGACACACACACACACACACACACACACACACACACACACACACACACGTTTCACGCTGCTCCAAGGAGAGCAATGAACAACTTGAGTTCAAGAAATAAGACAGGTCTGGCCTCATGTCCTTGCTTTGCCATTTCCTGCTCTGTGCTCTTAGGAGAGCTGCTTCCCTGCTTTCAGGCTCACTTTCCCCATTTGTGAATTAAGGCTAATTAGATGGGAGAGAGCAATAAACAAGACCAGAACAGACAAAAAAAAAATATGGCACTTGTAAGCCGCTTAGAGAAGTGCCTGGCACACATAGGTGTAGGTATCTGTTCCCGGCTCCCACAGCGAGGCTCGGCGGGCACTTTCCATTGCCGTCCCTGTTAAGCCAGCAGGGGGAGTAACACTAAGGAGTCAACAACTCTTTTGGCCTCTGTAGAGACCTGGGGGTCCACGCTGCCTTGCTTGAGCTTGTCAATGACCTTATGAGGTTCAAACGTGCTATCAGACCATCATACTAGTGAGGAAGCTAAGACTCAGAGGTTCCCGTAGATGATGTCTCAGCGTGAGGTCAGCTGGCTGGTAAGAGCCAAGATCAGGATTCAACACCATGACACCCAGAAGCACATGAGCTTCTTGTTTCTTCAAGTAGGTGCTAGTGCTTCCTTCTTTCCTTCCTTCCCTCCTTTCTTTCTCTCCTTCCTTCCTTCCTTCTTTCTTTTTCTCCCTCCATCTCTTTCTTTCTTTCTTTCTTTCTTTCTTTCTTTCTTTCTTTCTGGACAAGGTCTCATGTGTTCCAGGCTAGCCTCAAATTCCACACGAGGATGCCTTTGAACTTCTGATTCCTCTGCCTCCACCTTCTGAGTGCTGAGATTATAAATATGCACTATATAAATATACGTATGCACCACCACACCTGGTTTGTATGGTGCGTGCTGGGAAGCAAACCCAGACGAACAAACTGAGGTTTTGAAGCAATTTGCCCAAAGTTACAACTGTCTTAGTTAGGGTTTCTATTGCGTGGCAACTCTTATAAAGGAAAACATTTAGCTGGGGCTGGCTTACAGCTTCAGAGATTTGGTCCATTGTCATCGTGGGTAGAAATCGTGGAGGCAGACCTGGTGCTGGAGAGGTAGCTGAGAGTTCTACATCTGGATCAGCAGGCAGCAGGGAGAGACTGAGGCACACTTCCTCCAACAAGGCCACACCTACTCCAAGAAGGCCACACCTCCTAATGGTGCCACTCCCTATGAGCCTATGGGGGGCATTTTCTTTCAGACCACCATACACAGGAAGGGGCAGAGCCACTTTGAACTCATAAGCTTCCTCTTCTTAGTTTGCACAGATGTGTGGCGGTCACAGGGCAACGTGTAAGGGGTCTGTTCTCCTCTTCCATCATGTGGGCTCTGGGGCATCAGGTCCTCAGGCTTGCTGGCAAGTGCCGTTACCCACTGAGCCCTGAGTCTGAACTCTTAATAATGAAAGAGAAGTTTATGGACCCACAAGACAAGTCCCCAGCCATGCCCCTCTGCACCAGTTTCCCTTTTCACCCTTGAGAGATATGTGCTAAAAACACCCCAAATCCACATAGATAAGTGTACACGTACATAGATGGGGCTTTTTTCCTTAAAGTCAGCCATTCTGCTGCCCTGATCTGACTGTTCCCTCATTTTATGGCAGTTCTAGTCCATCCTTTTACCTGTTACCTAATATTCCACAGAATGAATTCACCATAGTTCTCCCGCTGATGGACGTGTGGCTTGTTTCCAAGTTTTTGGTATTGACTGCAGTAGGCACCGCCTCCCCTAAGCATGCTAATACGGGCCTCTTGTGCTTGCGAGCTCATACCTAAAAGTGAGATTAGCAAATGGAGGGGATTGAGCCTTTAACATTTTCACAGTTGTCGCCTAACTGTTCTCCACTAAGATGACAACTCTCCCTAGAGCGCAGGAGACAATCTCCATTTCGTTATTACTCTGCCATTACATATTTTCTCCTTTTTTTTTTTTTTTTTTTTTTTTTTTTTGGCTAAGCTGGTATATCAGTAAAAAATCTCTTTGTTATTTTAATTTCCCTGGTTACTACTGATGCTGGGGATTTTTATACTTATTGACCATTTTTCTGCCGTATTCAACATTTTTCTGTATTGTGTATGGCTGTGCTTTGAGTATTTTTTTTTATTGGGTTGAGAGTTTAAGGTTTTTATAATACTAATTTCCTCCTTATAAAAGTAATGCATGCTAAATTAAGAACAGCAGAAAACAGGAAAGAGTAAAGAAAATTATATTGTACATAATCTCACGTGAAAAAAAACATTTTGCAGCATATTTTTGCACTTTCACATTTTTATGCAAATCCGTATGTGCTTCCCGTGCCATTCATAGCATAGCATGATATACGTCTTCTTAGGTGCTTTTCCCACTGGGCATTACAAAAAGCATATTAGCCTTTGTTATTAAAGATTCCAAACAACTTTTGTGTTTCCCCTGATCAAATTGGTATGTAAAAATTTATTTGGACATTACTCTGATTGCTATGTATATTTCACTATTATAAACAATACAAAAATCCCGTACACCTTTGATTCTAGCACTCAGGAGGCAGAGGCAAGCAGATCTCTTTGAGTTCAAGGCCATCCTGGTCCACATAGTGAGTTCCAAGGTAGCCATAGCTACAAAGTGAGACCCCGTCTCAAAAAATAAAAAGAGTTTCCTGTCCACATTTTTGCTTATCTCCTTACGGGATATACTGTGAAATAATAGGTAAAAGAACATACAATTTCAAAAAATTTTAAATCTTACTGGTCAGTGGTGATGCACTCCTTTAATCCCAGCACTCGGGAGGCAGAGGCAGGCAGATCTCTGAGTTCGAGGCCAGCCTGGTCTACAGAGTGAGGCCAGGACAGCCAGGGCTACACAGAGAAAGCCTGTCTTGAAACATTCCCACCAATCATGCACGAGACACATATTGTGAAGCCAGTTGATCACAGACTAGAACCACCAACTTTGAGATAAAGAATAAAAAAAAAAAACCTTTTTATTGTTGTATATGGTGTGTGTGCATGTCTGTGTGTCATAACACCTGCATAGAGGCCAAGTGTGTGTGCATGTCTGTGTGCACTATAACACCTGCATAGAGGCCAGGTGGGTGTGCATGTCTGTGTGCACTATGACACCTGCATAGAGGCCAGGTGGGTGTGCATGTCTGTGTGCACTATAACACCTGCATAGAGGCCAGGTATGTGTGCATGTCTGTGTGCACTATAACACCTGCATAGAGGCCAGGTGAGTGTGCATGTCTGTGTGCACTATAACACCTGCATAGAGGCCAGGTGTGTGTGCATGTCTGTGTGCACTATAACACCTGCATAGAGTCTAGGTGTGTGTGTGCCATAACACCTGCATAGAGCCTAGGTGTGTGTGTGCATGTCTGTGTGCGCCATAACACCTGCATAGAGCCCAGGTGTGTGTGCATGTCTGTGTGTGCCATAATACCTGCATAGAGCCCAGGTGTGTGTGTGTGCATGTCTGTGTGCGCCATAACACCTGCATAGAGGCCAGGTGTGTGTGCATGTCTGTGTGCGCCATAACACCTGCATAGAGCCCAGGTGTGTGTGCATGTCTGTGTGTGCCATAACACCTGCATAGAGCCCAGGTGTGTGTGTGTGCATGTCTGTGTGCGCCATAACACCTGCATAGAGGCCAGGTGTGTGTGCATGTCTGTGTGCGCCATAACACTTGCATGGAGGCCAAGTATGTGTGTGTGTGTATGCGCGCGCGCGTGTCTGCATGTGCCATAACACCTGCATGAAGGCCAAAGCATGACTTTGTAGAGTCATTTCTCTCCTTTTGCCTTTACATGGGGCCTGAGGATTGTACTCAGGCTACCAGGCTTGTGCATCAAGCACCTTCACCCACTGAGCCATCTTGCGGAGCCCAGAACCTCTTTTCTTGATAAGTTGCCTTAGGTATTTCATTATAGCAATGTGAAGCTGACTAACACAAGTCCATTCATTCTGTTAATTCCTTAGGCGACCCGTAGAGGGCTGTGGGTGGAGCTCATTTGGTAGAGTGCTTGCTAGTAACGTGCACGAAGCTCTGGGTTCAATCTCCATCACGGCATAAAAGTGGCATACACCTGTACTCTGGCAGTGGATGAATGAGAATTGAGAGTTCAAGGCCAGCCTTCTTGGCTGCATGAGACCCTATCTTAAAAAAAAAAAATCCTATTTACTGTTTTGTGGGCTGTACCCTGGCACTAGAGGTGTCTGCCTCTGAACTGCCATACCTGGCTGCCGACCAGAATTAAAATTTGGCCTTTCAATTTACTACTTCATTCATTCACCAAGTACTTACTGAATACCTATTGTACAGCGGCCTCTGAGATGGGAATTCTTTTCATAAAAGCTTTTTCTCAAAGGACACATTTACAAGAGTTATTGAAATTAAAATGGAAAAGCAATGAGAAGGAGGAAAGTGTGTTCAGGCAGAGAGTTGATGCGACATGAAATTAGAAGCTTTGAGCTTCTTGGCAACCGGGGTAAAAAGGGAAATATATTGGACTGCAGAATTTCCACTATCTGGGAGAAAAAAGCATGTCACGTTCCCCCTTCACCCCCTAATAGAAACAGACCTTTCTACAGTCCGCGGCGCTTTGTCCAATCAGGCAAGCATCACACAAGGCATTGCTCGGGGGCTCTGCCGGCATAATGGACAAAGCCTCCAACTGCAGGTTTATAGCCGGTAGCCGTGATCTTCCTGTGGCCATTTCATGCGTCTGCCCTCAATAAAAGCCGAGGGCACGGTGATAAAGCCCAGACTCAAGGAAGGCGACCCTGCGACGGTCTAACCTGTGTAGTGCAGCCGTGGGGCTTTCCAGGGATTTAGCTGGCAAGGAGAGACGTTAGAATGCAGCTGGGAAGGCACGCGCTAGTGCCTCTCAAGTCCCGCCCACCCACTTCTCTTCCCCTGGTACCACCTTTAGGAGGGAACCCCCTCCCCCCCCCCACACGATTTTTCCCTGGCCTGCCCTCAGCCTGCCTCACCACCGAGTAGCCAGGGTTCTTTTCAAACGCTACAAGCCCCCAACGGTCTACCCGACATTCAACCCATATAGGTCTAAGCAGCATTTAGGGTGAGCTTGTTCTCAGCTTGGAATGGGAGCCGTTCTTTGAATTCTCTGTAACATGTATGGATCATGATTGCCAAAAAACAAAAACAAAAAAACGAACAAACAAACATAACGAGTGATTTTTACTTAAAAAAAAAAACAAAACTGGGCTAAGATCGATGCACAAATGTATTATGATCCTTGGTAGGGGTTGATCCCATTTGGTGTGTCTGGGGCTCATTGTGGCTTCCTTCATGTTTAAGTCTTGTAAGTGTGTTTTTTAATTAAAAAAAAAAAATACAAGAAAAAAAAAAGCCCCAAGCAGCATAAAAAAACAACTTCCTGCAGCCAGACACGCACCCAGCTTCCTGTGAGCCCTCCTAGCGTCTTTTGCTAGAATACACTTTCTTTCTTTGCCCTCCTTTCTTCCTTCCTTGTCTTCTTCCCTTCTTGTTTCCTCCCACCCCACTTATATTTTGAGACAAGCTCTCACTGTGTAGCCCAGGCTGTCCTCAAATTCTCAATCCTTCTGCCTCCATCTCCTAAGTGCTGGCATTACAAATGAGCACCATCACACCCAGAAATTCTTTCATTCCTTTTCCCAGTTTGATCCTTACCATATCTAGATGTCCAGTCAACTTTTATTACTGAGTAAAGGTGCTTTGGTTGTGGGATTGTTTTGAAATGCATATTGACTTTCCCCTGCTTCCCACTTCCCTCCCGTCTCTGAACCCCCTAATAGTAATGTTTGGGGACTCTGGCCTTCAGAAGTCAGGGTCTCAGAGGAATGCATGAGGTTTCCAAGTCCAGCGCTGAGACACGGCTGGACCTCAGTGGAGCCAAGACCTACCCTGGAGAGCAGTGAAGGCATGGCTGAGCAGTGCATGCACGTGGCCGTCACCCTGGAGACGCCCAGGCTAGGAGGTGAAGGAATAGTCACTAGTGAGCCCTCCATCAGGGCCGGAAAGACATGAGCTGCAGGTACCACATAGGCAAGAGTGAGGTTCTTCTCGGACGTTCCGGGTGAATAGAGAGTGTGGAGAATCCTTAGGCATTCCCTGAGCCCCGCCCCACCCCAATGTGTCCCTTGAAGTAGATGCAAGTTTGGGGAAAGGGCAAGAACTTGGAGAAATTTCAGCCATGATTGGGTCTGAACTTTCCTCCACTTCCAGTGGCATGAGCACCCAGAGTGGAAATTAAATAACAGTACAGAATAAAGGTCTACCTTGTACCTAGAGTTTTCAGGTGGAGACTTTTGCCAAATTGTCCTTGGATAGATGTTTGCTTCGTGCCCATAAAACTCCTTTCAAGGCTTCCCTGTCCTGTGGGCAAACCCGAGCTACCGGCTGAGGGCAGGTGATTTCCCTAGGCTTTGCCTGGACCTCTTCTGAAACAGTAGTTACAGCCTGCTAAATGGTCTTCCCACGGGGAAATCCTCCCCCACCGTGTGAGCAGAGAGAGTGCAGGGGTCCCCCATCAACAAACTCAGGGTTCCCTCAAAGCCTTCTGGGACACATTGTGCTCCGCGACAGCAACTTGATTTAGACCCACAATTCCACACCGTTGACCATGGCAAGAATGATCATGGCCCCAAAAACTTTTAGAGCAGTGATGACTGGTAGCTCCGTGGACTGGATCCTTCTAAGTAGCATTGCTCCCTAGGGGACCCTCAAGAGGAGTGAGCCATGAAATGCCCCCTCCCCCGAGGGGGGCGGTGGCGATAGAGAGGAGAAGCTCTGCCAAGGGAAGTTGTTTACCCGGGGCTGGGTGCGGGGGGTGGGGGGTGTTGCAGGTCTGTGCCCATGCCACAGTGGCCACAGTTTTGTCATGCCAGATCCTGTCAGGGCCTGAAGAGCAACAGAGGACCAGCAGGGCGAAAATGGCTTGGGCTTGGTGCAAAGACTGGCCCCTCTCTAAGCTGTGGTGTCCTCAGTTGGAATGTCCACTTCACAGGGTTGTAAGAAGGGCACTTGGGAAGCTCTCTGTGCCCTTCCCTGTCCCCCCACAGCACCTTTCATCCCACTTTATCAGCAGTAGGCTTTTCTAGTCTTCGTTGTCACCCATGGAAATCCCATTAGCCCATGAAAATGGTGTGATTCAATGCAATTAGGATAAAAAGGGACCCGGGGACAGTCACCAGCGGTAATATGGCAGCTGGAAGCAAGAGGCATTTTTACTAGTGGGGGACACTATGTGCTTCCCCAGGCTTGTTGATTCCGAGGCCAGTCAAAGGCCTCCCCGTCTGTCCTGAGGCTTTGTAAAACCACAGGACACATCCTGCCAGCAAACATTTACTATGCTCTTCCCAGGTGGCGTGAGGAGTCAGTATTAGCTGTTGGGCTATTCTCAACTCGTTTTGTTTTCCTTGTGTACACAGCAAGAAAGCCACTGCGAGGGAGGGTGACATCTCTTCTGTACCCCATCTTATTCAAGCCTCAGGACACTGCCTGGAGCAATTTTCACACCCATCAGAGCAAGACAGAAAAGACCCCAGCCTTCTAGAAGCTCCCCTCCCTTAGCCATCACTGGGCTCCGGTTTGGAATTCTGCAGGATTTCTCTCGCCTCTTTCTTTGTGTGCTTATTTGAGATAGCCTCATGTAGCCCAGACTGATCTCAAACTTGGTATGTAGCCGAGGGTGGCCTTGAATTTCTGATCCTCCTGCCTCCACCTCCCAAGGGCTGGGGTGACAGATCTACACTACCACTCTTATCTTACAAAGTGCTGGGGGTTGGGGTTATAGGTACCCTAGGCCACCACCTGCCCTACATCTTGTCCGTTTCTGAACACGGAGTGAAAAGAGCCATAGAACACGTCCCCTTTTGGTATGAGGTCTGTGCGTGTAGCGTGTATCTTGTAGGTTGTTCCTTCTTAATGGCTGACCCATGTTCTATGATGTGGGTAGAGCATCAGTTAGTTACCACCTCTGCAATTATTGGCCATTTGCCCTCATGTGCAGACCTGGAGGCTGGACTTCCTGACTATTTTATTCTCTTTCTGCCTTATCACAATGCCTCTCATTAAAAAATAAAATAAGCCGGGCGTGGTGGCGCACACCTTTAATCCCAGCTCTCGGGAGGCAGAAGCAGGCGGATTGCTGTGAGTTCGAGGCCACCCTGGTCTACAAAGTGAGTCCAGGATAGTCAAGGCTACACAGAGAAACCCTGTCTCAAAAAATAAAATAAAATAAAATAAAATAAAATAAAATAAAAGGATGGTACCAGCCCTTTATCACAATCTAGCCTAAGGATTGCTGGTGTAGGTTCGTGTCTTTTGGATGAAACTCAGGCTAGGTCAAAAGATACACTTGTTCTTAGCATCAATAGATGATTACCACCCCTGCCCCACCCTGCTCAACATATTTGTATAATTTAGATTCCTCCAGTACCATGTGAGAGCTCCCACCCCCTGCATGCTGTCAGTTAGTGTCTTACATTTCCACCACTCTTATGGACACAGAGTGGAACAGCACGATGGCAGAACTTTGTGTCTTTCTGATGACAAATGATGTCAAGTGTCCTTTCGTTTGTTCACTGTAAGCCACCATGCATGCTTTCATTGGACACTGAAGGCCTCCCCAACTGGCCTCTTGATTCTGCATTGAGCCTCTCTGATCCAGTCGGCCTGGGGTGGCCATGGCAATTGGGTCCTCCACTCTCCTGCTGCAAGCCCTCTCTGGGCCGGATCTTGACATGTCCCCAACCCCTCAGGGCTCTTGCCTACCTCTCCAGCTTTATTTAAGGCACTGCACACCAGCGCTCTGTCCTCTTTCGTGCACTGGAGTTCTTCCAAGTTGTTATCACGGGTAAACTCATGTCTCTCTTTTTCCTGGCATTCATCACATTCTGTAATTACACACTGCTATAGTTATTTGAGGTCTGCCTCTGCAACTAGCCTGGAATCTCCATGCACATGAGTTTTATGCTTTTCTCACTGTTGCCTCTCCGGTGCCTGCTCAGGTGTCCAACATATACTAGGACTCTGGTATATATTTTTGGTGCAAATAAATGTCTTTCATTTACACACTCAACTGAGGCTCTATAGGAGAAAGTGCCCTCAGGTGCAGGCCTGGAAGGCAGGTTTCTGGACTATTCCATGCTTTTTCAACCTATCAGCTCCCACCAGGACATCAGCTCCAGGAGGGCAGAGATAGCGCCCATTTCACTGGCCCAGGCACTCAACACAGTGCCTGGAATCTTGGAGATAGTTAACATTGGGTAAACTAAGGGACAATTAAGGGACCAAGAGTTTGGGTGGCTGGCTGAGTTCTTGCTTAACATACACAATGCCCCTCCCCTGGGTGTGACCTCCTCCCGGTGCCCTGGACCAGAAAAAAAAAAAAATCAAATGAGCTGATAGTTAACTCTTGGTTGAGTTGAAGCCTTGTGAGCCTAAACCAGGATAATGAAAATTCTCAGCTCCTGCTGAAAAGTGATATTTTAAGATCTTCTACGTGGGTGTTTGCCTTATGCCGGGATTTTTGGAGACTGGTCAGTGCTGCAGTTGGAAAGCTGGTGTCTGTCCCAGGTTAGTGGCAAGCCCTGGAACCCCATCATCCGAACTTCTTGGCGAGTCTGAGCAGAACGGCCTTCACGTGCCCTTTTAGGATAAAGTTAGCTCGCCTCACGAGGCCCGGAAAGAGGAGGATGCTCAGGGAACCTACCAGAGAGAATTAGAACTTTGCTCATGGTTGGCAAGCAAATCGATGCCGCTCACTGCAAACGAGTCTTATTTGTCCACCATCAAGTCTTATCTGCAGCTTCTGCCACCATACGGCTTGGCAGCGGATGGCTTCCAGGGATGGCGGCTCCGTGGAAGTAATAAAGCGGCGCTTCTGTTCCAATTGTCTCCTGTTGAGACCTCTTGGTAATTCAGATTGATGGTCCCGTAGCCCAGCGCAGGGACTGAGCGAGCGAGGCTTGTCTAGGCCGGGACTTTTATTGCTGTTAGAGAAACTGAAGAAAGTACACAGTAGGATGAGCCCCGGGCCATCCAAGGACTCTTTCCTTCCCAGCCAGGGGCCAAGGCCTGGGTGTGGGTGAGCCGTGGAAGCCAGGAACCACGCTCTGGACTCCTGGGTCAGTGCTAAGTCCCTAGGAATAGGCCTGTGGCGGGCTTTCCAGCCTCAGAAGTTCTAGGGGGTTCCTGCAGCGGCAATGGATTATCCGTTTCCTCTGGCTGGTCCAACTAGGAGTCACAAGTGTTCCCAGGGTGGGGCCCTATACCTTTCCTGTGGCGGGGTGTGGGAGGTGTTAGGCTCAGTATCGCCTCCTCTCTGTGATAATTATTAGTTTGTTTCAATGAGTAAGGTAAATCATATTCTGGAGTGTCTGGACCTGACAGGACGGTGTCTCCCCTCCTCCAGCAAGCTGCGCACAGCCCTGTCCAAAGTCCTATGTTTAAAGGGCCAAGCCCCCACCCCTAGGACTGAGGCCAGTCTTCTAGTCTCTCATCCCCTTTCCTTTCTGCTGATGTGAATAAAAAAACAAAAAACAAAAACAAAAAAAACAACCCACTCTCCTCCTGGCCCCGGCTCCTCTCTCTCCACTTCCCCCATCTCCATCCCTTCAGACCCATCTACCCCTCAACCCCATCTGACTGCCAATTGAAAAAGGCCGGAAAATAATGCGAAATAATATAGTTTATCACCCAGAGGCTGCTGACAGGCAGTGTGGCCACCTCTGAAAACAGGCAGGGAGGAAGGGAGGGCGAGGAAATTATAGGCTGCACAAAGGAGAAAAAGTTAAAGTGAGCGCTCCATAAAAGAAAGTGGAACTATTATGCCGCAAAATGCCAACTCATTACAAAGCGCCCAAAGAAGAGAGAAATACGGCGCTGCCTGTAATAGCAGTTTACAAGGCAACATTGTATAGCAACAGAAGAGACGCTGCTATAATTTGCTCTAACAACTCCAATTATCCCTTTTATTGATTTGGCAACACATTTAATAGGAGTAGCCACACCTCTTCTGTTACAAATCATTAAAGGTGTTGAACGGTGTAATTTTAAAATTGTCCTCCTACAGTTGTCAGTATGACAGCATAATTCTCCCTGATTTCGGCTATGTAAACACCCAGGCACAGTCCTTTCCCCTTTACAAGGCCAGAGATGTTGTCAGCCTGGTGTTTTTGTGCAGAAACATCCATTTAATGTGTGTCTTTTTTTCCCCCCAAGCTGTAATTGCACTACTGTTTGGTTTAGTGCAGTTTTTCCCCCCTCTCTCTCTTCCTCTTCTTTCTTTCACTTCACTCTCTTCTCTCGTCTTGCAACTAGCAGGTACATGCGATGGGGAAGTGGAAAGCCTGGAAATAAACAGGCTGTTTGGCCCTCAATTTCTTCCTTTGTAGCGTTAATTGCTACTTAAGCCTGGGCCCTGCACTTAACATGCTGGGGGCAGACCAGGAGAGGGCTCCCCAAACACCCCCTGCCCCCCCCCCCCCGCCGTCCCCCCCTCCCGCCCCCTCCGCCCCTCCCCCCCGCCCGCAGCGGCTCAAGGTGCGCATGCGCTCTAGGCTGTGGCACTCAAAAGAGCCAGGCACTCCAGTTGGGTCTGGTGGGACTAACGGGGACAGGTTGTCAGGCACCAGGGAGAGGCTCAGGTGTAGAGAGACCTTCTGAGAGCTCTGCTCTGGCTCAGCCTTCCCTGCCTCATCCTCCCCAGTCTGCTAGCTCCTTACGGGATTTTTTTTTTTTCCTGGCTGTGGACAGATACATCCAGACTGGAGGGAACCGGCCTGGGAAAGGAGGCTGAGGAAAGCTCGTGACCCTGGGCCATGTAGGGGAAAGGGATGAGCAGAGCCGAGGCAGCTGTGTTGAGATGGGACTTGGGTGTCTGCCCCTGGGTTGTTTAGTTGGGGTCTGGATTGTGTGGCATGTCCGAGTCAAGTTCATGACCCTTCCGCCTATGCCCTCAAGACCACACAGACCTCCTAATCCCACACTCCAATTGGAAGTCTTGGCAGATCCCGCACGCAGCCTTTTCCTCTAAGTGATGTGGTGCAGGAAGGCTCCTGTAGACAAGTCCAGCTGGCCAGGGTGCCGGGCAGGGGGTCAGAATGGAGCCGGCATCCTGTAGTACCTGCTCTTTGCTTTCATGACTCAGTTTGACCCCCTGGAATTGGATCTAAGCTGCAGCGGAAGGAATTTAAGTTAGATCCGAAGAGTTGGCGCCCTGAGGACTGCGCGCCCCCAGCTTAGCAGACTGAGGACTCTCCTGAGACCAGAAGAGAGCCTTACTGTGCTCTGGTTGGGGCAGGGACTGCATAGTTGTCCTTGAAGGCACCTGCTCTCTCTGCCCATTTCTACTGTAGTTGAGCCCTTGACCTTGGCTCCCAGGACAAATGCTCCGACACACCTGCAGACCTGTTTGCCTTTAGTAGAGCCTGGCTCTTTCCTCCTTGAACCTGTGGCACAAGGAGAAGGTGTCAGTTACTGCACCTCTACAGAGGAAAGCTAGGGTCTGCCTCCAGTCCCTCCAGCCTTCCTGGAAAGGTGTTGGCTTTTCTGTGTCTTAGCCACTTGCAGGGGTGGGGGTAGAGGGGTGGGGGTTGGGAGGACAGTCCACACCAAACCAAAGGGCCTCTAGTGGATACTAGCCAAACAGACGGCCACTGAGCTCCAGCCCTGTTTTCTTGCTCTGTCTGGTTGTCTTTAGCTCTGTTCATCAGCCTGGGTGTCTGTCTCTGCTGGGTGCCACATGGCTCTCCAGGTCTGCTGGTCTCAGCTTGCCTCCAGTGTGTAGATTTGTGTCAGGGGGTGGTGGTAGCGAGCTAGCTTCCAAACCTGCCCCTCTCCCCACATGGGCAAGCGTCTCCCAGACTTCATTACAGGCTGCGAGTGCCCGAGACAGATCACCTCTTTCTCAGCTGAGGCTGGGGGTGAGCTGTGGCCCTCTCCATCTCTTCCTCTCACTGTGACCCCAATCACAGCACCTGCCCTTGTCTAATTGGCCAGTGTCAGCGGACGGGGGAAGGGAAGGCTGATGTCCAAGGAGGAAATCCCATTAGGGGAGCGTGAGCCAAGTTATTAGTGGTTTGGATGTAATTGGGGTTGGTGAATAATCTCAGCAGAGTCATCACCTATTTATGGTGCCCCCAACTGTGTGACCTTGGCTGAAGTGCTTCACCTCTCTGATGAAGTAAGACCTCCGTGTCTGGCAAGCATCTCTGGATTTTTGGGGATTGGAATCTTCATGAACTCTGACCCGCGCCTCACCCCCACCCCATCCCCATCCCAGTGGGGTTCACGCAGATTTCGTCTCACTTGTAGAACTGCATGA
The DNA here is from genome assembly GCF_964271855.1 of Acomys minous. Lineage (NCBI taxonomy): Eukaryota > Metazoa > Chordata > Mammalia > Rodentia > Muridae > Acomys > Acomys minous. Next base: position 77,478,551 of record NC_140493.1, on the reverse strand, counting down.
ATTCGTCCCAAGTTCTATACTCCTTGAAGCCAGCTCCTACCTACCTCCCACCCCCACCCCCACCCCCGGCTGAGTATCTTGCATATAGTGGGTCATGTATGAGTCTTATGAATGGCTGACTGAATGATTATTGGACGTGATTGATGACAAGCGCGTAGTAGTCCAAGGCCCTCTGCTTAGACAGTACAGAATTGCTTGGGGGAGAAGCCCTAGCCACCTGCTAGATTCTGAGCTTCAGTGAGCACCTGCACATCCTCAGTAGCAATGCGCAGGACAAAGGCTCCCACAGACAGATTGGGTGAGGTCTGGGGCTGTATGGTCAGTAGATCTTCACCTCAGGGTGGGACACGTACTTGAATCTTTACATATGTGTTTTTGTTTGTTTTGAGACAGGATCTCACTATGGTACCCCTGACTGGCCTGGAGCTCACTATGTAGTGAGGCTGGCCACCAGCTCACAGAGATCCACCTGCCTCTGCCTCCTGTGTGCTGGGGACTAAAACAGTGTGCCACTCTGCCTGGACTTAATATGTATTTTGTTGTTGTTGTTGTTTTGTCCTTAGAGAAAAGATACTCAGTCCCATGGGTCTCAGAGGGAAAGGTTGGGTGGGTTTGGGGCTGAAGCTGGGAGTGGAGATCAGTACATAGGGTAAACCTTACGCATTCTTGTGCTTCGTGGGCTTTTAGCTCCCCCTCTTCTGAAATCTCTTCCCAGAACATACAAAGACAAATCCCAGGCACTCAGAAAGCACTTGTTGAACAAATGAATGAATAAAACGAAACTTCTTGGAAGTGAAAGACAGAAGATGCCAAGCTGGGCTGTTCAGTGGAATTACCCAGGATATCTCTCTCTCTCTCTCTCTCTCTCTCTCTCTCTCTCTCTCTCTCTCTCTCAGATTTATTTATCATGTATACAACTTTCTGCCTGCATGTGTGTGATTGCCTACCAGAAGAGGGCACTAGATCTCATTATAGATGGTTGTGAGCCACCATGTAGTTGCTGGGAATTGAACTCAGGACCTCTGGAAGAGCAGTCTTAACCTCTGAGCCATCTCGCCAGCCCTTACCCAGGATCCCTTAGACCTCTATTTTCCTGCCCCTCACATGCAAAGTCAAGGTTTGCTCACACATATACTGATTTAGAATCTCCCACCTTGGGCTTACCCGTGTGATTCTAACATGTGGGCAAGCTGGGATGCCCTTGGCTTAGGATGCGCCCAAGATGATATATGTTTAAGGTGTATATTTGGAGAGGTTTTGGGGCGGGGGGACGGCTCAGTTGGTGGAGTGCTTGCCTAGCATGGTTGGTACTTGGGTTTGATCCCCAATATTGCGTCAAAATAAACCGAAATTCAGATGTTGGAGCTTATACCTGTAATCATTACCTGAAACTAGGTGATAGAAGCGGGAAGGTCAAAAGTTCAAGGCCATCCTTGGTGTGGTGGTTTGAAGGAAAATGGCCCCCATAGGCTCATATATTTGAATACTTGTTTCCCAGTTGGTGGACCAGTTTGGGAAGGATTAGGAGGTGTGGCCCTGTTAGAGAAGGTGTGTCCCTGAGGGTGGACCTTGAGGTTTCCAAAGCCCACACCATTCCCAGTTAGCTTTCTCTGCCTAGTGCTTATGAAGTTAGATGTAAGCTCTCAGCTACTGCTCTGGCATCATGGCCGCTTGCTTACTGCCAAGCTCTGGACCAGGACGGCCATGGACTCCAACCCTCTGAGGCTGTAAACCCCTAACAAACTCTTCTGTAAGTTGCTTTGGTCATGAGGTCTTATCATAGGAGTAGAAAAGTCACTAAGACACTTGGCTACCTAGGAAGTTTGAGGTCAGCTTCCTGAGAACTTGATGCGAGAGAGAGAGAGAGAGAGAGAGAGAGAGAGAGAGAGAGAGAGAGAGAGAAGAACACAAAGAAAGAAAAAGAAAAGTGTGGGATACACTAGCCACATGCCTTTGATCCCAGTACTTGGAAGGCAGAGTTTTGGGAGTTTGAGGGCAGCCTGGTCTACATAATGAGTTCCAGGCCAACCAGGGCTACACAGTGAAGTTTGTTTTGTCTTGAATCTATGTTTGAAAAGAACGGGTATCAAGCAAGGTGTGGTGATTCTTGCCTATGATCCCAGCATTTAGGAGACAGAGAGAGGACAGTTATGAGTACAAGGGCATGAAAGGCTACGCAGTGAGTTCGAGGTCAGCCTGGCCTAAATGAGACCTTGCCCCCACCAAAAAAAGTAATGACTGAAGCCAGATATGGTGGCGCACACCTTTAATTTCAGCACTCAGGAGGCAGAGGCTAGTATATCTCTCTGAGTTCAAGGCCAGCCTGGTCTACAGAGTGAGTTCCAGGACAGCCAGGGCTACACAGAGAAAACCTGTCTTGAAAAACAAAACAAAAGGAGTGACTGGTATCTGACTATAAATGCTGAACATCAAACTTAGCACCACCTATAAAAATGTTCATGTTCATACCTTTGCTTTGCTTTTATGTCTCTTGGTACCCATGGGGAATGTTTTCAGAGGGACATGGTAAGGGAGGTGAAAGGACACAGGTGAGCATGAGTTGGAAGGGGAAGTGGGGGAGAGTGCGGCCCCCATTGAAGGTGTGAAGCATAGAGCCTCTCTACAAAGCCATAGAAACAGCCAGCTGGTTGCTGCATCCTCTTCCTTTGGCAGAACTCTACCTCCATGGGGGTCTCCACACTCCCTACTCTCCAGCCTCGGGAGGTGGAGGGGAGCTACAAGGGAGGGGGGTGGGAAGCAGCTGTCTCCCTCATGAGATGGTCAGGCCAGCTTCTCTTCCCATGGAGTCAAGGGCAACGGTAGGATGAATAACTAAAAAAGAAAAACAAGTTGAGATCTTCTCTTGGGAGCATCCTTGGGTTATGCCTGCTGGTCTTGTCATCACAAGGCATGACTTCTATGTAGTGGGGCCAGCAACTTGCTAGGTCCCTACTATGTGCTATCTCAGACTCCTCAGTCATTTTCATTTTGCACACGAGGACCTGGTGATCAGAAAAATGGACCTACTCAAATTTACACAGCCAACAAGAAGGAGCTGGCAGGTGAGCCCAGTTCACATGGCTCCGGGCTTCTGATTCCTGCCTGCCTCCCATACCTTCCTGGGAAGGATGCTCACCTAGGGCTTTAAGGTTTCATTGTGATGTGATTATGGCTGTGCCAGAGCTGAGATGCAACCAGTGGAGCCTCTGCTTTGATTCTTCCCAGTAACTCAGGGTCTCCAGCTGGTGGAGGCCGTGGAGAGAAAGACCAACCCTCTGGACCATCCTCCGTCCTGATCTCCCATCCTTCCATTTGCTCCTTCCGCATCCTGTTTCTCAGTGTGTGTCTCTCATATCTACCCTCTTCCTGGCCTTAACTTCATTTCTTCGCCCAGACTGTCATCTAACAACTCACTCAGCCAGCAGTCAGCAGGCTATGCCAGGCTTTCTACTGGACGTGGTGCCCCCAGAAGTGAGGAAGTGAGAAGTTGAGAGCTCGGGAGCAAGAGAGGGCAGTAAACTCAAGGCTGATACTCAGGCGTAGTCACCCCACAGACAGCGGGAAGAAGGGAGAGGCCAGCTTCCAAATTGGCCCTAAGAAAACTCGTTTTGTTTTCCACATTTCATGTGACAAGGGGACAGCTGGGATGGCTACAGATGGCCACAGTGTGGGGGTACAGTATACACTTAGGGACACTGCCCAGGCTTGAGGGTCTCCCCTTCAACTCTCTTGCTAAGGGTCCCTGAGGCAGGCTTCTTTAATCTGGTGAATTTTCAGTTTTCTCAAAATGATCTGATCTTGCAAAAAGGCTCCCTTTCTAGGCAGTGTTCTTTCAAAGAGAGAGAGAGAGAGAGAGAGAGAGAGAGAGAGAGAGAGAGAGAGAGAGAGAAGAGAGGAGAGAGAGAGGGAGAGCGCTCTTATGCATCTGCCTTTCTCCCACTGATGACAGCTGGAGGCTGCAGAGCTGAAGGCTCCATTCTTAGCAGGGAGCCCTGCGCTTGTCCCAACAGGGACCATGGCCATTGCGACCCTGGAAGCTTGCTGTCTGAGGGAAATAGAGGATGTGTTGCTTTTGTATGGTTTGAACCCACTCTCAGGAGAAGAGGCAACACACAGGAGAGGAGTGAGAGGAGGCCTTGACAAGGCAGCCCCAAGGAAAGATGCTTCCTATGAGCAGACAACTACCACCTCCCAGGAAGACAGGAACAAAGCCCTGACCCCAATACCTAAACCTTTAGTCCTTAGGTAGGCTGGGCCAAGCCCTGTCTGGGCTGCGCGTCTTCCCTGCCGGGCTGGTAAGGGGGACACTATTAAGATCTCAAGGGTCAAGAGACTAAGCCAGCAGCGGCAAAGTTGGTGTCAGCCCTTTTTTCTCTCTCTCTCTCTCTCTCTCTCTTTCTCCATCATCACCCTCAGCCCCAACCTCTTCTCATCCCGCTCCTCCTCCCTTTTCCATTTGGAAGGAGGCTTGCTGCCTTTGTATTTTAACTGTAGCAAAAAGATTAAATTGTTTACGAGCCGGGAGCCTCGGCTGGCTGGATGAGCCGGAAGAGACAAAGATAGACATTCTAATTCTCCCCTGTTCTCTGGGCCTCTGTCCCCCTGGCTTCTGCTAATTCTTTTATCTGCCCCCAACACTCCAGGCATTATGTGCATTCATAAAAAAAAAAAAAGGTGGGGGGGGGGATGGAGAGAGCCCTCGCCGAAGCCTGCAAAATTACTGTTCTCTGCGCAGCTTCTCCGATAGCAATCTCTTGAATGCTGATTACTTTACCCCCTCTCCTGTGCCCCCTCCCCCCTTCCCCAGCACCCAACATAAGTTGGTCTTTAACCCTTTATCTTTAGCAAGCAGAAAGACATGGAAAACATCTCACTCAGTGGGTGGAAAAAAAAAAAAAGAAAGAAAGAAAGGGTGTGTGTGTGTGTGTGTGTGTGTGTGTGTGTGTGTGTATGGGGGGAAAAACTAGCACAGAAAAGAATTACTGTTATCGTCCTACCAGAAGAGGGACAGCAGAGATAAGGGAAGCCAGAAGAATTAAAAGAAACGTAGCGTTGGGGGCTCTAAATTCACGCCGAAGCTGGTTGTATTTGTCTGTCACGGGGGTTCATAATTTTCCGAGGTTGTTTTGATAGACTTATTGTGCGGACTGCATAGAAAACTCATCAGCATTTGTTGCCTGTGAGCATTATTGTCAGAGGTAACTGCGTGTCTGTAGACTGGGAGAGATAATGGCTGAAGTCGAAAGCAGATAAAGCCAGGCTCTTCTCATTAAGGACTATCTGGGCCTCCACAGACCGGCTGGGATTGAGTGACTGGGGCCTGGTGTGGGGCATACATTATGCCCACAGAAGCAGGAGCAGAAGGCAGCCTCATTCCGCCGGCAGCCTGGTGCACGGTGGCCCCTGATGAATAGTCCGACAAGGGCGCTGTGTGGCCAGGGCACCCTGGCTAGGCTTTTGGAAGGAGTCTGCGGCAATTGTGAGGGTGGGTGCGAGCAGGGGCTTCCCTTCCGGTTGCTGCACTCCAGGGGTTTGTGGCAGGGCCACATCAGGAGGTGGTGACAGTGAGGGCGGGCTTTGGATCCATTCTGACCTTGTTACAGATGAGGAAATTGAGGTGCAAAGAAAGGACTAGTAGGCCCACTTAAGGGAGGGCAGAGTGGGGTCCTATGAGATCCTGGGGTCTTCAAATGGGTCTTGCGGATGTGCTGCCCTGGGGTTGCTGAGAAATGCCAGTAAAACAAGTTCCAGAACACCATCCACATGAGGGAGTGAGGGGGGTCATTGGAGCACCTGGGACCCGGGCTCTGCCTCTCTCTCTCCCTTTAGCACTCTTTTAAAACTTTTTATTACCCTTACTTGTGTGTGTGTGTGTGTGTGTGTGTGTGTGTGTACACATGCAAGCATGTATATATGTGTCTGCACGTGTATGCTTATACATGTATATGCACACGCCACAGCATGTGTGTGAGAGAACAGAAGCCAAGTTGTTGGAGTTTGGGGAGTTTTTTTCACTTTTGGCTGGAGGTGGGGCAGTATGTGAGGAGGGCTGAGACAGGGTTTTACAATGTAGCAAATTACCCTTCAACTTGTTATGTACCACGTGTGGGTCAGAAGTTTACAATCCTATCCCAGCCTCCTCCTGACTGCTAGGATTACTGTCATGTACCTTGACCCTCAGTCACCATGAAGAGGCAGGTACTTGGACCACTGTAGCCAGACAGGTGGGAAAGCTAGGTGCAGACCATCGGACCATCTTCCTCTCTGTTGCCCAGGATACCCTACCCTTCTGTCCTGCCTCTTACCCTAAATTAAGCTACCTGAAGGAAAAAGGTGAATGGGCAGAGAGTGTCACTGCGTTCCGAAGGCAAACTCCAACGTGAGGCAGGGAAAACAAGCCACTGAGCGGAAGTAGGGCCAGGCGTGGTCCCTTTGTGGATGAGGCTGCGACTCCACTTCATAGAGAGGCTACCTGGAGTCTTGTGGGCACAAGGCCTGCACAGACTGTGTTCAGTAACCCACCACTCTCTTTACAGGGAATGTTCCTTAGGGCCTCTTAGGTTCAGCGCTCCCTTGTTCATCTAACTCCGTAGCCCTCAGCCTTCCTAATGCTGTGGCACTTTAATATCGTTCCTCCTCTTGTAGTGACCCCCAAAAGTAAATTTATTTTGTTGTTACATCATAACTGTAATTTTGCTACTGTTAGGAATGGTAATGTAAATAACTTTGGAGAGAGATGTTTGCCAAGGGGGGGGGGGCGTAGTCTCAACCCACAGGCTGAAAAACTGCTGATCTGAAAACTCGAGGTGGGGGGTGGTGTGGGGGGCTCCAGGGAGTGGTGTCTAAGTTGTAAATGGATGTTTTAGTTTGGACCTTGTGCTCACAAAGATGGGGCCTCAGCACTGTGGGACATCTTCTTGGGTTGCCTTGCAAGAAACTGAGGCCCAGGGAGGAAGGGTCATGTGCAGGCACAGCTGGACTTTAAAATGCTGTCTACCCAGCTGCAGGGAGGCCCTTTCCTTCGCAGCAACCTGCCTATCAGGCTGATGTGGCCTGGGAGGCTGCTGGGCAGGAGAGAGCACTGGTCCATGCAGCACGGAGGGTGAGAGGTTCCAAAGTCTTGCCACTGGCCTAGGAGGCCCTAACCTCACAGCTGAGGCCGATCTGGTCTGCAGCTTTCTCAAAAGTGCCTTGGCCAAAGCCCAGTGTGGTGGCGCACACTTGTAATCCCAGCACTCAGGAGGCAGAGACAGATGAATCTCTGAGTTTGAGACCAGCTTGGTCTACAAAGTAAGACCATGACAGTCAAGGCTACATAAAGAAACCCTGTCTTGAAAAACAAAACAAAGGAAGTGCTTTGGCCAGCCAAGGCAATGAGAGTGCCCTTAGCCAGCAAGGGATCTCCTGTATTTGAATTTATGGAAGTATCACCAGCTTGGGAATTTATTGATGAGGAGGAAGTCAGGGTAGAAGAGCACCCCACACATACTAGGGACTATATGGAAGGTCTCCCTGGGGGTCACACACACCCTACACACACACACACACACACACACACACACACACACACACACACACACACCACACACATATACCACATACACACACCACAAACACACACCATACACACATACCACACACATACACACACACTACAAACACACATATACACACACATACCACACACACACACACACCACACATACCACACACACACACACCACACATACACACACCACAAACACACACCACACACACATACACACACACACCACAAACACACACCACACACACATACCACACACATACACACACATACACACACACCACAAACACACACCACACACACATACCACACACATACACACACACTACAAACACACATACACACACATACCACACACACCACACACACACACCACACATATACACACCACAAACACACCACACACACATACCACACACATACATACACACCCACACACCACACCCACACCCCACAAATACACCACACACATACACATAACACACACACACACACACACACACACACACACACACACACACACACACTCCCCATTTCTCCCTCCTGTTACCACCAGCTCTGTGCAGAGACACCTGATGGCAGTGTTTGGTAGGGGAAGCAGAGGAAAGAGCACAGATGACTCTGGAAAGCCTGTAGCCCGTGGTTTTAGAATTACATCTCCCCGGCTAGATGTCTGGCTTTGGCAGCCCAGGCTCATGATTTCCCTCAACCCAGTTTTCTAATCCATAAAATAGGGACTGACTATTTTAGCCTCAGAATTCCCGCCTGTGACAATCACCCAAGGCTGATGCAGAAAACCTGGCAAGCTGGAGTCTTTCCTGGTGTCTCCACCTCAGGTCTAGACAGCCCTGGCCCTAGTCACTCATTTTCTTCCCTGCGTCCCAGCAGAACCTCTCTCCTTACTTTTGTGGCTGATGACATGGGTCCTGGCTCCCCTCCCCGGAAGAACACTTGACGTTTGCCCTCTCCCCTGCTCTTGACCAACAGTAGGTGCCAGCCTGGCCTTGCTTTGGCCAATCTTCCTTCATGTCACCTACCCTGGAACATGGACAGTCGTCTGTCCTCTTGGCCCTTCTGGTTTTTCAGCTCACTCTGGTCCCCCTGTCTATATTATTTCAGTCCTGCCTCTGTCAGAGAGCTAAGGGGATGAGAGGCTGACCCTGGGAGGTCCCAGGCTCACTTTGCAGCTGAGGGTAGGTGGAAGGGTGGGCTCAGGCCATCCAGGAGGCCATTTGTCTCTGTATGGGGGCTACGGCAAGACCAGCTCAGCTCCTGAGGATAGGTGTGGCTGAAAGCAGGGAGATGTGGCTGAACCCTGGCCAATTGGCTGTGTGGCTGTGTGCAGGGTGCTGTTCCCTCCTGGGCCTCAGATGCTTAACCAATCATGAGAGAAGATCCATAAATAAGGCCTGTTCTGTTCCTTACCAAGGGTCTGTCCCACGCAAAGGTCTGAGATGTCGCCTTGGTGGCGATGAAGGGGGCATCAGGAAAACCTTGCTTAGGCAACTCCACCCCCACCCCCACCCCCCCCAAGGCTCAGGGACACTTACCACACTTTCTGAAGGATTTACAATGGGCTGCATTCATTTGCATGACAAAATTGGCTCGGGCATCCAAGTGTTGCAGGACTAGTGTAACAGTGCGAAGAACAAGCAGCCCGGAAGACGGTTAGTGCCGACAAGGAGCAGATCACTGCCCACCCGCTGCCAACCACCCCTCTGCAGGAGCATGGTGGGATGCCCGGGGTGTGTGTGTGTGTGTGTGTGTGTGTGTGTGTGTGTGTGTGTGTGTGTGTGTTGGTGGCAGCCTGCCAGAGATGTGGGTGGAATCCTGCTTCTGCTGTTTTTTTTCTCTGTGAGGTTAGAAGACCTTTACTGTTTCAGAACACCTCCTCGCTTGCCTTAGTCCATAGGTTCCCTCTTGGGACTTGATAACACAGGACTTCCAGAACCGCTCTCTGTACGCCCGTCTATTCTCTCACTCGCCCATCCACAGATCTGTCATCAATCCACCACCCTGACATCCATTCAGCCACCGGCTCGCCAGTCCACTCACCCATTCATCTGTCTCCCTGCCCACCAACCCCACCTACTCGCCTCAGACGCATCCTTTTACCAGACTCTCTGCCCACCCATGCAGTCATTCCGTCTCCCGTATCCCCACCCATCCAACAGCCTGCTCATTAATTTACCCCTGTACCCTTCCATCCAGCTAGCGGAAACACACTGGACATGTCTGATGTACTGGTGCAGGGCCAGGTGTGCGTCTGTGTGTGCGGCAGGCAGCTTCCTCGTCTATAGAGATCACAGGGTGTTACCTCTCAGGGTTGACTCTGGTCCAGACGAGCGCTGTGAGGGTGCTTCCTGCAGTTTCTCCTGTTAGGCAGCAAGGGAGTGTGTGGGTCAGTAAAGCATAAGTGATTGCACCCAGAGAAATCACAGTTGTACAAGGACTGGTACTGTGGTCCCATGTAGCCTGTGCCATGTAGTGGGGAAGTGTGTGGGCCCATCCCTCTCCTTGTTCCTCACGGTGAGGAAGCTGAGGCCTGGGAAGGTTAGAGGATTGCCAAAGGACACATTGCAGCACAGGCAGGAAGACTGAGGACTGAGCCTCCCAGTATGAGAACTTTGCAGAGGCTTGGACCTTGCTTTTATCCCCCTTTCTTTAAAAAAAAAAAAATTTAATTTATGTATAATAATATATGGGAGTGCCCTATCTGCATGTACACCTGCAGGCCAGAAGAAGGCATCAATTCGCATTATAGATGATTGTGAGCCACCATGTGGTTGAAGGGAACTGAACTCAGGACCTCTGGGAGAGCAGCCAGTGCTCTTAACCCCTGAGCCATCTCTCCAGCGCTGGACCTCACTTTCTTACTATCTTTCTGCCACAAACTGCCTAGCTCCGTGTGTGTGTGTGTGTGTGTGTGTGTGTGTGTGTGTGTGTGTGTGTGTGTGTGTGAGGCCAAGACACACAGCTCCTGGAGGGAAATGCCGTCAACTTCAAGGGGCCTCACCAGAGTCCTGGGCTGTCCTGAGCCCCTCAGGACATTGGTGAGTCTGTGCAGGCCCTGTGATGCCGGACAGCTCAGGGGATAGTGTAAGGAGGAGACACCACTTCACTTTGGACTGAGGCCTGAGTTTTAAAAAGCATTTTCTTGGCTGTGCTGTGGGAAGCACTAAGGATGTTTCCTCCAGATGCACCTGGGGGCTGCTGGCGCCCAGGGTAGAAACGGCTTCGTATGGTCCCACGTGGTTGGGCAGGGGTCAGGGTCTAGCACGGATGCCACAGGGAAACACAGTTGGTTCCTTCTCATTATGGTGGCCAGTTCCTTACTCTGTGACCACTGTTCCTGGTGGCAACTCCATGTCATTAAAGGTACTAAGAGCCTGGCAAAATTGGCATCTATGGAGGTGAGAGGTAAAGAGGGTTGGAGGAAGAATGAGAGATTTGAGCAAGCCTTGTGCAGTGGAAAGATGGAGGCCTTTAGAACATTCTAGGCCCGTGTATGAATCCAGGTGCTGGCTATTCCACTCCGTCTGACCGCAGGGGAGCCACCAGACATCTCAGAGGCTGCTCTGGAAATCCATAGGAACAAAAACCTCCTTCATAACATTTTTATTTAATTTTTTTTCCTTTCAAAATGTTTTTGACTGTGAAGGCAAAACCAACCTGGGCTACATAGTAAGACCCTCTCAAACCAGAACAAAAACAGGAAAACGGTTCAATTCTAAATTGAAAATTAAATCATAATTGTCAATACCTGTCGCATGACTGGTAGGTATTCCTCACAGCAAAGTCATGAGGCAGGCTCTTCCATTTTTTAAAAAAATAACCTTTCATCTTGGAACAGTTTTAGATTTTAGGAAAATTGCAAACAGAGCTGAAGACTCCCATCTCCTGTCTGTTACATCTTGTGCTGTCATGGTACATCTGTCGAAACTAAGACACCAACCTTGCCACATTAGGTTCTTTATCTCTTTGACACACCCAGTCCTGAATGGGGCTTTGAAGGACCTGAGTTTGATTCCCAGCACCCACCCCTGGGAGCTCACAGCCGCCTGTAACTGCAGCTCCAGGGGATCTGACGCCTTCTGTCCTCACTCATATGCGGAAATATACATGTAATAATAAATAAATAAATAAAACATTTAAAAGAGAATGCTGAGTGAATGTGGATGCTTTCCCCATTCTAGAAAACCTGGGCCTCAGCCTCAGCCTCTGACCTATGTCCCACTGCCAGCCAGGGTCATAGGTGGAAGTATCATCAAAGGGGCAAAGAGCAGCTCTCATCAGTGCTTACCAGCTGCACACAGTAGGCACTCAGCCAGGATCTGCTAAATAGACGAACCAACGGGAATAAACAAAAGCGGATGAGCGAAACAGAGAAGTTTGCGCAGGAGGTTTAACTCAGACTCCTGCAGGAGCCTCTCCAAATCCAGAACTCCGCGATCCGAAAGGGAGCAGCCTCTCACCAGGCTTCCTGCCTCTACTGAGTGAGTGAGTAACCGTTAACTCCAGTCTGTGTCCCAAACGCAGTAGGCGCTCGGTGGATGACGTCAGCATTGATGTCTCTACCCATGTTTCCCTTTGTCTCTAGTTTACTTCCATTTATTAAACTTTTATTTTGCCAGTGTGTGTGTGTGTGTGTGGTTTTTTTTCCCCAAAGCCATCTCAAATCCTTGAGGGGTATACGCATGTGTGTGTGTGTGTGTGTGTGTGTGTGTGTGTGTGTGTGTGTGTGTGTATTTGTGCATGTGCCGGTATGTTTGTGTATGTGGGTGTGCGAATGGTGGTACTTATGATCCACCACTGATGTAGCAGGACACGTAGGGAGGGGTCCTCACCCCCTGGTTGCCCGAGGCCCTCCTTTAGGCTTCCCCTTCTGGAGAAGTCCTGTGCTCCTTGCTTTGTTTAGCTGACAAGGTGCAGAATTCCTACAGGGTCCTGAGCCCCCTTCTGGCCATGTGCTGGTTAAATACCTGGCCTGTGCTGTCAGACAGATTGAAGGCTTAGCCAGGTACCCAGCCTGAGCCTTTAGGCATACAGTAAGAGTCTCCTGGGGCCAGGCTCAGGACCTCCTCCCTAATTCTTTCTACTAACTCTCAGTGTCACTGTCATGTTAGCACCTGCCAGCCGGGTCCCAGGCTTCTGTGGATGGAGGAGTGACTCCTTGGAGACGCCAAGGGCTTCTGAAGCAGAAACTCAGCTCGCTCCTTGACAGCCTCAAGCACAGTGACTGCCACATGGGAAAGCCTACAGAACTGCTTGGCTTCCCTGCAGGACCCGGAATTATCATACACTTCTGGCTTGACCTCTGACGGCCAGGAGCAAGTGTGGGGCCCGCACAGTGCCTGGGAGTGGGACATCGTAGTGTAACAGTCTTTGTGGATATAGATAAGGCCCTTGAGATGACATCATGCTGAACCAGTGCCCTGCTTCCTCTTAAGAGACTAGATAAGCCAGGTGTGAGACAGAAAAGCGCTCACTCTGGCAGAGAGCGGAGGTATACAGCTATGAGTCGGGGCCACTCTGAGTTCAGCATCAGTTGTGATAGATTCTGACTGTCCCCAGGACATCTATGTTTGTCAGTTTTTTGCCACTGTGATAAAATTCCTGAGAAAACAGCTTAAGAGTCGATGGCCTGTTTTAGCTTACCGTTCTGGGAGCCACGGTCACATGGTCCATTGTTCCTGAGGCCACATGTAGTGAGGCAGAACTCAGCTGGGAGCCTAGGTTATCTCGTGGTGGACAGGTGCAGACAGGGATCAGAGGAGCCTGAGGACAAGCCACGCCTTTCCAGGGTAGGCCCCTGCTGTGCACAGATGCCTGCTTCCTCCAACTCCTAGTGTCCACCACCTTCCTCGTCTCATTAAATCACGAAGCCATCAGTGGTTGGTCCGATGACCTTTCTCCAAAGTCTGGCAGCTGGCCTTTAACCCTGAGCTTTTGGGTTGACACTTTGGTTAACCGAAGTGCCATCACACAGCCCCTGTCTCCATGTCTTGGTCCCCCTGCTACCAGCAGGAGCTGTGGCAAACTCATAGAACAAGACTCCATCCAGCCCTGTATATTCATCCAGAGAAACCTCCCTGGCACTCTGTCACCGAGATGTTAGCCAGTCTAGCTAATCTGCTATTCCTCCATCACTCTTCCCTGGGCCTCAGTTTCCCCATCTGTAGAATGAGGAGTTGGAAAGCTTATCTCTTCCTTCCTTCCTTCCTTTCTTCCTTCCTTCCTTCCTTCCTTCCTTCCTTCCTTCCTTCCTTCCTTCCTTCTTTCCTTTGAGACAAAGTTTCACTATGTAGCTCTGGCTGGTGGAACTCTCTATGTAGAGCAGGCCTCAACTCACAGAGATCTGAAGTAAGTTTTCCTCGGCTCAGAGTGTTTGTCTAGCATATAGAAAACCCTGTGCCAGATCCCCAGCACCTCATAAACCAGGCATGTTGGGATCCCCCCCCCCCACCCCGGCCCCGACATCTCTACACCAGACTGTGCCCAGCTCCATGCAATGGAATATCTGGGCTGGAACTCTGGCCAGGGTGTGTTTTTAAGTCCTTCGTGGCTAAGAATCACTATACATGCTCTGTATGCTTGTACAGAAGGTCTAAAGTTCAAGGTTAGCCTCAGCTACTCAGTGGCTTCTGTAGCCCAGGCTAGCCTCCAACTCTCCACGCCCCCCCACCCCAGTGCTGGGATTAAAAGTGTGTACCACCACTGCCCGAGACACTGTTTTAAGACAATAACAGCAACACCCTCAAACCTTTCTGGCTGCCAGTAAACATCTGACTCTTCGTAATAGCATGCTGGGATCTGCCTCCTCAAAGACATCTGGGCTATGAGCAGGGACCCTGTGGGACACTGGGGTCCTTTTTTTTTTTTTTTACCTCATCAAGATGCTATTTTCTCAGATACTTAATTATATGGGTGGGACACACTGGGAGGCATGCGTTGGTATTAGTGGGCTGGGGACGATTGCAGGAGGTCCTCGGCTCTGCAGAACTCTGCCCTTCCCCCTTTTTCTCAGCTCCCTCCTTCACATCCTATCACCCTGCCCTTCCCTTCTGCATGAGGTGGGAGAGTGGCTGATTGGACTCAGCTTGTACCCAGTGGGCTGCCCTACTGTGGTCTCCCCTGGGAGCCTCCGACCTCACTCAGGCTCAGGCAACATTGTTTATCACAACAGTGATTCTCAGCCCCATAGGACTTTTTTTTTTCTCCCCAAGACAGGGTTTCTCTATGTAGCCTTGGCTGTCCTGGACTCCCTTTGTAGACCAGGCTGGCCTCGAACTCACAGCATTCCGCCTGCCTCTGCCTCCCTCTGCCTCCCGAGTGCTAGGATTAAAGGCGTGTGCTACCACACCTAGCTAGGGTTTAAAAATACACCCCAGCAGCCAGACTTCAGCTCAGATATCCTGATGCAGTAGGGCCTGCAGTGGGGATGCCAGGAGATGCCAGTGTGCATCCCAAAGTGAGGACCATGGAATGGGCTTTCTATGAGGCCCTTGGTGTAGCTCTCTTTCACATGCTGAGAGACTCACTTTTCTTTCTCACCCAGTGAGATGCCTACTTGGAGGGCAGGCAGGTCTTTTCAACAGCACAGCCCTGGCACCGAGCCAAGCCCTGATAGGCTCTCAAGACACCTCCCATCTTTCCGAAGAGGATGTGCTGCAGGCTGCCCAGGGGGCGCTTGGAATCAGGTGATGGTAATGGTAAAAGTCAAGGGCATCATGGGGTGTCTGAGGTCTTCCCAAATTCTGTCTAGCCTCTTACAGCAGTCCACTGTGCTGGTAGAGCCAAATGGAGCCTTCGGAGAGGGGCGGGGGAGGCGCGGTCTTGGCACCTCCTGGATAGTATTACAAGGTCCTGGAAGTTGAATTAGCACAGGTTTTTCTTTGTTTTGTAAAGTTAGAATATTGTGAATTAAAAATTATATATAAATATATACACACATACTGTGTGTGTGTGTGTGCGCGTGCGCCTGCGTGCGTGCATGGCTGCATGTGTGGAGGCTGGAAGACAACGTGGCAGAGTGGGTTCTCTCTCCTGCATGGTTTCTGGGGGCCAAACTCAGGGCCTGGCTTTTGGTGGCAAACGGCTTTACTGGCTAAGCTCCCAATGGCTGGTGAGTCAGAAAGCTCCATCTCTCTCATAACTGAGCATATGCTTTAAGAGAACTGGCCACTGAGCTGGAGAGACGGCTCAGCAGTCAAGAGCACTGGCTGCTGCTGTTGCAGAGGACCTGGGTTCAATTCCCAGCACCCACATGGCAGCTCACAACAGTCTGTTACTTCAGTTCCATGGGGAATCTAGTGCCCTCTTCTGACCTCTGTGGGTACCATGAATTTATATGGTGCACAGACATACGAGCAGGCAAAACACCCATATACACAGGATAGAAATAATTTTTTTTTTTTAGTTTAGGACCTCACACAGTAAATACTTAATACTGGCTGTAAGATTGTCACCACCAGTGACTCCTCCTCCACTGATTATTCCAGCAACATCAAGCAGTGCAGAGCACTGTGCTAAATGCTTTGTTAATTTATTTAACTCCCACAATCACCCAGAGGCAAGAGACCAGGACTATATTATCTACTCCCAAAGCAACCTAACCAGAGCCCAACTACATTCAGGCTTCTGGTAGGAGAAGCTGGGGGTGGGGTGGGGTGAGAGAGGAGTATATAAGAGATGTGTGTATGTGAGGGGGAAAGTGTGTTTTTGGCCAGGAGTAGGCCTTTGTCCCCAGAGCTCTGGAGGAGAGTGTATGGGAGGGGTGGGTGGACAGGAATCCCCAGGAGGCCTGGGGGCTGGAACAGGGAGGGGGACAGGGCCCATTAATGCTGCCCTCCTGGGAGGTGCAGATAAGTGGCTCCAGGGGGGGGGGGCTGTGCTGAGGACCCTCTAACTAGCTTGTTGCCATGGGGACGCTGGCTGTGACTATAGGCCTAGAAGTCCAGCATGAGCCTGCTCTTCCTGGCAGGTAGACACCATCAACTGGGGCATATTTGTTAATATGGGAAGGGAACTGAGAGCCCCCACCCCCCACTGTCTGTCTGTCTGTCTGTCCGTCCGTCCGTCTGTCCATTATTTAAAGCAAAGCCCTCCCTTTCTCCCTCATCCATTCAAAAAGGCTCTGCAAGTCAAAGAAAACAGCGTTTCTATTTCTAGGCACTAGAGGGGACAGTAGGTCGCTGCCAGAAGGTACCTAGGCCAACAGGGTAAAGCCATATAACCTTGTCCTATTCCAGACGATACAGTCAGACACCTTCACCTAGACACATGAGCCCTTTTGGTCCTGAGGACACTGAGCGCTGTGTGCCCGAGGAACAGCAACGCTCAGGAGTCAGGATAGTGGAGGTTTGGGTTTATATTCTAATTTCAAACATTAACTACTAGAGAGAGGCCTGATCAAACCCCAGAGACTCCATCAGTGAGGAGCAGCCCTTTTCCATTTTTGTCGACACTGTTTCTTCTGTCCCCTGTCTCCCGTCCCCGGTCCCCATTTGCTGAGGTCCATTGGAAGAGTGACAGAATCCCGGTGACCAGCCCGTTGTCTGGGGCTCATCCTCACCTCTTCCTGCCCCTTCGTTAAATATGTGAATGTGGAAAAGCGCACCCAGGGAGAGCAGGGGGCCACATGGCAGGCATGGCTTTTCTGGGCTATAGTTTCAGAGCCATGAGAGTGATGGTTGTTGAATGCCTGTGGTCTGGAGTAAGTATTTTTACTTAATTGGCCTCAGTTTCTTTCTAAGCCACAGGTGCTTACCTCTTCCAAGGTTGCTGGGAGGAAACAGTGGAGTTTTGTATCTCCACCAAGTGGTGTTTATAATGTACAACTTATGGCCCCAATGGGTCTGTGGCGGGGACTCAGACAGTGGTGACAATAATCTTGAGGTTTTCTCTTCTCTACGTGAAGAAACTGAAGTTCAGAGAGGGGAAGGGAGTTGCCCTGAGGTCGCACAGCTCAGAGCAGAGAAGCTATCAGAACTATGAGAATGGTCCTCCCCCACCTTCCCTTCCCATCCCTGCTCATCTCCAACCTACACGGCTAAGGGAAGTGGCACAGCGGAACACCAACAGCCAACACAGCTTGCTCCTGGAAACCTGACTGGGGTGACAAGGGCACACAGACAACATACAGGAAAGTTGGGATCAGGTGGCCCAGCCATGCTTGTCTGGATGGAGCAGCACTCCAAATGGGGAACCTTGGAGCATTTGTTATGTACCACGCAGGGAGGAGGGAGAGTCTCTGGAGGGAGACATCCTCCTGCTGTGAGCACCCAGGAGGAGGAAGCTGAAGTAGATCCTTTCTGCACTGTCAAAGTTTCAACGTGAACCAGAGGAAGATTTGCCCATTCCCAGGGGCCTGAGGCATTGGTCCTTGTCAATAACACACATTCACTCAGGACTTCATGCACTCAAGGCTTCCTCTGTTCCTCACAGTGGTGGCTGGTAGCAGAGGCCCTTTTTCCTTGAAACCAGAGAGTTCATTATGATGCCACAGGCTCCGCTCACCCCAGGAGAGGAACCCTGGGAAGTTTGAGGAGATACGTGGAGCCGCTAGGACATCCCACTGAGCTTGAGAGGCCAGGCTACAAGGTGAGGGCACCATGCTATCCCCCACTGGAGAACACATTGGGATGGCGCAATTGCCCTCCATGCCCTGCACTGGAGGTTCTGATATTGGGGCCGTAACTTGTACATTATAAACACCACTCAGTGGAGATATAAAACTCCACTGATGTTAAGGCAAAGAATAAGACTGAGGATCAGCAGAGAAACAGGGGACATGAGCAACATGTGGAGCTGGCTAGATGTAACACAGACTTCATAGTGGTGATGTAAGAGGTAGGGGTGTAGCTCAGTTGGCAGAGGGCTTGCTCTGCTTGCCTGGCATGCAGGGGTCCTAGATTCCTCCCGCAGTGCCTAATAAACCACCATGGTGGCAGACACGTGTAATTTCAGCTCTCATGGGGGTGGGAGCAGGAAGATCAGAGGTTCAAGGTCAGGTGCTAAAGAGACGGCTCAGTGGTTCCAAGTGTTTGCTCCGTAACCCTGAGAATGGAGTTCGGATCCCAGCACCCTTGCAACAAGTCGGCCATCCCTGCAAAATGCCTGTAACCCTGGCTCAGAGTAGGACAGAGATAGGAGGATTTCAGGGGGCTTGATGACTTCCAGACTGGATGAGAAAATCTGAGCCCCAGATTCAGGGAGAGACCCTGCCTCAAAGGAATAGGTAGAGAGAGGCAGAAGAGGACACCTGATGTCCTTTGTCCCACCTCCACCATGCGCACAGACTGGCACCTGCCCCCACACATGTGCACATACCGCCCTACACATAAATAGTTTGAACAATTTAAAGCTGAAGGTCATTCTTAGCAATATAAGGAGTTAGAGGCCAACCTGAAGGAGACAGTCAGACAGACAGACAGACAGACAGAGACAGAGAGAATGAGAATGGAAGGAAAGAAGAATTGTTTAAAAAATGGTAGTGGTCTAATAATTGGTTTCCCCAGCAGAACACACCTTCCCAAGTGCAAATGGGCCATTCTCCAGGTCAAATTATGGTTTAGGCTGTAAATTAGATGCTAATTAGATCCACCTGCCTGTGTCTCCTAGTGCTGGGATTAAAGGTGCGTGCCGCCACCACCCAGTGCTAATGAGTCTAGAAACACTGAAATCACATAAGGCAAGGTCGCTCTGATGGCAGTCGAGGATGAAACCAGAAATCAAAAGCAGAAAGAAATTTGGAAAAGTTATAAATATGTGGAAATTGAGCAACACAAAGCCAATGGGCCAAACGATCAGCCCACATGGCCTGTGGGGTGCAGCCAAAGCAGCCCTCAGAGGGGTATTTATAGCTGCAAGTGTCCACATCAAACCAGATGTCAAGTCAGTAACCTAACCATCTGCTATCCAAGAGAGAGAAGAGTGAACTAAGCCTAAAGCAAGAAAAAGAAAAAAGAAAGAAAGAAAGAAAGAAAGAAAGAAAGAAAAAAGCAAATGAAACTGAAAACAAATAGGGTAGGGAGGGATGAGGACATAGCTCCATGGTAGAACATAGGATCCTGAGGTCCACCCTCAACACTGTGAGGGAAAAATAAAAAATAAAAACGATACAGAAGCGACAAAACACATTCTGGTTTTCTGAAGGCTCAACAGAAGCATTTCTCTAGACTAGCAAGAGACAGCACTGAATAACAAATGAGCCGCTCTGCTTTCCGGCTCTGTATTAATTATATACAATAATACATTTCGTTATTACAGTTTCATATATATGCATTCTGGGTCTTGATGACATTCACCTCTCATGGATCTTATCTTGGCATGCACCATACAGCAAACCCCTTTTAGTATTTGGTTTCTTACCTTTCTTTTCTTTTTTTTTTTTCATCTCATTTCATTAAAAAAAAAATAACATCTTTTAAAAAAATATTTATTTAAGCTAGGTGTGGTGGCATACACCTTTAATCCCAGGACTCAGGAGGCAGAAGCAGGTGGATCGCTGTGAGTTCGAGGCCAGCCTGGTCTACAGAGTGAGTCCAGGACAGCCAAGGTTACATGGAGAAACCCTGTTTTGATAAAAAAAAAATTTTTTTTAATTTTATGTATATGAATGTTTTGCCTATATGCATGCATGTGTACCATGTGTGTGCCTGGAAGTCAAAAGAGGGTGTTTGGTCCTCTGGAATTGAAATAACAGACAGTTGTGTGAGCTGCCATGTGGTGCTGGGAATCAATCAAGTTCCTCTGCAACACCAAGTTAAGTGCTCTTAACTGCTGAGCCATGTCTCCAGCCCTGGTTTTACATCTCTTTTCATTGTATTTATTTGTTCATTTATTTATGTCTTATGTGTGTGCACACATATGTTCACATGTGTGTATACTACGGTGCCTGTGTAAAGGTCAGAGGGCAGATTGCAGAAATTAGTTCGCTCCTTGTACCATGTGAGTCCAGGGTCCTCAGATTGTCAGGCTTGATGGCAGGTGTCTTTACCCACTGAGCCATCTTGTCAGTTGGTCAAAGCCAGAAGCTTATGTATACGGGGGGAGGCACTTTCCTCCTGGGCTCCATCCCATCCCATCCCATCTCCATTTCACCCGATTATGTGAGAGTCCCTCACATTGTTCCATGTAGAAAAAAAAAAAAAGCCTCATACGCTTTGCTGTATTGTATTCCATTTTGGTCACCAAATATGCCAATTCACTTAATGACAAGGTGGGTGTTTTATAATAAGAAGCAACATACATGGAGGTATATTGATAAAGACACCTTAAACACAGAATTAAAATGCAGCTCAACAAATGTCAATCTCTTTCCCATCCATAGTTGAACAGGAAGCCAGTCTGAGTCCCAGGCCATTTGGGCAGAATCCCAAAGGAGTTGAATCTGAGAGATGACCGCTCCCCTATTGGGTCCCCACGTCAGTGCCTCCCTTCCGATGCTCAGCCTCCAATGGGAAAGGTCACCCTGAGGGAGGACATCTACTCTGTCCCTTACCCCCAAGGTCTGGAGCCTCTCGGTGTGCAGACGGTGTGGCCAGGCTTGTGAGCCCCACCCACTCGGGCACCTGTGCGCGTCCTAGAGGTGGCAGTACCTACAGACCTGACCAACAGACAAGGTCTGTGCCGGAGAAGTTGGTGGGAAAAAGGGGGAGGAGAAGGACTGGGGGTGGGGTGGGGGAAGTCCCCTCATTTCTGAAGAAATGTCCCAGATTAGATTTGTAAATCAAAAACCAATATATAACATGCAAGAATTGATCTGTTTTATATTCCTCAGTTACATTTTTGTGAAGCACATTTAGAAGATTTAGAACGCATTTGCGCCTGCTGGTTGGGCCATTATATGCTTCAGTTCATACATCTATTTGTGAGGCTATAAAACAGGCATCGACTACCATGTAAATTGTGTTCTCCACAATAAATTATATGCATACTTGCAAAAATACATAACTGCCGTGGCTGGGCCCACGCGCCCAGAATACTAATAAGGGGGAAAGTTGCTTTGTCCCTCTTCTCTGGCCTAATTTAGCCTCTACATCAAAAATTATGTAGGGAAAAATCACTTTATCCTCTCACTGAGAAATAAAATAGCACTCATGGGCGCCCTCATCTCTTCCCCCCCCCCCCTTCCTTTTAACCGAACATGACCATTTTCATACTAATTTTAGCAGCTCCAGGTTTCCAGGGAAGAAACCTGACTGAGCTGAAGCCGGAGGAGACTCACTGGGCTGTGTGCGTGCATGATAGGGTGGCTGGCGCTGTCGTGTGCACACGCACGCACGCTCACGCATTGCTTTCCTGTGGTCAGAATTAGTTTATGCCAGGGCATGTCTACATGCGTAGACACACATGTAAAGACAGAGACTCACCCCAGACACGTATGCACGGACCTTCCGTGAGCTTTGACGTTCCTTCCCTCCCCTGCTGTGTTTGTTGAGACACATTAGGAAAACTGAAGTCAGTTCAGTCCAGCGAACATGGACTGAGCACCTATTATATGCCATGGGCTATTGTGGCAGTATTGAAGGTTAAAAAAAAAAAAAGACAAAAATCTCTGCTCAGAATTGAGGGAAGGAGGTAGCTTTATGAGTCAGTATGCTGAGGGCTGTGGCAGGGGTAGGGGGCAGGTGTCAGGTACTCACACCCCACAGGGTGTTCTGAGCACAAATGTTCTTCAGTGTTCACACATAAATATTTGGATACAAACCTGTCCTACTTAAACTTTATTTGTTGACTTGACACAGCTTAGAATCATCTGAAAAGGGAATCTCAGTGGAGGGACTGCCCAGATCAGGTTGACCTGTGGGCATGTCTTGCGTGTGTATGTGTGTGTGCGTGTGTATGTTTGTGTGTGTGTGTGTGTGTGTGTGTGTGTGTGTCTTGATTGATGTAGGAGAGTCCAGCCCACTGTGGGAGGTGCTATTCCCTAGGCAGGTGGCCCTGGGTTGTGTAAGAAAGCTGGCTAAGCATCATCTACAGTGAGCTAGCAAGGAGGCTTCCTTCATAGTTTCTGCTTCAAGCTCTTCCTTAAGTCCTTGCCCTGACTTCCCTCAGTGATGTATTGAGACCAAGAAATATGAAGCCAAATGAATCCTGTCCTCCCCTAAGTGGCTTTTGGTCATGGTGTTTGTCATAGCAACAGAAGAAAGTTAGAACAATGCCTAGGTGGACATGCATACAAACACGCTCACACTGATTCATGCTGGCACAACACACACGCAAGCGTCAGTGAGCACCACACTGCATGCTGAGGCTGACCCACTCCTGCCTTTTCTGTAAGTTAGCCTCATTCCGGTCCGTCCTGCCCCACTCACAGGCTCTCTGCTGGCACTTCCAAAACCCATGCCCAGAGCTGCTCCTCCTTGCTCACCGTTCTTCTGAGAATATCGCATCCCACTGTGGGCTCTGAGAGCTCACTGCAGGGAGAAACGTACTAGAGGATCATCTCACTTCCATGATCTCAGGCCAGTCTGTCTCCCCCTGGGCTCAGTTTACCCACTTGGACAATCTCTACGGTGGTGTTTGCAGTTTGTTGCTGAACAGCTTTGCGCCTCAGTCCAAGTTAGAAGAGTGTGACGTGGATGCGGAGACAGCTCATGATGGAGGAGGCAGTGCATGGGCGCCAGAGTGGGGAAAGCAGGAAGAACCATGCCCTGGGGCACAGGAGGGACAGTCAGGTGAGCATCTTCGTGACATGTGACCCAGCTCTGAGCTACATGTGCCAGCCAAGGCTCTAATGGAGTTTCATGCTATCTTCAGATGCTTGAAGGGCAGCCATGGGCACAGGGATGGGACTTCCTCTGTGTGACCAAGTTGGTAGGACTAGGCAGGAAAAAAATGGACAGGAGCTCCGAGGAGACACAGCCTTGGGTCAGGATCTAGATCGACAGGATTCCGCTGTGCACATGGGAGTGAATTCTGCTCATGCGAATTTCTGTCACTTTCCCCACCAGCTCTTGTAGTTCTCTTATCTTATTGTTTTTCATGCCAAACCGTGTCCTCTTTATCTTATCCTGTTCTTTGGCTAGAAAATATTTTCCTTTTTTTTTTGTTTTTTTTTTGTTTTGTTTTGTTTTTCGAGACAGGGTTTCTCTGTGTAGCCTTGGCTGTCCTGGACATTCTTTGTAGACCAGGCTGGCCTCGAACTCACAGCGATCCACCTGGCTCTGCCTCCCAAGTGCTGGGATTAAAGGCATGCGCCACCACCACCTGGCTGAAAATATTTTCTTTAAAGAAAAAAAAAAGTCTGGTTATGGTGGTACATCCTTGTAACTCTAGAATTCAAGAGACAGGGGCAGGAGGAAACAGTTTAAAACTTAGCTGGGCTCTGTAATGAGATCCTTTCTTAAAGAGAAAAACAAAACAAAACAAACAAAAAAACCCCCAAGTGAATCCAGGTGTGGTGGCCGGCACAGTGGTGCATACCTGGCATCAATCCCACCGCTCAGGAAGCTGACCTGGAGGGTCAGAAGGTCAAGGCCTGGACTACGTCGTGAGTTCAAGGTCAGCTTGTGCAGCCCAGTAAGACCCTGTCTCAAAGTCAAAAAGTAAAAAGAGGGCTGGTGATATAGTTCAACAATAGAGTACTTTCCAGGTTTGTTTAAGGCTCTGGGTTTAATTACTAGAACCATTATTGTCACTGGGGGCAAAAAAACAATGAGTATATCTACACAGTGTAAGACTCAAATTGGACAAAAGTTGTGATCAGTGAAAATCAGCTCTTGCTTCCTTCCAGACTCCTTGGGTTCATAGGCACCAAGTTCCTGCATCTTGGCACACCACAGCTACCGATGTTCATGCAGTCACTCAAATACACCGTGCACAGAGAAGCATCTACCTTACCTCTTTTAAATATACACTACCCTTTGTTTATTTTAAAATTTGTTATATTTATTATGATTATTTATTTGTAAGCTCCTGGTCCACATTACAAGGGTAGAAGTCAGGGGACAGCTTCTGGGAGTCACTTCTCTCCTTGAACATGTAGGGCACAGGGATTGAACTCAGGTCCTCAGGCTTGTCAGCAGGCACCTTTATCCACTAAGCCGACTTGTAGGCTCCATTTTGTTTTGTTTTTTTTTGTTTGTTTGTTTTTTGTTTTTTTTTTTTTTTTTGAGGCAGGGTCTCCTTTTACAGTGTAGACTGGCCTGGAACTTGAGATAACCTTCCTACCTCAGCTTCTCCTATGCTGGGATTTCAGGCCTATCCCTTCTTTCTCCTTTCCTGTCCAGAGCTTTTCTTTGAGCACACATGTGGGCCTTCTGTTTGACCTGATCCTTGTCCCCTCTCCACCCTGTCTATGCAGGCTGGACACTGTAAGGAGTTTTCCACCAGCTAGTGTCTGGCTTGGAGTAGGCTCCAGAGTTCCCAGCACTGCCGCTGTGGGAGTGCAGACTGGCTGGCACTGGGAGGAAAGGAGATGGGAGAAGCTTGTCCTGGCTGATGGAGGCAAGCTAACCTGTGCCTTCTCAGGCTCTTTGCACCAAGCAGTTTCTTAGCTACAAAGAGAGCTGCCTTATTCCACATGCCTCCCATCTCTCCCCCACGCCACCTTACTCCGAAAGCCCAGCCAGGGTCACTGCTGCCTCAAGCTGCTTAACTTTGGCTTCTAGCCCTGGCATAATTGACAAGGACCCCGAGAGACGGCCACTCTCAGTGCCAGCCACATGCCACTAAACTCCAAATTAAGAGGCCCAGCCGAGATTTCTGTCTTATTTCTCCCCCCCCCCAGGACCCCTGGGGCCAATCCTCAATCATTTCAGGAGGGGAATAGAAGTAGAAGGTTTGGATTTGGGAAGGGGGGGTCAAGGGGACCCAAAGCTGGTGCCGCTGTGCTCCAGAGAGATGCGCGTGTCCTACCATGCGGCTTAAGACTTCTCCAAAACACTGTTCTCCCCCCCCCCAAATCCAATAAAATTGCAAATTTCACTGTATTTCACAATATCCTAAATAAACATGAACGGCATGCATTTCTCTCCCTTGCATCAAATATTAATCTGCCGGTGGCCAGCGCCCGCTCCCCGGCGTGCGAACACACACTGGGTAAACACAGGGAGATTGCAATGCCAGATCCTCTCTCTCTTCTCTCCCCCAAGTCGAGAGCAGGACAAATTTTTCTCCTAATTACACCTGCCACTGTTTGCCTTCTAATACTGTAAAGCCTCCATCACATAGTTTTTCAGACTTGGGATTAGGTTCTCTTCCTATAGTACAAATGACTGGTGGGGGTGGGGATGGGGGAGCTCAAGTGTGTGTGTGTGTATGTGTGTGTGTGTGTGTGTGTGTGTGTGTGTGTGTGTGTGTGTATGCTGGGCACTGATTTTCAGTTTTCCCCTAAGGTTCTCTGAGTTGGGCGCAGGAGCTTCCTCAGGCTGCTGACCCTCTGTGTGTGTGTGTGTGTGTGTGTGTGTGTGTGTGTGTGTGTGTATGCTGGGCACTGATTTTCACAGTTTTCCCCTAAGGTTCCCTGGGTTGGGCGCAGGAGCTTCCTCAGGCTGCTGACCCTCCGTGTGTGGTGTGTGTGATGTGTATGGTGTGTGTGTGTGTGTTGATTTCAAAGGGTGCTGTCGGGCAGGAGCAAGTGGTGACTCAAGGGCGGGGGCAGCATTTACAGAATCAGGCTCACGTAGGCTTTCTCAGCCCCAAGTCACCCACGAATTCAGGAGATGGGAAAAGAGCAGATGAATGAGGTGTGTTTGGTGCCGTGTGCAGTGTCCAGAGTCCCTCTTTGCTGACACCGCCATCATTTCTCTCCCACCATAAAAATGCCTCCTCACTAGATTCCCATCTACCCCCGCCCCCAGCAAGTCCATGATCCCTAGCTGCCATGGTGCCCTTCCAAAAGCCCAAAGGTCTCCAGACCTGGCAGGCCAGGATACAAGTCCCAGATGCCATTCCGACGTGTGAGAGCGAGGTCCAGCCCCCCCGCCCACCCCCACTGCCTCTAAGGTCCTCTGCTGCCAGCTCACCTCCTTTCTCTGGTCTAATCCAGCGTTCCCCACACACCCCTCCATTGTTCACTCCACACTGTGGTTGTGTGTTCAGCATCTTGCCCTTCTCCAAGTGTTCTGCGCCAGGTCCCCCTCTGCTCCTTTGCTCAGGCTCTATGACATGCCCATTGAAACGACAGCTTTCTTTCCTCAGGAGGACACAACTTCCTCGAAGCCTTTTTGGATCTCTGTCCCTTTGTATTGTCATGAGGTTTTTCTTCCATTTGTGGATGTTGCAGGAAGCAATCAGGGGATTTCAATATTTGATACAATGTTATCATTTATAAATTCCCACTCAAGAACCATGCAGCCAAATTAACCCCCCAAAAACACACACATACATAAAAGTCATAATATTTTTAAGCTCATGATTGTTGATGGACTGTGCTTGTAGCCGCCTACACACACCCTGCGGACTGCAGTTTGAATACATCTGGATGCATAGGAACCTTCCAGGTGGGGATTCAGCAGGAGACTTCCTGGTTCCCACAATCTCTTGACCAAGTTGCCGGCCCGCTCCATTTGTGGGTGAGAATGGGCAGTTCCCTGATGGCCTCTGTGGGATGGCTGGCAGATCATGTGAGTCCCAGGCAACCCAAGAGGACCACTCCCCCAACCTCCACCCAAGACCACAATGGCAGAGGAGGACAGGGCACTGACGAAACCAGAGACACCCACCCCCACCACCATCATTTCCCCTCCCTAAGCCAATGCTACACCAATAAAGTTCCTTTTCAGGTACCTGCATGCTCTAAGAGTTAGAGCGGGAGCCGGGGTGTGGTGGTGCACGCCTTTAATCCCAGCACTCCGGAGGCAGAGGCAGGTGGATCGCTGTGAGTTTGAGGTCAGCCTGGTCTACAAAGTGAGTCCAGGACAGCCAGGGCCACCCAGAGAAACCCTGTTTTGAAAAACCTTAAAAAAAAAAAAAAGAGTTGGAGCCGGGCAGACACCACACGGTTCCCACGGGACTGGAGGCATGCACTCTGACTGGCTACTTTTATTGGGGGAAGGGCTACAGGTACTGGTTTTGCCTTTCTGGTTCCACTGGGCTCACAGAGGTCTCTGTTTAGGTGAGCCCCAGCCACGGTGTAGTGGGGGAGCCAGGAACAGGGCTCAGGATGGCGAGGTCTCCATCCTTCCTAACCCGCCCTGCGTGCTCCTTGACGTCTTCTCTCGTAGTCAGCTCGTTCAGCTTTGACTAATAACTGCCCCTGGCCCTATCCCCTCCCACACATTTCACCTTCAAAGGACTGGGAGAAATTTCCCTAATTAATTAACTCCTCTGCAGCCTGCCCTCCGTGTCATCAGGTGATTAATTGTCACTGTGACTTTAAATCCAGGAGCGGAGTGAAGTTGGCAGTGGTGGACACCAGAAGCCGGAATCTGGGGACAGGCACAGCTTGAGGGCCTTTTCTGGGGTTGGAAAAAAAAAAAAAAGCCCCACCTCATCCCCATGCCTGCCCTTGCCCAGGGCCTGACTGAGTGGCGCCAGAGCCAGACCACGCATCCATCCATCCATCCATCCATCAATAATCAATTGATGAGTCTCAAATCCTAGACTGTGAGAACTGGGGTGCTGTGGAGTAGTGGGGTGGCTCATGTCAGTCTTAAAGTCTTTACAGACTAGGGCAATATATGGATATGAGCTTGGCAGTTGGGAGGAACAGATTCTAACCTTGACCGGGTCTCTGGGCAGCTGTGTGACTGTGGCTGGTCACTATTGCTTCCTGGGTCTCAGTATCCTCACCTATAAAGTAGGGACAGTACTAGAAGCTGATCCCCGTAAGCACACAATGAGTGTGGCCGTCTTGGTGGACGGTACATAGCAAGTGCTTAGGGATGGTGAGGACACTGCTGCTGCTGTTCCAGGAAGAGCCTGGAAGTGCCCAGCTGTGACCCTGGTCTCCCAATGCTACACAGACCAGTCCCTCTCTGTAGCATGGCCCAGGGCAGGGTACTTTTCTCCCATTTCCAATCCCTGACCTGGAAAGCAGGGATAAAGCTCCCAGCCCCTCGCTCCTCCAGGACACCAGGGGCAAACAGGCTCAGACCTTCCTCCAAAGGGCCCCAACAGCAAGAAAGCCAGGTGGGAAACACCAGCAACTGTGGGAGCCACAACAGGGGTACAACAGAGGGTAAGGATGGCCTCCCAGGTCCCGAGAGTGCAGCAGGGGCAAAAGGAAGCTACTTTTCACATGACAGTTACTCAAGAAATACCTGTTTTCTTCCCCAATTCCCTCCTCCCCACATGGCCTAACTTTTTAGACTGGACTCCTTTTCTACCTCAGAACCCCCCAGTCTGTCCCCTCTGGTGAGCCTGCAAGGCCCAGAAAAAAAAGGGAGAAAAAATAGGTACCCTTGAAAAGCCTCTCCCCCTGCATCATGTCACTTCCCTCCCCCATCAGCAAGATTCCTGGCAAATGCTTCCTGTGGGAAAACTGAATCCAATCCTCCTGACAGCCCATGTGACAGAGAGGCCTAAGGGAAGAGGATGAAGGGACAGGCATTGACTGACTTTGACTCTGGGTGCAGAACCCCCGAAGTGAGTGGGCCAAAGAAGAGCAGCAGTCCAGTCCAGTCCGAAAAAGCAGACAACCTAAGGAAGGAAGGCTTCATTTTGGCTCACAGTTGGAAGGTACAGGCCGAAGTGTCAGGAGAGTGACAGGGACAGGAGCTTGAGACAGCTGGTCACATCTGGAGTCAGGAAGCAGAGACAGTGCTAAGGGCTAAACTCAGCTTCTCCTCCGCACCAGGGAATGGGTCCCACCTCAGTTAGCATAATCCGGCTAATCTTTCCCAGACACACACCTTCTAGCCCCTGTAAAGTCCTAAGCACCACAAGGATGGAAGCGTCTGACTGCTTCTGTGAGGTTGGGAAGGGAGTGGCGTGATTTCAAGAGGATGTCTAAAGATGGGGAAAGGGATGCAGAGGCAGCTGGTACAGAGATGTGAGGGGTGTCCTGGGGTGTGCAGATGGGCTGGTAGCAGCACAGCAGGGGTGTGCTACCCCCTTTGAGCCCCAGGGAGATCTTGGGTGGGGGGAGATGGAGATATTTGGTAAGTGCTGGTGGGGCGGAGCTGAGTGCTGCAGGGCGTGGGCTGGGTGGAGTCTACAGAGGCTTTTCTGAGGGTCCCCTTGTCTTCTGCCTTCTCTCTCCCCTTCTCTCCTTTATCAATCCCTCACCACCAGCCTTCTGTACTCCCAGCTCAGAGCCTTTGCATACTGTTTCTTCTGCAGGGGATGCTTGCCCTGGCCAGGTCTCCTAGACCTGGCTCTACGGCTGCACCAGCTCTCATGTGCTTTATTTATTCCACTTAAGTGTTTCTCCTCCCATTAGAACTCACTCTCCATGAGGGTGGGCCATCCTGTTTGTGCTTTTGTTTTCACCGTGGTAAGACAAAACATGCCTGTCGTTTCAGTAAGTGTGCAATTCAGTGGCAGCAAGCACCTTTGCAGGCTGGAAACACAGCTCAGTGGCTAGGTGGTTATTTAGTATGTGCGAGGTTATGAGTTCAGGTTCCAGTGCTGCTGAAGAAGTGGGAGAAGAAAATGCGTTTTTTGGCTTTGTTTCTTTTGAATGAAGAGCAAGGGATAATAGCTCACACACAGTTGGGAGGAGGCAAAGGGATTGACAAGAGTTCATGGCCAGCCTGGGCTAATGAAGTAAGTTCTAGATAGTCTGGCTACAAAGAAAGACCCTGTTCACAGAGCCAACCACAGCATTAAACATTCCCAATGGTGTGGCTGTCACCGCTATCCATGTTCTATACTTTTCCCGTCGCCCCCCAGATAAACTCCCCACTCATTAAGCAATAACTTCCCGCCCTCCTCCTCTGGCCCCTGGTGCCCCCCCCCCCCTTCTACCTCCTGTCCCTGAATTTGTTACTCGGAAGTGCGCTATAGAAACCGAAGCACGCAACAGCTGTCCTTCTGTGTCTGGCTTATTTTACGTAGATTTCAGATTCCATGTTGTGGTATATATCAAAATTTCATTCCTTTTTATGGCCAGATAGTATTTCATTTTATGTAGATGCCACATTCTGGTGACAGCTGCATGCCCAGTGCCCAGCACAATGCCTGAAGCCCGAGCCCCGTGAACGTGGTTGCTGAGTGAATGAACTAGGGATGGAAGTGGAGCTTTCTGACCTCGCCTTGTAAGAACACTTGCCTCTGAGATCCTGGAGGAACACCTCACATAGAGAGAGCAGTGATTAGGGATGAGGGCGGTGAGAGGTGAGTGGGTGAGTGGGTGAGAGGCTAGAAGATGGGCTAGGGTATGAAGCTAAGGTCTCTTCCTTTACTGAGCATAACAACTCTGTCCTCCCATTCTCATTGTAGAGGAGACAGGGTGGTATCCTGCAGGGGTGCAGTTTAAGGAAGCTCCTGGTCTGGCTTCTTGTTACCCCTTTAGGGTCCTCAGAATGTGTGTGTGTGTGTGTGTGTGTGTGTGTGTGTGTGTGTGTGTGTGTGTGTGTGTGTGTGTCTGGCGGGGTGCTGTGTACTGATGGGGGTGTCCCAGGTCTGGAAGGATGGAGATGTCCCTTTGGGCACCTGTTCTCACCCTGTGACTCCTGAGGATCTAGGCGTCCCTTTGAGAGGGTCCAGATGTTCAGCTTCATCCTTGCTAATTAGCACAATTAATTAGCAAGTGGCTTCGTGGCTCTGGGAGTCCTGGGCTCCCTTGGTGGGCAGGAGCGGCACTGTGAACAGGTGTTGTGTGTGCGGGGTGGTAATAAGCAAGGTCAGTGGAGAAGATGGGCTTTAAGTTGACCTCTCCCCGGACAGAGAGCCCCTCTCCCCCACCCAAGAAAGACTGTAGCGGCCTCTCTTTCTTCTGTCTAGCTTAGCCCAGCAGAGCTCGATTAAGGAAAAAGGTCAAAGTCCTGCTCACAAACCTGCAGAAGGACCAGGAAACTCAATGTCACCTATTCCAGCGTGGAGACCTGAGGTCTCTCCAGAGGATGCTGTGGGCTGAAACAGCCCCCAGATGGAGGTTCCCCCTGATTTGACACGGAATGCAATTGCAGAGCTCTGAGATTCCCTGGGTCTAAGCCCTGAGTGTGATGGTCAGGGTGCTATGACTTGGAATTGGAACGCCATCCACAAACCCATCTGTTACAGGCTTAATCCCTGGGTTGGTGCTTTTGGGAGGGGGTGGTAGAGCCTTAATGAGGCTGGGCCTGTTGAGAAACCTTACCAGGGTCTCATAAAAAAAAAAAAAAACAATTGTGAGACCCAGTTCCTTACCCTCTCTCTCTTCCCTTTCCATCAGTTAGATGAAATTTGTTCAATCGCAAACATCCATGTGCTGTCTCGATAAAGGCCTCAAGCAAAGGTTCTCAACCCCATGGGTCGTGACCCTTGGAGGGAGTGTGTCAAACGACCCTTTTACAGGGGTCACCTAAGACCAGTGGAAAACACACTTATTTACAAACCAGTTCATAACAGTAGCAAAAATACAGTTATGAAGTAGCAATGAAAATTATTTTAATTTTAATTAAATTAGGGGGTCGACACAACTGAGGAACTGTATTAAAGGATTAAAGGGTCACAGCACTCAGAAGGTTGAGAGCCACTGGCCTAGAGCGACAGGACCAGGTCATGGCCTGGAACCGTCAAAACTGTAAGCCAGAACGAACCTTTTCTCTTTGTAAGTTGTTTCCACCCGCCATGTGTTATGGTTGAGTGTATGGGATCTTGATGGAGACGTGTAGAAGAGTATCCTCGGGGGGTGTGCTGTTGTGACACTGGCCACATGAAAGGCATACGGCTGTGGATGTGAGTGTGGGCATGCGTGGTTGCAGGACACTGGGTGTACAGTGTGGACGTGCCAGTGCGGACATAAAGGTCTGGCTGTGTCTGAGCCCTGAGGTAAGTGTGCCTGTGATCCCTTGAGGCTAGGAGCACGTGGCATGTTGCACATTAGTAAGAGTGCTTGATGTGTGGATGACAGTGTACAGTGTGTGGAGAAGAGGCTTGACAACACAGAGTGACGCCGGCCTGTCTTTCTGCCCCTCCAACTTTCCCCATTCTGTGATCTCGGCAGCCCTGCCCCCAAAGGCTCTATACCGGGGCTTGTGCAGTGTTCCTATTCAGACCTTGGCTGCCCTGTCCCCTCACTGCAGGCCAGGACACCATCACATGAGGATCTGGTGGCCACAGGCCCTCTCAAGTGTTGGATTCACCAGGGAGTCACACAATGGGCACATATGGCCTGAGTGCGGGGTGGCCCAGGGCCCCTTACTCAGCGCTGCTGCTAGGATTAGACCTAATGAATTAAAGGAGTTAACAATGCTTAGAGCCCAGCGGAGGCCCTGAGAGGCCTCACAGGCGCCCGCCTTTCACTGAGAGGTGTAATCCGCTTTGAAATCAAAGGTGGTACAAAGTATGAATTTAAATTCGACATTTAGGGCTCCGGTGAGATGGCACGTTATGGATAGGTCTCTTCTTCAAGGAGCCTGGAGTGAGGGAGGACCAAGAGGGAAAGACCAGAGCCATCTGCTCTAGAGGGAGGCCCAGGCTGGTCCCAGCTGGCCACTTTCCCTCAGTGGCTAGGGGAGGACTAGGAGGAGGCTGGGGAGCACCGGGAAGCATCCCTTCTCAGTTCAGAAGGTATCCCCAGGCCAGGGCTCCTTGATGCTCTGCAAAGTCTTGGCCCCCATGTTGCCTTTCATTTTTGAATTGCTAATTTCTTCCCGATGTCATCAACAACGTATATAACATCAGTTCTCAATTTGGCCATTCTTAAGTGCCATTAATTAGATGCCACACGTGCCATGCTGCCCTGACCACACTGTATTTCTACAACGTTTTCAATATTCTAAATGTTCTACCTACTAAATGGCAGCTCTCTCGTTCCCTCAGAAGCTTCCGCTCTGCTTTCTGGCTCTCCGTTCACCTCTTTTTATGTGTTTAGCACACTTGGAACCAGCACAGTACCTGTGGTTTGCTGTCTGGCTTATTTTTTTTTTTTTTAGTATAATGTTTTCAAGGTTTGTCTATGTCGAGGCATATGCCATAGCTTCATTCCTTTTGGTGGCTGAACAGTATTCCATTGTGTGTACTGGTCATATTGTTTGTGTCCATTTGCTTTTTGTTGATGGACACTTGGGTTATTCCCATCTTTTAGTTACTATGAATAATGTTTTAATAAATGTCGAAGTCTTATTTCAGTTGTTTTCTTCCTTTTGAGATGGTGTCTCATGTAGCCCAGGTTGGCCCTGAACTCACTGTGCAGCTGAGGATGGCCTTGATCTCCTGATCTCCTCCCATCACCTCCCAAGTGCTAGTATTTTAAGTGTGCACCACCACACCTGGCTGTGTTTGTCAGTGTAGGTTGCTCAAACTGGGAATCCTCCTGCCTCTGGAGGGCTGGGACTACAGGCTTGTGTCACAGCACTTCACTCTCTTAGGGCTGTCTACACTTCCACCACAGACACACGTTGTATACGTCAGCAGGAGTGTTCCAGGGCTCTGGCTTTGCCATCCTGGCCTGGGCCTGGGCCATCCCAGAAGGAAGGAAGGATGTCTCCTTGCGGCTTTGATCTACTTTCCCAAGGACTCATGATGAGCACTTTGCCCTGTCCATTCTCTCATGGGTCTCCTTTGACCCATTTCACAGGTACGTAAGCTGAGGCTCCATGCCGCGTGATGTTGGGTGGCATTCCGGCCAGCTTCATTCGGCCCAGTACCTCAAGGCTACTGTTCTGCCCTCCAGGAGCCATAGGTGACTCCCAGGTCCCCAGACACCCTCTGGTCCTCTGCCTAGCTCTGTCTCGTGGAGGGCGGATGGGGCTGCATTCACTGTAGGCAGGCCACTTTGTCCCTGGCTCTGTGGATCCCCTGCGTCATGCCTGTCCACTGAGCAGAGCTCCAGCCACCTCCTCTGGGTCCCCTCTCTAACACGAGCTCACTGCAGTGCGTGGAAAGAACGGGCGGGCAGAAACTCATCTCTAGATTCTTCTCCAAGAACAGGGTCTGATTTCCCTGCCCCTCAAGGGTCCTGAACAGTGAGCCTAGGCTTAGGGGGGTACTTCCTCATCCACACCCCCTGAGTAGTCATTTGATTGGAAGAGTTGAGGGACCAGGAGAACACCAACATGTCTAACACTTACTGAGAACTTAACTGTGTGCCAGGCTCTACTCGCTCATCACTTGAAACTGTGTGATTACGTGTGTGTGTGTGTGTGTGTGTGTGTGTGTGTGTGTGTGTGTGTGAGAGAGAGAGAGAGAGAGAGAGAGAGAGAGAGAGAGAGAGAGAGAGAGAGAGAGAGAGAGAGATGGATGCTGGGGACCAAACTCAGGTCTTTACATACACATAACAAATAATTTACCGCTGACCCTACATCCCAGCCTTATTTATTATTAATATGCTTATATGTTCTCTCTCTCTCTCTTTCTTTCTCTCTGTCATCTATCTATTATCTATCTATCTATCTATCTATCTATCTATCTATCTATCTATCTATCTATCTCACTGAAAATCAAACCCAAGGCCAAAAGTATTCCACGTAGATGGCTCTACAACTGAGTGTAACCCCCTGTTATTTCCTACTTCTGGAACACAGATGGGCTCTGGACCCCTCGGTGAGCCACCCTTGCCCCGCCCACAGGCTTTTCTCCAACATGGCTCCCCACCCCATTTCATCCCCCCATCGCCCACAGCTGGGTGGGATGATCAGCAAGGTTGGTGGTGAGAAAATCCTTTCTGATCTTTCACCTGTGCTCATCTGCAAGCGTGAAGAGATGGAGCCCCTCGCTGCTGTGGAAGGGTCGGGGCCAGTCTCCCTTCAGACAAGGAAACCGAGGCTCAAATAAATCAGGCAACTTGTCTGATATCACGCTGACAGTGGGGATGAAGATTGGTCTTGGAGTTTTGGTTTTTGTTTTTCCTTCCGTCTCTCTGTGCACATGTGTGTGCAGGTGCATATGTGTGCTACACATGAGTGTATGTAGGTCAGAGGACAGCTTTTGACGGTTGGTGCCTCCTTTCCACAATATGAGCTCCGGGGATTGAACTCGGGTCCTCAGGCTTGGCTGCAAGCACCTTTCCCCACTGAGCCCTCTCATTGACCCTGGTTTCAGATCTTTTTTCTCTCTCAAGTCCTGAGTTCTTTCCCTTCTTTCATCCACCCAGAGTAGACATTTAAGAATAGCCCCAACTTGAAGCTGACTGCTTGATCATCTCATTTCCAAGATGAGAATAAGAAATCAGCCCCGCACTGCTGCAGCTAAGCCTTCGAAGCAGTAGGGACGTGGCAGCACTATGTCTACACATAGTAGGTCTTCCTTAAAGTACTTTTCTTTTGGGCACAACCTTCACCCTTTTCTCTTGAGGAGTCTGCCACAGTGGGAAATGAGAATTTCTAGCTCGGAAGGTAGTCGATGGCCTTTGAAGTGACAGTGACAGATGGGGGCGGTGGCTCTCCCAGGCGCTGGGCCAGCCCCACGGTGCGTGTCCACCAGTCCCCGGACATTTCCTCCCTCCTCCTGGCCCACGATGAGGTGTCATTTGCTGCCTGTCCCTCCTCGTCATCGATTTCCAAGTCGTTAATTAACGGGGCTTGTCAGTTGGGAAGATGAATTCTGTCCTCGGCTCTCAGGGGCTTTTGTTTTGGGATTGTAAATGTTATAGATCCCCCATGATGGAAGGCCGAAGGGTCAGGGGGCACCGGGCTGCCCAGTGGGGGTGGCAGGCAGGGAGAGGAAGGCTGTGAGCTTAGCTGGTCTGAGATAGGCCCCCCCAGTTGGAGATGGGGTGAGGAGGTAGAGGGAGTTCCCTTGCCAACCAAAGCTCCATTCCAGGAGACGGTACAGGTTCAACTGTGCCCAGGATGAGGGCAGGCTGGAGGGAAGGCATGGGAGCCCAACTCAGCCTGATAGGGAAGACATGTTCTTAGGGGGTAGTTAGTCTGATGAGGGTATTTTCTTGGAACTAGCCAACTTCATAATATAGTCACCGCTCAGGTCTTGGGGAGCCCCCGTCAGCTGGACAAAACACAGTTCCCATACTAGGAACACTTACAAGTCAGTCAGATGAGGATGACCAGCTCTGGCCTGGGGAAAACCCTCCCCTTCCCCCAACCAGTCTAATGGAAGAAACCGGACCCAGTCCTGGAGAGTATAGATTTTCATCTGTAGGCAGAAAGCCACTCATGTCTTGAGGGAATGAATGGGGTTTGGGTCCTGTTTTATTGCAAGAGTTTGGAACATTGAAAACCCTAGTTTTCTCTGCCATCCATCTCCTTGGAGCCTGGACCTCTGGCTCCTTGTCCTGGAGCTGGTGCCTAGAGTGGGGGAGGTCCTGGCTTCTTCCAGGCAGGGCTGAGATCAAGGCGGGACAAAGGATAAGCACCCAGTTTGGCTGTGTGGCTCAGCAGGGAATGGCTGTGTGTGGCCTAGAGCCCAGCAGAGATCCCCCCAACCCCCCACCCCCGCCAGAAGCCCAGTTGAAGCAACAAGATGGCTTCCACTGTGCTGTGTAAAGGGGCGGTGATGTCTCCTCCTTGTCTCTGGGACTCTTCTTCCATGTGAGCAATAGAACAGTCCTCCTAATTCCAAGAAAAAGGCTGGAGGCTGCATGCTGTCTCTTGGCTAAGCCATTTAGCCCCCTTTGAACTGCTTCTCCTTCTCTGTGATCTTGAGGGAGGGCCACAGCTCTGAGGGTCAGTGAGGTGGGGAGCCAAGGGGGTATGGGAAGAGGGCTTGGCCTGGGCAGGGCCTGGCTTAGCAGCTAAGCCTTTCTGATTATCTCATGATGAGCTCACTAAAAAAAAAACAAAAAACAAAAAAACAGAGGCCTTGGGACTCTCGGAGAAAAGCCGTATTTGATGCAGGCAAATGCACAAGCCCCAGTGTGCTGCCCAGTCAGGGTGGCCAGATGAGCTGCTTCAGCTGGGGACGGGGGTCGTGGGGGCACTTTCTTGGAGCTGTGACAGCTGTCCCTTCAGCTCCAGGGTTTCTTCAACCTCCTCACTTGTGGGGGACAGCCTGACACTTAGGTGCTGCCCAGTGGGCAAGAAGTCCTGTCTCTAGCCTTCTCCTCTCGGAAGCTGCTGGCTCCTCAGTTCTGTTGGAGCCTAGGGTGCAGCTTGTACTAAAGGGCTGGGATTTGGAGGCTCTAGGTATAAGAGGCACCAGTCAGTGGTGGCTTTAATCTCTGGGGACAATGAATCAGGAAGGAAGAGGGGACCCCACATCACTGGTTGTAGTGCTGGGGTCCCTTGCTTGGGTGACAGCCCCGAGGTGAGGAGGCTACCGAAATAGCAGCTTCACCCTACCCCATGCATGTAGGACCTCTCATGGCCTCCTTTTGGAATGGCATTGTTGGGATGGAGGCATCATAACTTTAGTGCAAGGACGTTGTGAGGCCAGGTCTGTGAGCATTATCTTAGGATCTGAAGTTGATTGCAGGGTGGAGAGGCCCACTCACATGCTCACCCAAACCCTTAGATGCCCCTGATGCAGCCCCCTATTTCACAAATGAAGGAATTGACAAACATAGCCAGACTGTTCCCCAGGGGAACATTGGGAGCCATGGGAGGGGCAGGATCAAGTCCAATCCTCTGGACTCACAGCTCAGTGCTTTTCTCCATCACTGCCTTGTTGAGTGAGGCTGGGCTCAGGCCAGGGAGTGCACCTGGGATTTCCAGCTTATCCCATGGGCACCCTTCCATGGATGCCCTCTGTGCAGTCTGGGAGTTGATGGTTGCGAGTGAGTGAGTGAATGCGCACTAGAGCCAGTCGGTGAGTGGAAAGGGATGCAGACTAGATTGTCCTCCTCCATTCTGGTGGGCCCTAGAGGAACCAGACCTCAGATGAAAGACTGAGGTCAAAGCCAGGGGCTGTGTCTTGAGTGTCTATGGGAACCCACACTTCCTGGCCTTGTCCCCTTGGAGTCTCTGGATGCAAGGAGCCTGGAGTGAATAGGGCAGGTGAAGGACCACAGTGTAGTATAGATTAGGGTTACCCAGGAGGCATAAGAGCCATGCTTGTTGGCAGATGCTTTGGGTCCCTGCTTCGGCATAGAGGCGTGTTGGTGGATGCCTTGGGTCCCTGCCTTGGTCTAGGTCGAGCATCCCTTTAATGGTGCAGCTTCCAGCTCCTGAAGCTGAACTGTTCTACCCTTGTAAATCACCAGCTAAGGGCCTACAGTCTAGATGGAGAAGTGGGGAGGGGCCCTGATGGGAAAATTGACAACAGTGGTGTTCTCCATACTAGGAGACTGAGATGGGGCTATAGGCTCTTAGTCTACTTCACTGTGGCTTTTAGTCAATATCACTCTATCTGCCACACATCCGTCACTCCACTGATAGAACAAAAGCAGGTGTAAGGCTACCTCGAGGAGGATGTAGGCTTGACTGAAGCAAAAGCTCCCCCCAAAACTAAGATGATCCAAGTACACAGGAACACGTGAGTAACAGAAGGTAGCGGTGGAGACTAAGGCAGACGGGATGGCATTTCAGTAATCTCTTCCTGGACAGATATTTAATGACCAGCTTACATGTGCCAGGCTCTACCTGGACCAGGTGCTACTGAGTACGACGGATGCCTGCTGAGCCCTCTGGAGCCCAAGGGCAAGGTGAACTAGACTGGAGTATCTCACCATCCCATCTTCCCTGAGGTTAGATGCTCCCTTGCTGATGTCTCGAGAGCCAGAGGAGTGTGGGAGCTAGAATTTTAGTTTCAGAAGCATCCCACATATATTTAACTATCCTCTGTGTGCTAGTGAAGGTGGGTGACCGTGGAGGGCTAAGTGACCCCCTACTCCTGTACCCAGCCCCCATCGCTCCTCCTGGGAACAATGACTAGGAGTTGTCTTACCATGGAGATTTCCAGAGAGAAAGCATGTCTATGCATGCTGAGGTGTGCTCATTTTTATATAAATATTTAGGTACACACATTCGTATATATTTAGATAAGCTGGTAGGTGATAAATAGTGTAAGAGGTTTTAAAAAAAATGTTTTATTTATTTGTGTATGTGTGTGTGTGTCCCCGTGCTCATATGTGTGCCATGGCTCACCTGTAGATATCAGAGAACAAACTAGTGGGAGTTAGTGCCTTTCTACCATGTCAGTCCCGGGGATCGAACTCAAGTCATTAGACTTGGCTGTGAGTACTTTTAAAAAAGAATAATTATTTATTATTTATACAGTATTTTGCCTGCATGTGTACCAGAGCACCAGATCTCATTATAGATGATTGTGAACCACCATGTGGTTGCTGGGAATTGAACTCAGGACCTTGGAAGAACAGCCAGTCTTCTTAACCTCTGAGCCATCTCTCTAGCTCCAGGCTGCAAGGACTTTTACCAGATAAGCCAAAAAGGAGTCATGGAGTAGATGCACTGTCCTAGACAGCCTTTCCTACCTTCCTCCACTTTCTATGGTAGTGTTGGGGTTGAACCTAGGCTCACTCATATGCTAAGCAAATACTCGGCTACCAAGATGCTCCACCCTCCAGCACCCCCACCCCAAGCTGCTCTTCCTAACACACCAGTGGTATGAGCTCCCCATCACTGGTTACCACTTGGACAAAGGTTACGTAGTGGGAGCTTCGAGGCTGATGTCTCCCCCTCTTTGCAGAGGTAGGGATGAGTTGCGGAGAGGTGAAAAGATGGGGTCTGTGTCAGTGAATGTGTTGAAAAGTCAGTGAGGAGCAGGTGAATGCAACGCAGCTGATGCAGAGCCCTTGGGGAGATG
Organism: Acomys minous; assembly: GCF_964271855.1. NCBI lineage: Eukaryota > Metazoa > Chordata > Mammalia > Rodentia > Muridae > Acomys > Acomys minous. Next base: position 77,438,308 of record NC_140493.1, on the reverse strand, counting down.
CCTGGTGGTGCTAAGGTCCAAAATAGGGACCAGCAAGGGGACACCCAGAAGAAAATCTGCCATGCCTCGGGGGTGAGCAGGCACGGGCAGTTCACACATGCACCCTGTGGCCTCCCTAAGCCTTGCTGCCTGTTTGTTTGTAGAGACTCAAGCAGGAATCTGCCCTCCTGCTCCTGAGGCCTCAAGTTGCAGGGCTCAGAGCTGCCCTGGGGACACAGAGGGGGGCTTCTGGTATCTGACCCCCTAAACCTGATGCCCCCTGATCTGAAAGCAGATAAGGATGGGTCGCCAGCTGACCTTGGGGCCTCAGGCCATTGGTGAGGACAGACGGCAGTGGGAAAGTGACACTAAGACTCAGAATTCCCCCCTCTAGGGCAGGAGCCCCCCCCCTCCAGAAAGAGCTAATTACATCTCATTTCCATAATGTTGGACAAATTTGAGTTACTTGTGTTTTTCTTTTAGACAGAATCTCACCATGTAGTACAGGCTGACCTACAGCTCACAAGCCTTCTGCCTTAGTCTTTGGAGATCTGGGACTACAGATGTGCACCACCAAGCCCAGAGACTCCTTCTATATCAAAACTTAAGTGTGCAAATCGTAGGCACACAGCCTAAAGGATTTTCAGAAGCACACTTACACATATGGCCACAGCACCCTACACGCATGTCCGTTCACCCATGGGTCACCAGTCCCCTGAATGCACGTTAACCCACCTACACATACACACTCGCCCATGGGTCACGCATACTCACATGCACCCTCACACCTGTGCGGGCCTCCTTGCAGCATGGAATGTTGCTAGCACCAGACTTGCTCATACCTCTTCCTCCAGCACCCCTCAAATGTGGTCATAAACTCATGCACTAAGTTTCTGGGTTGCGTCTCTGAGATCCACTGTGCTAATGGATGAAGCCGTGGTTTGCTATCGTAACATGTTCCATAGGTCTGAATTGTATGAATATTCCCAATTTATGTACACCAGCATTCATGGTTTATGCAGTACTGCAGACCTCAAGCATGCTAGGCAAGCACTCTGCCAACTGAGCCACATGCCCGGCCCAGGACCTACTTTCATGCAAAAATTTATCCTACACACACAGAGAGAGAAGAACACAGCAGCAAATATCTAGATGGGCCTTCACAACACAGACACGCTGCGCATCCTGCATCAGGAAGAGCAAACAACCTTATCCGAAGCCCCCACACCCTACGTGTCATGTCAGACTGTTTCCACGGACAACCACTTTCCTGGTTCTCAGAAGCACGGCTCAATCTTGAGTTTTCACAAAAATGGAATCATGGAATCTTACTTGCACTTGTCACACTCAGCATGAGGTTTGTGAGATTCATGCAAAGTGTGTGCCTTATTAGGGCCGCATGGTATTTTATGAGTATGTAGATGAGTCTGTCTTTCTCTTCTTTTTTTTATTTTTTATTTTTTTCTCCTTTATTAATTTATTCTTGTTACATCTCAATGGTTATCCCATCCCTTGTATCCTCCCATTCTTCCCTCCCTCCCGTTTTCCCCTTATTCCCCTCCCCTATGACTGTTCCTGAGGGGGACTACTTCCCCCTCTATATGATCATAGGGTATCAAGTCTCTTCTTGGTAACCTGCTGTCCTTCCTCTGAGTGCCACCAGGTCTCCCCCTCCAGGGGACATGGTCAAAGGTGAGGCACCAGAGTATGTGAGAAAGTCATATCCCACTCTCCACTCTACTGTGGAGAGTGTTCTGTCCATTGTCTAGATCTGGGTAGGGGTTTAAGGTTTACCGCCTGTATTGTCCTTGGCTGGTGCCTTAGTTTGAGCGGGACCCCTGAGCCCAAATCTGCCTATCATAATGTTCTACTTGTAGGCTTCTAGGACCCTCTGGATCCTTCTACTTTGCCATTCTCCCATGCTTCTCTCATCTAGAGTCCCACTAGAATGTCCTCCCCTCTGTCTCAGTTTCCTGGTAAGTGAAGGCTTTCGTGGGACATGCCCTTTGAGCTAATATGCAGATATAAGTGAGTATATACCATTTGAGTCTTTCTGCTTCTGGCTTAACTCACTCATTATGATCATTTCTAGCTCAAAAAAATATGGAACGCTTCACGAATTTGCGTGTCATCCTTGCACAGGGGCCATGCTAATCTTTTCTGTATCGTCCCAATTTTAGTATATGTGCTGCCGAAGCGAGCACCTGTCTTTCTCTTCTATTGGTGTCCGTTCTGCTGTTACACATGGCGGTGCTTTTCTGAAGTTTCAACATGTCTTTGGCACATGAAGTGTGTCCTTGACACACACACACACAACATGCCTGTGCTTCCTACTTAAAGCGTTATTACTAGTAGACAAACCTCCTTAACTTAAGTACATCAAGTCAGTTTTTGACTGAAAGACTATTTTTCAGAGAACTTTTTAGGTTTACGGAAAAATTGAGCAGAGGGGACAGTTTGCACACACTTGCTGGACTATGCCCAATTTGTGCGTATAACTCAAGCCTTGCACTATTTATATAGTTACACATAATGGTGTGGTGCATCTGCTACAATAGTGAGCCAGTGTTGAAATGTTCTTAGTAACTCAGTTCACAGTTTGCTGTGCAATCTTATGAGTTCTGATGAATGCGTAACTTCATGGTCACCATCACACTGAACCATTTTATTGCTTTAAAAATTCCTGGCCCAGATCTTCATTCTTTTGCCACCCTAACCTCCATTTAAAAAAAAAACAACAACTTTTATTTATTTATTTATTTTGGTTTATCAAGACAGGGTTTCTCTGTGTAGCCTTGGCTGTCCTGGAACTCACTCTGTAGACCAGGCTGGCCTCAGAGAGCTGCCTGCCTCTGCCTCCCAAATGCTGGGATTATAAGTGTCCACCACCACTGCCTGGCTTCTTTTTTATACCCATAGTTTTGCCTTTTCCTGAGTGCTCACCAGTTGAAATCAGACAACATACTTTTATTATTATTACTATTATTAATTTCTTTTTGTTTTGTTTCATTTTGGTTTTTTGGTTTTTTTGAGACATGGTTTCTCTGTATAGCCTTGGCTGTCCTGGACTCGCTTTGTAGACCAGGCTGGCCTCGAACTCACAATGATCCATCTGCCTCTGCCTCCCAAGTGCTGGGATTAAAGGCGTGCACCACCACACCCAGCTATTATTAATATCTTTTGCGTAGCAGTATGCATTTAAACTGTTGACACCCTCCCTCTCTCTTTTAGATAGGGTCTCTCTATGTAGCCTTTGGTGGCTTAGAATTATACTGTAGTCCAGGCTGGCCTTAAACTTCCAGAGATCTGCCTGCCTATGCCTCCTGTGTGCTGGGATTAAAGGCGTGCACTACCACACCCGACCTCCCTATTTCTTCTTAACACTGGATAAAAATATATTGAGTGGATTTACTGTAGTTTATGCATCCACTGGGTACAGGGCCTCCTGGCTGCTTTTGAGTTTGGTCATTTTTCAATACAGCTGCTATGAGCTTCCATGTGTGTTTTAGTTGGACATAGATCTCAATTGTGTTGGGTGAGCAGCCCAGAGTGCCATCTCTAGGTACAGTGACAAGTTTGCCTTCATAAGACAGGGCCACGCTGCTCCAAAGCATAGGTGACATTTCATATCCCCCACCAGCCCCTGCTCTTCTCCACCCTCATCTGCACTTAACATGGCTGGTGGTCTTTATTGTATTCACACTGTTATAAGGCCGCTTGCAGGCTCAGTAGGTAAAGGCACTCACCACTAAGCCTGGCAACCTGAGTTCTAGCGTCAAAACCCACATGGTAGAAAGAACCCACTTCCACAGTTGTCCTTTAACCTCCAGACCAGCACCAAAATGAGACTTCCTTATGGTGAAACCAGGAAGTGTGGAAAGTAAATAGTAACCCTTTGGTTTTCTTTCTGTTGAGTAGATGCATCTCCCAAAGGAATCCTTGGGCATCACTGACATGGTTCACCTGCTGGCCCTACCCTTACTCATGCACTGTTAAAATCCTTTGATTGTCCTCCCAGTGTGAACACACCCCCCCCTCCCGTGACAGCCATCTCTCTGGCAGCAGTCCTGGTGGGAAGCCCCTTAATGCATCAAGCCCAAATCTCCTGAGAACGTCTTCCTTCTATGTTCCCATTTCTGCACTTCAGGACTCCTGGGATCAAAGAGAATCCCACACGGCCATCAGCCTCAGGTGTTTCTTCATCCTAGAAAAGCAAGGAGGAAGCCAGACGTGATGGTGCATGTCTTTAATCCCAGCCCTCTGGAGGCAGAGACGGGCAGATCTCTGGGTTTGGGGTCAGCCTGGTCTACAGAGTGAGTTCCAGGGCAGCCAAGGGTACAGAGAGAAACTAAAAATAAGTAAGGAAACACACACACACACACACACACACACACACACACAAAGATGAGGAGGGGCTCAAGGGATGGTTCAGCAGTTAAAGAGCGCTTGTTCTCGCAGAGAACCTGGGTTTAATTTTCAGCACTCACATGGCAGCTCACATCTGTCTTTAACTTCAGTTCCAGAGGATCCATCATCCTCTTCTGACCACTGAGGGTACCAGGAATGCACATGATTCACAGACATACATGTAAGCAAGACACTCATACACATAAAATATAATAAATACATTTTAAAAAATTATTTATTTTAATTTTTGTTTTTTGAGACAGGGTCTCTCTGTGTAGCCCTGGCTGTCCTTGAACTCATAGAGATCTGCCTGCTTTTGCCTCCTGGGTGCTGGAATTAAAGGCATGTGCCACCATGCTAAGCCAAAAAAAATTATTTATTTATTGGTTTTTCGAAGACAAGATTTCTCTGTGTAGCCTTGGATGTCCTGGACTTGCTCTGTAGACCAGGGTGGCCTCAAACTCAGAGCAATCTGCCTGCCTCTGCCTCCCAAGTGTTGGGATTAAAGGCGTGCGCCACCACACCCAGCTGTTTTATTTTTAAAAGTAAGGGGAAATGATACCACCTTCCGGTTCTTATATCATCTGGTGTCTTAAGATAAAGAGAGGCTGTCGTAGTCAGGGTTACCATTTCAGTGATGAAACGCCATGACCAAAAGAACAAGCTGGGGAGGAAAGGGTTTATTTGGCTCACACTTCCACATCACTGTGCATCATCGAAGGAAGTCAGGACAGGAACTCAAACAGAGCAGGAACGTGGAGGCAGGAGCTGATGCAGGGGCCATGGAGGGGTGCTGCTTACTGGCCTGCTCAGCCTGCTTTCTTATAAAACAAGGACCACCAGCCCAGGGGTGGCACCACCCACAATGGGTTGGGCACCCCTTCCCCCCATCAATCCCTAATTAAGAAAATGCCCTCCAAGCTTGCTTACAGCTTTAGTTGTGTCTCTTAGCGATCCACCTGTGAATCCCCCACCCCCACCCCACTATGGAAGGGAGCGGGAGGCTCCGTAGTCTTGTCTGGAGTGTCAGCATTGCTGAAGAGGGACCCTGGTCGGAGAGGCTGGGAGGTTTCTGCCTTAAATAAGCTAAGTTTACATCCTGAGGGAGAGTTGGAATAATCGTTTTTGGAAATAGTGTTTCACGTGGTCCAAGCTAGCTTCAGACTCACTATGTGTTTGCGACTGGCCTTGAACTCTGATCCCCCTGCCTATATACCTTTCACGGGCTGTGATTACAGGGGTGTGCCACCAGGCCTGGCTGCCTTAGGATACACTGATCCAACCTCTTCAGTTCATGGAATAAGAATCAGGAGACTAGAATTTCCAGAGACAGGCTGGGCTGTGGTGGCGCACGCCTTTAATCCTAGCACTTGGGAGGCTGAGGCTGGTGGATCGCTGTGAGTTCGAGGCCAGCCAGAGCAGAAGCCCGTGGGACAGGCAGGGATTTCCTAATGCTATGACTGAGCATTGGGCTCTGAGCTATCTAACTATGGAGAAATCTTCCTGTGTGACCCTGGACACATGTCTTTCTCACTCTGGGCCTTAGCTACCATGAATGATTAGCCTCCATGGCGTCTTTTTTTTGGGGGGGGGGTGCGCTTCTGGTTCCAAAACTTGACAATCAAGGTCATTCTTTATCTTGAAGGACGTGTAAGTCTGACTCCATCCAAAAGATTAAAGTGACCGAATGAGACTGAGCAGGGACAGATGAGACCTCGGGACATTTGGAGTTCACAGGGAAGCACTTAGCATGGGCTCAACTCGATAAACTCCCTTCCCCGAGAAAAACTTTCCATTTCTACTCTGTAAATCACCCACTAAATGGAGGACAGCGTTTATGATGGACTTGTTGAACCCAAGTCTTCTCTCCTCTTAGTACAATCCAGCTAGGGCCAGAAAGATGGTCTGTGGGTAAAAGTGCTTTCCGTGCTAGCCTGACAGGCTAGCACCCAATCTCTGGTAGAAGGGGAAAGAAAACCAATTTATGAGTGTTCTGCTCTGATCTCCACACATGCACCAGCATCTACACACCCTTTTCCCTCTCTTGGCCTCCACCAAAACAAAAAATTATTTGAAAAGGTAGAAGCAAGTATCTGACTCAGTTGGTAGAATGTTGGCCTGGCGTGCACAAAGCCTTGGGTTCAATTCCTAGCATCACATGAAATCTCAGCATCTAGAAAGCAGGGCAGGAGAATCGAGAGTTCAAAGTCATCCTTGGCTTTTTAGCGAGTCTGAGGCCAACCTGGGTTATACGGATCACATGAAGTGGTGTGCTTTAACGTCTCGACTTGCACTTTAAATGTTTCTCATGTGCTCCTGCGAACTTTTCGTCAATCTATGACCCTGTGTTGTGCTTGGGGGACATGGTAGTGAGGCTTTTAGATGAAGCTTGGCAGCCCCACTCCCCATCATGGAAGACTCCAGACTCTGCTACAGCAGCTCAGCTTTGGGCCAGCCCCTATTCAATGGTAACCAGAGACAAAGGGGCAGGTCAAGTGACGACTCAGAGTCAGTTTTCTAGGCTTCTGGGATATTTGCTCTTCCTCTCACTAGGAACTTGATGTCTGACCTCTTTCCCTGGCCTGTGGCTACCAAGCCATCAAGTAAACAAACAAACGAAGGAAGAAGGGAGGAATAGAGAGGTGGAAATGAAAGGAAGGTGAACTGGAAACCACAGGCTTTAAGACCTCTCAGAGACGACCATGTTCATTTCTAGTCCTTTCATCAGGTTCCTTCTCCAACGGAGGAGGAAACCCAATCTCGGAGAGGTGAAGAGGGCTCAGGAGGCACGTGAGTCGCTGTCCCTGGTGCTGAAACATCTCTGGCAGGTCATGGTCCTCTCTCTGTCACTTGGAGGCACTGAGCGTTTCCTGTTTGTTCTCCTCCGGGGAATTCCTAAGCAAGGAAAAGAAGCAGCAGGCCGTGTGCGTGAGACAGAAGAGAGGTTCACCAAAGGAGAAGGACATCGGGACAGAGGAGAGGCTTCAGACAGGTACGGCGGTGGCAGCCTGCCAGAGAGAAGAGAGGTTGACATTGTTTTCAAACAAAGGCAGTTATCTGGAAAAGAACCAACCACCATACAACTCTAGCCCAGATACGAAATGACTGAAGAAGAATAAGGAGCGTGCGTCTCAAGCGAGGCAAGGCTGAGCGTGTGTCAACACGAGCAAACTAATTCAGGCGGGCGCACAAACACAATGGGAGGAGTGAGGGGTTGGCGATCGGTATTCTTTGTTTTTTCTCTCCTTGCCTGATGAAAAATTTGCAAATTTTCATACCGCCACAAAGCAATCAAAACTGTGATTACGTTTCACAATTTTTTGACAGCCAGTTTCATGTACTTTAAGTAGTTTCTTTCTGTGTTAGACAATTCAAACAATTTGCTTTCCCTCAGGATGCGGAACAAGGAACACATGGACCTCCCTTCCTGCTAAGCCCATATGTATAGCATGTTTTTTTAATGTATTTTTTTTTTAATTCCTCATAATGACCCTGGAGGTAGGCACTGCTGCAACTGTTGAGGAAATGGAGTGTCAGACAGGCAGGTTCCTGTCAGAGACTAGGATTGCAGTGGGAATTCGGGTTCTACATCCTGCATGCTAAGCCGGCAGGGAGTCCACCCCCTGATAACTTCCTTGACCACAGCACAACCAGACCCAGGCTTCCTGATTCTTGTGTGGACTCTTCCCTTCCCATCGTCACCATGAGGCCCGGCGCACTTGCTGAAGGGATGGTCCCGGCTGAGACCCAGCCTCCAGCCCCCTTCATGCTCCACAGTTCTGTTGGGGAGGAAGATCCAGTTCCCAGGCCTGACTGAAATCTGAGCCAGGTGCCCCCTCCCGCTTGCCCCCTGTGTTCCTCTGCCCGGTACGGGGGGGGGGGGGGGGAATGGAAGGGCCAAGGGCACAAGGAGAAGCATTGTTCCCTCCTTCACCTTGTGTAGCCACGGTGGCCCAGCTGGCAGCAGAGCGTGTAGGAGTTTGTGTAACTTTGCTGGGGGTTAAGAGCAGGTCAGCGTGGGGCTGCGACTTAGGCCGCTCTCCCAAGCCGGGCAGCCCCGTGGGAACAGGAACGCATACCTGCTGCCCATGCCCTGAAACGCAGAGGGCAGCTTGAGCCTCGGGGCATGAAGACGCAGACCCCCAAACCCCCCACTACCCTCCCTTTACCCTCCTCTTCGACACAGAGGCAGATCACAGAAGCCTGACAGGACAGGAAGCCAGGAGCCAGGCTTCCCAGTACATGCATTTGGCAGGAAATACACTCGGGCCCAGAGAGGAAGCAAGAGCTAACATGAACTGTGGATCTTGCTATCATCCACCCATCCATCCACCCATCCACCCATCCACCCATCCATCTATCCATCCACCCACCCAACAAACAGACACCATCCTTGGAGTTTATGTAGTTTTCACTCAGATTGCTATTCAGGAGGGAAATGAGAGGCCCAGTGACTGAATGACTGAATGAAAGACATTTTCTCATCAGCTCAACAGGGCCTACCTCCAAGGTTGCATGGCTGGTTTGAAGCGTTACCCACCCTAAGCCCCGTCCCCTAATGCCAAAGACAACAATACCTATGGAGCGCGGGAAGTCAGATAGATGAGTGTATCCCAGCAAGCCATCACATCCTTTACCTGGTCTCCTGACAAATTGTATGACAGAGTCATATCAATTCCGTGCAACAATGTATTTGAGCAAAGTGCTTAATGGATTACCTTCTGGGAAGCTTTCCAGGAACCAACGAGCCCACCGCATTGGGAAGTTGGTCTTGATAAATTCCTTCCTCCCTCGATTCATTTCCCCATTGGTCACATAGAGGATGTGAATGCAGCTGGTGCTTCCGGCAAAGCTCTCTCCATCACGGGGTGTGAAAGGCTCAGAACCGGGTTACGGATGTGGGAGTCCAGAGGTGTGTTCACACTCTAGGATTTAGTCAGAACTCAACAGAGATCGGTGGGTGAAGGAAAAACACGCAAAGTTTGAGCCGTACCTCAAGGGCTTACAGACCTCCTTTTTCATAGACCTCTCTATTTCACCCCTGGGGTGGTGAGGTGCGGCAAGCAATTTATCCCTGACTCACAGAGGAGAAAGCCGAGGCTCTGAAGACATAAGCTGCTTAGGGCCACAGGGCCTATGTAAGCAGCAAAGGCAGAAGCTACACTCAGGTCTCTGGACTCTCAGTCAGAGCATCTTTCTGAGAGAGGCCATGTGATTCCGGTACCTGGGTATGCGCTGGGGCCTGAGGGCTGGGCTGGAACGGCAGTGGCAGGTGAGTTCCTCCAAGGGAGAGAAATGCCTGGCTGGGCAGAGGCCCAGCGGTTGGGGAGTGGAAGTGGAGGAGGGGGCTCCTATCCGGCCAGATGTGTGGGAGGCAGAGTGAGTTCATGGCTTGGGTTAATGATCCCTGCTGCCCATATCACCCAGTGGTGGGAACAGGTGGCTAGCATGGAGCTGACCATCTGAGGAAGGCGTCTGGCTGAGTGGGGAGGCACCCTCCGAGGTTCATGCGAAGACAACTTTTTTAGTCACACTATCCCTAGGGAGAAAGAGCCATGAACGTATCCCACGGTCCCCGTGGTCACTCTTAACTTCATTCAGATCCCACGGGCGTTCTCCCACACCATTGCACCTGCCTCCCAAGGATCTCCTGTCCCGGCATCCTCAGTGCTGGCCAAGTTCCACTGTACACAGAAGCCTGTTCCTGTTGCTTCTTCCCAGAAAGCCTGGACTCTACAGCCTGACTTTACCATTCTGATCCCTGAACACAGACTCTATGCAATTCCCACCCTCCCGGGGGCCCACACCTCGGTCCTTGCAGGCCTTCTCCTGTGGGGCACATCCCCTCGCTCTCTGGCATTGATCTTTCCTTCTTAACACGCAGCTAGTTTTCTCTCAGGGCATTCATTTCCTTTTACACCTGACAGGGGTAAGCTCCATGTCTGAGGCTCACAGTGGGCAGGCTGGGATCTTGGCTAAGAGACAAAACCAGCTGTTGTTTCCTGATGCTCCCTGGCCCCCGGCCACTCAGAACTGGGTGCACACCTCCACTGGGGACGTTATCTGACACTCTGTGGGGATCCGGGCTAGGCAGGGTCTGGGCTTCTGTGTATTTTGTCTCCTGTTGAGGATCACAACCTCCTCTGATGTCTCACTAGTTGCCTCTTGCCCCAGGGTGACACTTGCTCCCAGGTGAGGCACAGAAGCCAGCGTGGTTTCGGAAGGGAAAAGGGTAGAGACAGAAGGCTCCCAATCCTCAATGCCCCTCGGGGAGGTGGGCTGGGCCCTGAGACTTGCTTTATAGACTTTGCACACTGGGGTTCCTGTAAAACGGTGGGTTTGTGCAGACTGTGGATGGAGGGCTGGCATCTAAGAGAGACACAGATTCAGGTCACCCAGTTGCAAATATCAAGATGCCTTTTTTTGGAGACCCAAATTCCTACCCGTCCTTCAATCCCTGAGGAACAACAAAGCAAAAGTCCTGACCCCTACAGAGATGTGCTCTTTGAGATGGCCCTGTTCCTTCTGCCTAGAATAGATGCCCTTTGCTCCATCCCAGAGAAAAGACACAAGGAAATGAATTTCCCAGGACTGAGAAGGGCTAAGGACATCTGAAGAGCTCAGAGAACTGGCCACTGAGCAGTTGCTCACAGTGTAAGTTTGTTCCCACTTCACTCTGGCAGAGCCCACTGGCAGCATGGCATAGCTGGGAAGCCCCTGGCACAGCAGTAGAGAGGACAGAGTAGGGTGCACTTCTAGCTGTGACGAGGGCAGGCTTGCTGGGCTCCTCCAGGTCTCCGTGCAAACTACTGAGCTCATATCACACGTGCCTGCTAAGACGCATGGTACAGGTGTTGGAAAGGCCTCTTCAGACTGTCTTCAGAAAACAGTGAACCTGCCAGTTCTTCTAATGTGCTAATTTACGTGTCAGCTTGGCTTCTGGTTCAGTTTGATCCAGGCCCAAGTGTCAGCAGCATCCTTTTCTCAGTTCGGTTGCCCACAGTTGTCACTAGCTTCCAACTCCACTGGTGACAAAAAACAAAAAACAAAACAAAACAAACAAAACCAACAAACAAATAAAAACAGCTGTGAAGCCCTAATTGCTCACCTGCTGGGTGGAAAAAAAAAAATCAGCTTCCCTTCTGAGAAGCCTGAGCATTTTATTGGCTCTGTTTGACTGACCTCTATACTTAATGTGGTGCTTTGAATGAGAAAGGTTTCCATAGACTCATAGGTTTGAACACTCGGTTTCCTGTTGATGGAACTGTTCGGGAAGGATTAGGAGGTGTGGTCCTGTTGGAGGAGGTCTACCACTAGGGATGCCCTTTGAGGTTTCAAAAGCCTATTTCCAGTGTGCTCCTCGCTGCCTCCTACTTGTAGATGAAGATGTGAGCTCTCAGTCATCGCTGCCTCCACACCTTGGCTATGTTGTCATGGACCCTGACCCTCAGGAGCTTTAAGCTTAATTAAACACTTTCTTTTACAAGTTGCCTTGGTCATAGTGTCTCATCACAGCAGTAAAAAAAAAAAAGTAACTAATACAACCTTGAATTAGTCAATATGGCTGTAGGCAAGAATGGGTGACAAGTAACAAATTGAATAAATCCATCAAACCCTCAGGGAACAGTGTCCTTAGGGAATTAGGGTGTCAGTTTGTGGTAGAAGGGCAGACAAGGGCAACACCCCACCCCACGTCCCCCAGAAAAGAGAATGTTGTCCCCATTCACAGCCTGGCTTTGGAGCCGGGCTTCTTTCTCTCCCCTTTGGCCTTTTTGCATCCTGCTAACTTCAGCTCTGCCTCCTGCATAAGGTCCCTAAAAGCAGTGTCATCTGGGCATCAGAGGAGTGGTCTCAGGGGGAGGGAGTGAAGACACAGAACCAGGAGAGCTAAGCCAGGATGACTTCTGGGGGCGCTCAGCAAGGTCTCAGGGAATCTGTGGAGCACCACGTAGCCGCTGGTGTCAAGCTCCCTAGGAGTGTGTAACCCCTAGGGACAGTAGCTCCTGCTCCCCAGGGGCAGTTCTCCAGAGACGAGGCTGCTGGGAGCCATTAGCGGCTGCCCCTCATAGCCTCTTCCCAGCTATGGACAGTTTTGTCAGCCTCTTTATTCTCTGAGCCTGTCCCCTCTCGTAGGCAGATACTGTAGTTTAATTTCTAATTAAATTCCCTTGCCAGGTGCCACCCGAACTTGAAGGCTCACGCTGTGCCTTCTTGAGGCCTTTGCTTGTCTGATTTGAGAGCCCCCTATGTAAACTTAGATACAAAAGATGTTTATAAATGTATGGCCAACAAAAAATTATCCCTCTCATAGATCAAAAATAAAATGTACAAAGGCTGCAATACAAAAATTGGTCAAAGAGTATGATTAGGCAATATTGAAAAAGAAGAAACAGCGATAGTCGATATAGATATGAGAAGGTCCCTGACCTCACTAGTAATCAAAGAAATTCAAATTAAAGCAGTAACCGGCAATCATTATTTTCCACCTTGTAGTTGGCAACTATTTCGTGCTGATGACAATACGAAGAAAGGGGCACCCTGTGTACTGCAGATGGACAGCAGCTGCCTAAAGAAGTTTCTGAAAGGTAGTTTTAAAATCTTAGTAAGCCTTATTGTAAATGTACATGACCTTACGAACCTCTTGATGTGTATCCAAGAAAGGAGAATATGAGATGGCTCAGGGAGTGACACGCTTGCCATGCAAGCATAAAGACCTGAGCTCAGTGTCCAGCATCCACAGAAAAGCCAGGGGCACAGCACATACCTATAACCTCAACACTGGGAAGAAGATGGGGGAGGTTGCTGACCAGCCAATCTATTTGAATGAGAGAGAGAGAGAGAGAGAGAGAGAGAAGCCAGGTATGGTGGTGCACGCCTTTAATCCCAGCACTTGGGAGGCAGAGGCAGGTGGATCACTGTGAGTTCAAGGCCAGTCTGCTCTACAAAGCAAGTCCAGGACAGCCAAGGCTACACAGAGAAACCGTGTCTTGAAAAAAAGCCAAAAAACAAAAACAAAAACAAAAACAAAAAAACACCACCCAAAACTGTGATGTCTTAGGGTTTTATTGCTGTGAAGGGACACCATGACCATGACAACTCTCATAAAGGAAAGCATTTCACTGGGGCTGACTCACAGTTCAGACGTTTAGCATAGTGGCATGCAGGTGGGCATGATGCTAGAGATGGAGCTGAGGGTCTACACTGCCTGCATCAGCAGGCAGCAGGCAGTGACTGAAGCACACTTCCTCCAACAGAGCCACACCTTCTAATAGTGCCACTCTCTAGGAACCAATGAAGGCCAGATACCGGCTTCCATGATAACCCTAGATGTAGGTAAGTTGCCAATGAAGATTAAGTATCACAAATCTACCCTTATCAAACACGGCTGGTAGGCATAAGGTTATTGTGTAGTTTATACACTGATTTCTGTAGCCCCATGTCTGATTGCAAGCCTTGTTCTGAGAAGTTACTGTCTAAATGGTGTGTAAACTCTTCTCCTCAATTGTCCCCCTGATATGTCAATAAAGCAGCTTAGAGCCAGTCGACGAGAAGGGGAGAGAATGGGGCGGGACTTCCTGCCAGCCAGGAGAGGAAGAGTGAGAAGAGAAATAGAGGATTCAACCAGGGGGGTCAGCCATGCATAGAGGTCCAAGGAAGATCAGGATGAAGGAGTTGAAGCTGAGGGAAACAAAAAGTGAAAGCATGGCTGGGATGTTTGCTGGGAGTAAGAAAAAAAATAGCACCCTTATTCCAAATAGGAGCAATGGGTGCATGACAAGAAAAGACTTGACCAAAGAAAGACCCAAACCAGCAAGGCAAAGCTATTCTACTCCATAGCTGCAGCGTTCCTTGGCACGCACCCCTTGGTTCTGGCATCTCCAAGCATACTGGGCTCTTCATTGCAACCTTGGCTTCACCTTCTCAGCCTCTTTCTGAAACCTTGGTGCAAGCATTCATTATCCATTTGCTCTCATATCTGCCATGCTTACAGGACAGTATCATGTGGATGTTACCAAATTCTGCTGCTAGCTCAAGATTTAGCCTGAGGCCCCTTTAGACTACAGCTACAAGGGTCTCTGTGTTTCCTTGAGACTGTCCTTCAGAAAGCACTTGACCTCATATACCCCATGTCCTTCCTGCAGAGCCGATACCTACAAACCACATGGTCAGGTTGATTACTGGAACCCCACTCCTGGTACCAATGTTCTGGATTAGTTCCTTTTCCTATTATTGGGAGAGAGTGCCTTAAGAAGTGACATAATGAAAGAAGGTTTATTTGGGCTTATGATTTGAGAGCACAGGCAGGCAGGGCATGGTGGCAGGAATAAAAGGTAACTGGTCACATGGCATCTGCAGACAGGAAGCAAAGAGTGATGAATGCTGGGGCTCAGCTCACTTCCTCCTCTTTATTCAGCCTGGGACCTCTCTCATAGACACACCCCAAAGTGTGTTTCTATGGTGATCCTAAATCCAACCAAGTCACAATGAAGATTAACCATTAAACCCAGCTACCTAAGAGGCTAAAAAAGGAGAGTTGCAAGTTAAAGGCCAGCCTAAGTAGCCTTGTGAGCCCTTGTCCCAAAAATTAAAGAGAGAGAGAGAGAGAGAGAGAGAGAGAGAGAGAGAGAGAGAGAGAGAGGGAGGGAGGGAGAAAGGTTGGCATATAACTGAGTGTTAAAAGCACTTATGTGGCATGGGCAATACCACATGTTCAGGCACAGAACTACGAGTCAGCAGCCATAGTAGCCAGGGCTTTAATAACATTTATTTATTTATTATTTGCTTGCTTATTTATTTATTTATTTATTTATTTATTTTTGAGACAGCGTTTCCCTGTGTAGCCTTGGCTGTCTTAGAACTTACTCTGTAGACCAAGTTGGCCTTGAACTCAGAGATCTGCCTGCCTCTGCCTACCAGGTGCCAGGATTAAAGGTGTGTGCCACCACCACCTGGCTTTGATTGGTGATCGCTAGCCTACAGTTATCACTTGGTTGTCAGTGCAGCACCTCCACTCTGATGCAGCATCCTCACTAGTTTCTAAATTTTCTAGAAAGTTCAAGCACTTTCCAACTATGCTAACCAGGAGCTAACGTCTCTAGCACAGTCTGGTTTCTGCACCAGAAGACGCTAATCCAGGCAGAAGACAGGTGTGGGCAGACTCTTTCTGTTGGAAGTACTGCCGGAAGGCTAGGGGTTGGGAATTTAGTGAGAATTGGAAAATGGAAGTTAAGTGAGAAAACGGAAGTAAAGGGTTTTTTCTTAGGATGGGGGCCTGCACAGGATATGTGCTTGACATGATCAAGACTAGGTAGCCGCAAGGTGATAAGGACCGTGGCCTGAGGGATACTGAAGTGACAGGCTACGGCCTACCTGGGAGGGCCAGGGATGCCCTCATGAGGAGTTAGGCTTTATCCTGAAGACAGTGAGGAGCCGTGAGGAGAGGGGTCTAAATAGAGATGTCAGGGTGGATTTGAGATGGGGAGCACTGATGATAACGTGGAGGATAGACGGGAGAAACCTGAGTCAGGCCGGCAGCTATTGCAATAGTCCAAAGTCAGCAGTAAGTAAATTGCCTGGGATCCTTCCTTGTGGGTTCTGCGTGCGCTGGGCCTGTGGTTGGAGAGAGACCCCAATCCTAGCAGAGCTCCCACACTACACCCAGGTCCTGGCTTTGGGTAGAGGTGTGTTTCCATTCAGCCATGTGCCATCAATATGCTGGGAAATCTCCAGAGTATCAGGTCTTCAAATGGGAGTGGCTAAAGTAATCCTCAGAACAAGAGCTGACCCTTACACGCTGCGGGAGAAGCCAAACATTTTACCTGGATTATGCAAACGAAGACTCTGTGAGGTTGATTCAGGTGACTCTCCCTCTCACAGACGGGGAAAACTGAGTCTACTTCGTTCCTGCCGAGCCGCTTGCCCTGGGGCTTCTGAGTCACCCAAAGATTCTATTCCCACAAAGGCCCTTGGCTTCAACAAACGCACCCCCTCAATTAGCAGCCTCAGGCCACTCCCCCATAACAACCAAGCTGGGCAAGTTCGTGGTAAACCTCTCTGTACCAGAGCATCCCGAGGTGCAAGCCCTCTTTCTTCACGCTGTGCTTCCGGGAACTGGCACGCAGACTTTGCTCTCTGTTAATATGTCTCTTTTTAAAACATCGAAAGGATGCTTCTATCTCCAAGCACAGCCTGGGTACTGGCTCAGGGCCATATGCTAGGTCTCCGGCCCCATGCTTAACCAGGAAAAGAAGAGGCAGGGGTGGGGGGCAGACAGAGGATCACAAAGCGTTCTCGGGAGCTCCCCACGCTGGGCTGCTGGGAATGGATAAGAAATTGGTCCAGCCTTCGGCAGACCAAATTGAGCAGTTGTGGCGCACGGCCTGCGGTGCTTAACGCAATAGCTGATCTAATCACCAGTCTTGTTCTCTGGGAGGCTTTTTGCTGCATTTTAGCACAGAAAAGTGTTGTCTTTCTCTCTTTTGTGGCTCAAGCTGCTATTTAAGAAAGCAAAAAAAAAAAAAAAAAAAAAAAAATCGATATGCCTTCTCTGGCTTTCAGTCTTTTTCCCCCCAAAAGGTGTTTCTTTAGGGAGGGGAGAAAGGTGGAGTGGGGGGTCGAGGAACGTTTTTGTCATTCATAAGCCACGGTGACAAATCCTTGACATCATTCGCGGGTTCTATCGATCAGCTCCATCCGCGGCACCAGAGGACAAATAGAAATCATTTGTCTGTCCAGGCTCCCAAACAGCCCGAGACAAAGGGCTGCAGCAGCAATCAGCAGCTGGAGGTATTAGCAGCGGGTCAAGTTCGGAGGTCAGAGGTCAAACAGGTTGTCATCAGTTTCTCACAGCTATCAGAGCAAGGGCAGGGGAGGGGTGGAGTGAAACCCACCGCCAACACAGCTGGTTCTTATTAGCCCAATCCTGCCTCTTTGTAAAGAGAGATGGGCCACCCTCCCCTGGGGACACCCCGGGGTGCTGGGTTTCAAGGGATGGCAGACAGGGCTGGGGTTGGTGAGGGGCCAGAGGGAAAAAAGAGCAAGGTGGGAGCTCTGCCTCTTGCTAGCTCTCCACGCTCTCCTGGGGGAAACTGAGTTATTCTGTATTGGGAGGAGAGAGCGAGCTGGGGAGGGGGGGCGCGGGAGGGCAGGCTCTGAGGTTTCTTTAGACATTTAAGCATCGAGTTAATCTTGTAAAACTGAAAATGGCTCAGTGGCCTGGGACACCAGGGTTACAGTCAGGGGACAGTTGAGTTATTTCAAGTCAGTGGCTACATACCGCCTGCTTTGATGAGACCAACCCGGGGACAGTGACTCTGGAGAAAGAGCAGGAAGGGTGGGGTGGCAGATCCAGTGGCAGTGGAGTGACACACAAAGCAGGACACGCATGGCACTGCAAAAGCTTTAGTGACATCCCCATCAAGACTTGGGTGAGCACGCAGCATAGAAGCCAGAGACGGGGGCAGAGGTGCGCTCACCCGTGCAGCCTCCAGAGACCCGACTTCCACTTACGCTCCCTCGTTCCTGAGGCCCGTGACTGCTAAGGGTCCCATTTTTCAGACAGGAAGACCAAGATCACCAGTGCCACTCATGTGTATATACACATATGTGTAAAGCACATGTATGGGGCTGGAGAGATGGCTCGGTGGTTATGAGCACATACTGATCTGACAGGGACCCTGACTGAGTACCTTTCCCGGCACCCACAATAGGCAGCAACTCCAGCTCCGGGAGAAATTAATATAAATTTTCCACTCATATGTGCAGTGGGCACATAGCCCCTCACAGATGCATGCAATTTAAAATAATAAAGATAAGTATTTTAAGAATTAAACACGTACACATGTATCAAGGTCCTTGTCCCAAGAACGTGAGTCTGTGGTCATGGTAGGAGGGAAAGGGCTGGAATAAGGGTGAAATCTTCATAGGAGCAGGGCAGGGTCTCCAAGGACAGAGCTCCAGAGAAGAGGTGGAAAGCCTTTTGGAGAACAGGAGAGGGAAGCTGTGTCTCCCTCCTGCTCCCTTTCCTCCCTTTCTCCTTCTCCTCCTTTTCTTCTCCTTCTTCCTCCCCTTTCCCCCACTTTGTGTTCTTAGAGTCAGGGTCTCTCTGTGTGGCACTGGAACTGTACAGACCACCCTGAGAGCTTCCGTCAAAGGCAGGTGCCCCCATGCCTGGGTTTTTGTTTGTTTTGTTAAGACCAGGTCTTCCTATGTAGCCTAGCCTGGCCTTGAAGTCATCATGATCAGGACCCCCTGCCTCAGCCTTCAGAGTCCTGGGGCCACTTTGTTGTTGCTGCTGGTGTTGTTCTTCTGCTTGTGACACAACCTAATATAGATTTTCCGTTTGTACTAGTTTCATTGCTGCTGTGACGAAATGGCACGGCCAACGCAGTGTAAGGGAGGAAGAGCTTACTTTGACTTGTGAGGGTATTGTCCGGAAGGCCTGGTGGCAGGCATTGCGTCCACAGGCAGGAAGCAGCAGGTAATGGATGCTGGCACTCAGCTCCTCTCTCCTTTTTAGTCGCAGAATGGGGCCACCCACAGTTAAGATAGATCTTCCCACTTTAATTAACCTACACTAGATAAAATCCCTCACAGGTGGGCTGGGGGTGGTGGTGGTGGTGCACTCCTTTAATCCCAGCACTCAGGAGGCAGAGGCAGGCTAATCTCTACAAATTTGAGCAAGTTCCAGGACAGCCAAGGCTACACAGAGAAACCCTGTCCTGGGAAAAGAAGAAGAAGAAGAAGAAGAAGAAGAAGAAGAAGAAGAAGAAGAAGAAGAAGAAGAAGAAGAAGAGAAAGAAAGAAAGAAAGAAAGAAAGAAAGAAAGAAAGAAAGAAAATTATATGGCTCAGTTTTAGTTGTTTCCTTGATTGGTTTGTTAATGTTGCTTTGTTGCTTTAAATGAGTAATATGTGCACATGATTTATAATTTATAAGATTCAGCAGTAGGTTCTATAGAAGCCTTCATCCGTCCCTATTCCTAGATCCCTAGCTCAGCTCTATAGAAGCATTTTTCTACTGTAGGATTCTTGCTTATTCTCAAGGGAGATTTGAAGGTCATATAGGTACATGTAACCTATTAGAAAAGTTTTGATATGTATAGATGAAAGAAAGGGCAGGAAGGACTCAATTGTCGTGGAAGAGACTCATACCTGTAAATTTTCTGTCTCTTTATTTTAGGAGATTCTTACAAGCTGCACATAATTTTGGTTTTGAGTTTTTTGTTTGTTTGTTTTTGTTTTTTTGAGGCAGGGTTTCTCTGTGTAGCCTTGGCTGTCCTAGACTCACTTTGTAGACCAGGTTGGCCTTGAACTCACAATGATCCCTCTGCCTCTGCCTCCCAAGTACTGTGATTAACGGTGTGTGCCACCACTGCCCAGCCTTTGATTTAATGTTTAAGTCTTTTAATAAAGAGATTCTTACCCATTTACATTTTTTATTTAACTGACTTTGTCTTCTTACAGAGAGAAATCACTCTCCTTGGTTTTAATTCATGACAGAGTCTTGATTCTTTTTGTCACAGACTCTGGTCTCCAATCCTCACTACCTCTTTTCCTTTGCTTTCCTAGTGCTCAGGAAGAAGTTTCTTTATTCCATACTGATTAGTTTAATTTTAAAAACATATATCTTGTAATCATTTTTCATTTTTATTTTGAGATCTTTGAGCCATAAACAACAATATAAGCAACACCCATACGCCTACCGTTCATCATTAATGTGCCAATAATCAATTTACTGCCCTTTAGCTTCCGACTCACCCAAACTGTAGGTTCTATCCCTTTGTGCCATGTCAACCCCACGCCCCAACTTTTAAACACACCTCCTTTACCTGCTGTGCTAGGCTTTGAAGATAGAGGGCGGTAGAGGAATACTGCCTTGCTTCCATGGTGGCCCTGACTGCCGCACATGGGAGAGCCCCTGGTGTTGTCTCTATAGTAACTTACACTGGCTCCCCTGAGCCTACATGCTTTCCAGCCATGGGTATCTGCGGGGAAGCATCTGTGGTACAGTCACACTCCACTGAGATCTGAATGTCTCTTTTCATATGGGAGTTTCATCCAAGTGTTCTTAGCTCCCTAATCTTATTCCCTTCCTCCCTTCCTCCCTCCCTTCCACCCTTCTTTTCTTCCCTGTGAAGGTTCTCACACCTCCCTGAACCACCTTTATGAGATACCCACACAAACCCACATCTGCACCCGTAACCCACACTGCACAGGGCATCCAGCCCAGGGCTTTGTGCCTGCTAGGCAAGAGTTCTGCTTCTGAGCAACACATGTAGCCCCTGTTTAACGTCTTGTGTGTGTTACTATTTTCCAGGTTTTTGTTTTGTTTTGTTTTGTTTTTGAGACAAGGTTTCTCTATGTAGCCCTGGCTGTCCTGGAACTTGCTCTGTACACCACACTGGTCTAGAACTTACAGAGATTCACCTGCCTCTGCCTCCCAAGTGCTGGGATTAAAGGCATGCACCACTACTGCCTGACGTTTTCCAGCTTTTTGTCACTTGATTGGATCCTGGCTGATAAACATATTAAAGTTAAATTTACTAAAGTTGGTATTTCTTCAAGATATATACTTATTATCCCAGTACTCAAGAGGCTGGGGCAGGAGGCCAGCCTAGGCTAGTTTTTTTCCTTGTTTGTTTGTTTTTGTTTTTAGTGTAATATTTGCTTACTATTGCTTAAGGAAATTACATACTGATGGTCTTGGTTGTTTTATTTGGAGAAGTGGTCACTGCTTCTGACACGGGTTTTGGCTTTGTGCTTACAATCCTCCTGCCTCAGCCTCCTGAGTGCTGGGGTTTCAGGTATATGCTCCCATGCTGGGCTGTGATGTGCTTTCTGTATTGTGCTAAGTTTCGCTCCTCACCCACTATGATGTTGTTTAAAGCTCCCAGTGTTAGGACTGGGATGTGGTTCGGTAGTAGAGCATCTACTAGCATCCCGGAGCTTCTGAGCTGGAGAGCCAGCACTGCAAAACAAACGCTTGTTCACATGGACATAGGTAGATCCTGTTCATCCTTGAAGCCGCTGTGTCATACCCTGTCATGGGAGCATACTGTGTGTCATCAATTCATTGTCCTGTAGGTGGTTAGTGAGGCGGTTTGTAGTACTTGACTATTTGTAGGCAGCGGTGGAATGTGCGTCCACCGAGTGCACATGTCAGGACTCCTCCAGCGGAGGTGCCTAGAAATGGCATCTTCCAAGTAAGTCATAGAGGGTAGACTTTTGTAAATATTAGGCGCTGCTTGCTCTTCTCAGTGACAATATTGGTGTTTCTTCTGGCCAAGTCCATCTGTGTGGTTTTCTTCCAGTCAGACCAACACGCACAGTGTTCCTGAAACAGCTCATGGCTCTAGTGACCATGGCAGCAGCCCCCTGTAAAAATTGTCTCTCTGTGTGTTGTTTTTCCCTTTTCTGTTGTGTTGTTCACCTTTTTATTACAGATTATAGGATTCCTCCTCTGTTGTAATGGGTCCATTATATGTAACAAATACCCCCCCAGCAAGTGGCCCACCTTTTAGCCTTGCTTATGGTATATTTTACCTTTGATAAGATATCATTTTAGTACTGTTAAATACATCTAATTTTTATTTTAGAGGTTCTAATTATGTTTTTCTTTTGAATATGAAATCATCATCTTGGACTGTGAGCAATCTTTTCCATTATTTCTCATTGTTTTCCATGTTTAAGACATGAAAACATCTGTATTTTATTTTTGTGACTGATGTGTCACAGCTCTATTATTAAGTAGTATTTCTTTCCTCTAGAGATTAGTGGTGACATCTCTAACATATGCTGTGGTCCCCTATATAAATATGAATGTTTTCCTGGGCTCCCGGTTCTTTGGGTGTTTTTTATCTGTGCGTGTGCGAATTAGGATTGAGTAATTCTAGCAAGAGCTTCAACATTCTTGTGACTTTTTTTTAAAAATGGGGGGAGGGGCAGGTGGTGATGACACACACTTTTAATCCCAGCACTTGGGAAGCAAAGGCAGGCGGATCGCTGTGAGTTCGAGGCCAACCTGGTCTACAAAGGGAGTCCAGAACAGCCAAGACTAACACAGAGAGACCCTGTCTCAAAAACCAAAACCAAAACCAAACCAAAACAAAAAAAGCTTATGTTTATGCCCATAATTTCTGAGGCAAGCTCTCCCCCATAGAAGTATTCAAGGACCCATCTTCCTTCCGTCCTCAGGCTCAGTTGTCCCTCAAAACACACACACTGGCACATTTGAGTTCAGGCTGCCGGGAGAGAGAGGGTGAAGAACTCAGTTCTGCTGCTTTACAGCTGTAACTCAGAAGGGAAACTTCTCACATTTGCTCAGACTCTATTAGCTAGGGCACAGTCTCCTTGCTTCTCCTTCTGCCAGAAGAGCCTTGCAAGTGCAGTGCCCACTAGGCTGCCACGCACTGAGCCATGGCCCTGTTCCACTGGAGACCCTGGGCGGTGTCTTCACAGAACACCTTGGCCAATGTCACACTGCCAGTTACCAGGCATCTCCCTCCCTATCAGCTAAAGCCTCCAATGACTCAAGTACCTTACCTTACACAGCTTTAGTTACCTATTGCTGACTTACAAACCACCCCTGGACTAATGCCTTAAGCAATGAGTGAAGACAGGGGAGCAGGAAGATGGCGTCTTTGAGCCCCCGTTGCTATTCAGATGATTCCAGCTTCAGCAGGGCAGCGTGGACCTCCACAGTTGGCTCCCAAGTCTCTTAATCTCCTTTTATATTTGAGCGCTTGTAATTTTGGGCACCGGCAGGCTACTCCAGACTCTTTCTATGTCTTTGTTTTAGAATCCATCATTTCTCCAGAGACTGTTTAGGGTTCCTTTAGGGGAGGGGTGGGATTAGAAACAGAGCTGGAAGTGGTAGCTGGAGTCACGGCTGCTGGAGTTCGCTGCCTTTAAAAGCCAATGCACGCGTCCCTAGAACACTCCACATGTAAACATCTGCACATTAAAGCTCATCTCCAGTTCGTCACCGTGTAAACCAACTGCCCTGCCTATGTGTGACTTAGCACCACTGTTGGGAAGACTGTGGCTCCCATCCCATAATGCATATGTTCAACTGCAGGAGACATTTTCCTGGTTGTTGTCACTTGGGTTAGTATACAAAGTAGTGGATTGCACTGTGACATCTTCATATATGTATGGTCACACTTTGCTTTTATTAGTCTTGTCCCACTGGCCCTACCATCACCACCTCCCTCCAGCCGGTCCCCTTTCCTCCCCCAGTTAGTTCTCCCGCTGCTAGCTGTTCCATGGGACCATTGGTCTCTCATCTCTCCACTTCCCTTAAGATCTCTTCCTTTTGGGGCTGGAGAGATGGCTCAGTGGTTAAGAGCACCGCCTGCTCTTCCAGAGGTCCTGAGTTCAAGTCCCAGCAACCACATGGTGGCTCACAACCATCTATAATGTGATCTGATGCCTTCCTCTGTAGATAAAGCACTCATATACAATAAATAAAAATTTAAAAAAAGATCTCTTCCTTCCCTCTCACCATCTCCTTTCTAGCTTCTTGACTTGTAAGGGTAATACACACATACACACACAAATACAACAATTTAAATCCAAGCTTAACTATATAAGAAAAACCAGGCAGTTTTAGTCTTTCTGAGTCCATCTGATTTTACTTAATATAATGAGTTCCTGTTGCATCATTTCTGTGTTGCCCTCTTCCATTTTCCTTTGCAGTTGCATAAAATTCCATTGTGCATATGCACCACATTTTCTTTACCCATTTTTCTGTGGATGGGCATCTAGGCTGGTTCAGTTTCCTAGCAGTGGCAAATAAAGCCACGTAAACACAGGCTTATAAGTATCTCCATGGTATATCGACTTACAGTCCTCTGGGTAAATACCCAAGAGTGTTGTAGCTGGGCCATTCACCCTTTCATGTAATTCTAAATATTTAATTAATTGTCACTGATTTACTCATTAACCATGAATTATTTAGAAATCTGATTTTTAATTTTAAGCCATGAGGAACTTTGTTAGCTCTCTTTTCTTTCCTACATTGTAATCTGAGAAAGTATTCTGTCTAAGCCTGGATATGAAGATGCATGCCTGTATCCCTGCACTTGGAAAGCCAGGGCAGGAGGATGCTGAGTTCTTGGCCAGCCTAGATTACAGAGCAAGACTCTGGCTAGAGAGATGATGGTTCAGTGGTTAAGAATGCTGGCTTCTCTTGGAGAGGACCAGGGTTTGATTCCCAGTGCCCATATGGTGATCATGACCCTCCATAAATTTAGTCCCAGAAAATTCCGCCCCCTTCTGGTCTGTCAGTGCTACATGAGTGTGGTGCGCACGCATATATGCTGGCAAGATACCCATACACCTAAAATCAAACAATTTGTTTAATGTGCTTTGGTATTTTGCTGACATTTACATCTATGTAAGAGTGTTCGATCTCCTGGAACTGGAGTTACAGACAGTTGTGAGCTGCCATGTGGGTGCTGGGAATTGAACCCAGGTTCTTTGGAAGAACAGCCAGTGCTCTTAACCACTGAGCCATCCCTCCAGCTCCCAAACAAAAAATTTTAAAAAATAGTAATAAAATCAACCAATGTCCTATCTAGTGTCCCATGCACTTTCTCTGGAATGCTGTGAAGTTTCCTCTATGTCTAATATGCACAAATATTTCTTGAAAGCATCTCACATGTAACTGGAGAAAGTATGAATTTTGGTACAACTATATCTCACCATTAAAAAATCACTCTGAAGGCTGGGTGGGGTGGTGCGCGCCTTTAAATCCCAACACTCAGGAGGCGGAAGCTGGTGAATCACTGTGAGTTCAAGGCCAGCCTGGTCCAGGACAGCCAAGGCTACGCAGAGAAATCCTGTTTAAAAAACCAAACAAACAAACAAACAAACAAAAAACCACACTCTGAAAATGTGCAAAGTATCCAAATGTTTGAGGCAACACAAAATAAAGAAAACACTAGATTCATTCTACACCTCTGCAACATAAACTTAAAAAGCATAGAAAACAAAGACTGAAAAAGAATAAGCAAACATGAAAACAAATATGACTGCAGGTGGTAGGAATGTGAATGGTTTTTCTCTCTTCTCAAAACAGTGCTTTAGGGGCTGGAAGAGATGGTTAAGAGCACTTGCTGCTCTCCCAGGGGATCCAGGCTCAGTTCGCAACACCCACGTCAGGTGGCTCCCAACCGTGCGCAGCTCCAGTTCCAGGCGATCCGAGGCCCTCTCTGGACTCTACAGGAGCAAGACACACATGTGGCACACATATGTACAATGCAGGCACTCACACACTCACATAAAAAGAAACAAAAAATCTTAAAATGATACTTACTGTTTCTTTAATTTATAGAACAATGACGATGACAACAAATGATCCCGGAAAATATTGGCTTGATAAATCAACAATGGATCAAAAGCTTTAACTCAACAGACAGCCTTGGAGCCCCTGTCATGGTTGGGAGTGTGCTAGACTCGGTGGATCCAAGGTTGAGACATCAAAGCCACTTTCTCCAGGGACTGACTCCTCATTTAGGAGGCGCGGGGCAGACACGGGAACCCTGTAGCACAGTAGACTTGAGTGGGCCTCGTGGATTTCCATGCATGGGGCACTTGAGTGAGAGAAATTAATTTAAACTTAGCGAGGGGACAGGGGTGTGTATGGCTCCTTGGTGGACCCACAGAAGATCTCCAGGAATAGACCTAAGGAAGAAGAATTACAGTGACAAGATTGGTAATACTAAAAAATGAAAAATTAATGCTTATGATCTTAAAATTTAGCTATTTTTAAACACACAGTCTCATTGCTGTTTACCTATATTTACACTGTGTACACTGTGAGGACGATAGTACTACTTTCATGCCTATTTTTAGGAGTTGGAAACTGCGGCTGGTGATATGGTTCAGTAGGTAGTGTATTCATGTCTCCCCTACCCCCCAGTGTATACAGTCATGAACACACACATGGTGTGCATAAATACATACAAAACCCTTCATACACATAAAATAAAATTTAAAAATCCTTTTTTAATTGAGTCAGGCACGGTGGTACATGCCTGTAATCCCAGTACTCTGGGAGGCAGAGGTAGGCAGATCTCTGTGAGTTCGAGGCCAGCCTGGTCTACAAAGGGAGTCCAGGACAGTCAAGGCTACACAGAAAAAAAACCTGTCTCAGAAAAAAAAAATCATTGCTTATATGTAGCATGTTTTCTTTATCCATGCATCTGTTGATTGACACCTAGGGTTAATCCTTGATGCTATGAATAGAGCAGCAGTAAGCATGGATGTGCAAATAGCTCAACAGCTACAGAATCCCTTGCGTATATGCCGGGGGCGGGGGGTGGTATAGCTGGGTGGTGTGGTGGTTCTAATGTTAGCCTTAGAGAAACCCCCACACTGCTTTTCATAGTGCTGGCCCAGTTCCCACTGCATTCTCCCCCACCCCCACCCCCTCACCAGCGTTTTGTCATCTTTTATTGTTGTTGTTTGTGATAAGGGCACACATGACTAAGGTACAATAACAGACTCTCAAAACAGTTTCAACTTGCATTTCCCTGATAGCTAAGGATGTTGAATGTTTAAGGAAAAAAAAATATTCATCGGCCATTTGTGATTTTTTTTTTTCCTTTTCGGAACTGCCTGCTCTGTTCCTTAACCCATTTGTTGGTCAGAAGTTTGGGAGCTTTGTTTAAGTCTTGCAGAAAATAATTCTTTTTAAGGTGCACTCAGTAAGGGCCACGGAATGGCTCAGTTGAGCTGTCTCATTCAACGGAGGAGGATATTCTAAGCATCCCTTTCAAGGAGGAGCTAGGGGCTGGGGGTTATGGCTCAGTGAACTCCATTCCCATGGGTGGGGGGAGGGGAGGAGAGTGGGAGATGTTGTGGGCTAACTTGGAAGTAGAAAGTTAAGCTAGATGGGCAGCTAAGACCCTAAAAACCTGGCTGGGCTTTTATGGAGCGGGTCTCCAGCCTTTTGCTAACCTCAGAGGGGGCCCGTCCAGCTGCCCCAGGCAGCACCTGACCTCAGCGCTGGCCGTCCAGTGTCAGCACAGGCCGCGCTTCAGTTCCATAGGTGTCACTTTTAGAGTTCATTAGACTCGCAGAATGAATTAGTAAACAAATCTCTGCCTCTTTCCTTCATCTGGTTGTCACAAGGTTGTCACAAAAGCCCTGTTCTCCATTCCCAAGGTCCAAACCCACACATCCCTCGTGCAGTACCTGCAGGATGCCCAGCCCATCTCTTCAGTCTGGCCCGGAGAAGAAAGGAGGCCACTGGGCTCCTGAACCCGAACCCACGAACCCACACCCACGTGTTGCTGCCCGACTCCCCTCAGTCACTCAATACTGACTCTCCCTCAGTTTTCTCACCTCTCTGCTAAGCTGTGCTTTTAACTGGCACGCTTTATGCATCACAGACCATCTCAAATCCATTTTGTTTTTTAAAATTTTATTAATTTATTCAGATTACAACTCAATTGTTATCCCATCACTTGTATCCTCCCATTCTTCCTTTCCTCCCTCTTTCACCCTATTCCCCTCCCCTAGGTCTATGATCGAGGGGGACCTCCTCCCCCACCATATGGTCCTAGGCTATCAAGTCTCATCTTGGTAGCCTGCTTATTCTTTCTTTGAGTGCCCTCAGGCCTCCCCACCAAGGAGAGGTGGTCAAATATGGGGCACCAGAGTTCATGTCAGAGTCAGTCCCCGCTCTCCACATAACTGTGGAGAATGTCCTGTCTATTGAGTAGATCAAGAGTAGGGGTTCAATATTTACTGCTTGTATTGTCCTTGGTTAGTGCAATAGTTTGAGCAGAGCCCCCTGGGCCCCGATCCACCCATCACGATGTTCTTCTTGTAGGTTTCTAGGACCCTCTGGGTCCTTCCATTTCCCCATCTCCTATATTTCTCTCACCTAGAGTCTCAGTAGGATGTCCTCACATCTATCCCAATCTCCTGGTAAGTGACGACTTTCGTGGGACGTGCCTGTGGGGCTGGTGTCCAGTTACAAGTGAGTGTACACCATGTGAGCTCAAATGCATTTGTAAAGACGTTTGGAGGGAGCCAGAGCGATGGCTCATAGGTTTAGAGCATTTGTTGCTCTTGCTGCGGCAACTGGTTCAACTCCCAGCACCCACGGGGTGTCTCCCAATCATCTATAACCCTGGTTCCAGGGGACCCAATGGCCTTCTTTGGCTTCTATGGGCACCAGGCACACATATATACATGCAGACAAAAAGCTCATACAATCAAAATAAATATTTTTTTTTTAAAAGAAAGAGGGTAGAGTGTGACCTCATCAATAACGCAGCTGCTGTCTCAACAATTAGTTACTGAGACCTTCTGACACAGTGTTCCTGTGTTACAAAGGATAATGCAAACAACCCCCTAGTTCCTGTCTTTATGGAGAATATGTTGGGCGGATATTAAGAAGTGTACTCAGGGCTGGGGAAGCTACTCAGGGGTAGAGCACTTGCCTAGCATGCGCAAGGACCTGGGTTCCACCCCCGGTGCTATATTTTACAAATATAAAAAGTATGTGCAAATGTGCGCACACGTTTTGAACTGTTTCGTCCCTCCAATCCTCTTTCCAAATGGATTTGAGATGGCCTGTGATGCATAAAGCGTGCCAGTTAAAAAGCACAGCTTAGCAGAGAGGTGAGAAAGCCGAGGGAGAGTCAGTATTGAGTGGCTGTGGGGAGTCGGGCAGCAACACATGGGTTTGGGAGCCCAATGGCCTCCTTTCTTTTCCGGGCCAGACTGAAGAGATGGGCTGGGCATCCTGCAGGTACTGCGGGAGGGATGTCTGGGTTTGGACCTTGGGAATGTACACACACACGCACACACACACACACACACGCATATATATATACATACATACACACATGTGTGTATATATGTATATGTCTATATATGTCTATACACATGCATGCATATATATACACACGTGTGTATATGTGTATATGTCTATATATATATGTCTCTATATATATATGATAAGCGCATTGAAAGAAAACAATAGAGGGGCCTACTCTAATTCTGCTTCTGCACAGGAAACAAGATGGGAGCATTGGCTAGAAGGTCTCTAAGCGTGCTGACACCCAGTCCAGTCTGTACTTTCCCCCTTAACCTCTACTTTAACCATACCCCACCAATTTCAACGTGAAGCACATTCATTGTTATTCGGCCCTAAACGGTCAGTAACTTCTGTTGATTTCTTTTAACCCAAGAGTGCAGAAGTGAAGTTCTCCAGCTCAGAATGTGTGGGGCTTTTGTTAGCTCCCTTCCTGTGGTTGATTCTTAGTGTTACTGTGTTGTGATCTGAACACATGTTCTGTGCCCTGGCAGTTCCCTGGAATGTTGTTAAGGCTTCCCTTGTGACCTAGTCTGTGTTTACACTGGGTTGCTCTAATGGTATAATTGAAAGAAAATACACCACATTTTTTGGTATGTCAATGCCATTAAAAGGATTATGGAAAAGAAAAGGCTGTGAAATATGGAAAAGTTGCCCAGAAGAGCATTAGAAGCTGAGGGAAGAAATACACGAAGACTTTGGGGAGAAAGGAGCAGTTGGTTTGGAGGCATTGAGAGCCCAGAGCTGGCATTAGGGTGTCCCTGGAGAGAGCTAGGAGAAGGCAGGCAATGAAGGGTAAGGTAGGAAGAAGATGGATTATAAATAAATGAAATACAAATTAATATAAACGAACAATAACCAAACAGCATGCAAAATCCATTCACGCCCCCCCCCCCCCACCAAAAGCCTGCTAGTGTTTGTCCAGAACTAACTGGGATCTGGGAGTTTGGAGGTCAAAGAGGCAACTTCTGAGGCCAGTGCATCCTGAATCCCTGAATCCCAGCTGAGGGAGCCTTTGCTTTTCTGCTTTTCCTTGGCCCAGGCTCCTGAGGGTAACACTAAGCTCTCACAGAGACTCTGAGCTGCAGCAACAGTGCTGGGCAGACAGCACAGGTGCACAGAAGTGCCTAGGTCCTTCTTGGATCCTTTTCACTGAACTTGTCTCCCCACCCCCACACCATAGGCACAGGTTGAATCTAGAGATGAATTGCCCCAGCTGCAGTGCGCTGGGAGCTCACGGTTAGGTTAGCTGTCCAGGGTCAGCTGAGACTTTAGACGGCTCCGTTTCTGCGCTAGTAAAAATGGGCACAATAACTCGACCCATCGCCTGTTAGAGGAAGGGTTGGATGAGACAATAACTCACTTTAAGTACCTGGCCCGGAGCCTGGCACACGAGCGAGCACTCAATAAGCACGAGTATTATACGGTGCTGGGATCCAGCCCCCAACTCCATCTCCTTCCCACTACCATTGCTGGGGAAATGGTAGCCAGGACCGGGGCAGCATAGGAGATGGCCGCTGGCTAGGGGCCCGAGCGGGCCGATCTGCCTTCCCTGCCTCGCGCTTCAACGCTCCCGCCGGGCCAAGGGCAGCGCCAAGGGCGACCGCGGAGGGCGCAGCTGCCCAGAGCGGGCGCAGCGCCACCCCCACCCAAGCCCGGCGCGGATGCTTCGGACCATCCAACTTCATTTCCACTTCAATTTTATCAGCGGCTGGGGAGCCAGGCTGGAGATAGGAGACCGGCCCTGACACGAATTAGCCCACAGATTGCCCGATACAGCCGGCTCGGGCTCCTGAGCGCGCTGCACTCGCTTCTCCTTTGTGTCCGCTTGGCCTTACAGCCTTGGGTTCCCGCTGCGCCAGCCCCACAGGCGACTGGCGTCTCCGTCAAATTGAGAAGGGTGTGCTCCCCCGGGCTGGCACCCCAGCAAGGGCAGGCGTGCTGGAGAGTGCAAGTCACCTGGCATCTCTGTGTGTGCGCGCGGGGGGGGGGGGGGGAGGGAGTAGGGGGTGTCTCACTGCTCCCTCCCCGAAGCACTTCTGGCCTCCCAAGGACAGGCTGCTGCCAACTGGGAAGAGTACCCGACAAGTCTAACTGGCTTCCACACGCCATCCTTCTTAATGCTCAATTGAACCTTGAGATACGAAATAGGGGAGGGAACTTTAAGAGTTTTCAAGATACAAGCTGCACAAAGTCACACAGCGCCTGAGCCTAGGTGATTAGTCAGGATCCGGGACCTGAACCCTGTTCACTCCCCAGAACCTTGGTGGGGTGGTGTTTACGCAATTGCTGTGTTATTCTCTTATCTACTGAAGGAGTTGAGCAGCTGATTATTATTCCTTAAATCTACTGCAGCAGCCCAGTGTCTAGTGAGGGCTATGGAGGCTTTTGAATCTCAAAAAAGAGGAAATCTCTCCTTCTCCCATGTTCCTTCCACTACACCCCTACCCCCGGCCCCCCCCCACAACACCCCTGCCCCCCCCTCCCCACTTGCCCTTGCATCCACACCCTCTGTCCAGGTTTGAGCCAAAGAAAGAACCCTTTATCTGTCCCTGCTAGACTAAGTTAGACTGCTGGCAGAGCCCCAGAACCCTGGCTGGGATGGTGGCAGCGATGAGGTGAGAGGGAGTTTCTTTCTAGGCCCTCCTCAGAGGCTGGAGTGGGAACAGTAGCCTGCTTGGCTCCCTACCTCCATTTCCGGGGTGCTGCTGGGGGGAAATTTATGTCTCTCTCAGGTTTGGGAACCAGTCCCACACTAAAAAGAAAGAAGAAAGAGAAAACGAAATGATTTTAATTTTTTTTTAGGTCCAGAAATGAAGCAGAAGTGAGTAAATTTTAATGAAACGGTGCAAAAATGACATCATTTACTCAGAAATCATTAATTTGTCAGCATTAATATTTCAGCTACAACATTGCCTGTCATTTTGTGCCTGCAATGACTGATAAATCTATAAAAGCGTGCTGCTAATTTACTGAATATTTATGTGCAGTGTCATTGGCAGAGTAAGAATGGAATTTATTTCACGCCGAGTTCTGCGGGAGAACATTCCCTACAAACCTTCATCCTTGGGGGTGGGGGAGAACAGGGGGAGGCTCCAAACTTCCTGGAAAACTGATGACAGGGTATATAATGGAAAGGGTCCCAGGCTTGGACCACAGTCCCAGTGCCCACAGGACTACCCCCCACCCCTTGGCTCTACTGGTACAAAGGTATTCTTAGAATCTTCCTATTCCACTTTCCCTTCACCAATCTCAACAAAGGTTCCCACCGCAGGAGGAGTCCTGAGTTCTGCCTCCCTGCCACTGTCATCAGGAGAGTGACGAGCAGGGCCGGTGGGCTTCAGGTCCCAGGCAGCCAAAGGAAAAGGTCTGGCAGGAGGTGAAGTCAGGCACCTGAGGGGAAGTCTGGCTCTGAGACTGGCCTTAATCTCCCCGGCTGAACCATAGGACACTCTGGGTCGGTCCTAGCTCGCAGCCAGCAAGTGCTGCTGGGAGGACCAGCGGTGAGGAGCAGAGAGCATTGGCTGATGCTAAATGCCTGTTGAGGTTGTCTGTGGGCCACACTTCCTGGTGACTTCCTAGCCCCGGACAGGGGTGTGGGGTGTGGGGGGGGGGGGAATTGCCTTTCTTTGAAATGCTGCCACTTTACAGAAAGCAAAATCAAGGATCTGAGAAGAGTCTCAGCTGCCTACTGAGCCCTTGCTGGCCCTTTCCCCATCCCCCATCCCAACAAAGGACAAATCAGCAGCCTTGAAGTTTTGCACAATTTTGCTCAATTTCCTGCCTGAATGGCATGGGTCTGACCTTCTGCAGGTGCTCAGGAAATGTTCTTGGAATCAATAAAGGATGCTAAATCTCCCATCTTCTGAAAGTTCTGTATCTGCCCTTCCTGCCTCCCCACACTCCATTGGAGCTGCCTCCGGTGGCCTCTTCTGTCACCCTCCCGCTGCCACTCATGTGGCTCTGTTCTCTTCCTCTCTGCTCTGGTGAGATCCTCCGTGTTTACCTGGACCACTGCGGTAGCATGCCACCACTCGAGAGGCTTTCTGCCCTGGGCAGTGATGGCGCACGCCTTTAACCCCAGCGCTCGGGAGACAGAGGCAGGAGGATCTCTGTAAGTTCAAAGCCAGCCTGGTCTATGGAATGAGTTCCAGGACAGCCAGAGAAACCCTGTCTCAACAGCAATAAACCAAAATTAAAAACTGAGTCTTTCAGCCTCAGTTTTTCTCCTCTAACATAGTCCAAAGCTGCCCAGGCTTTTTTTTTTTTAACATGCATTACTAAGAATTCACTCCGTGGCTCAAAAAGCTGCAGAGACCCTTTGAGGTCATCAGCCGCCCTCGCTCTTGTCCCCCACAGACCCACACTCTTTTGCCTACACACCTCATCTCCAAGCGCCTGTTCTCCCATCCAGGAGAGGCTCCCTACCCTCCATTGCTACACAATGGAGTTCCCTCTGTCCTTCCATGCCGTGCATGGTGGGAGAGCCTGACACAGTAGGAAAGTAAGGGTGCCCATTGTCTTCATCGCCTGGACCTCCCTGGCTAGGCACCATGTGGCCTTGCTCATCCCTTTCTATGAAATAGATAGTCTGATGGAGTTCTGTCCGAGTCCATATTTAGTGTCTGTCCCATGCATATCTTGGATGACAGTCCTGGCTGTACAGGAGCTGCTCAGTAAATAGCCGTCGGATGGCAGACCTCAAATGGCCTACTTCAGCCAGGGTTCTGAGGCTCTCTGACTTGGTGTTGCTTCTAGAGAGTTTTGGGTGCCACACAGATGCTGCTGGGGTGGGGGAGCATGCTTTGCCACCTACACAGAGAAGTGGCGCGTGGGTTGGGCTCCCCTAGCCAAGGTTCATATCTGAGGAAGGTGAGGCAAAGGTGTTGAGTGACTTCAAACTCACACCTAGGTCCGCATCTCTAAGTTCAGTGCCCACTGTCCCTTTTACCATTGACACAAACCCCCGAGCCCTCAGGAGCTTGCAAGGATCTGTGAGATTGAGGTCTTCAGTCCCCCTCAAATTCAGTGTCCCCAAATCAAAGCCGCATGCCTTCTGACTGTCCCTTCAATACTCTAAGCTCCTTACCACTTATTTAGTCCCTCTTGGTACTTGAGGTTGAACCTAAGTCTTCTCACGTGCTAAGCAAGCGCTCTACCACAGCGCCACACCCCTCCAACCTTTTTACATTTCTCTTTTAAAATTTTAAATAGGGTTACATTAAGTTGCCCAGGTTGGCCTCAAACTCACTCTATGGTCTGAGTTGGCCTGAAATTTGCCATCCTCCTACCTAAGTCTCCTGGGTAGCTGGAATTACAGGCCTGTCCGTTCTCACCCCTTGACCATTCACTTGCTGTTCCCTCTACCCTCAAGGCTTTTTCTCACCATGTAGGTTTCAATGACATTG
This sequence comes from Acomys minous, assembly GCF_964271855.1. Lineage (NCBI taxonomy): Eukaryota > Metazoa > Chordata > Mammalia > Rodentia > Muridae > Acomys > Acomys minous. The sequence continues at coordinate 77,403,680 of NC_140493.1, read as the reverse complement.
TCACCTTCTCAGGTAGACTCCCCTTGTCCATCAAAGCTTAAATAGAGGTATTTTGTGTCCCACATACATCACCTCTGGTGACTTTTATACAGTGTCGGCCTGTTTCTTTTCTATGGCCTCCATGAGGGTGGAGGAGATAGCTCTGTTCTGCTTGCCTGTGTCAGGGCTGCTGGAACAGCACCTGGCTCGGAGCGGCTGTTGGTCGGATGGATCTGGACCCTGCAGCTCTGCCCAGACGTTGGGAAGTGAAAGTGCCAACTCCCTATCCGCCAGAAGGCATGGAGGTCCTGGGGCTGGTGAGGAGGCACGAGTGGTTAGGGGCACGAGGAATTGAAGGGGCCACGGGCTTCCACGGGCTTCCACGGGCTTCCACGGGCTTCCACGGGCTTCCACGGGCTTCCACGGGCTTCCACGGGCTTCCACGAGCTTCCACGGGCTTCCACGGGCTTCCACGAGCTGAATCCAAGAGTGGCCGAGCTGGAAGTCGCTGCCCATCCTTGCCCTCCACTCCCACCCCACCACCCACAGCCTCACACTCATTTCCTACCCCCAGCCAGTCTCATTTACTTTCCCTAAAAGCCGCTGGAGGAGCCAATATGTACGTGATGAATATTTCATCTCCCCGCATGTGGGTTGGCGGGAGAGCTGTGATCACCCGGGGAGGGAGCGCTGCCCAGCCGTGTCTGGGAAGGAGGGGCTGAGAAGGACACTGGCAATTGGCTCTCAAAGAAGGTTCCTGCGCTCACCCTCTCGCTGACCTTGGTTGGCATGGGAGATTTGGAGAGGGTAGGGCATCAATACTGCCTGCTCCCTAGCACCCCTAACCTTTCCCTGGGTTTCATCTGCAGTCAGGAGAGCACTCTGCCTTGGGATCAGGGGTTCCGGGCTGTGGCACACCAAAGATGCACCTTGGCCCAGGTGTCAGCATGTTCAAGTCTTTGTTTGTGGTGGCTTCAAAGTAGGAATGCTGTGCGTTGTCTCACACACACACACACTCACACGGAATGCTGTGAGTTCTCTCTCTCTCTCTCTCTCTCTCTCTCTCTCTCTCTCTCTCTCACTCACTCACACACACACACACACACACACACATATACCTGGACTCTGGTGGGAAACCACAATCTGTGGAAGGAAGGGAAGAACAGTCAGGGCCTTCAGAAATAGGGAAGGGAAGGGATGTATCAACTCCTCATCCCCGCCCCCCCTCAATCTCTCCATTTTGATCTCCCCCGTCCCCACCCATACATAGCCTTACCTAGTGATGGCCAAACAGCTGCCCAGCTCTGGAGTCTGAGCATACAGGCTGTCAGTGGAGGCAGCAGCTCCTCCACTAGTTGAGCAACATTTGAACCTCCCAAGGCCCAGTTTCCTTACCTATGGATCACATTACCCGTTGAGGTCATTCTGAGGGGACAGCCAGGTGCCTAGCAGGTCAGGTGGCCAGGACTCAGGGGTTTGAGTGTCACCACTACACACACATACACACACACACACACACACACACACCCCTACCTCCATCACAACCATCACTACCACAGCAGCCACCGCCGTTATCAGCATTATCACCACATACCACCATTACAGCTCACTTGCTGTCCACCTCTGGTTAGAGAAGAATAGTGGACCATCACGTCCTCCACCCAGGGCCTCTCTCCATCTCCATCTCCATCTCTCTACCTGCCATCCTCTTGTCACCCACCTATTCTACGCCTTGCAGCTCTGCTCCCTGATGGATGGAGTGGAGGGGGAGGTTCCTCCTGGGCCTCAGCCTGAAGAAAATGACCCCCCCACTCCTGTGTCCCCTTCACCGCCTTCCCCCCCCCCAGCCCCTGGCCGTCTGCAGCCAGATCCTGCCCTTCCCCCCACTGGCCAGGAGCAACCCCCTCTTTCGTCTCCACCCACCACATTACCCTCTGAATACTCTCATTATACCATTACTAATTAGGGCCGCTCAGCAAATTGGCGGCTGCATTAGAGGGAGACAGTGTGCGGGAGCATATGGCATAATATCGTATTAATGAACACTCTAAATTCAAACCCGGGTCAGCTGCTCGCTTCTTGCCAGTGTCACCCACACTGCAGGGAAGGAGGGGGGGGCACAAAAAGCAGTCAACCTTTCCCTGGCTTTCCTTGCCCGTCTCTCCAAATGTACGTTCCCCCAGTGCAGGCTGGGTAGACCGGGCAGAAAGGGGAGGGGGGGTCATTTCTGGCAAATGGGAAGAGAAACTAGAGTGTGGGCGTAGGTGGGGGCTGCAGGAGGACCTCGTCTCATAGTAGACACTGGACAGACACGTATAACTAATAGTAACAAGCCAGGGCCTATCGCCAGGCTGGCCGCCTAGATTACCTTGATGGCCCCACCCATGTACCTGTGGAGAGAGCTTGGCACAGAAGGCAGAGTGAGGGTCACAGGAGTCAGGGTGCCTTCCCAAGATCATGGTGGCTGAGCTGGAGCCTTAAGGCCTTGCTTTTCCTGCTCTGTTCAACCTCACAGGCGGAGTGTGGCATTGACAATGATCACTGCATAGCAGGAGTGACAACAGTCACTTTCCCACGATGCACAGAGAACACGCAGTGTGCCAAATTCAGGGAGCAGCCTATGTGTCCTGGGGGAGGAGAGGTGCCGTGTGGGTCACTGGGACCACACAGGGATCTTTCCATGCATCCTTGGTGTATAGATACACCCCAAGTGAGGTCCCTATGAAAAAAATGGAAATAGTTGAAGCAAAGATGGCATATGTCTCCACTGCTCCCCACCACCACCACCACCACCTAGGCCAGACAGAGCAGTTTCCACCAGTGTCTGGATACCCAGGACTGTGCCTCTCTGAGGTATCCTAATTGCTGGTTCTGAGCATATTGGGAGGGGGGCATTCCTGGGAGGGCCTCCCCTCTGATGTGCCTTACTGTCTGCAGGCTGGTGTCAGTGTCCTTCTGACAGAGTGACTGCTCTTCATTTTATATTGAGGCTAAGAGCTGCGTGTCCCATGCCTGCTAAGCTCAGAGGGTGAGGGGACAGGTCCTCTCCTGGTCTTCTACCTCTGTCTGGACTCATCTTTGCCCTACACAAAGCCTCCCTCAATATGACCTCCCTAGGATACTTTGATATATGAGAATAAGATAACAATAGATACAAGGTACCAGAGAATATGTTATGTGAGGTTTATTAAATGAGCATGGAGGGGAGAAGGAAAGGGGGAAGGGGTACCCCAGAGAGAGACAGAGACAGAGACAGGAAGAGGAAGAAGAAGAAGAAGAGAGAGAGGATAGAGAGAGGGGGGGATGGAACATGTGGATGGTTTGTCCTTTTATATGGCCCTGGGCAGGGCCACGCCCCCATGGCTGGTAAGCAATGATGTCATAGGTAGGCAGACTGGAGCAGAATCCTAACAGACACCTTCCCCATGAGAATGTCTTAGAGACCCCTCTTCTAAGATGTCCCCACCTTGAAGACTGAGTCTGTCTATCGCAGAAGGGAGGTGTAGATGAACTTGAACATATTTCCCCAGTCAAAATCCAAACAGAACCCTACCCCCCCCCCCACCCCCCATCTGCCGAGCCCTAACCGCAGGCTCTGGGAGCTAGGCTTCCAAGATGAAGCATCTTTGGGGTAACTCAAGTATGCGTGTGAGGGTGCTCTGGAGTGAGGGTCAAGATGGAGGAGATTTCCGGGTGAGCCACTAGGTAAGCTCCCTACAGGCCTTTCTCTAGCTTCATCTTTGAGAATCCAGCCTCCCACCCCACCCCCACTTCCTCTGTCTTCCTCAAGGGCTTGTGAAAACCTGTAGGGCTCCGGGGTGGGGTGGGGGGGGCAACTGAAAGGCCTATTAGGAGGGTGCTGAGGTGCTCCCCCATCCGAGCACGGAAGTCTCCAGGGCCATGGAGTTGTGGTCTGCCTTGGGAGGGGCGTGTGATCGAGATGGGATGTGGGCAGCAGAGCTTTCATCTCCACAGTTCGCCTTGTGGCATGCGAAATGGGTGTGTTCGTGTTTCTTAGCCAGGGTTGTGGGGTATTTTCAAGAAAGACCAACTGGTTGGGGGGTCTACCAGTGATTCCCTATTTTCCCAAGTCTGCTCTGTGGCTTGAGGCCCTGTCCTTGTCCAGAGCTCCTCTGGGCCCTCTGAGGCAACAAAGGAGGCAGGGATGGGGAGAGAGAATGGGAAGTGAAATTCCAGGGCCTTTGCCCCAATACCTACAGTCCCAGCTGAGGTATCCTAGCCTACCTAGACCTAGCCGAGTAGGGCTATAGGATACAGCTTCCCTCTAGTGCCTTGCCTGGCTCCTGAGTCCCTTGTCTCTGCCTGCCACTACTCACTCCATGGTCATAGGATCATTTTCCTTTGTCCCCAGAACCTGCAGGACTCCCAGCAGGGAAGCCCAGGAGGAGTAAATAAATTCCTCTCAGCCAGAACCAGAAAGGCAGAATGTGGGGTGACATCAAACCATGGATGCCAATTACTTTGTCTGCCCTTATGAAGCCCATCTCCCCCTATTTCCCACAGCTGGAGTTCCCACCTTCTGGCAAGGGCGTAAACAGGCCAGAGAGGTGTTGGCTGAGCTCTGGAGTTTAGACAGGGGCATGTCTAGACTTGTCTATGAGGTGGGGTGCCCATCCCCCGACTCCGGCTCCGGGAGGTGGTGATGCAGCTTTGCCTGAGACTGAGGCATCAGCATTGTGGGGTGTGCGTGTGCATGAGGGAGGGGGAGGGAGGGAGGAGAGAGAGAGAGAGAGAGAGAGAGAGAGAGAGAGAGAGAGAGAGAGAGAGAGAGAGAGAGAGAAGAGGAAGGGAGGGAGGGTGGAGGGAGGGAGGGAGGGAGAGAGAGTCAATTGCATAGAGGCCAGGCTGTGGCTGAGCTAGCAGGGAGGTGTGCCTGGAACTCAGTGAGGAAAGTTAAGTGTCTCAGGTGAGTTCCAGGTCTGGTCACATGCTTTTCCTCTATATGACCCCCCCCTTACCCACCCCCAACCGTGGCTAGAACTCAGTTCAAGGATACAGTGATCCCAGAACCCCAAGCTTACATTTTGTACACACATCTCACTGACTAGGGGGTCAAGGGCAAGAATGAGACCAGCCACATCATTTGTGATTCCCAGCGCAAAGCAGAAGTGCAGGATCCTTTGTTCAGAGCGTATTAAGAAGAAGAGGAGCCTGAGCGGTGGTGGCGCACACCATTAACCCCAGCACTCAGGAGGCAGAGGCAGGCGGATCGCTGTGAGTTCGAGGCCAGCCTGGTCTACAAAGTGAGTCCAGGACAGCCAAGGCTACACAGAAAAACCCTGTCTGGGGTGGGGTGGGGGGGGGGAGGAGGAGGAGGAGAGCAGGAAAGCATTATACCCACCTTCTCTGGGCGCAGATCACCAGTCTGTGAATCCAGTCCTGGTCATGGGGTCATATCTGCTTCTTCTGCAGCCAGAAAGCCTCACATGCATTCTAGAAGTCTCCCTGCCTGGAGTCAAGGTACCACGACCACAGCCATCCCTTCCACAACCCCTGCTAAGAGCAGTCCTTACCTCTTCAGCTTGGAGAACGAAAACCAGGATCATTGGAGAGCTGGCAGGGATCTGATTGGACTTTTAGTCTTTATTGTTGTTTGCAGGGCAATAAACACACAGGTTCTGGCATCCAAGGGAGAAGCTGCCCAGAGGCCAAGAATCTCTTCTCTCTCTCTCTCTCTCTCTCTCTCTCTCTCTCTCTCTCTCTCTCTCTCTCTCTCTCTCACTTTCCCTCCCCATCTCAGTTTCTGAGATTGAGTCTTACTTTGTAGTCTAAGTTGACCTCAAACTCAGTACACAGCCCAGGCTGACCTCATCTCCCTCATCCTCCTGCCTCAGCCTTCTTAGAGATGGAATGACAGACATGTGCCACCATACCCGGCCTGCTCTGTGGGTTTCAGAAGAAACCAGGATCCAGGCTTTCCTGGGTGCTGTGTTTGCTCAGTGCTCCCAGGAAAAAGGCTCTCACGATGATCTGTGTGTGTGTGTGTGTGTGTGTGTGTGTGTGTGTGTGTGTGTGTCGCGCACGCTCATAGCTGTGCTCATAGCTGAACATGCACCTGTGTGTTCAGTCAGAGCCTAAGTGCATGGTGGGAAGGCTTACCCACCTCACACTGGTACTGCCCCTGTTGGTGCCCTGGCCTCCACATGGAGGGCATGTTCCTATCCTCAGGCATCTGCATTGGAATTCAGGCCCTTGCCAGCCTGTTCTCTGCTTGCTAACTATAAACTATCTGATTTATATTCATTAACCAGTACTAGACAGCAGCCGGCACAGCCAACTTCGGTGGGGGCCATGCCTCCATCAACAGGCCGACTACATTCGGTTAATTAAGGGGCTGTAATTGTTGTCCGGGACAAGGGCCCCCAGGGCACAGGCTTTGTAAATAACTACCCTCTACTGCACCAGCCCTCACCCCCCTGCCCCCCTCCCTGCCCACTCTTCTCCTTCCCAGATCTTAGCAACCAGGTAAAGGAACGGAGGCTGTATAGTCTATGGGAGGTGGCAGTGAAGGCTTAGGATGTGGGGATGATATGGGTGATGCCTGTCCTGAGGTGGGCTGGGGGAAGTCAGGGCAGAGGACCTGTATTTTACCGCTCATGCTGACCAAGGCCAGGAAGGAGAGGCCGCCCCATTCATGCGTTGATGTGTACACGTGTTCACACATGCGCTGGTGCACTCACACAGGTGCCCCTCCAGGCTAAGTTGCTCGTGCTATTTGCTTCCCACCTGCTTGCGCATCTACCCTCAGAGCTCAGCCTAGTCAGGTGCGGGTCAGGCACAGAACTGAATAAGGAGTCATCTCGCCAATGCAAAAACTGGAAGACTGCGAATGTAGCTTTTTATAAGCCTCTGATAAAGGGCCAGGCATGGTGAGGCACACACTTGTAACCGCAGCCTGTTGGGAGGGGAAGATAAGAAATTTTAGGCCAGCAACTCAGTGAGACCCTACCTCAAAAATTTAAATAAAAATAAAAATGAGTCCGAGGATGTGACAAAGCCAGTGATCAAGTTCTTATCTGATGGATTCAATGCTTTTGATTAAAAGGGGGAGGGTGTGTGGAAAGAAAGAAGAGAGAGGGAGGAGGTGGGCGCAACACGTACGGCTCGTTCCTTTTGGAGCTCTTGGACTTCAGGGTAACTTCAAGTCCATTAGTGGAGGGGATGGTCCTTCCACTTGAAAACTCCTGATCTGACTTAGAGCGGGGCCAGGCGGGGCTGGGGCCAGAGCTTTGACTCAGGGCTAATCCAACCTCAGGAGCAAATGAGCTGGGCTGGAGCCTGTACCTGTTTGTCCAAGTGCTACTGCATGCCAGGGACAGAATGACAAAGAAGACTGCTGGCAGGGGCGGAGGGAGGGGGGACGGGGGGGGGGGCAGGGGTGAGGGGCGGGGGGGGGGGCAGGCGGGACTGGATATAGATGTAGTTCAGGAGTGCTTGCCTCCAATGTACAGGGCCTTGGGTTGGCTTGCCCAGCACCAAAAAAAAAAAAAAAAAAAAGGAAAGAAAGAGAAATGACTCTGGCCCATGCCTCTCAGAAAACAAAGTGAGATAGTGTGCTTGAGTGTATACTCTGTGTGTGTGTGTGTGTGAGATGTATCATAGCTATACATACTGTGCACTCTTGACACATGCATATTCTCCAAGTATCTGCTGAGTAAATTTAACATGTCAAACACTCCCTGGGGCATAAAATAAAGCAGCAAATGTGATGGAAAGGGTTTCTGGCCTTCATGGAATTCACAGAAAGCAGTCTGTATGTGTGGGAGTATGTGCACATGGTACATGTCTATGCCCTGTGTCCGTGTCCGTGTGTGTGTGTGTGTGTGTGTGTGTGTGTGTGTGTGTGTGAGAGAGAGAGAGAGAGAGAGAGAGAGAGAGAGAGAGAGAGAGAGGGGCAAGAATGATTTCCCTCTTGGAACTGGTGACTGGCATACTCCCCACCTCAACCTCTTGCTGGGGGGAAGGTGGGTGGGGGGAACAGGGAGCCAACACGAGGTTTTCTTTTCAGCCTAAAAAGGGGTTAGCTGCCCTCAAGCCCATGAATGCGCCCCTTAAGCCAAATCCTTAACCACGCTTGCCGGGTTGGAATGATCTGTTTGGTCCTTCAGCCCCCACTCCGCTCCACTCAGGTCAGCTACAGCCCTCTGAGTGGCTTTCGACAAGATGCTCCAGAAGTGGGTATTTCACTTGGATCTATCTGATGGAGTCTAGCGAAGGAGAGAGAATAAGTTTCTCTGTCCCCCCTCCCCCGAGCCTTCCACCCCATTCCCACCTATCAGCCCTTATCTGAAAGAAAAATTAGAGCGTTATTAGGAGTTTCATTAGGGGTGAGCAGGTGGGGGATGAAATTACATCCCAGCTCCTTTTCAGCCCCTGTAAGTATTAAGTGGTTTGATCAATGGTGTTCACACAATTAATTCTGCCTGATTGCGGAGAGCGGCTTTATCGACAGTTAGGTTTCTCCAACTTTGTCTAGCATCTGAACGTGCCTTCAGGATGCACAGAGAGTGGGGCTGAGGCTGGTGGCCGAGCCCTTTGCTGAGTGCCACGTTCAGCTCGCACGCCACTTAGGAAATGAAGGTATCACGACAAGATGAAATGGGTAGTTCCAGGCTAGAGGAGGCAAGGCAGCCCACCTTCTGCCTCCTGTTTATCCACGTGACCACCGGCACTCCCGCAGAGCAGAGATGGCCTCCTCGGGGTGGTCAGGCAGGCTCTCCGCAAGGCCTGTTGTGTGCCTTGGTCCGGGTGTCTCTTTGTAGCTCACTCAAATCCCAGCTGCTTTCTTTAAATCCATAAACTCAGACTGGGTCTTTGAGGATGTGGAAGGCTGCTGGGCATGGTGCTTTGTGGAGCTACACTCTGTTTTAGAATCAGCTAGCCTCAAACTTACACACACACACACACACACACACACACACACACACACACACGTTTTCCTGCTCCTTCCTCTCTACCAACATTTTATTTATTTATGTAGATTTTTTAAGACAAAAATATTTCATTAAATCAAAACTTCTTGTTGTTGTTTTGAGGCAAGGTCTCTCTATTATGTAGCTCTGTCTGTCCTGGAACTTCCTAAGTAGACCACTCCAGCTTTGAACTCCCAGATAGCCATCTGCCTCTGCCTCCCATAGTGCTAAGATTAAAGGCATGGGACACTATACCCAGCTCAAAATGTTTTTTTCTTAAAGATAAGGTCTCCTGTAGCCAAGGCTAGCCTCGAACTCTGAATCCTCCTGCCTCTCTCTCCATCTGCCAAGTGCAGGCTTGTGCTACCATGGCTGCTAATAGGGGGTTTACGCTTTGGTTTTGTGAGTGATGCTTGAGATGAACCCAGGGCCCTCTTTATGCTAGGCAAGTGCTTTGCCAAGAGGCCACATCCCCAGCCTGACTGTGAACTTCTGATCCCCCTGCCCCCACCTCCAGTGTACTGGGACTACAGGATTTCTACTCAATTCTAGTATTATCCTACGTCTTGGGAAGTGGCAGGGAGCGGGGTGTCTTAGGCTTTGGCTACAATGACATGTTGGCAAGAGATGGCAGGGCAGAGTGAGGGGGAGGCAGACGAAGCTGGAGAACGGACAGAAGGTTCCAGTTCTTTATTCTTTGAGCCTCACTAAGAGGCACAGACCACTTGAGGAAACCTCTAAGCTGGAGACAATGGGTGATTTTTAATCAGGAGATGACAAGCAAGATTTGGAATTCCCACACCAAGAGGTGGTGGCACTTCCGAGAGAGGAATGACTCAAAAGAGTTGCCTTCCTCATGTTCCTGGGGCTTCCTCTTTTACCCGGGAGCCACCTCCTCCTCCTCCTCTTCCTCCTCCTCCTCCTGCTCCTCCTTCTGTTCCTCCTCCTCCTTCTGCTTCTCTTCCTGCTCCTCCTCCTTCTGCTCCCCCTCCTCCTCCTGCTCCTCCTCCTGCTCCTCCTACTCCTCCTCCTCCTGCTCCTCCTCCTCGACAGGAGGCTGCTTCCAACATCACACCCTGTTGCTCCTTTCCTATCAGTGTCCATGACACACCCACACCACACCCACACCTGTATCTCCCAGGCACTCCTGGTTGATTCTGGCTATTATTTCTTCTTTTTATCTAAAATAAAGAGCAAACGTAACTGGTGGTTGAGCCATGTAAGCCTTTATTCTCCGACCACAGTCCAGCCACGATAGTAACCAACAACAAGGAAATATATATACTACTTTCCTATGTTTATTTGGTACCCTGTTATGTAGTCACCAACAATGTAACAGTATTGGGATGTGGTTGTAATAATTATTAAAGGGAAAATCAAGATTAAAAACTATACAAATCCAATTTAGGATGTGTGTGTGTGTGTGTGTGTGTGTGTGTGTGTGTGTGTGTGTGTGTGTGCCTGTCTGTGTGTCTGTCTGTGTGTGTACCTCTGTGTGTGTGTGTGCCTGTCTGTCTGTATGTCCTTCTGTGTGTGTCTGTGTCTGCATGTGCCTCTGTGTGTGTGTGTGTCTGTGTCTGTGTGTGCCTCTGTGTGTGTGTGTGTGTGCCTGTCTGTCTATATGTCCTTCTGTGTGTGTCTGTGTCTGCATGTGCCTCTGTGTGTGTGTGTGTGCCTGTCTGTCTATATGTCCTTCTGTGTGTGTCTGTGTCTGTGTGTGCCTCTGTGACTGTGTGTGCATGTGTGTATGTGTGTGTGTATACATACACATGTGTGAGTGTACACTTGGATACCAAAGTTAAAGCTAGGTGGTCATTCTTTAGGACTGTCCATCTTGCTTTTTACTTATCTTTTTAAAACATATTTATTTATTCTTTATTTTATTTATTTGGGATGAGACATGCACACACATGTGGAGGTCAGAGAACAGCCTGTAGGAGTCAGTTCCCTCCATCTACCATGTGGGTCCTGGGAATTGGGCTCACTCAAGTCCTTAGGCTTGGCAGCAAGGGCCTTTACCCACAGATACTGTACCAGGCCCCACTTTGTTTTTCGAGACAGTGTTTCTCCCTGAGAACTGGGACTTGCCAGGTAAGCTGGGCTGCCATGGCTCTTTTTTTCTTTTTTTAAGTGGGGTCTTCCTAAGTTGAGCACGAGGCCCTCCTCCCTCAGCCTCCTAAGGCATATGTTTTCAAGCACATCTTATAACAAAGGATCAAGACAGACCCAGCAGAAACTCAGGAACATCAGAGCCCAGAGAAACGATGGAAAAGTCACTGGCTTCCCTCTGCCAGTTTACTCAAGTGGAAAGGGGGGAAATCATTCTAAGCAGGTGCCTTGCATTTAAGAAAAATGCATGGAATTACGTTTCTACAAAGCTAGGAAAGCTGAACCAAAGCACCATCGGGGCTTGAAATGAGATTTTATGTTTTCCTCATTCTGGGCACTGGGCCATCAATGGTGCCACGTGCCAGGCTGCTGAGGGCCACTTGTTTGTTAGGGACATCAGGGGCTGGTGGCTGTCTGCCTAGGCTGGCCCAGCCTGGCCCTGCCCTGGTGAGTGCCAGCTGTTTATGGTCCCGCAGAGGGCTGAGGCTCTCAAAGCCACCATGTGGGCATCTGTCTAGCTTCTTGCTGCTCCAGATGTGTTCCAGCTGCTGGCCAGAGCAGCCCTAGGGGCTGTCAGGAGGGCAGAGGGTCCTGCCTGCCCAGGGAGCGTGGGTAAAATCTAACAGAGGAAGGATAAGCTCCTATGGTTTGTATTCCCCTGTTTTTGGCCCCCAAGTCTGAACAGCCGCAGGGAGGCCGGGAGCTGAGGCTTGCCATGTGTGGTGGGCACAAGGAGCAGGGAGGAGGAAGCCCCAACCGATCTGCTTGAGCAGCCTGCCAGCAACAGCCAGAGAGGATGGGGGGCAGGGAAGTTTGTCTCTCGGCAGATCTTTCTGGAAGGAGTGTCAAGGTGTCCCTAGCTCCCTCCCCTCCTACGTGGGAACCAAGGGTGAGAACGTTATGTGCAGAAAACCAGGGCAGGTGGCCAAGGGCACTGGGTTCACCTTCCCTGGGGGAAGAAGCTCTGCCACTGCCCTGCCAGCTTCACACTCCCAGAGCTGGCCCAAAGGGTCAGAGGCTTGAGCTGCTTCTTGCTGGCACAGGTCTTCCCATCTTTCCACCTTAAGAGGTTTGCCTCCCACTTCTGCTGAGGCACTTGCTCCTCCTGGGCCTTCTCCTGGCCACCTGGCCCTTAGGACAAGTCCCTCCACAGTCAGACACAGCCTTCTGGCCCTTTGTGGCTCCCAGCACACCATCTCCTTTAAAAAGACACCTGCTCAGTGTTTCTCCCAGTGTAGCCGCCTGGAGAGCAAACTCAGGCTGTAGGCAGTGTGGTGGCCAAGAGCTATGCCCGTGGTCTCCAGCCTTGGCTCGTGAGAACTCTGGAGCATCTGGTGTTAAGCCCTGCCACGCTTACATCAGCCAGGGAGTTTACAAGAGACTGATGCCTGCGGCCCAGCTTGGGCCAGCTAAGGCTGAGCTTCCCAGTGAGAAAAGGGATGGAGAGGAAACGTTAGTTTTGTTTTCTTAAAAATAAACAACAACAACAAACAAGTTCTCGTGCAGTCTAGGCTGGCTTCAAACTCACTGTAGAGCCAACGATATACAGAGTGAACTTCTGATTCTCCTGCCTCCACGGCCTGATTGCCAGTGTTGTAAGCATGTGCTACAATTTCTGGTTTATTTTGGTGCTAAAAGTCAAACCCAGAGTCTTATACACACTAAGAAGCATTCTACCAATGGAGCCACCTCCCAAGCCTAAAGCATTACTATTCTTCTTCTTTTTTTTTTTTTTTTTGCGAGGTGGGGGGGGTTGTTTTTTTGTTTTGTTTTTCAAGACAGGGTTTCTCTGTGTAACCCTGGCTGTCATGGAACTCACTCTGTAGACCAAGCTGACCTCAAACTCACAGTGATCCACCTGCCTCTGCCTCCCAAGTGCTGGGATTAAAGGCATGCGCCACCACTTCCCTGCTTAAGACATTGCTATTTCTTTTTTTTTTTTTCCCCTCCCCTTCCCCCATTACTATTTCTTAAATACTGACTCACACCAGAGACAGAGAACCAGTGAGGCACTCCCTTCATCTCACTGTGTGGTCTATATGGTAAATGATAGCAACATAGCTGCCCTGCCCCCCTCCCCCCCCCCCCCCCCCCCCCCCGCCAAAAGTGCTTGCTAGAGGCCTCTAGTGGACTGTTAGCATAGACTTGGCCACCCACAGGACCCTAGACATCAACAGATCCCTCCTCTCTCACCGACTGGCTACTCCTTAGGGCTGAGGTGGCCAAAGAGCTCTGCCGTTCTGAGGCTGTGTCACCTTGGGCAAGTTGCCAAATCTTCCTGATACTCAATTTCCTCACCTTTAAGTCATGGATAATGATGCCTAAGTCATGGATTTGTTGGGGAATGGCTAATGAATGCAGTAGAATGCCGCTGCACACACGGACGAGTGGATGGAAGGAAGGACAACTAGATGGATAAATGGATAGATTGATGGATAGAAAGAAGGATGAATGGATGGATGGACAGACAGGTGGACAGGTGGGCATGTGCTCAGGCAGATGGGCAAGCGGATGGACAAACACTTGAACTATTTCCTGGGAGGCATATGGGTTGCTGCCCTTGGAAGTCTGAAAACCTACCAAGAAATCCTAAGAGAGTCTTGTTCATCTAAGGCTCCAGGCCTGCTGGGAGGCGTGGAGGCTGGGAGGCCTCTTCTCCTGTCAGAGTCTATCCACACAGGTGGGGCCCAGGATTTCGGCCATTGTGTGACTAACTTGACAAAAAAATAAGCATTTCATCCATCTTGCTGTTGCACTGCCGTGACCTTGACCTCACTGAGGGAGGGGCCGGGGCACTCATCTTCTCTTTTCCCCACTGTTTCCATCACTGGGGCCAACCATGGTACTTGTTGGGGGTCAGGGTGAGTCTGTCCAGCAGTGGGAGCGAAGGGGGTGAGAGGAAGTGGCTCCCTGTGCTGGCAGGCTCCAGCTGGTCTCCTCCTCTCGCCTTCTCAGATGATTTCCTGGCTCCCAGCCCTCTATCGCTCACCTGTTTTATTAAAGCCATAACTTCTGGCCTTCTTTCCCTGCCATTCTCACCCATTTACGTCACCTCAGCACCAGGACACATTCACCTCACTTCTCTGTGCCCTGCCATAGCTAAGGCTCAGAAGAACCACTACAGTGAGCTCTGTCACCCCTGTTCTGCAGGCCAGACTCCCACTGCAGTCGACTCTAAACTGACGATCTGGGAGCATGGAGGGGACAGGGAATGTCCCTTGGGTTTCGCGCTGCCAATCTAGGGGCAGGAGGGGCACTGGCTGCCTTTTCTTCTTTGAACAAGTACAAAAGAAGCCACATGAACACAGGCCAGCCTTTGAAGCTTGCCTTGGAAACCTGCACTCCTGGGCCTGTGCCAAACACAGCCCCTGACCCCCCAGTCAGCCTCTGGGAAGCTGGGGCACCACTTGAGATCAAAGAGTCCTAGCCCCTCCTCTCATGAACTCTTTCTAGTCCCCAATTTGAGCAACTAATAACCAAGGGATTCAGACATATCTCACTGGTAGAGCATTTTTCCTAGCATGTGGGGGGGGGGTCCTGGGTTCTACCCCCAATAACACACACACACACACACACACACAGACACACACACAGACACACACACACACAGACACACACACACACACATACACATACACACACACACACACACACATACACACACACACACACACACACACACACACACACACACTCTGAGTGGATATGTTTTACTATTTCATAAGAGACTGTCCCTTTCTTCTTTCAAGTGCCCTACTGTCCTCAGTTCCTCTCCTTCCCTCCTCTATGTACCCCCTGCAGAATGAACAGGCAGCCAGGGACCTACTAGGACCCAGGCTTTTAAGGACTGGAGAGCTGCCGACATGGAGTTCAGTCTTACACTGAACTCCCTCAGATGATGGACAGGTAGGAGAGCACCATTTCCCCCCCCCCCAAGTCAGCTCCTCCCCTCCCCCACTCCTCTGCCTCTCACCTGACCCCTCACAGGCCCTCTGCTTCCTCCCTTCCTCCCGCCACCACACCTCATCTCCTGGCCCCTTACCTCGCTCCAAACTACCTGATCAAAGGCAAGAATCTGGGAGCCCTTAATGAGCCCCTACTCCCCGCTCCCTCTCTACCCATTCCTCTGCCCTTCCTGCCAGGCCATAAATAACTCTTTCCCCAGGGGGAACCAGGATGGATGGGAGATGGAAGGCCCTGCATCAGTCCCCCCCCCCCGGGGGGTTATGGGAGCAAGCTAAGGTCCAGAGAGGGGTTACAGCAAAGCTGGGGCAAAGGCATTCCTTACACTTCTCAACCCCTAAACAGTGAAGAGATTTTTTACTTTCTCCTCCAGCGCGTTTGGAACTAGCAACAAGCTTACGGTGTAAACCGGAACTCGGTGCAAATTAGCACTGCTCACTAGAACTTTCTGTACCATGAGCATGCTCTGTGTTTTGAGCTGTCCAAAGTGGCCCCAGGAGCCACGGCTATCAAGGTCCTGCACGGAAGTCAGTGTGACCGACGGCACAGACTTTTAGTCCCGTATGAATCCATGCGTATAAGCGTCTGTATGGCCGTGTGTGGTCAGTAGCTGCCCCTGTGCACAGCCCAGAGCGCTCAGCTGAAGTAGCATTGCTTCTTTCTAATCTTTCCACTTTCAAGTCTCCCGTCAGGCTCCCTCAAGCTGAGCTTACTGTAGGCGGAGTCTCATTTTAGCTTTGGCTTTGATTTTTGTCCCAACAGCATGGAGCTGACGATTACACAAACCTATTCCACTTAGTGCTTGCTTGAGTCTGTAAGTAACGAATCACAGGAAGAGAATTTGGTGGGTTGTCCGCGTAGGCTGTTTCTGGTAGAAGACCGGAGCACTAAGCAAGGGAGACTCTCATGGAGGGACATCCCAGTCAGTGGGAACAGCCCAAGCAGATACTCAGAGGAGGAGTCTGTTCTGCACCACATCCAGGGAGCACGGAATGCATACTGGCCAAGCAGCACAGGATACCCCAACCCTTGAGCATCAGCCTCTTTCTCTTTGTCCTGCTCTGGCCATTGTGTAGTTTTTACTGGGGGCCACTGTGTCCTCGTTTGCTGGAGGAGGAGGCCTGTCTGAAGCAATGGGAAAAAGCAAGGAGGGCAAGCAAGGAAAGTGGCCAAGTGCCTCTGAGCAGTGAGTGATAGACAGCCGAGGTTTCCCCATCAGCAACCTCTCTGGCAGAGACACCTATAGAGCGGGACAGATACTGAGGCCATCTATTACCCAAAACCCAAAGTACCCTAGTGTCCCAAAGTCCCCACCAAAAGATGTGCCCAGGGCCCTCCCTCGCAACCCTCTGTTCCAGCAGGTAGGTGGTGAGGAAAAAGACATCACCTCTGTACCCACATTAAGCATTTGAGAATTAGGAATCCAGAAAATACACACAGCTGCAGATTAATACGTTGAAGGAAACAAACAAACAAACAAACAAACAAACAAAAAAACCAAAACAAAAGCAATGCCAGGAATGAGCAAAATGGCTCAGAAGTGCGCTTGCCACCAAGCCTAACAATGGAGCTCAACTGCCAGGATCCATCTGGTGGAAGGAGAACCAGCTCCTCACAACTTTGACCTCTGTGTGTGTGTGCCTTGGCATGTGCACACCTACCCACACATATATATGTAATAATAAATGCAATAACAAATTATAAAAAAAAGAGTGGGTGGTGGTGGTACACACCTTTAATCGCAGCACTCAGGAAGCAGAGGCAGATGATCTCTGAGTTTGAGGACAGCTGTCTACAGAGAGAGTTCCAGGACAGCCAGGGCTACACAGAGAAACTCTGTCTTATAAAAAAGCAAAATAATAACAATAACAACAACAACTACTACTACTGCTGCTATTGCTGCTATTATTATTATTATTATTATTATTAGTAGTAGTAGTAGTAGTAGTATTGAATTGAGAGATGGCTCAGTGGTTGCTCTGACAGTGTACCAGGGTTTGGTTTCCAGCATCTATACTTTGG
This sequence comes from Acomys minous, assembly GCF_964271855.1. Taxonomy (NCBI): domain Eukaryota; kingdom Metazoa; phylum Chordata; class Mammalia; order Rodentia; family Muridae; genus Acomys; species Acomys minous. The sequence continues at coordinate 77,386,674 of NC_140493.1, read as the reverse complement.
TTTCCAACCATCCATAACTTCAGTTCTATGGTCATCCAATGCCCTCTTCTGACCTCTGTGGGCATTGGGCACACATGGGGAGCACATATATACATACAGGCAAAATGCTCATGCACACGAAACAAAATAAATAAATCTAGAAACAATTAAAAGTATAGTAATAATATAGAAGGTGAGAACAGGTAGTTGGCAAAAAAAAAAAAAGGAAATCCAAGTGAATGATCAAAAATTAGGAAAAAATGATCAATTAACATAATTTAGACAAGAGGAAATCTACTTCACATATGTTAGATTTCTAGACATTAAAATTCTGGGAATAGCCAGGCAGTGGTGGTTGCATGCCTTTAATCCCAGCACTCTGGAAGCAGAAGCAGGCATATCGCTGTGAGTTCGAGGCCAGCCTCGAACAAAGCAAGTTTAGGACAGCCAAGGCTACACAGAGAAACCCTGGGGAGTAGAACAACTCAACACTATTAAGAAAGGACCACTCACAGGCAGAGAGAGTAGAAAGTCAATTTCTATGACTCTGTTTGTTTGTTTGTTTGTTTGTTTGTTTTCCTCCACCCGGGGTTGGCTCTAAGCTCTCATGCATGGTAGCAAGTACTCTGCTACTGAGGACTATCCCTGGGTCCTCTTTATTTTCTTCTTGTTTGTTTGTTTGGTTTGTTTTGTTTTAAAAATTTGTAGCAGTGTCTAAGTTAGTCAGGTGGCCCAGGCGAGCCTTCAAGTTCTTCCTGCCTCAGCTTCCTGCATGTCTGAGACAACAGGCCTGTATTGCCAAGCCCAGCTCAGTGCTACGTCTTTGAAGGGGCCGTTCGCCAACATCTCATAAAACTGTTGCTGTTATAGACTGCTTTGGTAGGCATTCCCTCCACATCTGGTCGTGGGTCTTGCTTTGGCTAATGGGTTATCAGCAAGATAGGGAGAAGAAAAGTTTGTTTTTTCAGTTTGTTTGTTTATGTGCATATGAGTGTGCATGGGAGTGTGTGTGGGCCCAGGTGTTCATGATGAGCGTCTCCCTTGATTGCTCTCCAGATTACCTTTTGAGACAGATCTCTCAGTGAGTCTGGCACTTGCTCACTGGACTCTGGCCAGCAAGCTCCAGGGATCTGCCTAGTTCCATCCTCCTGCTGTTTAGGATTGTATTTATCACACACAGCATGGCTTTATAGCCCAGCCTAGCCTAAAACTTTTTGTTTTGCTTACTTTTTTTGTTTGTTTGTTTGTTTTCAAGACAGGGTTTCTCTGTGTAGCCTTGGCTGCCCTGGACTCGCATTGTAGACCAGGCTGGCCTCTGAACTCACAAGGATCCACCTGCCTCTGCCTCCCAAGTGCTGGGATTAAAGGCATGTGCCACCACCACCTGGCTTTGCTTACTTTTTTTTTAAAGGACAGGGTTTTACATAGCCCAGGCTACCTTCAAATTCAGTAGGTAGCTGAGGATGGCTTTGAACTCCCAAACCTCCTGAGTGCTGGGATTCTTGGATGTGTGCCACCATGTTTAGTGCAAAGAGAGGTTTAATAACCACTTGCATAGAGTGACTTGAGCCCTGGAGAATATGCCATAAGGAAATCTGATTTAGCTCTGTGAAGAAGTCATGGCATGAAAAATGAAGAGACCTCTGACCCGGATGTGTAAGCTGTTTGGGATGCGCCTCAGATTTGTAGCAAAGCCACAAGCTGTCTCCACTGTGCCCTGCTTGATATCTTTTATCTGAAATGTTTGTGTGTGTGTGTATGTATGTGTGCACAAGTGTGTATGCATACACTCACACTCTATGTGCACATGGAGGCCACAGGTTGATATTAAGTGTCTTCTTCAGTCACTCCCACCTTATTTTCTGAGGCAGAGTCACCCTCTCACTGAACGTAGAACTCACTGATCTGACCATACCGGCTGCCCATCAAGCCCAGGATCCTCGTGTCTCTGCATCCCTGGCTGAGGTAACAGGTGCTCACTGCTCACCGCTGCACTTGGCTTTTCTAGTGTGGCTGGTGGGATCCCAGCTCACACCTTCATGTTTGCATGGAAGCACTTCACCAGCTGAGCCATCTCCCCCAGCCTGCCTGCTCAATTTTTGTTTGGTTGGGTTTGGTTTTGGGGTTTTGGTTTTTTGGTTTTGTTTTGTTTTTTTGGTTTGGGTTTCTTTGTTGTTTTCGAGACAGGGTTTCATTGTGTAGTCCTGGCTGTCCTAGAACTCACTCTGTAGACCAGGCTGGCCTCAAAGTAGAAGAGATCCACCTGCCTCTGCCTCCTGAATGCTGGGATTAAAGGTGTGTGCCACCACCACCCAGCCGCTTTTCTGTGTTGTTGTTGGGGTTTTTGTTTGTTTGTTTGTTTGTTTGTTTGTTTTTAATGTGTGCAGGTGTTTTGCTTGCACATGAATCCATGTACCACGTACTTGCCCGGTGCCTCTGGAGGCCAGAAGAGGGTGTTAGGCTCTACAGGTCTGGAGTTATGGAAGGCTGTTACCTGACATGCCGGTCAGTGCTAGGAATTGAACCTTGGCCTTCTGGGAGAGCATTCCAGTGCTCTTAACCACTGAGAAATCTCTCCAGCCCTGAGTTTCTAACTCACAGAATTGTGAACAATGAAAAGAATATTGTTTTAAGTTGTAGGCTTTGGGGGTGGTTTATGGTGCTACAATAGATAACAGATAAGTCTGTCATCCAGCAATCCCATTCCAAATTACATGCCCGGAAGAAACCCTTGTATGTGTGCGCAGCACGCAGGCACACACCTACCTCCCTCCCTCTCTCTCTCTCTCTCTCTCTCTCTCTCTCTCTCTCACACACACACACACACACACACACACACGCGCGCGCGCGCGCGCGCGCATGCATGTGGTACTTGTAACCATGAAGGATAAGTGGGGCAAATTCCTTCATTCACTGCATGTGGCACAGAACTACACTCAACAAGGGTGAGACCCAAAACCACATTGATCAAAACACCTCAGCTGCACAAGTTTACATACAAGATGCCATTTAAATGACACTTGGAAACCCGCCCGCCCACATAACACAGGGATCGCATATTTATAATTTGAAGTTTGCACTGAAAGGCTGTACCCTGAGTTCAGAAGAAAGAGTGAGGGGGCTACATCCCTAGAGGAACACAGTTTTCATTATGCCTCGCATGTTGTTTTATTTCCTTAAAATATATGTATCTGAAGCAAATATGGCAAAATGTTCAGATTTAACAAAGCCTGGCGGAAGAGGCTGGGATATTCATTATTTTGTGGTTTATAGTCTTCTCTGTGTGTGAAATATTTCATAATAAAAAATCTAATTTAGAAAAATAAGAATGGGACGGGAGGCCATGAATGGCAAAGGGTAATTTAAGACGAGATAGATACAGAAGAGAAGATTCCGGCCCTCTGGGGCCAAGTCCCACCCCCACCCTTCCATGCCAGCTGCAGTCTGCTCATGAGCCCCTTCCATCCTTCCTGTAGCCCCATTACAGAGGTGCCTGTCTACTGGGGAGAAAAGGATGACTTCATCTGGGAGTGAGGGGCCAGAGAATGTTTACCGGTAAACATCTATGTTACCAGAGCTCAGAAGGCTGAGGCCAAAGGATCGCGAGAGAGTGTGAGGTGTGAGCCACCACACCTGGTTTAAAACTGTTGGGTTCTGTGGTTGTTCGGGTTTTGGCTTTCTGAGTCAGGGCCTTTGAGTTCACTGTCCTCCTCCCTCTAAGTGCTGATTTCCGATGGGCAGAGTCCAGTGTGGGAGGGGCCGGAGACGTGGCTGGGAGGTGGGTGGAAGAGGACAATGTAAGCCGATAAAAGTCACTGGTCACGTGAACTTCCATTTGTTGAGTGCTGGGGAGAGAATCCACTGGGTTCTTGAGCTGCGTGTCATGGCGCTTGCTTTGAATCCCAGCACCTGTGAGGTAGCAACAGGAGAACCAGAAGCTCAAGGTTATCCTCAGATACACAGTGAACTCAAGGCCAGCCTGGGCTACATCAGACCTTGTCTCATACACAACCATCAAAGGGAATGGAGAGATGGCTCGCTGGTTAAGGGCATGTACTGTTCTTACAGATGACCTAAGTTTGATTCCTGAGTCCCACAAGAGGTGACTCACCACCAGCAGATCTAGGAGAATCCAGTGCTCTCCTCTGGCCTCCCCAGCTACTCCACTCGTGTGTACAAACCCACAGAGACAACACACATATATTAGACATAATTAGAAATAGAGTCTGGTGTCGTGGCACACGCCTTTAATCCCAGGACTCAGGAGGCAAAAATGGGTGAGTTTTAGGCCAGCCTGGTCAATAGATTGGGTCCTAGGATAGCTAGGGCTACACAGAGAAACCTATCACAAAAACAAACAAACAAACTTAATACCAAGCCTTTAACAAGTCAAATGTTGTTTTATTTGCCTTTTGCAAACATATAAGGAGAAAATTACTAGTGCTGTTTTGTAGAGGAGGAAACTGAGTTCAGAGAGATCATAGAACTTTCCTAGGCTCTTTTTTAAAAAGCTTTATTTATTATTATGTATACAGTGCTCTGCCTGCCTGTACACCTGCACACCAGAAAAGTACATTAGATCACATTTTAGAGGCCTGTGAGCCACCATGCAGTTGCTGGGAGTTGAACTCAGGACCTCTGTGCTCTTAACCTCTGAGCCATCTCTCCAGCCCTCAGTTGCCTAAGTTCTTAAACTGGCCCTGAACCCAGCTTCTTCTCCTCCTCCTTCTCTTCCTCCTCCTCCTCCTCGTCCTCTTCCTCCTCCTCCTTCTTCTTCTTTTCGCTGTTACACAGCCTTAGGTGCTGGCTGGAGGAGCTGGGTACCATCTTTGGTACTGAAGGAAGCCATGGTCCTTACCCCTCCTGGACTTGCCTTCTAGCTGGACACATGCTGTAATGATGTAAACAAATGGGTCCAGCAAGATGGTTTAGTGAGGAAAGGTGTGCTCGGCTACTTTTATATTGCTGTTATAATACTCCATGGCCAAGGCAACTTATGGAAGGAAGAGTTTATTGGAGCTTACAGATTCAGAGGGTGAGTCCATGACCGTCATGGTGGGGAGCATGGTGGCAGGCAGGCAGGCAGGCAGGTGTGGCACTGGAGGGGTAGCTGAGAGCTCATACCTTGAGACAACAACCATGAGGCATGGCAAGCTAGCCGGGAAGGCTGTAAGCCCACTCCCAGTGACACACCTCCAACAAGCCTTCCCAAACAGTTCTACCAACTGGGGGCCAAGCACTCAAAGTATGTACTTATGGGAGGCCATTCAAATGAGCACAAGGTCCTTGCCACTGTGCCTGAAGATCCTTAGCCACCCCTGGTACCCACATGCACAGTGTGATGGGCACCACACACAAACACATGATAGATAGATAAGGAAATGTTTAAAAAGTAAACAAGTGATTATGGTTATTTCAGGTCATGACAGGTCGTGATTAGGAAGATAATGAAAGCAGGCCACCTGGCTTGGAATGCTGAGGAACTTCCATTCTTTGGCAATAGGACATGTCAGACGCTTTGCCGAAGACCTAAAAATGCTGGGGGGAAATAGAAAAACATCCCATTACGGGTACAGCTAAGTGGGGAAACATTACCAAAAAAAAAAAAAAAAAAAGTCCTAGGGTCAAAGCAAAAGAAGAGGGCTGGGGTATGGCTCAGGTATGCACCTAGAGCATGCTAGCTTCATGCCGAGCAATAAAACAAACAAAACAGAAAGCCAAGACGCTCACAACCAGTCTCAGTGACTCTGAATTGTAAAGGCCTTGAGAGGAACAGAAGGAAAGGTGAGAAGGTGACCAGACACACGCACACGTGTTCGCACCACGAAACCAGGGTCCTTGAGAGGTACCTCCTCTGCCAGAGGGTGAACATCAGAGAATATACTTACACAAAGGAAATCAGCAGCAACATAGGGCCTCTTCCATCTTCCCCTGGACTCCAGGGGAAAACTCAAAGGCTTTTAGGCCTCTCAGGAAAAATCTAGACGTCCAGGCCTTCGTCTGAAGCTGATCACTCATCTCACAGGGCCAGACAGTGTGAGGCCATTCACGGAAGTGGAACCAAGCCAGCACCAGCTTTAGGGCTGAGCCAAGCATAGACCCTACCTGGAGGCACACCTCCAAGCCAGCTCTCCCAGATCTTCATTGATAAAGTTCTTCAGGCATGAGCCCAAGTTCTAAAACCCCAGGGCGTGCCAAGCTGAAACAAGCCACCAGGAGAGTCTGCAAAACCAAGAGCCCGAGACTGAGAGCAAAGGGAGCAAAGCAAAGGTATCCTTTAAGCAGGCTTAAAGAGGAAGTGCCCCTGTGACTGTAGATGGTCATTACAGAAGAGCTTTCTAGGAAAAGGCTTCTGAGGCGGCAAGACTTGAATAAAGAGAAAGAACTGGCCGTACAAAGCAGAGGAAAAGAGCTTGGCAGACAGAGGAAACACCAGAGCAGGACCATGAGGCAGGAAGAGCTTATCTGAAGGGACAGAAAGAGACCTGTGTTTTTTAATGCTAAGGGAGTGCATGCAATCCAGGCCACAGAGAGATGGGAAAGGGTGCTCTGAGGGGCACCATGATGTCTGGCTTTAATTCTAAGTGCCAGGGTTTTCAGAAAGAGCCTATAAAATCTGATTTGCATTGTTTTTTTCCCCCTGTGTTTGGTTGGTTGTGGGTCTCTGGGCTTTTTGCTGTTGTTGTTGTTGTTATTGTTTTGTTTTGACTCCACCTCCTGAGAGCTGGGATTGCTGGCTCGCAGCACCACGCCCTGTATCACACGAAGTGCTAGGGATCAACCCAGGGTTTTCTGTGTGTTAGGCAAGCACTCTATCAGCTGAGCTACAGTCCCAGCCCCTGATCTACATCTGCAAAAGATTTTGCTCAGCGGTTAAGAGCTCTGGCTGCTCTTTCAGACTACCTGGGTTTGGTCCCCGGCACACACATGGAGGTTTGGTTCCCGGCACACACATGGTGGTTGGTTCCCGGCACACACATGGAGGTTTGGTTCCCGGCACACGCATGGTGGTTGGTTCCCGGCACACACATGGTGGTTGGTTCCCGGCACACGCATGGTGGTTGGTTCCCGGCACACACATGGTGGTTGGTTCCCGGCACAGACATGGTGGTTGGTTCCCGGCACACACATGGTGGTTGGTTCCTGGCACATGCATGGTGGTTGGTTCCCGGCACAGACATGGTGGTTGGTTCCCGGCACACACATGGTGGTTGGTTCCTGGCACATGCATGGTGGTTGGTTCCCGGCACACACATGGTGGTTGGTTCCCGGCACACACATGGTGGTTGGTTCCCGGCACACACATGGTGGTTGGTTCCTGGCACATGCATGGTGGTTGGTTCCCGGCACAGACATGGTGGTTGGTTCCCGGCACATACATGGAGGTTCACAACAGTTCATAACCCTTCTTCCATGTGACTCAGGCCTCTTCTGGTCTCTGAAGGCACCAGGCGCACATGTGCTGATCATACATAGATGCAAGCAAACACTCATATATAGAAATTAAACCAAATCACAGGGTATGGTGGCCCAGGCCTTTAATCCCAGCACTTGAGAGCCTTGTCTACAAAGTGGCTTCCAAGGCAACCTTGGCTGCTATTAACAAAACCCAAACAAACTCTGTGTGTGTGTGTGTGTGTGTGTGTGTGTGTGTGTGTGTGTGTGTATCCCTTTGTATATATAACCCCAAACAAAATATACACACACACACACTTAGATGTGTATGTCCCTTTGTATATATATAAAACCCCAAACAAAACACATATATTATATATACATATATGTATGTGTGTGTGTATGTGTGTCCCTTTGTAGCCCTGTGATGATTGATGCCTGTAATTCCAGCACTTGTGAGACTAAATTGGAGGATCCAGAATTTGAGGCCAGCCTAGGGTACATGGTGAGTCCCTGTTTTAAAAAGCCAAAATGAACAAACAAATGAAGAGACAACTGCATTTATAAAAAGATGCCTCTTGGCTATATAGAGAAAGGAGTATGAAGGTGGGCCCATGTTAGGCCCTACTTTCCCAACTTTTCCAGAGTTTCTCGGGAGAAAGACCTCTATCCACAGAAAGTCCCTGGGAGAGTGTGCCATGCAGGGGTTGCCTGGGTCAGGAGAAGCTGTGGATCCCAGTGATCTCAGACAAAAGACGCAGAGTTAAGAGCCTGTACAGTTCCCTCCCGCCAGTCCCTTTGCCCTGCTTACTCGCTGCTTTCAGGAACTGGGGTTCATTCAGTAAAGTGCTACTGATTGTCTGTGTGCCACCAACTAAGTAAGCACCAGGGCTGGACACCTGAGATGCTGGTGTCTGCTCTGGAGGAATTTGCAGCAACAGCTCATGTCAGCTCATGAGAAAGTCCTAGGCCAGGGAGAGCCCAGGCCCCTGAGAGCACAGGGGTGGGGGGCGCAGTTTACCCATTCTCAGGAAGGAAACTGTGAAGGGAGCAACTGGTTCCCTCATCCACTGCCAGGACAGCCCCCATCTCTACCTGAACCTCCTGGTGTGCCTCCCTATGGGAAAGCACAGGCAAAGACACAGTCTTGAAAAGATAAGGGGAAATGGAGTTGTGTATTTCTCACCGAGAACCCCCGCTGCCAGGGGATGGCCCTTTCAGTCCTCTGAGGAAGGACAGGAAGAGAAAGTGGCTCCCTAGAGCAGCCACAGCCTTTGGTCTGTGCCAGGGCCCAGTGAAGCTGCCATGTGCCTCTCATCACAGGCCTCACAGGAAGTGTGTCGCAAAGCCGGAGTCAGAAGGAAATCTTCAACTCCAGTACTCTAGAGAGGAACTTCTGGGTGTAGCCTTCCTCCTCCTTGGCCACTGGCCTCATCTCCCCCCTCCCTGGACCCAGCTAGACTCAACTTACCACTAGGTAGGTTGGAACAGAAATGGGGGTGAGCCTAGGAGCATCCAAAACAGGAGAAACTCTTAATCAGTCAATGTCTCAAACGCTGAGCACCTCAACATCTCCCCATGTTTCCTGGGCAGAGTCCCCCGGAATGGGGTGCCTGGAAGGAACTTTATAAAATTCTCCACAACCAGCCAAGCGGAACCTATTTTCCCTCACAATGCAATTAACAGCACCAACATTTACAAAATATGATTACAAGCACTTTGGTTAAGTAGAGGAAAGTATATTAGATAGCAGTAAGGGGTTGATCTTAATGTGCATTTTTTCGAGAGACTTGCATTTTCTTTGTGCAAATAAAGAGGCCCTAAATTCTCCATAGGCACTAAAATCAATGCACTGGAACGATGATAACAAACACAGGCTCCACTTTTTGCTACATCCCCCAATTAATTAAGCCTTTCACGGGCATGTAATTAGGAACATTAGCAAGTCATAAAATTGCCGTGAGTCTTTAAATTATGTGCTGGCCCTCAGCAATTTGTTTTTAATTCCTTCTGAAGACAATGGTTCTGCGGGGCCCAATAGATCTTCATAGAAGCCTACTGTGCCTGCCTTTATGGTGCCCGCCTGCCTGCCAGGCCTCCCGCCAGCCTGGTGCCCACTGCACCTCCCAGGGCGCAGGAAGTGCCATAGCGCTGGCTCCTCCCCTCCGCCTTCTTGCCAGTTCCATCCTCTTCCTCCTCCTCTTCTCCTTCCTCCTTTTCTTCCTCCTCTCCCTCTTCCTTCTCCTTCCCTTCCTCCTCCTCTTCCTCTTCCTCCTCTTCTGCCCTCTCCCGCCCTCTTCTCTTTACTCTCTGTCCCCTCAGCTTCTTCCTGCTTTAGTCCCTGATCTGGGCTCGTGCTCAGCCTACTCTTCCTTCCTTAGGGTCACAAACTCTTTCCTCTCCCAACACCCCAACTTTTTCTTTTCTTCTTTTTTTTTTTCTTTTTCTCTCTTTTGACAGAGTCGCACACTGTTGCCCAGGCTGGCTTCAAACTCAAAGCTATCCTCCTGCCTCTGTCTCTAGGCACTAGTATGACAGATGTGCACCACACCTAACTCTCCCCCTGTTGGCTTCCTCATCTTCGTATGTATTTCCTTCTTTTTTTTTCTACCTTCCTTTTATTTCTCCCTTCTCCTCCTCTTCTCTGTCTCTTCTTTTTCCTTCTTTCCCAGAAAGCTCTTTACTTCTCCCTCTTTCTCCTCCATCACCTTCACTGTTTTTTTTCCCTTCTTCTCCTTTCTCCCCACCTCTTTTTTTTTTCTTTTCTCTGCTCTACCCTTCTCCTCATCCCTAGGCTCTTCCTCCTTGTCCCTACCATGACCCCTTAGGACTGAGCTAGGCACGCACCCCTCCTCCACCCTCGCACTGGCCCCAGCTCCTGGTCCCTCCATTCACCATCCATCCACCTCGTGAAGGACCACGGAGGCCATCTAGCCTGACCTCTTTGATTTGTGGCATCAGTTACACTCACTAGGAGCCAAGCCCTGATTCAGCTCTCTAGAGGTGTCAGAGGGAATGAGGGGCAGGGGTTACGACCCAACCCTACCCCCACCACCCAGCCTCTTCTGCAGGAAGGACAGTGGGACGCAGCAAAAGGCTGTCGTGTTTGCCTAGCTGGCCAAACGTCCTGAAGGGAGCTGTGATGGCCTTATACTCATCTGCCAGGAACCCCCTGGGACCCAAGGGAGTTATCAGATCCTGCCCCCAAGTCACACCACCCCAGTGGTTAGCCCTTACAGGCCTCAAAACAGGCGAATTAGGTCTTTGAGTTCAGCCTCCTATACTCAGCCCTCCCCTTGCATCTCCCAAGCCTTTCCTCCCAGACAGGAGAAATTTAGCAATCTTAAGGAGCTCAGCAGAGGACCAAGAGTCACAACCCCAAGAGCCACCGGCATACTCAAGCCTTTCTCGTGGTTTGCTGAGACTCTGGGAAGAAGAGGGCTCCCTCCTGCTTGGGTCCTCCATACCCTTTGTTCTCACCACCAGCTTCAAGGAGCATTGTCACAGTGGAGGTCAACTCTAAGACCAGCCACGCGTCTGACTAGCAGTGTCTGCTGATGTTTGTTACCACATTGTTATCCAGATCTCACTGATGAATCTACCAAGAAACAGCTATTACTTAGGCCAGCCTGGGGATTAGTTGCTGTCAGGTGAAATGCCTGCCTGTCCTCAAAAAGGAAGAATAAAGAATAAAGAATGGCTTTCTCTCTTTCTTTCTTTCTTTCTTTCTTTCTTTTTCTTCCTTTTCTTCTTCTTCTCCTCCTCCTTTTCCTCCTCCTCCTCCTCCTTCTTTTGTTTTTGTTTGTTTGTTTATTTTTCGAGACAGGGTTTCTCTGTGTAGCCTTGGCTGTCCTCTACTTGCTTTGTAAACTAGGCTGGCCTCAAACTCAGAGATCTTTTTCTCTGAGTGCTGGGATTACACGTGTGCACTACCATGCCTGGCTAGGAAGAATGATTCTTTAATTTGTAAATCTCCCATGTTTAACAGGATAAGTTGTATGTGTGTGTGGGGGTTCATATGAAGGGGGGCGGACAGTACGTGCAAGTGTTTATGTACATGCACACACCTGCTTGTGGAGATCAGAGGACTCAGCATTCTTCAGGCACCTTCACCTTGATTTTTGAAACAGGGTCTCTTCACTAGCCTGGAACTCAAGTAAACCCAGGCTAGGTGCCAGCACAGTGATCCTCCTGTCTGTCTCTGTCTCCCCAATGCTGGGGATGATAAACTCGAACCACCACACCAAAGTCTGGAATGAAAACAGAGTTGTTGTTTTGAGAAAGGGCTCCTCAGGGCTGGCCTCAAACTCAAGAGATATGCCTGCCTCTGCTTCTTAAGTGCTGGGATTAAAAGCATGTGTCTCCGTGTCCAGCTTAGGATACATTTTTAACTTCTCATTTTGGCCTTCAAGGCCATCTGTGACTTGGCCCGAGTCATTCTTGCTTGCTCCCAACCGACTTCACGTCTTTGAGTTTCTCCTCTTTGCCTTGTCGCGTTAAGCACATGCTGTTCCCTTCATCTATGAAGTTGTTCTACTCACCTTTCCTCCTCAGGGGATTTTACTGAGTTTTAAAGTCCCCGGTCAAATGTAATATCCGGTGGTCAATCCTGATTTGTACCACTCATAGCACTAGCCATAAATGGCTACCAGGATTTCCTGTATTTGTCTTCCGGTACTGGAGTGACAGGAGGGCTTCTGTGCTCGCCCAGAACTTGTGTGGATTTCTGGGGGGTGGGGGGGGGCAGGGGGTCTGAATTCTTTTCCACATGCTTGTAAGATCTCTGAAAACTTAGCAACCTCACCACCCCCTGTGAGCGTGAGTTCTAACACACACACATACACACACCCCAAACCAACCAGCTGGATGTGGTAGCATAGATAAGCAGCCCCCGGAAGCTTGAGGGCCAGCTAGCACGGAGTACACAGCTTGGCAGAGACATCAAGAGAGACCCTGCCTCAAAACAAAATAGATTGAGAGAACTGACTGCTACGAAGTCGTCCTTCGACCTCCATATGCCCTGGATAGCATGTCTGCACTCTTACACACACATCACACATGCGCACAATACTAATACATAAAATAATAATAGAAAAAGTAAAGCACCAAGACAAGTATGAGCCTTTCTGCAGAGGTTCTGGACAACAGGATGCCTTCCCCACCCCACCCCACCCCCACCGCCCCATAGGAGAGACGCACTTCCCATCTCTACCTGGCACATGCAAGACTTTCATCATTTGTAGTCTGGAGCCCCTTAGACCTCCTGCTGCAGCCAAGGCCACTTGCTTGGCTTACTGACAGGGGACTGGGGCTTCCTGGGTTGATTTTAGGCAGTGCTAGTAGTCCCCTCAGGCCAGGGGGCTGTGACTGGGAGCCTGGAGAGCAAGCAGCCTAACCTTGAGTGACTGTTTCCTTGTCATCTGCAGAGCACAGAGCCTGCAGAGAATACTCGGTGCAGACATATATTACACGTAGAGCTTTTTATCTAGCGCATGTGACCCTGCCCATCATGAGCTGTGCATTTTATTCTCGCTGGTGGGACAAAAAAAAAAAAACCCACCTCCCACTGCAGCATATATCAAGGGAGGAATGTTGAACTTTCTTTGCATTAATATAAATAGCTGTTTAGGCCTCATTCCCCAGCCCGGGACCCTCTATGTACCCTGCCCTTCATCTGCTCTATTTGGCATCTGGCTCAAGTTTGGTTTATTTAGAGCCCAGGTTGGCGAGCTTTTCCATATTAAAGGTGCATTTTAAAAGAGCATTTTCTATTCTAATTTGGGGGAGCCAAGCTCTTCGGGGCTTTCGGGAGCCATGTCCACCTGATTTACATTTCTCCCATTGGAGCGGAGCTACAGACGCACATTAGAATGTAAATAATAGTGATGGATACATGTATCTTTAAAGATCCATTTCCTCCCCATTTTTTCTGTCTTTGAGGGGAGGGGACAGGACAGGGAGGAGATGGAGTCTCCAGGCTGTGGAGCAGAGAGAGGATTGCGGTGAGTTGCTTGGGAAGGCTGGACTATGAGGAGCAGCAGTTCATGGGGCTGGGCTGCTCCAGTGTCGTTCTGGGAACTTCCTCATCTCTCTGAGCCTAAAGCACACCCAGCCGTCGGGGGTTGGGGTGGGGGGAACACACCGTAGTCCCACACAGGGCTGTGCAAGAATGAACCCCAGTGTCACCTGCACACGCGGGCACGAAGCGTGGCACATAGCAGGTGGTTGACTCTGCGTACATCAGCTTCTCCTGTCTACTGTTGTAAAAGCCGGTCTTCCGGTCAAGCACCTGCTCGCTCACCGCACACAGCCAGCTCTTTGCCAGGGTGGATTAGTAGACTCCATCCATTCAATGCCCTTCTGTGGGCTGGGGACCGATGATCTCCAGGGTACAGCTCCTCACCTCTGCTCCCAAGAAACCTATTCCCTGGGGCCTCTGTGTAAACCACATAACCCATACTTCCAAGCTCTAAGTGTAGGACCTTTTTGCCTCTCTTCTTCATCGGAATCCATCCCACTTACCCCTTCTTTCCAAGAAGCTTGTGTGAATCCCTCCCACTGGATTCAGTGCCTTCTCCCAACCTCATGATACACTCAACTTCCTTCCATCTGTCACTGACAGTCCCTGTGGGAACTTGTGTTTCCATCTTTCCTACCTTGGTACCAGCCCCAGAACAAGAGGCACTGTGTCTGTCACAGTCAACACTCTGATCCCCAGCCCCGGCAGAAGGTATCTGTTGAGTGACTGGATCCCTATATGACCAAACTAACACCTGGTGCACAGAAGGTCCTCAGCAAATGTTGGTCAAGTGCATGGATGCTGTTGAAGCTTTCAAGGGCTCGTGATCTCACTAAGGATGGAGCTGCGGAGGAGGTCTGGGGGTGCTGCCTGCTACTGTGTGCAAGAAAAGGGAGCTTTGAGGATGCAGAGGCAGGAGTGCTTCCCAGAGGAAATGGCGTTCAGTGGGGGGGTCTTGAAGCTTACAGCTGTACCAGAGGAAAAGGGAGAGATGATGAAGCAGGGCGGGATGGCTAACAGAATCAGAAAGAGCCGTCTTCTTTCTCTGGATCTTGGACAAAGGTATTCTCCGATGGAGAAGTGGGATGGAAACCCGCCTGGGGTCTGTCTTTCAAACATAGCACTAGGCAACAGGAACCTTAGAGGTGGGGAGAAGGAGGGTATAGACAGAATGTCTACCTACATCCCCTTGTATGGGTCGGACAGGGATGGAGCCTAGTCCCTGGACCCTTGAAGAAGCCAAGAGAGATATGGAAGGGCCCTCAGGACCTCAGTTTCTCCCAGCTGAGAAGGCTGGCAAGTGGGATTGCTTTGAAAGTCCAAGAAGAAAGCCTTGCCTTCCCTCAGAGCGAGGGGCAGGAGTGACAGTACAGAGTGGGAGAGACTGCAGAGGGGAGGAGGAAGGAGAGCTCATCAGCAGAAACAGGAAGTGAGGGAGAGTGGGAGACAGGAGGTGGACACTGGAGGGCCGAGGTGCAGGATGTGGGGTGCAGAGAATGTCAACGAAAGGCTGAAGGCTCTAGGCTGGTGCTGGGGTGTGGAGAAGGAGACAAAATGAAGATGTTCTTTTCTCTTCCCAGACGGACGGGTCCAGACACGATAGGGAGAATGATGGAAATTCTCATTGAAGCTGTTGGGTTGAAAGAATTTTTCCCCTGGAACAAGCTTTTTTAATCCATCAGCTTTGAAGACCTGGCTGCCTTAGAGGCCGCTCTGCCTTCCTCTACGTTTCTTGCTCCTTCATCTATCTTGTCTTCCCTCTTTCTTTCTTTAACCTGGCTCTGTTCTCCTCCCCAACACTTCACGGGTCTGGAAAAGGCCCAGCAAGAGCTGGTCTGGAAGAAACGGAGGGACGGGGAAGCCAGGGAAGGCTGGTGAGATTGTTCACTGTGGGCCGGCTGGTTCTCCTAAGTCCATCTCTACAGGGCCGGGCAGAACTGATGCCAGGGGTAAGGCCGGCTCGAAGGACACAAGGAAGTCTCATCAGCTCAAATAAAACGCTGGCCTCCCTGCCTTTCCTAGGATGCTCCCTATGTGATGATAACATCTTATGCTCCCCATCTTAGAATAACTGGGCTCTCATGTTGTGCCCTGGCTCGGGTGGCCAGCAACAAGATGTTCATTTTTAATTCCTGCAGGAACATCAGTAGTTTGTATTTTTAGGCGGGGGAAGACATGGCTGGGGACAGCTTGGATCAGAAGTCTCCTTGGAGCCACTAGGAACCCCCTTCTCTCTATTTCTGACCCCAGGCCAATGATCCCGCCCAGGAAAGGCTGTGACCTGTGGAGAGATTAGAAAGATTTAATGGCCTGTGTGTCAGGCCAGATGCTTCAAACGGAACCATGAATTCTAAACTATCTTGGCTTTATCTGTATCCATCCCTTCAAAGTTTAGTGGGCGACCCTTTGAGACACCTGGACCCCCTTCTTCATGTCCCCGCCTTGCTTTTCCCTGTGTGTCTTGGGAGGGAGGGGTCGTGCTTGGCAGGAGCAGGGGAGCAGGGCCAGGCCATGTGTACAGAGAGGCCTCAATTTCACAGGGCTTGCTCCTGAGTGAGTTTCACATAAAAGGATTAAGGCAAGAGGAAATGCAGAGGAAATGGGATGTTGGACACCTTGTTAAACGGGCTGTCAGGGCTCCCGGAGCGTGGGTGCTAACTCTATTCCCTGCCTTCTCGCGGAGCAGGCCAGACCATTACCTGAGTGATCAAAGATAGGGCAATAGTCCGGAGACTTCTCTCAGTCAGCCTCAGAGGCCAAGGAGGCTGGACCAGCGGAACAGGCCTGCCCTTCCCCTCCCCCAGCCCCAGAGTTTTCCTGAGGGGTCCAGAAGGGGATGTGGAGGTTCCCAGCATCTGCTACCTGCACCTGGAGAGTTCTGAGTCCCCAGGATTAAATCTCAGCACGATTTTGGGTGTGGAGAGGGAGGCATTTGACCTAATGATGTGAGATTATTGTTTCCTTCCTTATCAGAACACTGGGGACATTCTTTTTCCTGAGCTGGGAATTGGCTCCGTTTGTGAATGAGTCTGATGGGATCAGCACTTTCCTGAGGAGATAAGGGGGTTATCAGTGGGGTGGGGGTGGGGAGACTTCCTCTGGGATAAGCAGCTGGGAGAAAGGCTGTCTGAGGCCCCTGGTGGGGGATGTGTTAAAAGGGAGGGTCACAGTAGCCTGTGGCTAAAACAGCACACACACACACACACACACACACACACACACACACACACACAGAGAGAGAGAGACAGAGAGACAGAGAGAGACAGAGAGACAGAGAGACAGAGACAGAGAGACAGAGAGACAGAGAGAAACCATGGCTTTTTCCCCTTGTCTGGCTCTGCCTGGACCACCTCCTACCCATCATGAGGCCAAGTCTTGCATATCTCTAGAGGTCTCATAGCCACGGTGGAGCACACAAATCACCCATCACCCAGAAACTCCAAACTCCAAGAGCAGAGATCAAATGAGCAGGGGTTCAGAAGCCCTCTGGAGATGCTACAAGAAGTGTCCAGCCCCCTTGTGTTGTCTCCCCCAGCCTCACCCCCCCACCCCCACCCCAGGACTATCTCCACAGCCATACCTCAACTTATGTTGATCCTTCTGTCTGGAGCTCCCAGTCCAGGCTGTGAATGCCTGGTGTGTAGGGGCCAAGGGTCTTCACCATTGTCTCCAAGGCTTACTTAGCCTTGCTGCCCAGAGCCTATGGGGGTGGGGGTGGACAGAAGCCAGGCTTAATCATCCTTGCATTCCCATTACCTGACTAGAGCTAATGTTCCATAGATGTAATAAACATGTATGGGGTACATGCTGACAGTATCCCCCCCCCCCCGAGATGTGGGCATAGGGCAAGAGTTAACATAAAGTCCTTATATTATCCAGTGTAGATTGACCCTTTCTATGCATACCTATTCATTGCTCTATCTATCTGTCTGTCTATCTATGTATCATGTATCTACCTATCTATGTATAAATTATCTATCTATTTTATGTGTATGAGTGTTCTACTTGCATGTATGCCTATGTAACATGCATGGTCTAGAACTTGAGCTATAGACAGTTCTGAGCTGATATGTAGGTGCTGGGATTTGAACCCATGTCCTCTGTAAGAACAAGAAGGGCTCTTAATGACTGAGCCATCTCCCCGTTCTCCCACCCATTGCTTTTTTTTTTTTTTTTAAGATTTGTAGGTAACTTCAAACTTGAGCTCTTCCTGCCTTAGCCTTCTGAGTGCTGGGTTGCAAGCATGAAACTCTATGCTTGGCTCAGCCCAATGTTTTAGTTATTTTTATTGAATATGTAGAAATATTTTGTTTTAATGTATACAAGAATACCACATGGAGGTCAGAAGAGAGGCATCAGACACCCTAGACTGGTTATAACTCCACGTGGGAGCTCGGAACCCAACCTGGACCCTCTGCAGGAGCAGCAAGTGCACTTAACTACTGAGCCAGGTTTCCAGCCCCTATGGTTTTTCAAAATGCTTCCAAATGAAGGAAGGTGAGCATGGAGATCAAGGTCAGAAAGCTTTTTCTATGCAGGGTCCGATGGCAAGGTCTCCCCATATACCTCAGTCCTACAGTGAAATCTCGGAAGTAGCCAGAGAGGCCCCTGAGTGAATGGGCAAGACTGATTCCCAGGAGCAGGCCATTAACACTCATGGACGCTGACGTTTGAGTACCCCACCATTTTCACACAGGCTCTCACAACATTTCTACTTTCTTTCCCTACCTTTAAAAAAAAGTCATTCTTAGTTTGTGGCCAGACCAACAAACAGGGCCGAACAAGCAAATCAGCCAGTAGGCTGTCACTTGCAGATTCTGGCTTTGGGGGCAATTAACGATAGTGGTCCAGTTCCAAGCAACAGCCGGGTGCTGCCCTGTGCCTCCACACCCCTAAGGTCCCCTGGCCACACTGGCTCCTCTCTCTTAGATGGAGGTATGTGGTGAGGGAAGAGGAGCCTGGGGAAGTCCTGATCTTCACCAAGGGGGCGGGAGCTGGACGCTGTGATCTGAGAGATGCCTGATAAGTAATGTGGTTTCACTTCAGGTCATTTCCTGAAAGTCAGATCCACTTTGCACACGGGGATGAGAGCAGGAGCTTCCCAATTCACTCCTGGGGCTCCAAATTAAAAGCCAAATAGGATGTAGCTTTTGCCCAGGCTGCGTCTTTATCTGTCAGGAGCAGTTATCTTCAGTGTCACTGCTGGGGCCTGCTACTGTCACTCTACCCAGCCTGCATCCGCACTGTGGCTTCCGGAGGAGGACCCTGCTCCCTCCCCTCTGCCCATCAACCACCAACTCCCACCCCCATGCACAGGTCCATGCAGTGCAGGGGGCTCTCAGACAGGGAGGGGGTGAGAATAGAGTTTCCCACTGGAAGAACTCACCCAGCTGGGAATTCCTGGGAGCCTGTTGGCTCAACTAGACAAGGCCTGTGCTATTGACCTCTGGTGACTCTCTCTAGGAAAAGATCAGACTTCTCTACAAGACCCAGCTACTTAAGATGAAAGAAAACAGAGTCTGATATCCCAGGGAAGAGGCATGGGAAGGAAGCTTAGAGGCAGATAGAAACAGAATCAAGCAAAGAAGGCCCTCGGAGTACTGTGTGACCCAAGGCTAATGGCCTCACTTCTCTGTGCTTTCATTGCCTCCACCTGAAGATCCTTGCCAATCCCCTCCCGTCACAGTACTATATATTTAAAGAACTCTAAGAAGTCCAGAAAAGTACCTGAAATGGCGTCCCCACCCAAGGTTGCTGAGTCATCGGTATTACAGAGGGCACACAGGAACTGAGGCTCTACACCAGGGCCACCAGATTGGTGAGGCCCCATTCTCTCTTTGCTGTGCATCCAAAGCTGTTCAGGGGGTCAGGGTGGGGGTGGGGGTTGGGAGGCAGGCGCTTAGAATCTGTGCCAGGCTGTTTCTTTGTCCTCACAACCCAGAATGCTTAATGAGCAAGCCGGTGCACTAGGAAAAATAACCACCTTTTGTAACCAGAAGACTTTGTGACTTCCGGCGAATCCGTTCTTTGAACCTTTAGATTCTTTTCTTTACAATGGGAACAAGAGATATCCCTGGGGTGTGCTAACAGGTGTCTTGGAATGTGAAAGTGTCTCACACCCTCTGGAGTGTGTACATACTTATAAAAACCCCTAGCGGGTTGAAAGGGTTTCCTAGTTCACTCTCCAAGGATAGGGATAGGCCAGGACTCCCAGACACATCCCACGCTGCCACCATCGTCCATGATGATCCTGCTCCGTGCTCACCACAGGGGTTCTTGAAGAGAAGAACATTCTATCCTATTCTCCTGGCCCCTAGTCCTGCTCCCCCTAACAAGGCCCTGGCCCTTCAGCTCTGCATCCACCCAAAGCATCCATACCTGGCTATCCTGGCCTACTGCTTGAGAATCAACCACCCCCTGCAAGATGGTAGAGAGTGGGCTTAGTAGAGAGGAGGGGAGCCACTCCTCTACCTTTTCCCAGCTCTATCACATGGGTACCATAGCTTTTTGGGTGGGTGGGGGAATGGCATCAGCTGAAAACATTTAAATACTAGAGCAATGGAGGGGTCAGAGATGTCAGGCTCTTTCTCTCCCCACTCCATGCCCTGCCTCAGGATGCAGAGGGCACCCTCTACCTGCCCTTCCCCAGATCATTCAGCTTCCCCCAGCTCAGGGCCATTGAAATCTGGGGGAAGGGTGGAGGAGACAGGACCCCCTTGTCTCTGGGCCTCCTGACACCGTGGCCTGCATGTACAGCACAGGTGCTCAGTAGAATGTTGCTTGCTTGACCAGGCGAGACACACTTTCTGGGATATTAGTCCAATCTGGTGAGGAGCAAAAGGGCCTATAACTGGTTGCCTTGCTCTGGGGGGCATTAGCAAGATTTAGATACCAGTAAGAGTTCAGCAATTACAGTGTGGGCTGATAGCTCAAAACCAGCTTAGTTTTAATATTTATTTGTTTATTATTTTTGCAGTGCTGGTGATCAAACACAGAGCTTCATGCTTCTGAGGCAAGAACTTTGCCACTAAGCCCCACCCCCAAGCCCCAGCTGACTTGCTGGGTAGTCTAAACTGGCCTCAGTCTCAGGGTCTTCCTGCCTCAACCATACCTTGTACGCTAACGGTTCTTGTGCTGACAAAGGGAAGGTGAGGACTCTAAGACTGTTTCTCTACCAGGAAGGGAAGGTGAGGTCTCTGTTGAATGAAATTATTTTCATTCATTTGTGTCACTGAATCCTTCCCTGTGTGTGCCAGCCTTCAGGCTCACGTGGCCGTGAGAGAGCATGGCCTTCAGATGTTAAACAAGGACGTAGACTAGGTGTGGTAGTGTGCTCCTACAAGCCCAGCACTTGGGAGGCTGAAGCAGGAGAAGTGCTGTGAGTTCAAGGCCACCTTGACCTAAATCACAAGGTTATATAGCAACCCTTGGGTCATAAACAAACAATTTTGTGGTGGTGGTGGTGGTGGTTGTTTTTGTTTTTGTTTTTGTTTTTGAGACAGGGTTTCTCTGTGTAGCCCTGGCTATCCTGGAACTCACTCTATAGACCAGGCTGGCCTCAGGCACAGAGATAGCCTGCCTCTGCCTTATCAGTGCTAGGATTAAATGGGTGCACCATCACTACCCAGCAAACACCAAATTGTTTAAAAGCAAGAATATTTATCTGTTGATATATGAATGAATAAAGAACTGTAAACTGTATGTATGTATGTGTGTGTATATATATATATATACTCATATGTATGTATGTATGTATGTATGTATAAAATGAAATATTAGCTTTCAAAAAAAAACCCTTGAGATCCTGAGGTTTGCAACAGCACAGATGAACTTGGATGGCATTGTGCTCCATGACAAAAGCCAGGTAGAAGATGCCAAAGACTGCATGATTTCAAAGACTTGTGAGTGAGACTTAAAAGAACAAACTCAGCTGGGAGGTCATGGTGCACACCTGTAGAGGAATGTTAATTTGCAACATGGCTGTTCTGGCAAGAGATCACATCCTAAGACCTCCTAGGGCTGTATGATCCAGCTGGAGTACAAGCACGCCTTTAATCCAGGAGGCAGAGGCAAGCAGATCCGAGTTCAAGGCCAGCCTGGTACAGAGCAAGTATCAGGTAAAGAACAGCTCAGGTCCAGGCCAGGACTGGTGGCGCATGCCTTTAATCCCAGTACTCAAGAGGCAGAGGCTGGCGGACCTCTGTGAGTTCAAGGGCAGCCTGGTCTACAAAGCGAGTCCAGGACAGCCAAGGTTAAGACAGAGAAACCATGTCTCAAAAAACCAAAACCAAAACAAAAACGAAAAACAAACAGAAGAAGAAGAAGAAGAAGAAGAAGAAGAAGAAGAAGAAGAAGAAGAAGAAGAAGAAGAAGAAGAAGAAGTCTTAGAGACTGAAAACATTCTAGGCCGAAGTTAGATTATTAGAAGCTAGAAGCTTCCAGGAGTAGGCCTAGTTTAGCAGAAGGAGGCAGTAAGCCTCCTAAACAACAATTGAGCAGGAGAATAAAAGCTACTTTTACACATACTTTTAATCCCAACACTGGGGAGACAGAGAGGCAGGCAGATCTCTGAGTTTGAGGCCAGCCTGGTCTACGGAGCTAGTTCCAGAACAGCTAGAGCCACGCAGAAAAACCCTGTTTCAAAGATAGAAAGAAAGGAAGGAAGGAAGGAAGGAAAGAAAGAAATGTTGAGGACAGTTGGGGAGTCAGGAAAGGCGAGATTGGACAAGAGAACACTGGCTCACCCAAAAGGCGAGGGACAGGGACGTGGGCATGGGCTGGTGGTGGCCAGTAAAGGAGGCGCATTGCCCCCACCCCCTTGCGGAACCCCTGCAGGCAGAAGGAACAGTGATGGCAGGAGTTGGTGGTGGGGAATGAGTGGTTGACTGTAAGAGGTGGGGGTGATGCTTGGAGGTGGGGGTGTTGGTCAGGAGTGGATATCCAGTTCCTGAGACCCAGAGATGGCTGCTTCCGTTCACAAGGCAAGGGGCTTCTGGGCCTCCATCTGAGCAAAGCTCTGTGGGCCTGGAGGCCTGTGGGAAAAGATGCAATGTAGCTGAGCATATAGGAGGGGGGGAGTAGAGTGGGAGGGTATGGGGTGGGGAGTGCTTTCTGGCTGAGAGCTCTCAAGTGGAACCGCCCACCAGTCTGGATCTTAGCCAGGAGATCAGGCTACAGGCAGGTCCCAGGACAGGGTGACCCTTCAGTGCTTTTGAGACGGCTCTGGATGTGGGAGGGGCGCTGTGCCCCCCAGGCCAGTCTCTGCAGCTCGGCTTGTCTTCTCTCCCCCGTCTTTCCTCAGCCTCCTCACTCTAGAGCTGTGGTTCTCAACGTGTGGGTCGAGACCCCTTTGACAACCGTCTGTTTCCAAAACTATCAACACCATTTATGTTATGATTCATAACAGTAGCAAAATTAGTTATGAAGTAGCAACAAAAATAATGTTATGGTTTGGGGGCTCACCTCGACGTGAGGAACTGTGTTAAAGGGTCTCGGCATTAGGAAGGTTGAGAACGGCTTCTCTAGAGTCTCAGGAGAACCAGCAGCAAGGATCAGGGACCTCCAGAGTATACGGCTTCACTCTACAGTGAGGCAATGGAGTCTGCTGCCCTGTCTCCTCCCAGGCTGTCCCAACCCCATTCAATGCCAATGCAGAGACAAAACAGAGTCTGCCCCTGTGGAACTCATCAGAGCACAAACATTGATAAAGCAGGGCCGCCAATGTCCTTAGTGGTTGATGTGGGCACTGGGCAGCTGCAGACACAGAAACAGATTCCTTTACCTGCAGACAGGCCGAAAAGGAAAGTACCCAGCAGGGTCTTACAAATAGGCGTTTGCTAAACCAGGAAGTGGTTGGAGGGTATTCTCTGCAAGCATGAGCAAAGCAGGCTGGAGTCAGGAAAGCTAGGAGTCTGACCCTCACACTAAGGCCCTGCGCCAGGTTTCCATGTCAGCCCTGCTTCCTGGCTGTGTGACTTTGGCCAGTTCGCTTAATGTCTCTGGGCTTCCATGACCTCATCTGCTCAATACTTGCATATCTTCTATTTGGGACAGGACAGAAGAACGTTTTCTGGCCTCTTGGGGTTGGATGGGTCCATGGGCCTAGTTCTTGAGTTGTGAAAGGAGGTGTCATGTCTGAGCCTGGACGTTCCGTGGCCAGTGTGAGGGCCTCTGGGACACTCTTTTCTCTCTCTCTCTTTTTTTTTGGGGGGGGGGCGGGGAACAATGTACCATCCAGCCAAATTTGGTCATCTGAGTCCTAACCAATGCACCCTGGACACACTTTACCGAGTTGGATCTTGGCTGCCTATAGTCAGAGATGAGATGTGTGCTTGCTGCCACAGTGGCCCTTGCCTCATGCTGAGATGATAGTACCAATCCTAATCATGAGTTAACATGCACAGAGCACTTAGACCAGGGTCTGGGATGCAGTACAGTACACCCTGTCTTTAAGATCATGGATGGTCATAGGGGTGAAGAGGAGAGGCCAGGGGAAAGGCTAGCAAAGGAGGCGTGGCATAGTTGGTAGAATGCTTGCCTAGCATGCAGGAAGTCCTGGATCTGATCCCGACCATTCCATAAACTGGGTGTAAGCCAGGATGTGGGACCAAGGGGATCCCAGGTTCAAAGTCATTCGGGCTCCACAGTAAGTGTGAGGCCAGCTTGGACGGCATGAGACTGCCTAAAGTCAATAAAAGGAAAAGAAACAACAGAAGCTGGTTGCTAGGAATTCCTACCGCCTAAAGCCTGGGTTGAACTTGGATACATTAAGTCATTTTATGGTTTTTGGTTGGTTGGTTGGTTCTGGTTTTTTGTCCTGGAACTAGACCAGGCTGGCCTCGAACTCAGATCCACCTGCCTCTGCCTCTCTGAGTGCTGAGACCAAAGGCCCGCGCCACCACCGCCGGGCTACATTAAAGAGTAAGTGGTTTTTAACAAATAGAAATATAGCATGCTTTACAGAACTCTTGCCAAGACCTGGCAAACAGCAGGCATTTATTAATATTGAATGGATGGAAAGAGATTGGCGGACAAAAGGCCAATCAGGAGTCCACTTCAGTGACCCCAGGTATCCGACAGTGAAGGCAAGGCTGTGGAGCTGGGGGTGATGGGGTGTGCCCAGCCAGGCACTGGCTTCCTGTCACCCCCTCTGCCCATCCCAGCTTCTCTGGGACTGGCTGCCATGGGTACTGCTGCTGTTGCAGTGCCGGCTGCCTCATAACTCACTGTGTTTATGAGGAAGCGGAGCGCTTGTTGGGGAAGACAGCCACTCTGATACCCAACAGCCCCCAGGGCCCTTCCTGATGTTTCTCCGCCTAACCTCTGCTGCTTAACATGCCAGCTCCCCCCCTTCCCCACCCCCCCTGCTCTCCACACCCCCTCCAGTAGCCCCAGTGTCTCTGCTCATGCGCACACCCCTCCACCAGCCTCTGCCTCGCTGCAGCCCGGAGGAAATTTATCGCAGGCCCAGACTGCTGTGGGCAAATACTAATAAAATGCTGTTTTGCTGCAATTTGTTTAATTGGCCACAGAAGAGATGTCTTGAGCCTGTGCAGGCTCTGCCTGCTCCTGAGCTGCCTGGCTTACAAATGCTCTCCTCTACCCATCCCATCCACTTTGCTGCTCCTCTTTCCTTGGCAGGATGATGGAAAGTCCAAGGCCGTTTGGTTGAACTGCAGAGGCCGGGAATGGGGCCACCTCCATCTGCCTTTGCAGGACCTTACTGAGCCCTTTCACCTGTGCTTCCTAGCAAACTGCCTGTGTTCAAATCCCACCACATCCTCTTAGCGGTGCGACTGTAAACAAGTATGCAGCCTCTCTGTGCCAGTTCCTCCTCCGTGAGAGACGGATGATGCTAATAACAGCATTTTTAAGGATTCCTTGAACGAATTTATGAACAATGCCTGGAAGCCCAAAATTAGTCTTCCAAACCTAGACTCCTTAGGTCCGGATTCCAACGTTGCCACTTGGCAGCTGTGTGACTGGGGAAATCACCTAAGTATTGTGTGGCCCGTTTTCCCCATCTGTGAAATGAGTTCATTGTACCAACCATAGAGAGCTGTATGAAGATTAAAACGGTTAGAGCAGAGTCTGACATATAGGATATGATGTAGCCTTGTGAGCTGTTGACACCAGGATGGCACAAGCCTGTAATCTCAGCACTTGGGAGGCTGAGTCAGGAGGATTGTGAGTTTGAGGCCAGCCTGGGCTATGTAGCAAGACCACGTCTCATAAAGCAAAGATGTACTCTGTGGTAGAGGGCTTTGTCCAGTGTATGTAAGGCCCTGGGGTCCATCCGCAGCACTAAAGGAAAAGAGGAGATGGATCAATTGTGATTGCTAAGCCAACAATAGCAGTGTGTGTGTGTGTGTGTGTGTGTGTGTGTGTGTGTGTGTGTGTGTAGCGGGGTGGGGTGGGGGAGGGTTTCTCTGGTTCTAAATATCTGGGATACCTGTATTCTATCCCTGGAGGAGTTGTGGGGTTTGTTCAGTTTCCAGAAATGGCAATTCTCATTGGCAAAAAAAAAAAAAAAAAAAAAAAAGAAAAGAAAAGAAAAAAAAAAAGAAAAGAAAAGAAAAGAAAAAGGGAGCTTTTTTGGGGGAGCAGGGAAGGGGGGTCTCAAGACCAGCCAGCATGGCTGATAAAGTGTGGGACAGCCTTCCTATATCATGGCTGGCAGAGTGTGGGAGACTCTTGCTATAATTTTCTGAGACCAGGGAGGGAGGAGCAGTGACCCGCTGCAGCTCCCCAGATGGGGTCTCGGGCTGGGCTGCTGCTTGTGAGGCCAGCCCAGCCTCCCAGCTGCTCCACTCTTGGCCCCTGGTAGCCACACTCTGGGGGTGGGCACCTTGCCACCCACCAGATGGCCCCAGCAGAGGCTGCGGTATGGGGGCAGGGTAGGGAAGGTTAAGCCAGGCTTCAGGAGCTAGGCACAGGGGTCTTTGGGACAGATGGGAACAGGGTGCCTGGGGCCAGGTAGGGATGGCCTGCAGGGCTCTTGGGAGCGGGCTGCCTGATGCGTGTAAAATATACCCCATATGAGCGGACTCACACCTTGTAGAAATGTCCTATTGATCTGAACCAGGAAGCGTCACACAGAAAATGCATCCCTCCTGAAGGTCCCCTAGTGCAAGGGTGTGCCTAGGTCACAAGGGTCTCAGGACATTTGTGCAGGGTCTGAGAGTTGGGTGTCACCCAGACTGAATTCTGGGAAACAATTGACTAAAGCCCTCTCATTACACTTCCTCGTCTGTGAAAGTATGAAAGGGGGAAGACTCTCAGAGCTGACTTCAGGTTCTTCTAGAAACTTCCATAGTGCTCTTGGGCAAGTAACTACACCTCTTTGTAGCTTTCTTTTCTTACCCATACATGGGAGTGATGCCAGTAGTGCTGGCTACACACGGGCACTATGAAGATTAAACATGGAGTTGGCACCTTGGGTTGGGGTGTAACTCAGTGGTAGAGATTGCAGGGCATATTGGAGGCCCTGGATTCCATCCTGGGGGAAAAAAAAAAAGCAGACAGACAAACAGAATCCATGTCTGCCAAGCACAGGAAACAGGTGTCAGCCTCTCTGTCCCTGGCACTCACTGTCCCTGGGCCACTTGGTTCCTCCTTCCTAATGACAGTTCTTCAGTTTTGAGTCTGGGCTCTTGGTGACAGAGGTGGACTGGCCTCCTCCCCAGCCTGCAGGAGGCACTCAGTAAATAAATGTATATTGGCTTCATGGCCATGTGGGAAACTTTTCTTTTCTTTAGAACCTAGCCTGTATCCCAGCCCAGCTCTGAGGCCCCTGACCCTAAAGAAAGCCTCTCTGTGTTGTAGCAACGGTGGTGGTCTGTGCTTCTCCCTCTCCACTCCTGCACGGCCTCCTCTCTCCAGCCTCCCTCCCTGCCACTGCTGTCCTACCCACTCAGGGAGTTTGGTGTATACTCCCCCCCCCCCCCCCCCCCGCCAGTAGGGATCTGATTGTGCAACCAGAAAAATCCCCACAATCCCTAGGGGCTTCTGGAAAGTAGACATGCCCTCTGGACCTGTATAGGCATTAAGGGAGAACCTTGCTGAAGTGGCCAGTGCCCCCATTATTCAGAAGAGAACAGCAAGGCTCTAGAAAGAAGGCAAGGCATACCCAAAGCAAAGTCAGCAAGGAGAACCAGAGTATATGAATCCCACAGAGGAAGGGACACAGTCAGGCTGGCGCTGGGTCTGAATAAAGATGTCCCGCCCCCTGGCCATAGGTGTCCCCGGGTTCTGTTTATCCTCTTCTGATAATCCACTGCTTTAAATGAAATGGGTGTGTGAGTGGGCAGAGTGAACCAGGATGTGAGTGTGTGTATGTGTGTGTGTGTTGGGAGTGCAGACCCCACCCTCCCATCCTGCTTGGATCTGCTGAGGCCAGTGCAGCCAGCTATGGCGAGCAACAGCAGGATCCACACCCTGGAATGCACAGTCTCATGCCCTCCATTAGAGCTAAAGTCAGAGGGGATGGAGAAGCCAGGGCCCAGGAAGTGGCTCTCTGGGACTGATGGGAGGATGGTGAAGTCTTCAGGAGGGATTGATGGGAAGAAGCACTCAGCAATGCCTGGAGCCCCGTGTCACCCCCTCAGGAGACTTCTGACATAAGAGTAAGCAGTCATACCTACATTCCACCAGACCCTGTGTAAAGTGGCGCTAGAGTTTCTGAGGGCTTGTAAATGAGCTGCACACAGAATGGTATAAGGTGAAGGGAGGCACAGGCAGGGTAGCCACAGTCCCTGGGAAACCGATGGGCCAGCCCAGAGAAGCCAGAGGTAGGGCTGGGCTCCACGCCCACTGATGCCCAGTTGCCTGGGTTTCTCTGTCTCCGTCTCTTTAAGGGCATAAAGGGAACATAAGAGAGAAAATGCTGTCAAGAATGCGTTCCTCTTAAACACTCTCTTGGCACCGATGCAGGACATAGGAATGCCCTCCTTGCTTTGTGGAGCTTGGAGTCTAGTGGAAAAGACGAACAGAAGACGGACTCCCTGTGTTTTCAGGGCTGTAGCAGATATGTGCCAAAGCTTGCAGCACAGTGGGCCCCATAGGAGTCAAAGGGGGTTTCCCAGAGGACGGGCCACTTAAGTATGAACTTAGAGGCTGAGGAGACAACAGTGAAAGAACGCATTAATGGCAGGTTCCCATGCAAAGACCTATGGCGGGTGAGAGTAGTGTTCTGAGGAACCCACAGGTCAGACCGCTCAGGAATATGGAGGTAAGGTTAAGAGATGAGCCAGGGCCACTTCCTAGTGGAACTAACACACTTAAATTCTACCTTGAAGACCTCAAGAGGCCTGCAAAAGGATACATAGACAGGGCAGGATCACACGCTAGCTTGTGTCTTAAGATCCCTCCACGGCTGAGGGATGGCTCAGCTTGGCAAAGCGTTTGCCATGCAAGCCAGAAGACCTGAATTTGATCCCTGGATCCATGGGCGGGGTGGGGTGGGGGGGTGGGGGGGTATCTGGGCTTGGTGGCGTGTGCTTGTAGTCCCAGTGCTAGAGAGATGGAAACAGGCAGGTCCCTGAAGTTTGCTGATCAGCTAATCTACCTAGTTGGCAAATTCTTGACCAGTGAGAAACGCTCTCAGAAAATAAGGTGGATGGTGATTGAGGAGTGACACTGATGGTGTTCCACACACCTGTGCACACGTGTGTATATAGATACACAGGATCCCTGCCATTGCAACTAGAAAGGAGTCTGGAGCCAAGGAGGCAGGTTCAGAGGCTATTGTCCTAGCTGTTCTTAAATTCCTTCTGAGGGGGTGTGAGGTGGGATGTGAGCACTGTCTACCCCTTCTAAGGTCCCAGTGGAAACAGAGGGAGGATTCTGCCAAAGTTCACTCTGGGGAATCAGTGACTTGACTGGGCCTCCTTGTAGAGCATAGATGAGGGGTTATTTACAGGAGGGGCTCTTCACCCCAACAGGTCATGCCTAGAATGTCTTTATCCAGCAGGGACAAGGGCTTCTTTGTAACCACATAGACAGAGACACCTCCCCAATCTGTCCCAGCTTCTATACACTAGAGTATATACTCCGTGGGGCCACATGCAATTGAGGCAGAGTTGCATACAATAGGTACTCTGGAGCATCTGGACATGCCAGTGAAGGTCCCACAATCCCCTCCACTCCTCTGCGAAGGCGTGTAAATAGTCAACAAGCCCAGTGGGGACTACCCTTTTGCGGGGGTGGGGGGTACATCTGAACTTCCAAAGATGGTGGCTACTTGCCTTAGAAGACAGACACTCACAACCCTTTGGAGGCGCCTAGCGGTTGGTGGGGAAGAAAGGAGGAATTACAAAGAGAAGTGTCTGGTATCCGGCTTCACCATGCCCCTTGCCTACGTACAGATGAGGAAGCATAAGCAGGGGTGAGCCATGAGGCCGGAGGAGAGTCTGGATTTGACTTTGGTCCTATACAGTGTGAGGAGCCAGTTCCTCTGGTTTTCCCTACCTCCCCCCTCCTACCCCCATGGCTCTTCCCTGGCTAGTGTTATAAGCACCAGGTCCAAGTTTGTGAAACACTCCCAGCATGTGAGCAGTGGAGGGAGGACCCGAGCTCTGCAGACACCTGCCTCTTGCCCTCCAGGCTCTTCCGGTCAGCAGGGGAGGTGGGCCATGTGTGCAAACAGCAACCACACAAAGTCTGATGTGGCCAAGGCGGAACTTGATTGCTTCTGACCGAAGGCTGTTTGCAAGGGCAGTACATGATTAAGGAGCACAGGAGTGGCACAGATGGTGATCGCCTCCACGAGTTAGAGGCCAGGGAAGGCCAGGGTCGTGGAGATACAGAGGGCAGGGCTGCTGGGGGCCAGGGACCACTGAGCTGGGTTCAAAGTCCCAGCTATGCTGTACGGTGACTGCGGCTGAGCTGGCTGTACCTCTTTGAATCTTTTATTTCCTCGCATAAAAATGAGGAAGGGGGACTAGTGAGATGGTTGCTGCGCAAGAGTGAGCACTTAGAAATTTGAAGTCCCAGAATTCCATGTAAAGCTTTTCCTAGGGACCAGTGTTCTTATGGCAAGATGGGAGGCAGAGACAGAAGAATCTGCGAGCTCATGGGCCCAGTAGCCTGACACGTGGAGCAGTGGACAACAACAACAGAATGCTCCTCAGGAAAGATGGAACTCAAGGAACCATGCCCGTGGTTGTTCTGTGACCTCCACATACAAACCTGTAGTCACACGTAACACACATACACACACACACACACACACACACACACACACACACACACACACACACACACGGGACTGAGGATATGACTGGGCCGTAAAGGTTTGCCCTGAGTTTGATCCCTAGCACTTCATCAACCAAATGTCTATAGGTGTATAATCCCAGCACTTGAGAGGTAGAGGCAGGAGGACTCAAAAGGGCAAGGTCCTCTTCAACCACATGTTGAGTTGGAGGCTAACCAGAGCTACTTGAGACCCTGCAAGGAGGCAAGGAGAGAGAGAGAGACAGACAGAGACAGAGAGACAGAGAAAGATAGAGAGATAGAGAGACAGACAGAGACAGAGAAAGACAGAGAAACAGACACACACACACACACACACACACACACACACACACACACACACACAGAGGGGGCGGGGAGCACCCTGTGGAGGTGGAGTGGAATGATAAAGTGAACCCCCGAGAATGCTAAAGTCCTCCTTTGCAGGCATTGGGGTGCCCTCAGCAGTGGTCACAGTACTTAGCTTGCACTCAGTGTCTTGGAGACAGAGGCTCTGAGATTTCCAGTCTCAGAATGGTTTACTGGCGGTGACACAACATGTCAAGGTCACAGCACCTGTAAAATAGGGTGGACGCCCCTGCCTCACTGCTCACCCCTTGGCAAGGGTTTCCAGGGCCACAGCATGGCCATAGGAACAACCCGTTCTTAACCAGGCAGTTGTTTGTTTGTTTGTTTGTTTGTTTCTGAGACAGAGTTTCTCTGTGTAGCTTTGACTATCCTGGACTTGCTTTGCAGACCAGGCTGGCCTCGAACTCACAGCTTTCCGCCGGCCTCTGCCTCCTGAGAACCAGGCAGTTCTTAATCACCAATCTTCCCAGGTATATAAGAGCACACTCACGTTGCCCAGCTCTTTTGCCATCCCAAGTGCCTCCCCCCATGACTCTGCCCAGTGTAGGAGGGGACCCAGGTCCCAGCCCCTCCCCCTGTGGTCCAGATAACACCAGGCCAATAGGGACCTGGCCTGGGGAATCGTCCCAGATAAACACCCCCTGCCCCAGATAACCAGGGCCCTATCAGCTTGGCATCTTGTTCTCCAAACCACAGGCGCTGGTGATAAAGGGATTGCTGCGGGGTGGGGGGGCTGCTGAGAGTTTCACAGGGTTTTGTGGCTGTGGCTGTTGTTTGCAACAAATGTTTGGCCCCTTCAGGAACAAACAAGTCCTCTGGTAATCAGGGCCTGCCAACTCACCTTCCCCTCCCTCTCTCATTTGCATCTCGCACCAAAAGCCAGACAGCCATTTGTCCCCTTTGCTGCGGTTCTACAAGGGGGACATGAAGGCATCAGAGATGAGATTAGGAAGTGGCAGACGGGCAAATTCCATTTAAAAGATGCACGTGTGTGTGTGTGTGTGTGTGTGTGTGTGTGTGTGTGTGTGTGTCTGTGTGTGTGTCTGTGTGTGTGTCTGTGTATGGGAGGGAGCGCTTCCTCAGATACATTTAATAACAACCAGTGTTTTCTGAGTACTTTCTATGTATTTGATCTAATGCCGGCCTTTACTTCTGTCAAAAGTCACAACTGGGTAAACACAACTAGAGTCCAGGCTCCGACCCCTGCTTACGTTAGCCCCCAAATCTGTCCCCATATCTGGTTGCTTCTAGGGCCTGAGAAGGCCAGCATCTGCCCTCTCAGAACCACTTCTAGAAGTTGTCTTTTGGGCCAAGGTTGGGATGGCTATTTTCCCGGCTCGCAAGCTCCCAGTTCTTTACATCCTTGCTCATCTAGAGCAACAGCCTCATAAGACAGCTGAGGAAATGGAGGGGCAAGCGGAGAGAGGAAGTGTGTCCAGGATGTAGCGGCTAGCGAATGCTTGGTGAGAAAACTGGGACCCAGAAAAGGACAATGACTTACCAAAAGACTCCACTGCTAATTAAAGCAGCGATAAGAACAAAACCCAAGTATCTTATTTATTTTTGCCACACCTACTTGTGTGTGTGTGTGTGTGTGTGTGTGTGTGTGTGTGTGTGTGTGTGTATGTGTGTGTGTGTGTGTATGTAGAGGTCAGAGGACAACTTACAGGAGTCGATTCTTTCCTTCTTCCATGAGAGCCCAGGGCTTGAACTCAGGTCGTCAGGTTTGGAGGTAAGCATCTTTACCCACTGAGCCATCTTGCCTATCCAAACCTAGGCCTCTTGATTTGCAGCACAGGGGACATTCCCAGTCTCCCAGCTTGGGGACAAATACTCAGAAGCACAGAGAAAAGTTACTAAGGTGGACACAAAATGTGCGCATTTTTAACTTTACACTCACACTGAGAGTCCTGTGACACCACATGGGACTTCTCTGTCTCCCTCCCCCATGCCAGGGCAGGAAGCAGTCCCTGCTTGACTTGATTTGCTCCCCTCCCCTCTTTCCTCACCCAGGAGGTGGGGGCCCATCTGCAGAACAGCACCAAGCCATGGGGCCCCACGCTGTGCTTAAAAAGGCCACTTAATTTTTCATTCTTAAATGCTGAGATGCTCTTGTCTCCAGCTTCGCCCAGACCCCTTGGTGGAGATGGATGGGGGCACGGAACACAGTTATCAGAAAGATTAAGCCAGGACTTGTCATTTTTTTATATCACAGAGCAGTCAGCCCTACGAGTGATGTCCTCCACTCGGCCGCGATGAGTCCAGAACCTTTAGTGCCAGTAGTAAAAAAGACTATAAAAAACACCATTGGAGAAAGGGTAATGATGAAATTTAACTGCTCCCGATCACACACCTGGGGTCTGCTCACCGTGGAACCAGGGGGTTCGGCCACACCATCCTTTACTGCTGTGTCCTTGTCTGTGCATCTAAGGTCCTTCCATTGAACCAGAACATTGTGTCCACTGCTGAGAGCCCTGGCTGCCTGCCCTGCTCCGCCCCCACAGCAGGTGCTGAAGGACCAGGACTCAGTCCATCCTTAGAGGCTCAAATCCTTTTGGGCCTTGGGGCCCAAAGTTCCAGGGGTCCTGTTGGAGAGCAAGGCTGTACAGGAGCCGCTGCTGCTGAAAACAGGGTGAGGCCACCCTGCTGCCAGCTGCAATGTTTTAGTTTCTCTTCCTCCCTCCCCCCCGCCTCCACTTTGCTTTCATGCATTGGTACTGTGCTATATCCACAAGTACCACCTGGCTCTTTTGATCTTAAGCATTTCCTCCCACCTCAGCTCCTCCTGACACTGCAGCCCCCCCCCCCCCCCACACACACTACTTCCTGCATTTCCCCTGCTGGGTGTACTTCACCTAAGGGTTCGGCATTGCTTATTAAATTTACTGTATGGAGAACCTGAGTGGAGGACACACTTCTGGTTCTTGAGATCTAACTCTAAATAAGATGAGCTCCCTGGTCTCCCTGGAGGTTATGTCCCAGCAGAGGCCGATGGACCAGGATTGGCACCATCATGTCAATAAAGGCATGGCTGAGTGTAAGCCTCACCTGTCAAGGTAGGCGACATATTATTCTGCTCATACCAGCCAGCGTACTCGGGCCTGCCAGTGGGGACCAGCGGGACAGAGCCTCCAGACTGTGCTTCATTGTACCGTGGTGCCTCCACTGTCTCCAGCTCACTGGCTATGCCCAGCAAGACCACATGCTCTGTCCACAGATTAACACCAGGCTCGCCTTCCTACCTTGGAGTCATTGATCCAGTGCTGTGTGGTCTCAGTACATGTTTGCACCACCATTCTACACACACACACACACACACACACACACACACACACACACACACACATACACACACACACTGGTCTGCCGTGCAACCACACTCTCTAGTTTATCACATCTACCTTTACCGGAGCTGTTTTCCTGCAAGAGCACAGATTTTGCTTTTCCCATTCATTGTCTATCTGCTGGGTCTAGACAAGTCAGTGCTCTGTGGCTGGCTCCATAGTTACATATAAGAGACATAAGGCTGCATGGGGCTGGATCCCCGCCTGAAAGTCCTCAAGGAGCGTGTAGAAAAAGAGTGCTCTCAACAATGTATGCCCCCTCCACTCCTTAGCAACCTTTCCCAAGATTGGCCCTGTCACTCAAACTGTGCCGACTGTGGGTGAAGGATGACCTAATAGATCCCACGGAGTATAGGCTAGGAGCCAGACATACAATGTTAGACCATGGCCCAGTGAGCCATCTTTCCTCAGTCAGAGAGTGACTCTAAGAAAGCTGGGGTTAGCCAGATGTGGTGGCACACGCCTTCAATCCGAGCATTTGGGAGGCAGAGGCAGTCAGATCTCAGTGAGTTTGAGTTCGAGTCCAACCTGGTCTACAAAGCAAGTCCAGGATAGTCAAGATAACTCAGAGAAACCCTGTCTCAAAAAACTAAGAGGAAGAAGAAGAAGAAGAAGAAGAAGAAGAAGAAGAAGAGGAGGAGGAGGAGGAGGAGGAGGAGGAGGAGGAAGAGGAAGAGGAAGCAGAAGAATTAGTAGTACAAGAAAAAGAAAAAGAAGAAGAAGAGGAAGATGAGGAAGTAGCAGTACAGGAAGAAGAAGAAGAAGAAGAAGAAGAAGAAGAAGAAGAAGAAGAAGAAGAAGAAGAAGAAGAAGAAGCAGCTGGAGTAGAGGAAGGACATCACCAGGCCCAGACCACAGTGTCTGCAAAGACCTTTTTCCCAGAACTCAACTCTTAATCCAAGCCCCATGCAGGGACTCTGAGCAAGTCACTTTCCCTCTTTAGCCCCCTCCCTGCCTTTTCCCCATAAAAGGAGAGTAGCGCTTCACACGTGGCTTTCAACCCTCTCAAGTATGAAGAGCCTTTGGGATTTTTTTTAAGCGCACTATCCTGTATATATGGAAGCATGCACACACACCACAGTTGGTGATTTTTCAGAGTTAGCAGGTTCCTACAGCCAGCATCCTGATCAGGAGATGAAAATCCCTAGCTCCCTAGAAACTTCCTTGCGGCCCTTTCCAGTCCCTACCTATTCTGAAGGTAAAGTTTATTCTGATTTTTAATACTATTTATTTATTTATTTATTTATTTTTTATTTATTATTTCTTGAGACAGGGCCACATATATCTCAAGCTGGCCTCAAATTCAATATGGAGTCAGGGATGACCGTGAACTTCTGATTCCCCCCCACCTTTCTTCCCTGAGTGCTGGGATTTGGCTCAGTACTGCAGATGGAGCCCAGGGCTTTGTGCATGCAAGGCAAGCACCGGAGCAATTGCCTACCAGCTCAGTACTACAGGCTCTATTTGGTTTTGTTGTTTTTCTGGCCTGCTGGCTTTTGAAACTCAAGGAATCCTTTTAGCCGCTACAGAATGCTGTTCTGTTTTTAGGGTTGGATCGCAGCCACCCTTCAAAGATCATTCTCTGGGATTCCTGGCTTTGTTTCGTCCCGTCCCAAGACGGAATCAAGTGGTCGCTGTGACTGGTGAGGTATAGAAGAGGTGACTGTGTGCCTTCTGAAGGAAAGGCATAAAAGGACATGTGGCTTCTTCTCTGCTCTTAGATCACCTGCCTTCTGGGAGAGTTGGCCACCATGGTGTGACCCCTCCTGTGGAGAACACCACAAGAGAAAGAGCAACCCTCCTGTCAATGCTTCTCGCACCCCATCCCACCACACAGTCACTCCTAAGACTCAGCCTTTCTCTAAACACAGAGGCTCTCTGCCGTGCACAGACTGCCCCAGTTGGCCCCACACTGCTCCTCTCCATCAAGATATCAAGTGGGAGAGTGCATCCTGGAAGTAAAAGCCCCAGCCAACGTGTGACAACCAGTGACATCCTGAAGGACCCGGAGCCAGAACCCACTCACCCCAGCCATTCTGGCATTCTTAACCCATAGAAGCCATAAGGGATAATAAATGCTTATTATTGTTTTAAGCTACTGACTTTTGGGGTAATTTGTCACACAGTAATAGACAAATAATACAGCATGCATTGATTGAGCTAATACCCAATGAGCCAAACCGCCTAGGCATTGAGTAACCGTTAAAGGAATTCATTTTTAAAAAATCATATATAGATTGAGAAATATACATATGTATGTATACATATATATGTATCCAAGCTGGCCTCAAATTTGTGATCCCTCTTGCCTCAATCGTGCTCTCTCTCTCTCTCTCTCTCTCTCTCTCTCTCTCTCTCTCTCTCTCTTTCTCTCTCAGCTTTTCAAGACAGGATTTCTCTGTGTAGCCTTGGCTGTCCTAGACTCACTTTGTAGACCAGGCTGGCCTCAAACTCACAAGAACCAAGTGCCTCTACCTCCCCAAGTGCTGGGATTAAAGACTTGTTCCACCATGCCTGGCCTTTCTTAAAGGATCATAGGTGTGCATCACCACACATGGATTTTTTAAAAAATCACCTTTCTGGTATCTTCTTATGCTTGAAGAAAAGAGATTTATTTCTCTTTGGTCCCGACAAGAACTCAGTCCAGTCTGTGGCTTAGTAATGGCTGAAGGCCCTGTCTAGAGTCTGAAGTACCTGGTTCCAGGTCAGGGTGAGGAACTCTTATTGAGTCAGCTGTACCCTCTGGGTCTTTTCACTCTCAGATTCTGGCTCTCAGTTCCTGTTCCTCATCACTGGGCAACAGAACGTGGCAAAGGGAGAGTCAGGTTTTGAGCCCCAGCTGGCCCGTGTTAAATCCTGACTCTTCCTCTTCTAGATCTCTCTCAGTGTCAGTTTTCTCCTCAAAGAAATCAGAGAACAGAGGCTAAGCTCACACGCTGTCGTGTGAGGAGGAAATTGGATGTAACTGGTAACTGGGACTCCAGAAATGCTCAAGACACTGGACAGCTATGATTATCAACCCACAGTGTGGCTGGGCACTCTTGGGGCATCAGGAGTCCAGTGTTCCCCTCTCACACAGGCATCATTTGGCGCCCCACACATACTGCTGTGGCCCCTCTTAAGCTTTTCTGCACCCCAACAGCAGCTCTGGGGGGGAGGCAGGTGGGCATATGGCCACATGACAGGCTCTTGGTGGGAGCAGGCGCTTCCTCTTCCTCGTTAGCGTCAGCCCCGGGCTGCTCTCTCCTTAGCAAGGCCTGGATAACGAAGGCCACAGCCTATTAATTGCGGTGACAGTGATAAAGGAAGAGGCGGAGGCTGCTATTTGTCTTGCTCGTAACCTCTCGCATCATTCCAAGATGAATGAAAACTCATTTTCTGCTTTGATTCGGTCTAATTTCTCTGGCCCCCTGGGCCGCGTGGGGGTGTGTGTGTATGGGGGGGAGGGACTCACAACCTCCCGTTGAGAAGGAATTGGGGGAGGATGGGGGACAGGTTAGAGGTCACAGAAGGAGGAAGCCTGCCCTGCTAGCGAACCAAGAACCGGTGGTCAGGGAGTTGTTGGGACCTTCAGTTATTACTGTGGAGGCTATGGGGCTCCCGTAGGAGCTAACTGGAATCATGAAGTAATCCTGCCAAGGAGACTCTGCCACCCATTTCACAGATGAGACAATGGAGGCAAAGAGGTCAGTGAGGTCAAAGCCCAGCTTCAGCATGGAGGGGAGTTGGCCCAGGATTGTCACTGGCTTTTTATCTGTCACCCCAAATGTCGCCTCCTACCCAGATGAACAGATAAATGCGCAGCACGGAACTTCCACAGGGAAGTGACTGTTGAAGAAGGATGCTCCCACCACTGCTCACCCATTCCCCTGAAGGAAGGTGGGCAAGAGGCCGGGGAAAGGAAATGGGCCTTTCTACCCATCACACCCCACAGTGACCAGCGAGGGCCTTGTTAGGATGACCTATTTGTAAGATGGAGCCTTAGGCTCCTGCCTTGCAGGCCATGCTGTGGATGAAGGGGAGGGGGGTGAGGCTGTGGCTCCACATGTGATACTTACCCTGTTTGTAGAAATTGGGAGCAAGCCTGCAGCCCTAGCAATCTGACCTGCTTGGTCCCATAAACTGATGTCCAGGGTCATCTATTTATGAATCCCTACAGAAACCCTGCCTGGCCATTTGCTGTAAATCTGGGTCCTCTCTGATAGCCCAACAGGCCCCAGGAGGTCCAGGAAATCAATCGAAAGGGCCTGGGTCCCATGACCTCTCTGTTAAGGTGACCCCAGAGTGACTCTGCAGACCGGGAAGAGGATGAGAGTTGTCCCATAATAGGAAGAGAGCAGCCGGCATCAAATTGGCCTCACACAGCATCCTTCAGGGCTTCCGGGCACAAGTGGGAGGGCTGACATCCTGGAGGAGTTTGAATGATGCACCAGGGAAGATTATGTGGGCTCTGAAGCTGGCAGCTGGGTGTGTGCTGCCACTCTGCCCCTGGCTGCTGTGTGACCTTGTGTGAGTAGCTTTGCCTCTCTGGGCCTCACTTGTGTTTAAAGTGGGATAACAATAGTGTCTCCCTCCTCTTGTAAAGCACAGAGAGTGTGCATAAGTGGGTTGTGCTCTGAGAGGCCAGGCACCAGGCTTAGAAGGGCTGCTCTGGGGTCAGGATGTATGTGAGAAGTGAGACAGCTGACACAAGCATGCCCCCCTCCCCTTTCGCTCCCTGCAAAGTTCTCCCATCTGCCCCATCTGAATTGCAAATGGCCTTTCTTTTCACTACAGACCCAGCAGGAGACAGCTGAGGCCAGAGATGCATCCCTGCCCCAATGGAGTGCCCATGGCCTTGCTCTGTCTCCAAAGGTCTGCAGGAGGAGCCCTCAGACCAAGACCCCAGTCCAGGATCTTGTGGAAACAGAAGAAAAATCTCCTCAGAGCCACTTCCCAGACTGGACCTGCCATCCATCTCTGCTCCTGACCTCATCCCTTCACCACAGGCCCAGCCTGAGTCTTTGACATGCTTAAGAAAGGCAAGTAACCCTTGGTCCATGCTTATTAGAACACTTACATGTGCCAGGCCCTGGGTGCTGTGTTGCGGGCCTCATCTTAGCCGCGCTTTCCTGAGCCCTATCAGGTGCCTGTTTTCACAAGTGCCTGCTGTTGCACAGACAGAGCCTCAGAGGTCCAGAGCTCCCTCCCTAGATCTCAGCTCCGAAGCATCACTCACAGTCTTCAGGCCCCCAAAGCAAACAGACTCTTAACACAATCCCGTGGGGGAAATGGTACAGAGGGCCAGGAATGATGCGGAAGGCATAGGAGGAGCTGAGGTGATACCTACAAAGCACCTACTAGGTGCGACCCAGAGATAACAATAGGATGATGGAAATAGCATACTAGGAAGCGACAGCAGCGTGGGATACCTTTCCTGACATTTCCTGCGTTCTGATCAGGCCAGGTGTTCTCCTATGGAGCTCTAGCCCTCTCGGCAGCCCCAGCCCCGCAAGGCAGTTATTGTTATTGCCACTTCATTGGAGGCTCTGCTGAAGCTAGGGCACCTGAGTGTCGAAAGCCGCACAGATCTCAAGCACCCAGTGAGGACCTGGGCGGCCCCTGTCTTCTTTTGAATAGCAACATAACAGCAGAGACTCTCTCCGGCCTTTATAGGCTGCTCTTCTGAGGCCAGTGTGGTAAGCACTCCAAAGGACAAGGTGACCCAGCCTTTAGCATCATTTCCATCCTGGGAAAGAGAAGCTTGGAGGTCAAGAAAACTGCTCAGGGTAAGGCCTCTAGGATATTGTACAGCCAGGATCCGGACCCATGTCCTCTGACCTCACACCTTCTATTTCTCCGCAAGGTTGTCTGTCCGTTGTAAGTAGCTTGTGAATACGGACCTTGCAAGAGCCCGCCGAATTCTGAAGCTTCTCCAGACTCTTCCTGTTCAGACTTCCCACTGCCTCGTAGTGGTTACTCTGTTCCGTAGAAGTGCCATCCTGAGACTAGCCATGGTGGAAGCAGTCAGCTGTCCACGTTCATCTCCCCATCCAAAGGAGGCAGCTGTCCCTGGAAGGGACTCTGACATCAGCCCCTAACACTTTGAGACCTTTGCCACTGCCAGAGGCTGGGCAAGGATGTCTTACCAAATGCCTGGAAGCCAAATGTGTGGACACAGCTCTGGCCAAGGAAGGGTGACTGTGTCTTTCTGCCTCCTTCCACGCCCTGCTGAGTAGCCAGGAAGGATTTCCCAGGACCTAGGGCTTCTGGTGGACTGAAGTTCATTTCTCCGCTTCCGGTTTTGAAACCCTAACCCCACAGGATGGAATCTGAAGGTAGGCATTCTGGGAGAGGGTGGAGCCCCATGACTTAGTGGGGATCGACATCTATAGACTGGAGACGGTGCCCCACCCCTAATCATGCCATGTGAGGATGCAATGAAAAACATCCATCTACAAACCAAGAAATGGGCCCTCACCAGGAATTGGAATCTGTTTCATATTTCTAATGAGCTTATCTCCCTGAGAAATAGTCTAAACTCTTTGGACTTCATAAGGCATTCCACAATCTGGCTTCTATGATTTACTCAGAGGTATCTCTCAACACTGTCCCCACCACTTGGGAGATAACCTATGCTATACATGTCATAAAAGCCCGACAGACGTTCCTCATACGTGTGTGTGTGTGTGTGTGTGTGTGTGTGTGTTTGTACTTGTGTCTCTTTAGGAAACTCCTATTCACCCTTCAAGACCCATTTTTACATACTATTTCACTGAAACCTTCCTTGATTACTGTAGGAGAGGAGTAATTGCCCACAGACACCCTGAAAAGTGCATTTATCATAACACACCATAAGTACTTGTTCCTGTCTACAATTCTCTGGCCAGTCCATGGACTCATCTGAGGGTGAACTTGTGTTCATCAATTTTCAAATCCCAAATGGCTTCCAAGAGTCCTCCATCATGCAAGGGTCTCCGTAAATAGTATGGGTGTCCAGTTGATGTCCCAGCTCAGCAAGACCCTCAAGTACAAATACCCCACAAAGATGAAGCTGAGAAACCTCTTTTCTGCTCTCCCCGGGAAAATGATCCAAGCACAGGGATCTCCCATACCCTCTCTGGTCCGAAATTCCTCTCCTGCTCTAGCCTCCTGGGGCCTTGTTCCAAAGACAGAGGCGAACACTGAAGAGAAATGGCATGTCTAGACTTAACCGGATTCAGTCACCTGCTTCAAGGTCCACAGGGAGCGGAAAGCCTAGCCTCCATTTCTTCCCAAGTAACCTAGGGTTGTCTCCAGGGTTAGAAAGACCTATGTCCAAACCATGGTGCTAGCTGGGCATGGTGGTTCATGCCTGTAATCCCAGCACAGGGCAGAAGGAGTAGGAAGGTCAAGGGTTCAAGGCCAGCCTACATGAGACCTAGTCTTAAAAAAAAAAATCCAAACTAGAGACTAGGAAAATGCCTTAATCAGAGTTTTGCCTTTCAAACCTAAGGACCCAGGTTGGACTACAGGCACCCATTGAAAAGTATGTAACTCCAGATCCAGGGAGGCAGGAACAGGAAGATACCTTGGGTTCACTATGAGCCTGTCTTGCCCAATCAGTGAGCTCCAGGTTCATTGAGAGAACTTGTCTCAAAACCCAAGGTGAAGAGCAAATGAAGACGCTAATGTTAACCTCTATCTACACACACAGACACATACACACACACACACACACACACACACACACACACACACACACATGCGCACATGCACACACGCGTACATGTATGCATGCCTGTAACACACATGTACATATACAAACAGGTACATATAAAAATTATGTTCTAAAAAAATCCCAGACCCAAACCCAAAACTGGCTCTACTCCTCCTTATGGGACTCCTTGAAGTCCTCTAGGTAAAATGGGAAAACACCACTTAACTCAAAGAGCATTTGTTTGTTTTGTTTTTGTTTTTTGAGACAGGGTCTCTCTGTGTAGCCTTGGCTGTCCTGGACTCACTGGCCTCGAACTCATAACTCACAGCAATCTGCCTGCCTCTGCCTCCTGACTGCTGGGATTAAAGGTATGCACCGCCACGCCCGGCTTTCAAAGGGCATTTCTTACTGGGTCTCTATTTACTGTCCTCTCAGGTCCTGGGGATCAAGACAGGGCCTCACACATGCTCTCCTCTGAGCTGCACCTGCAGCCCCGGATTGACATGTTCTAACATGACAACCAGGCTTTTTAGCCAGGGCCTGGGGACCAAAGCATCTGGCCCTCTTTCTTCTTCATTCCTTGACTATCTTAGTGGGGTCCCTCATCTCCCCAAGAATGTTGACTGTTTTTGCAATGAGTTCCTAATGGAAATATACATACAGATGAATTTATTTTTTCACCAAGTTTTGGACATGGACATAGCAGAACCACTTGAGGTTTTAAGTAAAGAGAGGGTCTGGGATCTGAAGAGATGGGAGATGGGGCTCCAAGGAGGGAAAAACAAGCAAGCAAGCAAGCAAACAAACAAACAAACAAACAGAGGAAAACAGACTAAAGCAGAGCCAAAGACCAAACCACAAACGGTACAAGAGAGATAGAAAGAGCGAAAGAGCGCCAAGGCTGGAAAGGAGTGAGGGAGGCAGCAGAGAGAAAAGGCCCAGGAGGCAGAAGCAAAGGGCAGAGACTGTAGGGATGAGGTCCCACCCAGCCCTCAGCTGAGCTTGACTTCAGCTCAACCCCAGCGCTCTGCTGCCGACAGAGAAAAAGCCCCTTCTCCCACAGCTGGGTGAATTTGATATTCAATCAATGAAGATTAACTCGCCCAAGGTAAGGGGGCTTTCACATCCGTAAGGAAGTCAAATACGATTATGCAGATGAGAAAATTATCCTAAGATGAGGAGCTCCGCTCTATGATAATTATGAGAGAGAGTGGACTCCCACGCTGATTAGCATATCTCTAAGACCAGACTGATGATGGGGGAGGCAGGCATGAGCAGAGGTGA
The DNA here is from genome assembly GCF_964271855.1 of Acomys minous. Taxonomy (NCBI): domain Eukaryota; kingdom Metazoa; phylum Chordata; class Mammalia; order Rodentia; family Muridae; genus Acomys; species Acomys minous. The sequence continues at coordinate 77,343,377 of NC_140493.1, read as the reverse complement.
CAGGAATCCCACCCACAGAAGTTGGCCAGGGACAGCTGGTCCCCAATGTCCTTGTCTGGAGGAGAGGATACTTTGTTTCAGACCACTGGGAGGACCTTGTGAGAACTCTGATCCTGAGGCACCCATGGTCACTCCCTGGCTCTTATCTTACCCAAAAGTGGTTCAGAACCAGGCTCCTTAGACCCAGGCATAACAGGTGAGACACGGGCTGCTGGTCTCTGGCCTCAGCTTGGTCCCCTGAGAGGTTGTCAGCACTCAAACACCTTAGAGCTCCGAGAGAGTATTAAAATCTACCCGGGCCTGTCGCACACCCCAGACCGACTAAATTAGGATCTCTGCAGAAGAGCCTGGGCTCTGTTTATTTGTTTCTTTGTAGCTCGTTCTAGCGTGGCGTGGCGGCTCACTTCTGTGATTGCAGAACTTGTGGAAACTAAGGCAGGAGGATCTAAATTCAAGGCCAGCCTTGGCTACATAGTGAGTTCCAGGCCAGCCAGGGCTGTGAAGAAAGACCGTGTTTGTTTGATTGTTTGTTTGTTTACAAAAAGCATACACACAAGAAGATAATTCTAAGGCACGAGCAGTGTTGAAAGCCCCCTCCCTGAGCAACGCAAGCATCCTAAGTACATGCCTCTGCGACAAGTCCTCAGAGACCCACAGGTCTAAAACCTCAAGAAGAAAAAAAAAGAAGAAAAAAATAAAAATAAAAATAAAACCTCAAGAAGCCACAGACCTTGTCTGGGGCCAGGTAGGAGTCTTGGAAGAGGTCAGAAAAGAGCTGAGAGTGGGGAGAAGTACACAAAGTAAGGACAGATGAAGTCACCATAGCGGAGGTGTGGCGGAACAGCTAACGTCAGCTCTGTGTACCAGATGTGTGCGTAGCCTGCTTGCCTCTCTTCCCTGACTTTTCAGTGGAGAGGTCCTCTTCATCTGACAGAAGAGGGAAGTGGCCTCAGAGGCAAAGCAGTTTGCCCAATGCTGTAATCAGGATTTAAAGACAGCACAGTAAGTCCCCAAGCCCAAGCTCTCTCCACAAGAACCTCTTAGGGCTGGGGAGAGGGCGTTGGGTGTTCTGTACTCAAGAAAGTGACAGCTAGCTTGAGGGCTCTCCAGGGCTCCTGTTCCTGGGGTTTCACTGTGTCTGCTGTGCCTATAGATCACCTGAGGGCTTTAGGGAGAAGAGAGCAAAGGCTTGGAGGTCCAAAGACTGAGTGTGAGCCCTAGCTGTATAAACTTGAACAAGTCATTGCTTCTTTGACCAATAGGGACAACGAGACCAAGTTCAGCCAACAGTTTGAGACAAGGTTGGTATCTAAAATATTGTTGTAGAGTTCAGACATGTCTGTTTCCCTCCTTTGAGAGCCTGGAGTTGGCTGAACTCAGTGAAGAAGAAAGCCCTTGGCTGGGAAGATGGCCCAGTCATGAAACACTTGTTACAGAAGAGCGAGAACCCGCCATTGTCAGCGCCTACGTAAAATCCACGAGAGGCTGTGCGCGTCTGTAATCCGAGTGCTGGGGAGGCTGAGACAGGCAGATGCCTGGGCTGTGGCCAGCTTAGTCTAATAGGTGAGCTCCAATTTCAACGGGCGACTCTGTCTAAAAAACCAATGGCTCCTGAGAGAAAAAACACATGAAGTTGACTTCTGACCCTGCGTGTGCACCTATGCACACATAAATAACTAAAAAAAAATAATGGTTGAAAAAAAATAGGATTGAATTCTTTCTACGTCCCTTCTCTCTCTCTCTCTGAACCTCAAGGCCACCCACACCGTTAGCTGCCAGTCACCCTAACAGTCAGAAAACTGGGGTCAATGTGACTGCGCGTCCAAGATGAGGGTCCCCTATTGATAGTCCTACTTTCATGTCAGCTCCAAGGATCCCCTTGCACAGCCAATTGAGCATAGGAGTGAGAAGACACAGAAAGCAAGGACAAGGATCTTCACATGGTAGGAAGAGGTACCTACATATGTGCTCCAACTACATATGTGCAGACCTACCCTGTGTCTGCAACTCTGACGTGTCTCTGCGTGTGCCTTGTGCTTTCCTGGGAACTGCATGTGTTCATAGGCATAACCCCGTGTCTTTGTACCAGTTGTAGAGTTGTGTGTGCATACACGTGTGTGATGTACATATGGGCCTAGGTGTTTGTGTCAGCCAGGGTGCCATCTGGGTTCACGAGTGTGTGCTAGAGTAGGGTGTGTGGATGGGATGAGCCTGGGTTGGGGAGTTGTGTGCCAATGTAGGTGGGTGTGTCTGCATTTAGATGGGCATGCAAGTAGCTGTGTACACCACTACATGTATCTGTGTAGCACACCAGTGGGTGTGTGAGGCTATGTGTATGTATGTGTGTGTTCCAGTGTAATATGTAAGTGTGGAAGATGGGTATTCTATGTGAGACTGGGTAAGAATGTAGTGACATGTAGTTACTGTGTGTGTGTGTGTGTGTGTGTGTGTGTGTGTGTGTGTGTGTGTGTTGGCTTACCTATATGAGGAATGGGGGTATGACTCTTGATCTGGATGAGTGTCTTTCTCAGGTAAGGACCCTGTGTTTCTCAGGACCAGGCAAGGGAACACGTTTCCAAAAGAGTATCTATCAGCATCTATTAGGTAGGGCATGCGCCAGTGTACGGTGTGCCAGTGTGTATGGGGTGTACTGGTAGAGTGTGTGTGTGTGTGTGTGTGTGCGCGCGCTTGCAGATCTGTGTATCTGTGAGGAACTGCAGCTCTCTAGCTCGTCTGGGCCCTGGCACTGTAAATCCATCAACTCCACATGATTTTGTCAGTGCTGACAGCTAACTTCAACATGACGACAAATCTGGCCCCAGAGGATATTAAGCAAAGACACATGAGCCTATAATTTTCTGCTTCCACGTGTGAGATGCTATAATAATCAAAAGAAAATGAGTTTCTAACTACCCCAGCTCTTTGTGCTGCTGCCTTCATGCCGGCTGCACTAATTGAATCACCCAGCACCACTGTATCAATGGTAACTTGGGTATTGGGGGGTAATCAGGCGTGCGGGGGGGACCAGCTTGGAGAGGTGCAGGGGCTTTTGTGAAGGTCCCATCTGCCTCCTGCACCAAAGCTGCGGGCCGCCTGCCGTTGACTGGACAAGAGAGTGACTGAAGGGCAGGGGCGGGTCTGGGAGGGGACCCTGGGGGAGAAGCACCTGGGTCCAGATGTTGCAGTCTGGGTCCTGGCTCCCACACACTGCGTGGGATTTGGACTTTAAAGGCAAGCCTACCTGGATTCATTCCTGGCCCATAGCCCATATGCCGTTCGGCCTCTGGGATGTGTACAAAATGGCACAGCTACTCACCCAATAGGGCATTGAGGATCTGTGGGGGCACAGCAATTAGACCTACTCACATCCAAGCTGTGTTCCAGAGAGTAAACGTGTGGAAGCTGGGGTGATGGGGTTTTTCCCCCCACTGTTGGCACCTTGTTTTATTTGCTGGTCTCCACAGTTTGTGACGGGGCCCATTATCCCATTTACTATCTGAAGAAACTGAGACTCTAAGACATTAAGGGATTTGGCCACTTGAGAGGCATGGCTCTCTGTATACACTAATGTAGGGGCTATTCAGAAAGGAGGAGGAAAACTTGTGTGTGTGTCCCCCTCCCCCTGTGATTGACTTCTAGGGTTCCTCCAATAGTCCTGTGGCTCAATAAATATTAGTCATCCACCCTGCATGCCACTGACCAAGGAGCAGCCAATAAACAGCTGTGTTACTCTCACAATGCATTTATGAGGGAAAAGTACAATTATCATTTCACAGGCCAGGAATCTGAAATCTAGAAGTTAAGTGACTCATATAAAGTCATATCACTGGTAAGTTGTCTCCTCAGCCCTCATCTTAAACCCACGTTTTTCTATTTTATCTGTTCTTCTTAGAGATTCAGCAATATCCTATTTGCCTCTGAAAACTCTTCTAAAAACCAAACCCCTTATATGTCCCTGGGAAGATAGCCTTTCTCTGCCTAGATCATTCCCTCTGAAATGAGGTTACGGAGCAGGATGGAAATTCCTGTTCCCAGCGTTACTGTGTATCCCACACTAAGGTAGGAGATTCAGGAGCTTGATGGGCAGCCAGCCAAAAGAGTGAGACACTGCCTCACCAAACAAGGTGGACAATGGGAGAGGGAGATTCTGACATTGTCATCTGGTCTTCTCATGAGTGCTCACAGGTGCAACACACACACACACACACACGTGTGTGCATGCACACCTACACACACACACACACACACACACACACACACACACATACACACCATCCCCATGTCACTCTGTAGCTCAGGCCTCCATTCAGACACCAAGTTTTCACAGAGCAGCTGTTGTATGCCTGGCTAAGTGGAGAGCCAGGGGGAGGGGAGGGGCTTCAAAGAGGAAATCCTGTAATCCCTCACTTTTGTATAGCAAATCTTGGAGCAGTGCAAGGGGCGTAGGCTTTGGGGTCAGAAAGATCTGGGCCTTGCTCTTTGTACTGTCACTGACTAGCTGGGGACCGTTAAGCTTTGCTGAACAGCTCTGTGATGTTCAGTTTTCCACACTATAGAATGTATCCCTTAGGAAGAGGAAAAAAGGTCTCTGTTCTTACCGCTCCTTGTCACCTTGTACTAGAAATCCTGGTCAACTCAATAAGACAAGAAAAAGAAATAAAAGATATATTCCGGGAAAGAATTTTACAAATTGTTATAGGAAGCATGATCCTCTTCATATAAAATAAAATAAAATAAAATCATCTCAAAACAAAAAAAAATTTTTTTTAAAAAGATGCCAGGGCTATTCAGTTTAGCAAGATTGCAGGGCCAGAGATCAATACACCAAAACTTTGGCGTTAATTTCTACATGCTGACAATAAACAATTGGAAACTGAAATAGACGTAGGGGCATTGATCCCATTTTACAAGCTTGGTGGAAGGAATAAAAGGAAGTTGAACTTATCTAGAAGTTTCAGGCTTGCATGCTTGCTGCCGTGCTTTCCTGAGAGGCCCACACTCAACAGCCATCCCCTCCCACCTGCCGCGGCCACGGAAAGGGGACGCTTCAGATACGTCCTCTATGTTTGTGCCAATTGCAGATCTTAAGAATTTATCCAAGAATTTTGGGGATCCGGAGGTAGGGAAGTAAATCCTCCGATCTGGAGCTCCTTGGGAAATGTGTTGACATGAATGCTGCCCATCCTGTGAGCCGCCCTGGGATGGAGCTGAGCCACGGCTTGTCTGAGCTCCGGTCTTCCCCTCTACTCGTCCTATCCTCACATCACTCCACAACTCCTGCAGATCTTAACCGGGCCACAACCTAGATCACACCACGAGAAACCAGCACAGCTTCCAAGAGCACTGACTGATGGGCACTGAAGCCTTTATCCAACTCTTGAGCAGGCTGCAAGACTGTAGCCCGGAACAGTCAATGAATCTCTCTCTAACGCCCTCTTCAGCCTTCTACGCACACCCCAAAGTCTCATGGCTCCCGACTCCCGGCCCCTCCCTTCCCCGTTTCCCTTTATTTCTCCTAAGATGCCATCTCTGCCCTCTTGCCTTGCTCTGCTCCAACCTTGGTCACTAACTTTGTGCTTGTTCCTGGCTGAAGCTTCAACTCTGTCCCTGCCTATGATCACCCAGGACTCAGGTATGGGCACATGCAAGAAGAAAGGCCATTGGCTCTCCCACCTTCACGTTCCACTTCCTGCCTCACCAACAGCCCTCAAGGTGCTCTCAGCCGTGTAGGAAGGAAAACAGACACAGAGGCTACAAGTGCCACACCTCAGTGACCCAGAAGCAGTACAGATGCAACTGGGGAATGGGCGGGTGGGTGGTGACATTGAACAAGGGCTTGTGCCACCTGAGAGGAGGCATGGAGGAAGGAGAAAGGTTGAGCTCTTGCCCTTTGCCCTTTGCCCTTTGCCCTTTGCCTGGGGCGTACTTTGTCCATTATCTGTCTTCCCAACCTCTATCTCCAAAGTTCTGAGAGGTGGCTGTGCCTTAGTCTTAACATTTTGCTGAGTTGCAAACAACCTGAATCCCACGAGGAAAACGATCTTGAAAAGTTCTCTCAGGGGGTGTCCCTTCCTTAGTGCTTCTCCTATTCTCGGGAATCCTTTTACTCTCTTCCTCAATATACCTACTTACTCCTTGTCTGCCTCTCCTTATTCTTTTTGGGTGTGAACTCGCGAGCCACAGACTCAAGGTGGCTTTGTTGGCCATTGATGACCTGGGACCCTGAGTTAGGCTCACCGAGAGTCAGAAAAGGCTCCGCCACACTCAAAGAGCCTACATCCTTTGGAGGTCCCACTGAGGAGATACCAAACGAAAGCCTTCTGGGATTTTATTGTTTTTGTTTGTTTGTTTGTTTGTTTGTTTGTTTGTTGTTGTCTTTAGGTTTTTTGAGACAGGGTCTCTCTGTATTAGGCCTTGGCTGTCCTGGAGTCGCTTTGTAGACCAGGCTGGCCTCGAACTCACAGTGATCCACCTGCCTCTGCCTCCCGAGTGCTGGGATTAAAGGCGTGTGAGCCACCACCATGCCCAGCGAGCTTCTGGGATTTTAAATTTACTTCCCTTGTTGTTTTTCTTTTAAACTACCATAAAAATGGTCCTTGTGCTTCAAAAACCTCTCCCAGAGTGTGGCTAGCAAGGGTGGGACTTGGACTTGCCTATCGGCTTTCAAACCCCTTACTGGGGACAGAGGAAGGGAAGGGGAGAGGGTGTGAAATGGACCTATTGGCAGGTAGGTGGAACAGGAGACTCTGCTTTGGGAGACATCTGAGTAAGTGGAATCAGGTTCAGAGCTATGATGTTCGACTTTTTGGAAAAGGCAGAGTGTACCATGTGTACTTGATTTCTGCATGAAAGACCTCTCTGGGGAAAGGTGGTGACATGGATGACACTCTGGAAGGAGGCTTTGGGCAGGGGTCGATAGAGACATTACACACTCCCCTTTCTGCTTCTGGAAATTTCAATAACAGGAGTGTGCTGCTCATTCATAAAGTAATCAAGCTGGTCCAGAAAGAAAACATGTAGGCATTACACCATAACATTAAAATTCAGAATCAAACAGTTCCCAGCCGTGGCCATGCACTTGAGGTTATCTCGGGGGCTCTAAGCTGTGGTCTGTCTTAAAGCCGGGATCTGCGGGAGGATGGCTGAATGGCGAAGTAGGCTCAGACAGCTTACATGTCTGTGAGCCCATGACCACATGCATCCTCTGATGGGTGAGGGGCTGTTAGATGGAAAAGCATGGCTTCAGTAAGGATGTCTGAGATGGGACAGGACATTTGGGCAGTTGGGGCCTATTTGTCACCATTTTCACGGACAGACTTGAGAATTAAGTGGCATGAAATTGAGCACAGACTAGGTCCCCCCCTTACCCCCCAGAGACGGGCCCGGCCGCCCTGCCCAGAAGGGGAGAATGGAAAGGGACAGGAGTGGGGGTGGCCAGCCTCGCTCAGCTGCGCCAGAGTGCAGATGGAAGAGAACAGAAGGGGGCTGGGCTCAGCCCCTCCTCCCAAACCTCTGCCCTCTGTTCTCCTCAAACAAGCAGAGGCTCTGTCAGACCCCCAGCTCCTGTCTGAGCCACGACTGGCTCCCTCAAGCCCAAGGGCCCTTAGAAGTCAAGGTTGGGGCTTGAGGCCAGACCCAAACCTCATTCGGGGAATCACTTAGACCTTTTATTCTTATTCTGCATCTCTGTCACTACTTTTGCCGGGTACCCAGGAATAGAGGGGAAAGGAGGCCGAGTGTCTGGCTCTGTTTGGGTTATAGGGTAGGGGAAGGAGTGGACATTTCTCCAGCTTTCATGCTGGAGAGAGAGGTGTAGGTTAAAGTGTGTATGGGGGTGAGGGGAGAGTTGGAGCCTGGGGTTCCACTTTGGGTTCCAGTCCGGCCTCACCCTCTTTTGAACCTCCATCTGCCCATCTGTCATAATAATGATGACAGCCACCTGCTGGGGCTGTTCTAAACTCCCCGAGTACTTAGCAGCAATCCCTGTGATCGGATGATGCCCTTTGAGACTGCATCGTTGTTAGTTACATCCCACTTTGCAGATGAGGGGACAAATCAAGCAGCCAGTTAGTGACCACAACGAGACTTGCTGTTTCATCCGGCTTCCTCGGGGGAGTAGAGAGGGGCCAATGAGATCTGGACATGTAAGTTTCTCATACAGTCCATGTGTGATCTACATCGCCTGACGTCAGTGCTGCTCAACTTATCCCTTAGTGAGGGGCCAGGAGGCTCAAATGGAAAAAGGTGTGAACTCGAAGGACTAGTCCAGAGCCCTGAGTGCCCACTCTCCCAGAATTGCCAAGGGTACAAAACAAGCCCAGGAAGAAAAGGGAGGTGCACAAGGCTGGTTGCAAGCGATTGCACAGGGATGCTTATGGGGGGCTAGGATTCAAGGCTCTCCTGGTTCCTGAGGGTACCCTCGCCCCAGCTTTGGGGAGAGCATTTTACTTATTCTTAAAAAAAAAAGGTACCCCCCCATCCCTGGCAGAAAAGGGACTGAGCCCCAGGCTGGCTGGGATGGCAGGAGAAGACAGCCTCAATCTGCCATCCTGGCCACCTCCTCCTGGGCAGAGTTTTGCCCTACAATTAGGAAGGATGTGTTTGCCTCAGCGCCAGGCCCAACCAGTCCATGAAGAGCCCCGCAGGTGGCCAGGGGGAGGACAGGCCCCATGGTGCTTAATGGGACCTAATCTCTGCCGGTGTTGTCGGAAATGAAAATGAAAAACAGCCACGATTTTGTGGTTTAAAAATTAGCATGTGTGCCTACATCGTAAGCCCCTGGCCTGCATTACCATACAGATTTATCCCTGGCCCAGCACGAGGCCAAAATATGTAATTACACACAGGCTCAGGGTGGAAGAGTCCTTCTGTTTGCTATCTATATAATATGGGATTTTAAAAAGGAAAAGCTAAAACAGGGCCTTGGTGAGGGACCCACTTCACTTGGGATGCTGCCCGTGGTCTCTGAGGAGGGGGAGTGTCTCAGCCTCATCGGCAGCAAGTGATGGGGCGACACATGAACTTTCTGACTTAAGAGCTGTCCCCTGAGCTGAAGGCTGGAGGACCGGGGGTGGAAAGCCTTGTCATTGAATAGTGTGTTTTCATATCCAGTCACGAGTCACTTAAGGTAGCACAAATGCTGAGAAATCTGCTCTTTGGCGACTTCATCATTATGTGAACATTGTAAGCCATGCTTTCGTGACTAAATTTGATATATCACTGGATGACATCCTCCTGCGGGACCATTGTTGTTTATGGGAGCTGTTGTTGACTGAATATGCAGCATGTGGCTATATACTGTTCTTCATTTAATTAATTAATTAACCAATTTAAAAGTTTTTATTATTTTATTTTACATGTATGGGTGTTTTGCCTGCATGTGTGTCTGTATACAATATCCACGCCTGGTACCTGTGGAGGCCATAAGAAGGTGTCAGATCTCCTGGAACTGGAGTTACAGACAGTTGTGAACTGCCATGTGGGTGCTGGGAATTGAACCTAGGTCCTCTGGAAGAACAAACAGCCAGTGCTCTTAAGCACTGAGCCATCTCTCCAGCCCCTCTTATACTGTCCTTTAATTAGCAGTTCGAAACCTGAAAAGTAGGTGTCTTATCCCACTTTTAAAAAATGAGGAAACTGAGGTTTGTGAGTTGTAGAGCTGTGAATTCAAACTTAGGACTCAAAAGTCTATGTCCTTCCCAATACTTGCTTGCTATGGCCCCAACCTCAGTAGGCCATCCTCATCCCACTCAGAGATGCCAGTGGAAGTCACTGTGAGAGCAAATTGGATGATGAGCAGAGAGGCTGTGCACCGATGTTCAAATATGAAAACTGAAAGAAAATCTAAAGCCAAATATGGTGCCACACGGCTATAATCCTAGTACTAAGAGGCTGAGGCAAGAGAACAGCCAAAAGTTCAAGGCCAGCCTGGGCTACTTAGCAAGCCCTTGCATCAAAGGAAGAAGGAAGGAACGAAGGAAGAAAGGGAAGGAGGGAGGAAGGGAGAGAGGGAGGGAGGGAGGGAAGGAGGGAGGGAAGCAAGGAAAATGACCACATGGGGGCTGATGGTAGAGAGACACACACAAAGAGATGTTGCCAGATGCAGGCACAGGTTTTTAATCCCAGGACTCAGAAGGAGGCAGATCTCTAAGAGTTCGAGGCCAGCCTGGTCAATATAGCTAGTTCCAGGCCATTCAAAGCTGTGTAGTGAGACCCTGTCTCAAAAGCAGAAAGCAAGAAAGGAAGAAGAAAAAAGAGATGCTACCTATCAACACAGAAACTGATCCACGGGATCCAGAGTGGCTACAGCAGATAAAGGGTTGATGGAACGAATGGCCTAAAGCCCTAAAATAAAAGCCAGTGTCTTAACTCAGGGTCGAGTGGTAGATCATGTCCGGATAACTGAGAGAGATGAATAAATCAATGTCCCAATTCAGGATCAATGTCCCAATCCAGAGGTGGATGGGAAAGGAAGTGAACATTCCCCATGTAGGAATCAATATCTCAATGAAGATCTGCTTGAGATCATCAACATCCCACTTGGGGATCAATGCCCCGATACGGAGTGGGTTGAGAGGAATCAATGTCTCGCCATAAGAATGTGTAAGAATGCCAGTATCCCAGCGTCGAGATCAATGCCCCAATTCAGAGTTAGTTAAGGGAAATTGATGTCCCAGTGTGACGATCAATGCCCCAATATCAGGATCAATGATAATCAATTGTATATAAGGGGATGGCTGCAAAAGCCATCACAACGTAAAAATATGGTACCCCAAGTCCTGCTACATCATGGGTGAGCATTCTTGTCCCCGTATAGACCCCACCTTACAACACCGAAAACAACAGGACCCACTAGCCTGCCTTCAGGAAATTTCTTTCTTTTATTTTTCTAGAAAGCATCGTCCCCAGACTTGGCCCTTTCAGGTCTTCATTGCAGAACATTTGGATTGGAGCCAGGATCTTCAACCCGGTCATTTACAGTAGGTCCCAATGGAGGGCTCCTGTCTTGTGGCCTGATCCAAGAATCACCTCACAGGTAAATCCAGAGGATGCCACCAGCCTGGAAGTGGCAAAAGTCAGACAGTCTTTGAGTGCCTCCAGACTCAGCCCGAAGCAGTGGCAGATGCCTACTCACGGGTTCTTATCCCATCTCCGTGATGGGCCTCTAGAGCCCAGATACCCCTGTTATGTAACGGTGCCTCTGTTGCGGAAACGGGCCCTTCCCGAATTTTACAGCTGAGAAGAGAGTAAGCTAGAGAGAATAGGCACGTGTGAAACAAGAAGCCTGACCTCCATGACGGATGGCTCAGCCCTCTCCAGCTGGCTCAGGTTGGCATCCAGATCCCCCACAACCCAGGCCAACCCTCACGCCCCTGACCCCCCCCCACCCCCCCACAACATGGTTTCTGGGAGTATATCGCACAGTTTTGGCAAAAGGGCTCAAAATGTCTGTCCCCCCAAACCTTCCTTTTCCATTACCCCTTTCCAGTAAGCTGAGAACTTCGTGAAGACCCCTGTTGCTTTCCAGGGTTAGAGACAGAGTTGGAGGGTAAGATGGCAAACCTCCAGCCTCAGCCGCCCTAGGGGCGTTAGAGGAGGGTGTGACTTTTTTTCTCTTGCTCAGACAAAGGCTGAGGCCGAGGCATCTGTCAGCCCACTCTTGTGTCTCACAGCTGCTCTGACAGTCAGACCCAAGGCAGGTGCCAGTTTGGAGAGGGCGGGGAAACCAGCGGAGTGCTCATACTCCGATTCTTCCCCTCACCCCTCCCACCAGATGCCTCCTGTTGCCTAGCCCCGGCTAAATAAGACTCAGAACCTTGGGGAGAGCCCACACGCACACCTCACCAAACATGGCCCACTGCCCCTCCCCATGTCCCATCAAGCCCTGCTGCCAGCACCCTTGGGCACCTTTACCCAGCCAAGGAGAAGCTAGGAGGGGAGAAGTCGTGTGCAGTATAGGAGGCCTTTGTGCCTGATGAGCTCCAGAGCTTCAGAGTTTTGTGTTTTGCTCAGAGCTTCGGGGACAACGGGCTTTTCTTTTCTTTTCTTTTCTTTTCTTTTCTTTTCTTTCTTTTGTTCTTTCTTTCTTTCTCTGTCTTCCTTCCTTCCTTTCTCTTCCTTTCTTCCTTCCCCCCCCCCCCCGAGACAGGGTTTCTCTGTGTAGCCTTGGCTATTCTGGACTCTCTTTGTAGATCAGGGTGGCCTCGAACTCACACGGATCAGCCTGCCTCTGCCTCCCCGAGTGCTGGGATTACAGTGCTGTGCCTGGCTGCCAACCAGCTTTCTTAAGACTTCCTTGGAGACTGGAAGAGGAGAGGAGAGATGGGCAGGCATGTGATGATGGGGAGAGAGAGAGCAAGCGAGAGCTGAGGGCATTTCACACTTGTGTGCGTGTGAACACGCACACAAGTCCAGACTAGCACACAGGCATGTTCCTGTACATTTTTGCCTCCATATTGCAAGTATGCATATACCTCCCAGAATGCCGCATGACAGGGTTGGATGTATTTCTAGGCAGAACAGTTAGAACTCTGCATTCGCCACCTTTCCAAAAGTATTTTATTTACTTATTTGTTTTTCAAGACAGGGTTTCTCTGTGTAGCCTTGACCGTCCTGGACTCACTTTGTAGACCAGGCTGGCCTCAAACTCACAGCGATCCGCCTGCCTCTGCCTCCCGAGTGCTGGGATTAAAGGCGTGCGCCACCACTCCTGGCCAATCTATTTTTTAAGATTTATTTATTATGTATACAGTGCTCTGTCTGCATGTACACCTGCGTGACAGAAGAGGGTATTAGATCACGTTGTAGATGGTTGTTAAGCCACCATGTGGTTGCTGGGAGTTGAACTCGAGACCTCTGGAAGAGCAGCCAGTGCTCTTAACCTCTGAGCCATCTCTCCAGCCCCGCTTCTAAAAATATTACCGGTGTATATATTTATTTAACTCCTGTTAACACCCCATCCCCCTGCTAAAAGGAGCATTTTTATAAGGCTGAGACTTCTCCGTACGGGTGAGTCATTGCAAAACCTACTACTGCGCTCATACTTTATAGTAAATTCTATATAAGCAGAGAGACCACAGCCGAGGAGTGGGGCTGGGGGTCTGGTGGTCCTTCCCTATTAGCGAGACGACGCAGGAGGAAAAAAAGAATAGTTCTGGGAAAGCTGCTTGGCGGAGGGGAAATGTATAAATTTTATACAAAGATGCTTCTAGGCCCCTCCCTGGTGTAGTCCTCTTGACCTCCTCCCCACTCCCAATCTCCCAGATGCCTCCTTCTTCTGCTCCCTGCCTGTCCCAGGCCTCCCCATCCCTGCAGCCCCCTCCCCAGGGCCCCCTCCTCAGATGCAATCCCCCTGCTGTAATTTCTAGGGGAATTGCTTCATCTCGGGTGCAGATATATTTGTGTCAAGGTGCAGCTGCACAGATAGCCTTCCTCTATGCATAGTAAGAGGGTTGCGGAGAGAGAGGTTGTGCCCAGAGCAAGGCCTTATCAGAGCAAGCTGCCTGCCATTTATCTGATTCCCCATCAAATAGGAAAACGGGCCTCAGGCTGCTGCTTCCACTTTCCTTGGGAAAGCCATGGGGGGAATAATAATTTACTCCAATCTTTTTGTTTCCAGCCCTCACCTTCAGCCTGACACAGCCCTGGATTTCTCCACCACTACCATCACCACCACCACCACCACCACCACCACCACCGCCGCCATCCCCCTCCCCCACCCCCACCCTCCCAACCCCCCCCCCCACTCTGCCTTGCTCCCGGCTACACTGGCCTAGAGGTACTGAATTGAGCTGCAGTCCCCAGGGCTCCACCTCAGGGACACCCCCCCCAGAAATGCCCTTGATGGTTGAGTGGACCTGCATAATGGATTGGCACAGGCTGGAGAAGATAGCCTTTGGCATCAAGGAGAGTAGACACACGGCGGGGCGGGGGGAGGGGGGGTTGGGGGGGGGAGTGGGCAGGGCCCCAGCAGGGAGTCGGGGAGGCTGGGCCTGGCTGCAGCAGGGGGCCTGGTTTTCTTCCCAGCCCAGACATGTGCATCAGACCCCCATGCGCACACAGTCACAGATACAGACACGGACATGCCCTCACGCACGCGCGCGCACACACACGTGTGCATGTTTGTCAGACTTGACCCCTGTGAGTATCCTTATATGTGGACACATCAGCCCTTTTATCTACGGATGTCTGTCCATCTGTCTGTCTCTCTGTGTCTAGAATGAAGACGGATGAAGGACGGGGCAGGGCGGGAGGGGGGGCGGTTCTGTTCCATGTCACAGACTCGGACCTCCCATCTCAGTTCACAATCCCAGCAGCCAAGAACAAGCTCAAGACAAGATGACAGGGGCAGGAGGGAGGGAGCAGGGGGTGAGGGAGTGGTCCCAGATGGGCCCGGCTGCCGGTTGGTGTCTTGCTTCAGTCTCTCTGGCAGCCCATCTGGTATAGGAGCTGCAAGAGGTGGGCAGTGGCGGAGGGGGCTGGGTCCCTACAGGCCTGTTGTAAATCACAGTTATGTGGCCTGGGGGCAAGGGGTGGGCAGGGGGGACAGGAGACAGCCCCCCCAGTGCACACGCAGGGTAAGGCACAGCGGCTAGGGTCAGGTGCCGCTGTAAATCGTCACCTAAATGCTTTCAAGCAAAGGCTAATCAGGACAAAGTGACAGAACACACCCAAGCCCAGCCTGGCTCCCGTGGGCACACATCTGTGCAAGAACATGCATGCTCACAAAGACAGAACCACGCAGGGGCATGTTTTTGCATGCAGAGCTGTTGGTACAAAGGTGTCACACCCATACCTGGATGCCCAAAGTCACACATGCTTCCCATACACAGACCTCCCCGCCGCCCCCGCCCCCGCCCCCCAGAACTTTGTACCACTCATGTTCCTTCAGACCCATCAAATGAACCACTGTATCCGCACATGTTCATAGGCAGGTATGCCAACACTGATCAGACTGAATGAGGAAGTAAGCTCTGCCTGCTGAGTTCTTAAAGATACAGGCACGCTCAGTGGGACTCTGCCGGCCTAGAGAGTCTAGTACCTGTGTTCGCCTTGCACCTTTCATTCCTTGCAACAGTTTTTTTTTTTTTCAGAAGTGAAATGTTTGATCCCTCCCTACGACCCTGCTGACGTAAGGCTCATTTGTTTGTTCATTCACCAGCACTTAGGAGGCACCCACTCTGTGTTAGGTGTTCCATTACTGAACTTAAAACCCTGTAGGGAGCTTGGGAACTCATTTGGGAGACTGAGACAGGAGGATCACTAGTCCAAGGCTGGTCTGGACCATATAAGAAAGCAAAAAAGAAGAAGAAGAAGAAGGAGAAGGAGAAGGAGAAGGAGAAGACTAAAGATATAACCCAGTTAGAGATCTGAGTATGGTAAAGCCCTGGATTTGATCCTCCAACACAGTACAAAGCTGAGCGTGATGATGCGTGCCTGAAATGTCAACATTCAGAAATGGAGGAAGAAGGGTCAGGAGTTTTAAGTCATTACTGGGTACTCAGAGAATTCGAGGACAGCCCAGGTCACAAGAAAACTGTTTCCAAAGCTAACCTAAGCAACACAGTCTAGCAGAGAAAAGAGCCAAGAGGGTAGATGGCGAGAACCCTGTAAGAGAGGCAGGCCCAGGACGGTAGGGCACAGGTGAAGAGACAAAGAAGGCTCTCTGGGAGAACTGCTTAAGCCAAAGCCTAAGGGTGGGTGGGGTCCAGGTAGACAGAGCGGTGGAGAGAGAGAAGAAATGCTGGGTCCTAGCAGATAAGGTCTTAGGTACAGCAGATGCTGGGACCAGCTCATTGGTGCCTAGCTACCTGGTGTACCAACAGTGTGACTGCTCTTCTGAACTGAACGCCACAGGAGGCCCTCAGCACGGCTTTCTCAAGGTCTCCCTGGCACCCTCTCTCCTCACTTTCTACACAACACAGCTACTTGGTCCAGGAGAAACATAGGCTTTCCAGCAGAGGCCATTGGCAAGTTGTAAGCAGAGTGAAGGATCTGGGGTGGGGGTGGGGGGAGGATGGGGGAGGGGCTGGGAGAGGGGAGGGCTTGGGGGAGTCCCCTTCCCAGCGGCCTGCTCTCAGGCCTTCTAGGATCTCAGTAGGATCTTCTTTGATTCATTGTCATGGTGAGACTTTGAGAACAGGCTTGGGTGAGCATCATGGGACCCTCACTGGACTGGGGTGGTGAAAGGGGATTTGAAAATCAGGACTTGGACCCCGCCCCGCTCAGGCCTCCAGGCCTCCATTCCTACTCTGCCCCCTTGCCCCGTGGATCCCTTCTCAGCATTTCATTTGAACAAAGGGCTCCGAGTGGGGACCATCAATCCACAGGACGAAGTGCTCGGCTTTGGAATCCTGCCACCTCCCTGCCACGAGCAGCCTGATGGCCTCTCCGCAGCCCTGACACTCCTGCTGGCTCCCCTCCTCATACACACACACACACACACACACACGCACACACACACACACACACGCACACACACACACACACACACACACACGCACCACCTTTCTTCTGCCGCCCATCTCCACCCCACCCCTCCTCCAGCCTCACCCAAAAGTCGTTGCTTATTTAAACACTCCTCCCGTGTCCACCACAGTAACATGTGCCTTCCAGTCTCTTTACAGAAGTCCGGGCAGTCTGATCTCCTTTTTCAGATAAGGAAACCCAAGGCCCAAACAGCTTTCAGGATTCTGTTCAAGGCCACCATCACCTTGCCAAAGTCAAAAGAAAGCTCACTCTAGATCCAGCTTGGTCTTCCAGGTACCGAATCTGTCCTCATCTGGAAGCTCCGTGTGCTTCTAGCGTGGCGGCAGGACTGGGCCTTCCCTCTCCATATTCTTACACTAAGGTGAAGAAATGGCCATCGGGGGGGGGGGGGATGTAGCTAGAAGGAAAGGAAAAAGAAGGGTGTCTGTGCATCCTCAGAAACAGAATGGGGGCAGAGAGGAGCTGTCTGAGGACCAGAAGGTAGTGTGTTTGCAGAAGACATGATGGAAGCCTGGCCTAGCCACCGTGGCTGTTGGCATCTTCAGGTGTAGGGGGGTCATCGGTACCTGAAGGGGGCAGAATAGGAGGGAAGTAGAACTTGGGCTTTCAAACTTGCCTTTAAAAAACACCTCTATTCTCTTAGCTCCTACAGAGGATTAGAATAGCATGTGCCCGGGACTCGGGAGACACTAAGTGCCTGGGCCAGCAGCCTTCGGGGCAGACCCTTCTGAATCCTGGGCTTCCTCTTACCTGGAAGCACAGAGCAGCCTCTGAGGGGCAGATATCATCTTGGAATAGGCAGCTCTTCAAAGGGACTCTGTGCTGGACCTGGCTTTAGGTGACAATGACAAGGTCAGAAATGGTGGGCAGTGCCTCGTTTCCCTCCCCCCTCCCTGTCACCATTGCCCGTGTCTCCAGCACTGGGAAAGGATGACACTTTTTAGGGTTTGAGCAAGTCAAGAGGATGAAGAATGCTGACGCCCCTTCCCTGAATGCTGCCTACATGCTGGCTGACCCACTTGAAGACCAGTTTGGTGTCCACCTCCGGCTCTATGGAGAGGCCTTAGATCGCCAGCACGGGTGTCCCGGGACACCAAGGCTTCCCTTCATCACCACTGCAGCATCTGATGCAGGTGGACAGGGAACAAGGGACCAGTCGGTATTATTAGGAGGAAGGGCTGTCTCAGGCCTGGAGCCCTACCCAGCAGCTCCACTGGCTTGCCTAGTGGCTAGTTGGCATCCACATCGGGGTTCTAGTCTCAGCCTCAACCTTACCCCACCCTAGAAGCCTGAAGAGCTGAGGGCTCCTAAAGTAGAAACAGAGAGAGAGAGAAGGTCAGGGAACCAAGAGAGGGCTGGGGAGCAAGTAAGCAGACAGCTTGGCCTCAGCCCTAGCCAGCCCCACCCCCGCCGCACCACTCCAGCACAGCCAGTTTCCTTGGCACTGAGAATATGGTCAGGAGCTTGTCACAGTCCACTGACTCCAAACAGCTCTCTGGAAACGTTGTTGGATTTAAGTCCAAATGGAGAGACAACGCATATACATGCCTGTCACTCCTCCTATGCCTGCCTTAAACAGTTATCGCATAGCTACATGCACACCACGTGACTTGACACAATCCAAAAGTATTTATTGAGTACCTACGTACCACTACAGACAGCTTCCTATACTGAGAGGAGACACGGATGTGGGGAACGGTCATCACAGGGCAGAGAAGTGAATGACATTGCTGAAGTCCAGCAACGCCCAGGAAGGAGTGATGAACTCGGTCCAGGCAGTGGACTTCTCAGAGAAAGTAATATGTCAGCAAGGCTTCTAAGGATGCATAGGAGTTTGTCATGTGGACAGGGTAACATTTCATCTTATTTCTGTGCTAGGGGTCAAACCCAAGGCCTTATCATATGCAGTAAGCATTCTATCATGGGCCTGCATTGCCACCCCTAAGCCATTTAAACTTGGTCTTTTTTCTTTGTGTTGTTGTTGTTATCGTTGTTGTTGTTGTTGTTGTTGTTGTTGTTGTTGAGTCAGGGTTTCTCTGTGCAGCCCTGGCTATCCTGGAACTCACTCTGTAGACCAGGCTAGCCTCAAACTCAGAGATCCGCCTGCCTCTAACTTTAAACTTGGAATGAGATAGCCCAGGCGGGAGTCTCAGCTTTGTCTTGCCAGGTCCCTCCTGTTCCTGATTTCCCATCTGTAAAATGGGCTGAGGGAGCCATGGAGTTTGTTGCACACTGGGAAACCAAGGGAATGGGCGGGACAGTGTCAGGGTAGGAGAGGCTCTCCAGCCATGCACCATCCTGCTTTCTGATAGAGACAAAGAGCCAGATGTTCTCAGCAAACCCAAGGATTTGTGAGCAGAGGCGGCAGCAGGCTGACTCACAGGAAGGCCTGTGATGGGGTCCTTGTGGCCTGGCTGCTCTCTGCACTGGCGAAAGGGACGGAGAAAGGAGTTAATAGATTTCAGGGCTGGGAGGGAAGAAGAGAGGATTTTTCATTTTAAAATGTTCTGGAATAATTCATATTTGCTTTGCAGGATGGCATTGTGTGCTGTCAGCTCTGTAATAACTTCTAGACCTTTATTTATTGTTTTGCCTTAATGATTTCATGTTGCTCCAGTGTCGAGAATTCTCTGTGCCTTGTAACACATAACGGCAGCGAAGGCCCAGGCTGGGGCAGACCCGTGGGAGGGCGTCCTGCACCCTTAGTAGAGCCTACCCCTCTCTTTGGAGCAAGAGCTAAAGGATCCAACCTGGGTGTAAAGCGAGGGCAACTCTCACACCACCCTCTTCAGGCAGCGTTACGACCCCTGGCCAGAAGTGTACACCGAGCCTTGGGAAGTCCACAGGCTTGCATCTCATTCTGTGTGGCCAAGCCAGGATTCCCACAGGGGCCTGGGGCTTGGGACCTACAGCCTTCAGTGGCCCCGTGGTTCCTCCAATTGGGTAGCATAGGAGCTAATTAGGGGACATCTTTAAGTGCAGATCCCCAGCACATAACCCTGAGCTCAGGGGTTTTGTGGGACCAGAATGAGGCAAGGCACTGTGTCTAACGAGCTATCTGGTGAGTCACAGCCACACAGGACAACTCAGTGGGCTGTGCCCTTGCTAGAACACACTCGGCTGCACTCAGCTCCTTGGGCTGAGGTTCCACAATGAGGTCTGTCTCACAAATGTCCCATTGGGACACCCTGTCCCTCTGCCATTCTCTATCCTGGCTCTCTGAGGCTTCCTCTACTCCCATCTCCCTATCTCCAACCCCTTCTGTGAAGCTAGTAAAGGGAGGAGAGGGGAGGCTGAGGTGGGGTGGGAGTGGTTTCAGCGTTGCCATGGTGATTCTCTACCTCCCAGTCTGCTGGGTGGGGGACAGCTCCACTGTGAGCCTCCAGCCAGGACCTGGGGGGAAGCAAGCTGTCCTGGGCAGGGAGAAGACAGAGGAGCTGGCAGGGGACCCGAGTTACAACGTGCAGAGGGGAAAGAGAAAGGTGAGCTGGGTCCAGAGTGGCTGCAGCAGAGAGCCGGCTCCTCCAGATGCTGAGGTCACAGGCCTTTCTTTGGTCCAGGGGCAGAAAGGGCTGTGTGAGGGAGTGAGGCAGACAAGGCCTATGCTCTCTGCACCTGGAGGTGACAAAAGACCCAGAAACAAGACAGCCGGGGAGGTTAGTGGGCAATAGAGACGGAACTTCCAGAGTAGGAGAGACCCGGGCTCACAAAGCAGAGAAACGGAAAAGGAGTACAGAGCAGGCTCTGGCTTGCTTGTGGCTGGCATGGCCTGGGATCCTTGCCTACTGGGCTCCGTCAGGTTGGGCAGGCAGACTGGATGGTACAGGCTGCAGCAGGGGCAGATGGAGTAAGGAGGGGCCTGACCCTCCCCAGCCCACCAGGGAATGGCAAGGATCGTCTGCTCTTTGGAGTTCTCCCACTGCTGCCCACCCCCAACCTCCTGCCTCTGGGATCATGGGGGAGGGAAACAGAAAGGGGAGGGGAAGAAATGACAAGCAAGTGTCCACAGCCCACATCTCCACCTCCCCTGTTCCCCCTTGGCGGTCTTTCCCTGACAGCAGCAGGTGCTCCCTGGGCCCGACCGTCTCTGGCAGGGACCAGGATGTTGTTGACTTGGGGAAGTGATGCAAGAGACACAGGAGAGAAAGATGCTAAAATGTGACATCTTAAAGGGAGTGAAGGCGAGACGTGGGAAGCCTCCTGAGGAGGGCCCTTCTCTTCTACTTCTGCAGAGAACAGTTCCTTCACACAGGCGTTAGCTCTTTTATTCCTCTGACTGTCCTAACCAGTACATGCCGCTATTTTAATCTCCACTTGGTAGGTGAGAAACTGAGGCAGAGACTGCTAGAGAGGATTCAAATCCAGGAGAGGGCTCAAGTGTGTGCGCATGACTGCTGCAGTCTAAACCACACCACATCTGAGCTCACACGATCCTCCTCCCCAAGTTGCTAGGACTCCAGGGGCAGGCACCTTTGCACCTGACTTCCTTTTTTTTTTCCATTTCTTATACTGTTTGTCTCTGGCATTTCTCTAACCAGCCTTTATTTCTTCAAGCAGTATGTTCTAGAGACTGCCCCGTCTCTCTGCAACAGTATTATCTGAGTGGCTATGTGCAAACACATGGACACTTGCTTGCATGGCTCCAGGGGGTCCCCAAGTGTGGGAGTGCATGTACATGTACACACACACACACACACACACACACACACACCTGTCTGTACACATCCATACACACGGAAGCTACCACGCCTGTCGCAGCCCAGGCAGGTCTTTGGTTTTCACCAGCAGAGCATCGACTATGGCATAGTAACCCCAAACAATCATCCAGCCCAAAAAAAAAAAAAAATCTGTTTGGCTTTGCAATCAAGTGCTGCTTGGCATATGTGTTTTTTGGCAATACATCTGCCTTCCTAGGTTAAGCTTGGGCTGATGTGGCTTCCCGTGTGTCTGCAACTTGGCAACACTGGCTTCCAGGGGAACCAGCCTCTTGGTTCCCAGATGCCAGGCCCCCTGCAGGTCCCCGCCCCCCAGCCCTGGCAGCGGCTGGGAAGCAGGTCCTCTTGTCCTTACTCCACGGATCAGATGAGACCCTGCAGTGTCTCACAGGGATTCGAACCCTAGGTCATGGAAGAGGAGGGGTAGTGTAAAGCTTGAGTGAATACAGGTGGGCCTGAGCCAGACCCGTGACCTCCCAGGCATGCCTCACCCGTCTGGAATGTGGCTGTCTCACTGTCTGGTCTCGTCAGGCCCCTCTTCTGCGGCTAGGCTGGTGGGTGTGGATGGGCTGGTAATGGGTTGTGCTGAGCTACCCTCCAGAGGACCCTGCACAAGGCTGTGTGCAGTGAGGGGTGACAAAGTCGCTTCCCCGGCGAGGGTAAATGCGCTGGCTACGACTCCCACTGTGCAAGAGCCACAAAGACCCATCACCCTCCCTAGGCATAGGCATAAGCCACGCTTGCAGTGTTCACGGTGTGTGGCCTTTCGGTGTATTCAAACCTGGATATTGTCATCCTCTTACTCTTAGGCAGGCCTGCTCTCAGGCATGGAGTAGCTTTAACACAAAGTTAAGAGGGTCATAAGTGATCAAAGAATTGTAAGTACGAAAAACAACTTCTAACTGGAGACTTCAAGGAAACCCTCCTGGTTGAGGAAGTAGGATTTGATGTGGCCACAAAGGTGGAGATGTGCTTGGTTTCCCAAGGGGCACCAGCTAACACCCAGGGTAGACTAGTCTCCGAGCAGGTACAGGAAGAACAAGAGGCTGTTGTCTGTGGCAAGACTGTAAAGGGAGTGGTAGGGTTAAGATGTGACCTTGTGACTCAGGCCAAGGCATGTGGACTTCGTAGGTACTGTAGAAATTAGAGGGTTGTTTTGCTTTGGATGTTTTCCTTTTGCGACAGAGTCTCTTGTAGCCTGGGACAGTTTTCAACTTGCTATATCATGGTCTTGAACTTGGATCTTCCTGCCTATGCCCCACCAAGGGCTGAGACCACAAGTGTGTGCCACCGTACCCAGTTTGTTCAGTGACGAGGACTGAGCACAGGCCTTCCTGTATGCTAGGCAAGCGCTCTGCCAACTGACCTGCATCCTCAGCCCCATTGAGGATTTATGGATCAGGGGGAAGGTCTTGGAAACTCTTTCATTGAGAAAGTTCAGTCTCCAGGTATGAACAAGCTATACTGGAAACACGCATGCATACACATAGGCGTTCGTGTGCATCTTCAGAAATATACAAACACAACAGAGGGATAGGCCCAAGTTTTAGGGTTAATTCCTGGGCCTTTTAGCAGTTGAATTGCATTTATTTATTTGTCTAGGGAAACGTAGTCACATGATCTAAACTTCAAACAGAATATAAGACAAATGCATTGAAAAGCGAAGCCACACTACCGTGATCAGCCCCCACAATGCACCTGTCTGTAAAGCCTTCTTCCAGTGCTGTTTTCTGCTCAGGCATGCAAATATCTCACTATGTTTGTCTCTTTGAGACATGGCTCCACTTTGTGACCCAAGCTATCTTCAAACTCAATGATCTTCCTACCCCAGCCCCGCAATTACTAGGGTGGTGAACACGCACCACCACGTCCACCTATATTTTTGTTACATGTGTTCTTCTTTTTATTTTATTTTATTTTTTTATTATGTACACAGTGTTGTGTCTAGTGGCCAGAAGAGGGCACCAGATTTCATTACAGATGGTTGTGAGCCACCATGTGGTTGCTGGGAATTGAACTCAGGACCTTTGGAAAAGCAGCCAGTGCTCTTAACCTCTGAGCCATCTCTCCAGCCCACATGTGTTCTTCTGGACCTTGCTTTTTCTCCTTTAATAACACATCTTAAGTGCAGGTAAGTGCAGCTGCTGCTAACCCCTGGACCGACGTGATAGAAGCCACCATGCCTGGCTCCAGTTGTATTTGTGTGCACTCGCACTTTGTACGTGGGTGAATATGCATTTGTGTGAGCTTTGTATGTGGTCAGAAGTTAAATTCTCTCCTCCTTTGGTTTTTTGTTATTGTCCTTTTGTTTTGTTTGTTGTTGTTGTTTTTGAGTCAGGGTCTCTCACAGAAACTGAGGCTCACTGAGACTCAGTTTTGGTATTGGTTTTGGTTTTTCAAGACAGCGTTTTTCTGTGTAGCCTCAACTGCCTTGGACACAATCTGTAGACTAGGCTGGCCTCGAACTCATAAGGATCCGTCTGCCTCTGCCTCCCAAGTGCTGGGATTACAGGTGTGGACCACTGAACCTGGCTCTGCTTCTGATTTTTTTAAAAGTAGGTTTTTGAAATGCCAAATTAAAGGAATTCTGATCTTCCTTGACTTTGGTTCTAGATGGTGTGGCTGGTAGATTTTTAAATTTTATTTATTCTGGCTGGCCTGGAATTCTCAGTACAGATCAGGCTGGCCTCGAGCTCATAGAAAATCCTCCTGCTTTTGTCACTTAAGTGCTGGGATGAAAGGCAAGTGCCAGCTGGGCACGGTGCTGCACACTTGTAATCCCAGCATTCAGGGATGCAGAGGGAGTCAGATCACTGTGAGTCCACCAAGTCCAGGACAGCCACAGCTACACAGAGAAACCCTGTCTTGAAACAACAACAACAAAGCAAGTGCCACATGCCTAGCTGATAGGTTTTTTTTTTTTTGACATTTCTTGTTTGTTTGTTGTTTGTTGTTTTGTTTTTGTTTTGAGTTTTTGTTTGTTTGTTTAGTTTTTTGGTTTTTCGAGACAGGGTTTCTCTGTGTAGCCTTGGCTGTCCTGGACTCACTTTGTAGACCAGGGGGCCTTGAACTCACAGCAGTCCACCTGCCTCTGCCTCCCGAGTGCTGGGATTAAAGGCCAGCACGCCCGGCCCTATTTATTTTTATTCAGTGTGTGCAGATATGTGATGTGGGTGGGTAAGCATGTCACAGTGAATGTGGGGGGGGGTCAGCAGATAGTTTTCAGGAAGCCAGTTTCTTCCTTTCACCATGTGGGTTCCGAGAATTGAACTGACATCGTCACATTTGGCTGCAAGTGCCTTAACATGAGAGCCGTCGTCTCCATAGCCTGATTTTTTCTCCCCCTTTGAGACAGTGTCTCATGTAGTCTGGCTGTTCTTAAACTCACTACGTAGCCAAGGATAGCCTTGTACCCCCATCTGTCTACCTACCCAGGACTGGCATTACAGGTGTGTGTCACCATGTCCCATTCCCAGGGATTTGTGTGTGCTACTTGACGTCTACTGTCTGAGCTCTGTCTCTAGCCCTGAGACTGGTTTCTTGCTTGGTTCATAGCCAAGGCCCACCATGAGCTTGCTGTGTAGCCTAGAGCGGGCCTTGAACAGGTGTACTTCCTGACCCAGTCTCTCCAATGCTGAGAACACAGGTACATGACATTTATGCCTGGCTTAGCCTGGACTTTTCAGAAGAGAAACAAAAGATTCCCAGGGTGACTATAAAGCAGGTGGGGAAAGGGAAAGGTGTCCCAAGCCAAGGAAATATTGTGTGTAAGGTTTCTCAGCTGGGCATGGCTGTCCCGTCTTCCGACACCCACAGCAGATGTGAAGGCTCCCATGTAAAGTGTTGGGGGACAGGCATCAGACTGGAGAAGGAGGGACTGGCAGGCTTTGGGGGCAGGCCCTAGCAGGTTCCAGATGGAGTGGGAAACAGCCTTGGGATTTAGCAGGCTTGGCGACCTTCCCTTCAAAGCTGGGCCCCAGATTGAGAGCCGGGAGGAGAGAAGTGTGAGGTGTCAACTGCCAGCTCTTCCCCCGCTGTGCACCGTGCGGGCTGCTGAGCTGGGACTCTCCTCTGCTCTCCTGTCCATGGCTGCGACCCTGGCCAATCCAGCCTCCTGGCCCATCTGACACACACTTCCACTTAACATTTTGTTAGCGACTCTGTAAACGAGCTCCTCCTGACCTTCAATCCCTGGCTAATTGCTGGTTTCATGTACAAGACTAGCTTAATTTTACGTGATAATTACCTGAGAGGGGTGATACATATGGCACTGCATGTTAGAAATGTCAGGCCTGCAAACCTACAGAGTGGCCGCAGTCGGGGGTGCCATGTGGGGAGAGGAGAATGCCTGAAGCAGACAAAGTTCTGGAGGGTCCAGAATCCTCTGCTAGCACGGAACACCCGAGGCTGCAGGAACAGCCATGAATTTCTCTACCACCCAGGCACATCTTAAAGAACCAGGTCGAAGGCATGGCTCTAATATATTCTTTTGTCATCAAATCCCCTCTGTGTGCCAGGCAATGTGCATACGCTGGCACGGCTTGCAACCTCCACCCGACTCAAAGAGTCTGAACACATATGGGTGTTTTAGTTACAATTAGTAAGGGGCATGAATAAGAAAAACCTGAATGTTAAGTGGTGTACAATGGACAGTTGAGTCCACTTCAATAGAAAAGTATCACCCAGGGACTAAGGACCTAGTTCAGTCAGTAGAATGCTTTCCTGGCATGCACAAAGCCCTGGTGTGGAGGTTTGGATGTGAATGGTCCCCATTGGCTCATATCTTGGAATACTTGGTCCTTAGTTGGTGGCACTGTTTGGGAAGGATTTGGGAGGTGTGGCCTTGTTGGAGGAGGGGTGTTACTGGGGGGCAGGCTTTGAGATTTCAAAAGGTTTGTGCTGTTTCCAATGTGCTGTCTGCCTCTTGTCTGTGCTTTGAGGTGTGAGCTCTCAGCCATCTCTACCATCCCATAATGGACTCTAACCCTCTGGAGCTGTAAGCCCAATTAAATGCTTCCTTTTATCAGATGCCTTGTCATGATGTTTTACCACAGAAAATTTAAAAAAAAATTAACTAATACAGCTGGGTTCAATCCCCAGCACTTGGTAAACAAGGCCTCTTGGTATATGCCTATTATCCCAGAACTCAAGAAAATCAGAAGTTCAAGGTCATTCTTGACTACTTTAGCTCCTTCCAGGCTAGCCTGAGCTACATGAGACCCTGTCTCAAAAGAAGTGTCTTTGAGCATGGTGAGACATGCCTGTAATCCTGGGACTCAGCAGGCGGAGACAGGAGGCTTAGGAGTTCAAGGCCATGCTGAGCTACACAGGAAGATTCTGTCTCAGAAGGGGGAAAAAAAAAGTGCCATTTCAGACATCAGACACAAAAGGGCTAATTTTCTGTAAAGTCTGGAAGAGTCAGTTCATGGAGAGAGAGAATTGTTTTACAGCATAAAGCAGGGACTGGAGCAGGAAGTGAGGAGAGGGTATGGCTTCGTGAGCAGAGAACTTGGGATGGTGGGAACATTCTGGACATGGTTGTACACGTTGAGTATAATTGATGCCACTAAACTGTATGATTAAGTTGGCAAAGTGGTAAATTTTATTGAATATATTTTACCATGGTTTTTTTTTTTTTTGAGACAGGTTCTAATGTAGCCTAGGTTAGCCTCAAGCTCCCTACTTAACTGAAGATGACTTTTAATTCTTTTTTTTTTTTTTTTTTTTTTTTTTTTTGGTTTTTCGAGACAGGGTTTCTCTGTGTAGCCTTGGCTGTCCTAGACTCACTTTGTAGACCAGGCTGGCCTCGAACTCACAGCGATCAGCCTGCCTCTGCCTCCCGAGTGCTGGGATTAAAGGTGTGCGCCACCACACCCGGCCAACTTTTAATTCTTGATTCTTCTGTTACAACCTTTCAAGTGCTGGCATCACACGAGTGCCATCGTGCCTGGCTTATCATGACATTTTTAAGACTGTTTTTGTTTTTGTTTCGTGCACGTGTGTTTGCCTGTGTGAGTTTATATGCACCGTATGCGTGAGAGGGAGCCCACTGAGGCCAGAGGACTGCACGGAACGCCCTGAACCGGAGTCACAACTAGTTGTGAGCAGCCATATGGGTGCTGGAAACCCAACCCAGGTTCTCTGCAGGAACGGTAAGTGCTCCTAACCCCTGAGCCATCTCTTCAGCCCCACTATGGTTTTGTAAAAAAAAAAAAAAAAAATGTCTTTAGACCTAGAAAGTAAACTTCAGGCAGAACACAATTCATCTGGTCAATTACTGAGAGCTAGAGAGCAGCAGGAGGTGCCCAGGTGAGGTTGGGGGGGGATGGGGAGTGGGGGGGGGAGGGAGGGGGAGGGGGAGGGGGTCTTTTGTACCCTCAGCTAGGGGAACAGGGCTGGAGCCAAGTGGAGTTCATCTTTCTGATACACCATGGAGTCCAAAGGCTTCAGAAGAGCCCTGTGCTGAGAAGAAGGCAGGGGACCAGGAGGATCTGGAATGATGATGCTCTGTGAAGGAGTCACGGCACAACAGCTGGTACTTGGACAGGTGACATGGATGGGGGAGACAGTCCAGAAACTGCAACAAGATGTTTGTAAGAATGGAAGATCTGTGGTTGGGGAGACGGCTCAGTTTAGGTATCATGTTGCTTGCCTGCCGTTCAGGGAGACCCTGGGTTCAGTTTCCAGCACTGAGTAAGCTGGGCGTGGCCCTAAGTTTAAGGTCATCCTCAGCTACAAAGCAAGTTCTAGGCTAGCCTGGAGTGCATGAGACCCTGTCTCAGATAGTTTAAAAAAAAAAAAAAACCAACAACAACGGTTGTGAGATGGCTTGAGTTTGAATCTTGGGTCCCACCTGGTAGAAGGGAGGGAGCCAACTCCTACAAGTTGTCCCCTGACCTCCACACATGCACTGTGGCACTTGTGTCCTACAACCCTATGTTCACAAAATAGGGCCCCTAATGTCCCCGCAGTGTTTCCAGCGTCTGGAAGGTGAGTGAATCTGACACAGTATGCTGTGTCTACCTTCTTCTCCGCAGAGGGATCACTCGGTTTGTTTTCTTCATCACTCGGAGAACATGGCAAGGCAGACAAGACCAGGTCCTCATGGCAGTAGGACAAGAGAGTTTATGTTAGGGAGAAAGGGGGTACCTGGCCATGTAGAGGCCCCTGCCATGGCACACCCATGTACACACACACACACACACATACACACACCTGCACACACTACAGAGTCAGGTAAGAAACACAGTCCCAGCCAGGCATGGTGGCGCACGCCTTTAATCCCAGCACTCAGGAGGCAGAGGCAGGCGGATCTCTGTGAGTTCGAGGCCAGCCTGGTCTACAAAGCGAGTCCAGGACAGCCAAGGCTACACAGAGAGACCCTGTCTTGAAAAACAAAATAAAAAAAAACAAACAAACAACAACAGCAAAAAAGAAACCCAGTCCCCCAGACTAAACCAAGTTTCCCAAGCCCCCCTTTTGCCTCCTCACCCATCGAATTGTGGACTCTTGAGCTGTGTGTTGGAGTAAATTACAGCTTAATGAGATTTCAATTAACAAAAACAAATTAAAATCACTTTGGTAATTAAACTGCTGTGAACCTCGCCAGCGGCTCTCCCTCAGACCTCAGATTTCCATGGGGAGGAAAGGATAGAGGACCCAGCGCAGGGCAGGGACTGCCCCAGAGGACTGCATCTCAGGAGCCAAGCAGGGAGCAGCTATCTAGGAGCCAGGGCTTCTGGGAGCCAGAGGGATGCTCACAGGTGGGAGGCTGCAGTACAGAGCCTGCAAAGGGGGCTCAGAACTGAAACCCAAAGGGCAGTCCGGGCCCTTGGCAGCTGTGTACGTGAAGGCACATGAGTTAACCTGCCTGAGCCTCAGCGAGTTCACCTGTGAAGTGGGGGTAATGGTGCCCATGTCACTTAAGTGCGTGAACACATAGGGCATGTTCAGAAGGGTACCTGTTCCACACCACAGGTGCTTCTCACATGGGGGAATCTCCCAGAATCCTCAGCATTGCAGATTTCAGTGTCCTGAATGAACCCAAAGCCCCCGTTGGGCAGCATTGTCCCTCTGAGTTAGATGAATGAGGATTCCACACGGACATCACTTGGGGGGGGGCGGTGAGGTTCCCATCTCTTGCCATCAAAGCCTAAGTAGTGTTAAGCCTTTCCCTATCTCATGCCACCCGGAGAACAAATCCCTGCAGTCGGAAAGATCCACGTCCTCCCGAACACCTGGAAAGGAAAGGCGTCCTGGCTCTGCCAGCCTTAGTCCACAGAGGAGGAAACCCACATCAGGACTTAGCTGGTGGCTGAAAGAGGCCGCCTGATGCTGGCGCTGGCGGCGGAGACAGAAGTCTCATCTATGTTCACTGCTGACAGCACTGTTCCTGAAGGGCAGGCTGGCCACATGCTGAACGAAGCAAAGCTTTCCAGCAACCCCGTTCCCTTTGCTCTGACAGTTCTCCCTCTGGGCAACTCCCAAGGAGTTGACCCAAGATGTAATGCAAGGCTGTAAGCACAAGAATGTGCATGCCAGCAGTATTTGTTAGGGCAACACACCGGAAGTGATCTAAAAGGTTAAACAGCCAGGTTAAGCCCATCTGTGTTTGGGAGCCCGAGAAAGCACCCGCTCAGCATGTCTGCAGGAGTGTATTTACTGGAATGCTCCGAGAGGCTTGGCACCTTTGACAACTTCAGAAGTGCCAGTGCTACAAGTTTTTCAAATGTTATTTGGTGCTGGCATGGTGCTGCGTGCCTGTAATTCCAGCAGAGGCAGGGAGATCTCTGTGAGTTCAAGGCCAGTCTGGTCCTCCATAGCAAGTCCTAAACCAACCAAAGGAATGCCCATCTTTAAAAAGGAGGAGCAAGAGGAAGAGGAGAAGGGGGAGAAAAAGAAGTATTAGCAGCCATGGTTTGGAGCTACCTCTTGCCTTTAATGCCTGCACTCACGAGGGGGAGAAAGAACTCAGCAACTTCCAGGCCTGTCTGTTCTACACAGAGAGTTCCAGGCTTGCCAAGGTGAAATAGGGAGACTTGGTCTCAAAAACAAAACCTAACCGCATTTACAGGGGCTGGAGAGAGTTGGCCCAGTGGCTGAGAGCACTTGGTCTAGCAGAGGACCCAAGTTCTATTCCCAGCCCCCACATGATAGTTCACAACATCTCTAACTCCAATTCCAGGGGTTTGACACCCTCTTCTGACCTTCACATGTGCACACATAATGCACATACATACATGCAGATAAAACACCTAGACACATAAAATTTAAAACCTTGCGCATGTATTTATCTTTCCCTTACATGTTTTATCATATGATTTTTCACATTTTTTATTATTTTTATCTTATTTGTATGTATGGGTGTTTTGCCTGCACGCATGTCTGTATACCATGTGCATGTGTGGTGCTGGTGGGGTCCAAGAGAGGGCATGGAATCCCCTGGAACTGAGGTTACAGGCAGTTGTATGATGCCATGTGGTGGCGGAATCAAACCTGGATCCTCTGGGAGAGCCACCGGTGATCTTAGCCACAGATCTGTTTGTTCAGCCTTGTATCTTGTGAATTTTGTTTGTTTGTTGTTTGTTTGTTTTTATTTTTGTGTTTTCGAGACAGGGTTTCTCTGTGTAGCCCTGGCTGTCCTGGACTCTCTTTGTAGACCAGGCTGGCCTGGAACTCACGGAGATCCATCTGCCTCTGCCTCCCAAGTGCTGGGATTAAAGGCGTGCGCCATCACTGCCCAGCTCATATCTTGTGAATTTTTAATAACACAATTTTAAAGTCAGGCAGTGGTGGCACACAACTTTAATTCCAGCACTTAGGGTGGCAGAGGCAGGCAGATCTCTGAGTTCGAGGCCAGCCTGATCTACAGAGTGAGTTCCAGGACAGCCAGGGCTACACAGAGAAACCCTGTCTTGAAAAATCAAGCCCACCCCCCCTCAAAAACAAATCAAATGAAAAATTTAAGGCTTGAGGTGTATCTCAGTGGGAGAGTGCTTGCCTAAGATGTGTAAAGAGCTGGATTCAATTCCCTACACTGTCAAAACAAACAAAAAAACTAAAATGTTATTCTTTTTTTTCTTAATGTTATACAGAGTTTATTAGATGAACATGGGAGGAGAAGGAAAGGAGGGAAGGGGGTACCCCAAAGAGAGGAGAGGTAGAGAGGAGAGAGAGGTAGAGAGGTAGAGAGAGGTAGAGCTAAAATTTTATTCTTTTCTCTTTTTTCCTCAGTGCTGAGAACTCAGCTCGGAGCCTCACACCGTTGGACAAGTGCTCTGCCGCTGACCTAGAAACCCAGGCCATGTTTCAATTTTTAAAAAATATCTTATTTTTATTTTTAATTATGTGTATATGTGTGTGTGTGTGAATGCAGGTGCCCTCTGAGGCTAGAAGACGGGGTTAGATCACCTGGAGCTGCCATTCTAGGCTGTTCTAAGCTACCCAGTAAGGATGCTGGCACCCGAACTGAGGCATTCTGCAAAAGCAGTGTATGCACTTTGAACTTCCAAGCTACTTCTCCAGTTCCTTTAGTTTTATTTATTTATTTATTTATTTATTTATTTATTTATTTTAATCACTGCTTGCTGCCATCATTAGAGAGGCTGTCTATGGGAACCCAAACATTTTAACATTTAAAATTCACAAAACTGCCGGGCTTGGTGGCACACGCCTTTAATCCCAGAACTTGGGAGGCAGAGGCAGGTGGATCTCTGTGAGTTCAAGGCCAGCCTGATCTACAGAAGAGTCCAGGGCAGCCAAGATAACACAGAGAAACCCTGTCTCAAAAAAACAAACAAAAACAAACATATAAAAAAGAACCCCCAAAATATTTTCACAAAACTAACTGGGCATGGTGGCATGCCTCTGTAATCCCAGCACTCGGGAGGCAGAAGCAGAAACAAGTGGATCTCTGTAAGTTCGAGGCCAGCCTGGGCTACAAAGCAAGTCACAAAAACAGAATGTAGAGTAAATCTAAATGAAGTTTTAAAATAATGTCCTTGTCTTTCAAATTTATAACACTTAGACTTTTTCAAGTTGTTAAAGTGAAAACCTTAAGCCTCTCAAGGTACCTGCGTATGTGCGCTGTGTGTATGTGTATAAGTCTTAAAATGTGCAAATGTAGATCACTTATGCTTTTTCTCCACAGTGGAAGGAATCAAGGTGTTTTAAATCTCATGTGTCTTGATAAAACAGGTACTTAAAAAAAAATTTATTATGTATACAGTGCTCTACCTGCATGTACACCTGCACACCAGAAGAGGGCATCAGATCACATTACAGATGGCTGTGAGTCACCATGTGGTTGCTGGGAATTGAACTCAGGACCTCTGGAAGAGCAGCCAGTGCTTTTAACCTCTGAGCCATCTCTCCAGTCCCCAAACAGGTGCTTTTTGTGTGCATGGGAAGTTGAACAGAACGAACAGTTTGAACCCTGCCTTAAGGAACTTGTTGCTGTTGAGAAAGGTAGACAACATGAGCACCGGAAAGTGACAATGTCAGATGGCTGCTAGAGAGGCGGGAGACCTGGACAGGGTGCGTGGGGTGCAACCAGGGAGGAATGCAAAACAAAACAAAAACCCACTTGCTTATTTTTTTATAATTAGACTAAAACAAAAACGTTTATACATTTTCATTTTTAAATGAATCTCAAGACTCCCACAGCCAATCAGTGACAGAAGCAAAAAGCAACCCTAAAAGCCTGGCTCCCACACAAAGGATTTTTTTTTTTTTTTTTTTTTTTTTTTGGTACTAGGGATAAACACAGAGCCTCCCACATGCTAAAATATACTGTATTTCTAGTTACTCCCTCAGCTCTAATTTTTTTTTTTTTTCGAGACAGGGTTTCTCTGTGTTATCTTGGCTGTCCTGGACTCACTTTGTAGACCAGGCTGGCCCCAAACTCACAGAAATCCACCTGCCTCTGCCTCCCGAGTGCTGGGACTAAAGGTGTGTGTCACTACACCCGGCTAATTATTATTATTATTATTATTATTATTATTATTATTATCATTAATTTATTCACATTACATCTCAATTGTTAGCCCATCCCTTGTATCCTCTCATTCTTCCCTCCCTCCTGCTTTCCCCCTACTCCCCTCCCCTATGTCTGTGACTGAGGGGTACCTCCTCCCCCTGTAATTATTATTATTATTTAAGACATAGTCTCACTACTTAGATGACCTGGAACTTGCTATGTAGACTAGGCTGGCCTCAGACTCACAAAGATCTGCCTTCCTCTGTTGCCCAAGTGCTAGGACAAAAGGTGTGCACCACCACCACACCTAGCTGATTTCATTTCTCCCCTCCAACCCCCCACCCCCACCCCCAGACAGGGTTTCTCTGTAGACCAGGCTGGCCTCAAACTCACAGCAATCCGCCTGCCTCTGACTCCCAAGTGCTGGGATTACAGGCGAGCACCACCACGCCCGGCCAACCTAGCTGAGTTTTTAACCTGGTGTCACAGGGAACTTTCCCTCTCTCTGCACTTCTGATGAAGGAGATTTACTATTTTCACACATGTTCACCTCTTCCCAGTTGGATGGCCCTTCCCTGGCCACCCTCTTCCTGATAGTGGAGTGTCAGGCTGGCCCAGGATGACATCTGCTGTTCAGAAACTGCTCAAGGACAGAACAGCTCAACCCCAGAATGTCCAGTCTTCTCCTCCAAGTGCTGATTCCCCCCCAAGAGTCCCTCCCTGCCTGTCTCTGGGGAGCCCCTTGCACTGGGCAGGAGAGGACAAGGGAGAACAGGGGAGGGCAGGGTGCTGCCTCTAAGCAGCTGGTTGGGATGAGGGCCGCTGGGGCTCTGTGCTTGTGTGGCTGGTGTCCCATTCCGCCACACAGCGCCCTTTCCTCCCCCAGACTCTGTATCATATTTTGTGCTGACTTCAGACAACCCAGGCAGGAGGACACAGAGTTGTACTTTCCAAGTAGCTGGCAACCCTTAATCAATGTTAATTGGCTCTAATTAGCATATGTTAATTAATGATATTTACTACAAATTAAAGGTATGAGTGCTCCCAGAGGGTTTCCTGTTCATCCAATTAGTGCCAATTAGTTGCAATTAACACGTGTAAATGAGATTCCATTGAACCCAAAACAAACACTACGGATTCTCTGGATTCCCTTTCGCACCTTTTCACTCAGCCTGGGGGAGCTGCAGCCTGGAGGGCCAGGGATGAGGGAGTGGGAGCAGCAAGGTCCGACCTTCCGAAGCAAGCCTGGGATCCCCCGGACACTAGGAGTGAGAGACAGCAGAGACAGCGAGAAGGGCAAACACAAGAAGGGACTTGCAGCCCTCTGGCACGCCTGGTGGCCTCTGTGCCTACAAGCAGGTCTCCAAACCTGGGCATGCTCTTGAGATCTGGGGGGCCATCCCCATGGGAATTTCTGGGCCTGCCAGGCCTCAAATCCAGTGTGTAGTCCACAGTAGGTATTCAGTAAAAGTTGGGTTAAATTAAGCTGGTTCCTGAAGCTGGGGGTGCAAATCATAGGGAGAGTACCCACCTTGTGTGTATGAAGGTCCATTTCTACCATGAAGAAAAAAAAAAGAAAGAAAGAAAGAAAGAAGAAGGCTAGAGGAAGTCATGCAATGTTCCTGTTCCCTAGATCATCCCAAGAGGTGGTTCAAAGAGCAATACAACACTTAGGCCCACCCATGACATTTTTTTTTTAAAGATAATTGACTTTTGCCACGTTTCTTTCTTTATTGTTTATAGTGGGTACGTTCCTCCTGTGGTGGTAAGAATAGAGGTTAGAGGACAGCAGACAGGAGTCAGGTCTCTCCTCCCACTATGTAGGTCCTGGGGATCGAACTCGGGTCCTCAGGCTTGGCAGCAAGCTCCTTTACCCAGTGAGCCCTTACAATGGCCCCTTACAATATAATCTGTATATGCCGACAGACAAAGGCTTCACTTCACTGAGAGGGTTGTCATTTCCCAACGTTAGTTCTTTTTTTATTCCTCTACTCTCTGAGGCCTAAACCTCTGCCATGGTGGTATCTGGAAAGGGAAACAGACAGAGCCAGTGTAGGCCTGAAATCCCGGCACGTCAAAGGCTGAGGCAGAGACTACACAGTGAGTTGCAGGCAGGGTGGGCTGCATAATGAGACTCTGTGTCAATAAAAGAAGAAAAGAAAAAGAAACAGCCAGATGGGGCTGGCATGGATCACAAAGTGCTTCCTGAAACACACACGGCACAAAGCTTATGTGAAACTGTGACGGAAGATCTGGGGCCAGTGAGATGGCTCAGGAGGTTAGAAGCTCATCCCCAGAAGTCCCCAGGAGAAGGGGTGAGCTGACTCCCAAAGTTGTCATGTGACCTCCACACCATGGCATTGTATGCCTGCGTGCATGCACACACACATACATGCAGTGGTTTTTAAAAGCCGACACACCTTTAAAAATACAAATAAAAATAAAAAAGCCGGGTGTGGTGCCATAGGCCTTTAATCCCAGCACGTGGGAGGCAGAGGCAGGTGGATCTCTGTGAGTTCGAGGCCAGTTCAGTCTATAGAGCTAGCTCCAGGATAGCCAAGGCACACAGAGGGACCCTGCTTCAAAAAAACAAAAACAGGGCTGGAGAGATGGCTCAGAGGTTAAGAGCACTCACTGGCTGTTCTTCCAAAGGTCCTGAGTTCAATTCCCAGCAACTACATGGTGGCTCATAACCATCCCTAATGTGATCTGGTGCCCTGTTCTGGCTGGCTTGCTCACATCTAGGCAGAATGTTGCATAAATAATAAATAAGTATTTTAAAAACAAACAAACCAAACCAAACCAAAATAGAGTATCTAGTTCCCAGTCACCCCGTCCCTTGCTTACGCCCCACTCACTTTTCTACACCCAAATTCCCATTAAAGTTCATATTTGTTCTTTTGAAATACTTACTGTTGACTACTGTCAGGCGCTGGCTTAGGACTACACTCAGGGAGTCTGTGTCCTTGTAGGGCTCACATTCCAAGAATATTCCAATGTATATTCTTACCTCTCTGGAGAGAATCTCTGTGCAGAGAGAGAGACCTGGGTTCACATGCCAGTTCTGTGTCTCAACAGCTGTCTTTCCGGACCTCAGTGTATGTATCTGTAACCTGAGTATACTACTTACCATGGTGTGTGTGTGTGTATGTGCATGTGCATATGTGCGTGCGTACGCATGTGTGTGTGTGTGTGTGTGTGTGTGTGTGTTGTGTAGTGTAGCTGGGGGCAGGGTAGTGTGCTTGTAAAGATCAGAGGTGGATATCGTGTATCTTCCTCCCTTGTTCTCTACTTTAAAAAAAAAATTGTTGGTTTGGTTTTTGGTTTGTTTGTTTATTTTGAGATAGTGTCACATTATCTAACTCTGGCTGTCCTGGAACTCACTGTGTAGACCACACTGGCCTCAGACTCAAAGAGATCTGTCTGCCTCTGCCTCTGCCTCCTGAGTCATAGGATTAAAAGCCTACAGGAGGGGCTGGAGGGATTGCTCAGTGGTGGCGCATGCCTGTAATCCCAGCACTTGGGAGGCAGAGGCAGGCGGATCACTATGAGTTTGAGGACAGCCTGGTCTACAAAGTGAGTCCAGGACAGCAAGGGCTACACAGAGAAACCCTGTGTCAAAAAAAAAAAAAAAAAAAAAAAAAAAGAATTACAGAGGACCAGGGTCCAAGTCCCAGCAACACAAAAGGTCTGGAGTTCCTATTCCAGGGTATCTGAAGCCTGTCTTTGCCCTCCAGTGTCCTCCCATACCCTGCTCTTAAGTGGGCACCGGGATCTGAACTCAGGTCCTCCAGCTTGTGTGCACGTTACCTGTTGAACGGTATCTGCAGCCTATAAGTCTTGTTATTTGAGAGGCTAAGCTTCCTCTCTGTCCCATTCTTCACAAGGACAAAATCTGGAGTCAAAGGGATGCAGCTCAGTGTAGAGTGAGTGCACAGGCACCGGGTTCAATCCCCGGTACAAACAACAAGAGGGGGAAAAGAAAGACAAGGAAAGAAAAACCGGGAAGTAAAGTTTAGTTATAAGAAAGGTGGGAGGGAGGGAAGCAAACACCAGAAGCTCAGCCTGGGCCCACAAATGAAATCTGATGTTGTCCTCTCTGTGCCTCCGCTCACCTATCCAGGCTGGCCACAGCAATCCTTCCCGGCTGGGCAGAACGTCACAGCTTTTGTGTGTTTGTTGAAACAGGGTCTTGATGTGTACACCAGGCCGGCTTCAGACTCACAACACCCTGTCTCCCTCAGCCTCCCAAGTGCAGGGATTGCAGGAATGAGCTTCCACACTGGGCTTTTACAAAGCTACCAGCCTTCCTAGCCTCCTGATGCCGATAGCTTTGTGATGCCCTCTCCTTCATTCCAACAGCCTCTCTCTGTGTCTGTCTGTCTGTCTGTCTGTCTGTCTGTCTCTCTCAACTGGCCATGGACTGGACTTTCTCTTGCAAAGACCCACGGTGGACCTTTGTGCAAGCCCTCAGGGCTCCTTTAGACTCAGCCAGGCCACTCCAGGTTAGAAAGGACAGCAAGCGCAGCTTTCTGCCCAAAACCCACCCCCAATTTCAGCCTTGTTATGTGCCTTCAAGTAGGTGTCTGGCCGTTCCACGTGGGCTCAGCATCCTTCCAAAAAGCAAAAGGGTCTGTTGGCATGATATCCTGGAATTTGGGGATGTCCCCTGTAGAACATTGGCCCTGTTTTACAGTGTACACTCTGACATTTTCAGCCTCCTATGGTAAACATAAGGAACCATGGCTTCTCTCTCTTCCTGGGGATTCCCCTAAATCATTGCTTCTTAACCTTCCTAATGCTGTCACCCTTTAATACACTTCACCATGCAGCGGTGACCTCAACTATAAAATTATTTTCCTTGCTACTCCACAACTATAATTGTGCTACTTTTATGAATTGTAATATAAATATCTGTGTTTCCAATGGTCTTAGGCGACCCCTGTAAGAGGGGTCATGACCCCACAGGCTGAGACCTGCTGCCCTAGGTCACGGTGGCTTTACTACTCCTACCTGCCTGCAGCCTTTTCCTTCCTGCCTCGCTCTGGTCTTCCTTTCCACAATGATGATGAGTGTCTGGGATCACCAGATATAATTCTCAAAAGACCGGGCCTTAGAAGGTCTCCCTCGCTTTGATCACACCCACGCTTGGAGGTCAGTGAAAGAAATATGGCTAATGGCACTGAATGCTGAGAGCTCAGTGGGGCTGCCATAGGAGGAGGTGGCATGGTACTGTGGATCCAATATTTCTCCTCTACCCCTGCCCCTCACCCCATGCCAGTGAGGTAGGCTGGAGGAAGCAGAGGAAAAGGCCCATCTACATGCCTTTCCTTTCAGCATAAGTAAAACTGCCGCTGTTGGATGCCCACAACATGCCAGACACAGTGCTCAGCCACTCACTAGCATCGTTTCCTTGAGAGGAGCTGACATGGGCTTCATATACCTCTACATAATGTGTGGATATCTTGGACTGAGCCTAGTTTGCTTTGGTACTATTAATCAGCCAAAGTGGGCCATGGAAGGTGAAGCAGAATGCTTGCAGTAAAAGGTGCTTTCTGTGTCCCCCCCCAAAGTCAGCAGACACACACACACACACACACACACACACACACACACACACACACATTTCCTCCTTCTTGTCTGGATAAATGCTGCCTTCAAAATATTGGGCATACACTAAAGAGGCTAGGGACAATGGATGGGGAATATTTACGATGGTTTTTTTTTTAAACTTTCTATTATATACTAAAGTCTCACAAACTAGTTGCCCAGGTTGGCCTTGAACTTGTGATCCTCCTGTCTCAGTTTTCCTGAGTACCTGGGATTACAAACCTATGTCGGTAGACCCAACTAGATCCTCAGCTTTTAAGGACGAGATTGTAGAGCCTCTAAACCAGCGATTCTGGGCACCCTAGAAAGTTTATGATAGAGAAGCAGGTCACTAGAGAAGTGTCTGTTTTTATCCCACTAATACCTCTGGAGAAGTGATTTCTCTCTAAAGCCAAAGTTTCTCAGATGAGGCATTATGTGGACACTTTGGGGGGGGGCAGGAAAGCCCTTGACTCCAGGAATGTAACAACAGAAAATAATTAAGGTCTAATGAGGTCAGTGTTCCACCTTAACACCTTTTCAGTTCCAGTTAAAACCTCTGCTAATTTGCCAAGAAAAACCAGCCTCGCTTGGGTTTTTATTATTTGAATCACGTCCTGTCTCTTAATTTAAGCGAGAGACTCACATAAGGATTTTTTTTTTTTTTTAAATTACAATGCCGACTTTCTTCCAGTTGATTACGGTATATGACTCTCTGTTGGAAGGCCATTATTTTTTGCTATGATTTACAAAGCATTTAAAGCGAAATCAATGTAATAAATATTGAAGTATTGTAATAGATAATTCCATATATTCAGCACGAGACAGAGCACAGCCCTGGCTTCACAGTCAGGAGGGCAGCAGGCAGATGATGGGGTGGGGAGTCCCCTTGGTAGCCACTTGAGGGGTGATGTCTCCTTCTTTTCCCCTGCATTCGGTTAGCCAAGATTTCCTGAGCACGCCTAAAGACACTGAACACCGAACGTGGGACTAGGGCTGGGTAGGTGCCAAGGTCTGTCTTCCAAACGCCCTGGGCTGTATGAAGAGATGTCCATGCAACAGCCAGCTAGTAAGTAAGTAGCAAGGCCACCTGGGTAGGTCGTCACCAGTCCTTGGGATGGAGTGGCTGAGTGGCTTTGCAGGGGGAGAGGCCTGGACTGGAGGGTAGCTTTGGGGGGGGGCCTTCTTACCCTCCTCCTGCCTTTCTGGTCCTATTCTTTCTCCTGCTTTGGTCTCCTTCATCTCTCTCTTCCCTCCAGACCTCTGGCTGTAGCCCACCTGTGCCGACCTCGGAGCTGCGGGGGTTCATCTCAGGAGGAGCATTGGCAGCTGTGAAAACTCACACCGGTGATGACAATGAGGGCAAGAGGAGGAGAAAGAACAGGAGAGGGTGCCAGGCACGCAGAGGCCCAGTTCTGAGCTGCCACCCACCAGCTTGCCTCTGCCATCTCAAAAAAGACAAAGGGATGGCTTCCTCTCCAGCTCCTCGTGCCTGGCTGCCCCGAGAACCTTCACCTTCTTCAGAGTAATTGTGTGAGAGTCTCACCTCTACTCCCAGGTTTGTTTGTTTGTTTGTTTGTTTTTTAAGTTTTATTTAATGTGCATTGGTGTTTGTCCCGCAAGTATGTCTGTGTGAGGGCGTCCCCTCGAACTTCAGTTACAGACACTTGTGAGCCGCCATGTGGGTGCTGGGAGTTGAACCCTGGTCCTTTGGAAGAGCAAGCAGACAGTGCTCTTAACCACTGACCCATCGCTCCAGCCACTTCCTCCCAGGTTTTGATTCAGAAACTCAAGGCCACCAGTGAAGGAATGCATGAGGACCACCAGCCCACCGAGTGACACCCCCCACCCCCCACCCCCCACAGTAACACACCTTCAGTGGAGGCACGCAAACATTAAGCTCACCTTTAAGGGCTGTCTGCATGTCGCTGCCTGTGGGGATCCAGGGGAGGTCGTTGAAGACTACGAACCTGGGGTTTGTGATGGAGTGTGGGCTGGCAGTGTTCATGTGGGTGTTTAACAGATCCCAGAGGATGTATTGTTCCTTACCTCCCTTACCCCAAGCCTGAACTCAAGCCCCAAGACCCTAGCTCTGAACAAATTTCACCATAAATTTCAGGAAGGGCATGAGGAGGGGAGGGGAGCAGAGATGGGAGATTTACTGCTAACTTGCTTCCTGACACCTCTTTGGCCCATCCCATAAAATAACAATATCGTCACATAAATCAGATGACATCTCAGGGGACCTTACCCTTGTCCTTGCAAGGTCTTTATGGGGGACTGGGGGACATAGCCAGAGGCATCCACCTAGCTGGATTCTCCCTTATGATAACAGCAGTTTCGGTGAGCATTGGGGAATCTCAGATTTGGCAGGAGTGGAGGATAAGAGCAGTCACCATCAGGACCCTAAGACAGAGCCTAGTAGGGCTGAGGTTGTACCTCAGTGGAGGAACCTTGCCTACCATGCCTGGAATTCAATGCGTACTTTGAGGGATTTCCAGCTCTAATTCCTAGCTGTGTGGCTTCAAGTTGCTTTGTCTTCTCCAGGCCCTTACATTATTTTAGAAGCTGAGTAAAGAACTTCTACCTGATAGGGTGTGCGCAAAGATTTACTGAGTGTAATGCCTCAGGATATGGCCGCTATCACAGGGCACAAATGTTTCCCCTCACCTAGGATGCAAAACCCTATGGCATTGTTCCCAGGAGAGGGACCCCTGAGTGTGCTTGGCTCTGCCGAAATGGCCTCACCCTCTGTTCTCTCAACCTCTGAGAGTAGAGAGGCAAGGCTCCTCTGTAGCTCACAATGTGGCTGTGAGCACACATACCTTTCCTTCTGCAAGCTGAGTCCATTGTCATAAACACCCCCATACCTAATAAGAGCAATGCCCCGTGGAAATCAAGGACGAGAGAGGTCCAGAGGCACTGACTGGTACCATCCCTCACAGAGATGGAAGGGCTCCATCTAGCCAGTTTCATAGAGATGGTCACCCCAAAGGAAGAATCCTCTGTGCCTGGCAACCATCCCATGGTCTGTGTGATGGGACTGGCCAGGGATGCCTGGGTGCTGGAGGTAGGAACAGGGCCTTGCACCAAGAGACCCCTGAGTGCCCCCTGCAGACCCTTATCAGCCTTTTTTTCGTTCCCACACACACAGCATCTTTATCCCCTGAGGATGACTCCTAGCTTTCCTTACTTTCTGGTCCCTGCCTGCCCCTCCTCTCACTCTTTCCTCATTATCTTCCCGTTTCATCGTAAGATGGTTCTTGAGTCCTTCAATTCTTCTCTCTCCATGTCTCCCTCTTCCCCCCCCCCCCTCTGCTGGGAACCGAACCAGGTGGAAGGGATAAGGGGGGGGTGTGCAGCTCTGCACGGTAAACAACCTCTCAGCAACCTTCTAGCCTGTTTACCCCTTCTGTTCTCCTTGGTCCTGCCTGTTCTTCCTAGCCTTCCTTTTCTTCTCTTTGGTCTGATTCAGGAAGCCCAACACACACGTGTATGAAGACTGGGGAGTCGGTGGTAGCTCTGGCCAGAACCCTTGCCTGCCCTGTCTTTTAATGCAGGAGACTGAGGAGTTCACCCACAGGGCAGCTGTCAGTGTTGGGTGAATGGATGAGTAAAAGTGAGGGGGTGGGGGAGGAGGTGAAGGTGTGGGAGGGACCCATCCTTAAGTGAAAAAGGAAGGAAGATAAAGGGTAGAATGAGAGACTGCTTGGTAACAAGCCCCACCCTGGTACCTCAGCCAGGGCACCCAGTCCTCCTGCCTCCGTCCAGCCATAGCCTGGGCCCCAGTGTGCCACCCCATTATTATCTCTCTCTCCCAGCAAGGCCCATTTGCTTCTCTGGTCCTCTGGGCAAACCAGAGAAGAGGAGGTCCCTCAGCTCCTGGACCACAACTTCATCCCTCCTCACCTCCCACCGAGGGGCAGCTGGGATGAGAGGACCCTGGCAACCCTGCTCACAGAGTGATGTCTG
Organism: Acomys minous; assembly: GCF_964271855.1. Taxonomy (NCBI): domain Eukaryota; kingdom Metazoa; phylum Chordata; class Mammalia; order Rodentia; family Muridae; genus Acomys; species Acomys minous. The sequence continues at coordinate 77,300,636 of NC_140493.1, read as the reverse complement.
GGCAGATTAGAGCCTCAGAGCCAGCAGACCTCTTAGGAGGCCTTTGTGGGGGAGGAGAAGGGGATTTTCCATTCTGTGAGCAACTGGATTACACAGTCAGGGGATCAGGGAGGGAGAGAGCTGCTTAAGCTGCGGCTTCACGGCCCAGCCTCTGCTGTGGCTCTCAGCTTCTCATTTCTCAGCAGGGATCTTAACAAGGCTTGCCTTGCCTGCTTTTGAGGTATCTTTCTTTCGGTGATCCAAATCAGGTTTAGAGGGAGTCCCAGGCCTGCAGCTCTGACACAAAATGGGAGTGGGTACAAAAAAAAATAAATAACCTACCAACCATCACCTTCCACAAAGGTCTGGGGTTGGATCTAGAGAGGCGAAGTGACTTGATCTGGGTCACACAGTGGGGCAAGGATGTTTTTCTGACCTTGTGGGCTTGTGGGAGCAAGGTCTCTACAGAATGAGCCATGTCTATCCCAGAGTCCAGAAAGAGTTAGAAGCTCTGGTGCCCTGCCCTGTAAGTATGCGCCTGAGCTTCCTGTCAGCCACCATGTGCTTTACAGTGAAGGGAACTGTACTCCCATTTGGTTTCTAAAGCTACAAGGGACCATAGCGGATGGTAGAAGGCAGTGGGGGGCAGGGGATGAGGGTTGAAGAATGCTAAATTTGGGGGCTTAGCATGTGACTGGTTTACCAGTCAGGGGGTTCACTCCCTAGCACAGAAAGAGAGAGAGACACACACACATACACACACACACACACACACACACACACACACGCAGAGAGAGAGGGAGAGAGACAGACAGACAGAGTCACACTCAGACTGACAGACAGACAGAGAGACAGAGAAGCAAGGGCAGACAAAGACAGAGACAGAGAGACAGATAAAAAAAGAAATTTAAGTGTAAGGTCTAGTCTTGACCTCTCCGCTAACTTGTGTGACCTTGAATAGGCCGTCTCCTCTGTCTTAACTGCAAAATGGAGATTTTTTTTTTTAAGTGTCTTTTCAAAATGATTTTGAAGACTGAGTAAGACAAGGTCCTGGAAGAGCATCAAGTACAGTATCGGGTATATATTAGTTGTTCATTAAATAACAGAAGAGGCACCATTCCTCACCCAGGAGTTGTGCCCATTCCCCAGAGCAGGAGGCTCTGCTATATAACCTGACAGTTGGCTCTTCACCCCAGGAGGCAAATCCATCATGCTTAGCAACCCCTGGCCTCCCCCACCTAGTAGAAGGTTATTGGGGGGTCATGCCCCACACCCTGCATCCATTTTCTAGAAAGATTCTCCATATAAGAGGCCTCAAGCCCCACCCTAGCCCCATGTGGCCCCTAGAGGCCTCTTGATGACATAATGACCATCTCTGACCTTTCTGATGGCCTGCGTTCCCTCTAGCCAGAAAATTTCTATGATCCTCTGACCCCTACAAGCCCTACCCCGCTAATGGCTTTATGATCTTCCCCCATTGATTTCTCTTTGCCCTCCCTGCCCCACAGCCCCCTTTCAGTAGGTCCTCGTCAAAATAAACAACATTTATGACCAGAGCAGGATTCAAGGTCCACACTGCAAACAAATGCTGAGCCCTTTGAAGGTACCTGGGGAATCCATCATGTCCTGGGGCATCCTGGGGTTGTGATGTTCCCCAGGCCCAGGGAAGGCAGGCTGGGAAAGGGCTCTCTGGATCAGGGTTTAGGATGCAAGGTTTCTGTACCGTATCTAGGCTCTCTCTTCAGTACCAGACCCTGAAGGGGACAGGAAAGGAAAAAAAAAGGGGATTGTGCACTCCTGGGGCTGAGATGTTCCTGTGGCCAAAGCCTGGCTTGACACATCATCAGGAGAGGAGATAAAATTAAAGGAGGGAAATAAAAGCAAGGGGGGGGGAGGAGGCAAACAGAATGGACAGACACAAAAGAGCACACCCTAAAGCACCACAGCCCAGACCTACCAGGGCCTCCCTCAGGCTAGACCATTAACCCAGTGTTCCCCTGCACAGAGGAGCCATGTTGATATAACGTTCCTAAAGAAAAGTGGCACATGTCTTTAATCCCAGCACTCGGGAGGCAGAGGCAGGCGGGTGTCTGAGTTCGAGGCCAGCCTGGTCAACAGAACGAGTTCCAGGACACCCAGGGCTTCACAGAGAAACCCTGTCTCAAAAAAACAAAAATAAATAAATAAATAAATAAATAAATAAATAAATAAATAAATAAGAGAAGGAAAGCAAGAGAGAGAGAGAGAGAAAGAAAGAGGTCCAGGTTGGTATGTAACGCAGGGGTAGAGTGCTTGCCTAGAAGGCACAAGGCCCTGGCTTCTAGCCCTAATTACAAAAAAGAAAAGAAAGGGAAGGAAGAAGAGGAGGAGGGCTGGGCGGTGGTGGCGCAAGCCTTTAATCTCAGCAGTTGGGAGGCAGAGGCAGGCAGGTCTCTGTGAGTTCAAGGCCAGTCTGGTCTACAAATAATCTGCTGCACCCTCTACCCCTACCCCACCCTCACCAAAAGATCCCCAGGACTGGATACCGTAACCTTTGCCCTAGTAACCCTGAAATCTAATTTCAGTTCTTCTGATATCTCAAGTCCAGGACAGTCAAGGCTACACAGAGAAACCCTGTCTCAAAAAACCAAAATAAATGAATAAAAGGTAAGCCAGGCATGGTGGCACACACCTTTAATCCCAGCACTTGGGAGGCAGAGGCAGGTGGATGGATTGCTGTGAGTTCGAGGCCAGCCTGGTCTACAAAGCAAGTCCAGGATAGTCAAGGCTACACAGACAAACCCTGTCATGGGGAAACTCCCCCCCCACACACACACACAAAAAAAAAAGAAAGAAAGAAACTTAAACACTGTTTTTCGAATGTCTGTACAGGATGGTCAATGGAAGAAAGCAGACACCTAGGGGCAGGGTGGGGGGATGACCAGTCTTAGAGGACCAGAAAATCAACCCAAGTTGGTGCTGACACTGAGGGAGCAGGGGCACCCTCCACCAGGATCAACTTCTCCCTCTAAACCCTCTCTAGTAGAGAGAGAGGGCTACCAGGCCAGCCAGCAAGGTTCTCCTCCAAGCCTCAGCCTCCCCCAGTGGCTTTGTTTTCAAGGGGGACCAGAACTGTTGTTAGAGAATATTAAACTGGGATTCCCAAAGGCCCAGGTCTGAGAGCAGCTTTCCAGGACACATTGCTCGGTGGTGCTTCCTTCAACATCAGAACTGGGCCACAGGCCTGGGGGCTGCTCTTCTCTGCATCCCAGCAGGGGGCAGGGAAAGAGCTCTCTCCATCCAGGATGCAAGGCTTCTCATTTTCCCTGCTAAAAATAGCATGCTATCAAAACAGGCTAGGTGGGGAATCAGACAGGGAACCGGTACCTAGCCAAAGGCATCTATCCCTTTATCAGGTAGCCGCTTACATCATTTGCATATGTGTCATTTCATTAACGTTGGATGAGTGAGTCAGATGGAAATGCAGGTTTGGGTTTCTTTTGTTTTTGTTTTGTTTTACAGGCAGGCAATTATAGTTTTTTCAAAATGATTCTCTTTTTAAATTGAAAGAATACTTTTAATGACTCTTTACAATCTCCACATGAATTTAGAATAGCCAGCAGAGGACTTTGGGGTTGGGTATTGTATTTATATATTAAAAAGTCCTCCAGGACAGGAAGTTATAGGGATAGAAGAGCCTCGGAGAACATCTAGACCAGTGGTTCTCAACCTTGGCTGCACGTGAAATCCCCTGGAAGTGTTCTTTGGGTTTTGTTTTGTTTTGTTTTAAGATTTATTTATTACATATACAGTGTTCTGCCTGCATGTACACCTGTACACCTGAAGAGGGCACCAGATCTCACTGTAGATGGCTGTGAGCCACCATGTGGCTGCTGGGAATTGAACTCAGGACCTTTGGAAGAGCAGAAGACAGTGCTCTTAACCTCTGAGCCATCTCTCCAGCCCGTGTTCTTTGGTTTTTCAATAAGATGCTAAAAACCTCCTTCCAGAGTTGTTGATTGGATTGGTTTAGAGCCCGGGTACCTGTTTTGTTTTGTTTTGTTTTGTTTAAATGCCAACAACAACAAAACTCTCCTGATGAGTATACCGCTGCAGCCAGGGAAGAGAACCACCTACGTAGGCCAATACTTCGCTTTATAGATAGACTGACACACAGCTGACCAACAGCGGACAGACGATCAGAGGAGCTGATCCGCTCTCCCAGCCCATGCATGTCTGTCTCTCTGGAACGTTGGTGAAATGAGTTGCTAAGGTGAACATGGTGGTGCAGGCCTGTAATACTGCGCTGGGGAAGTTTCGGCACAAATTCTGGGCCAAGCTGGGCTATTTAGTAAGACTTTCCTAAGAGAGGACAAGGGGGTGAGGGAAGGACTAAGACTTGGTGGGGGGGGCACTTGTCTGCACACACCAGCCTCCCAACTCCATCTCCCACCCCTGCATGTTCTTGTCAGAGCCCAGGAAGGCTGGTATTTCTACCCTGTTCCTCTTAAGTTTTCCATCCTAAAGAAATCTGGATTCCTGTAGAAAAAAAAAAAGCACATGAAGTTCTAAATTTGTCCACCAGCTGCCAAGGGTCCCAGGGCAATTCTTGCTCCTCGGCTAGATGAAACAGGGGAGTGAACGTCAGCACAGAGATGACGGTGGCAGTGTGCACATGTAAGCAGACACCTAAAGATGCTTAGCTACCTGTGCACAGAGCCTCATCCTGTATGGGACACACAGCCTGCCTATCAGAACATGACAGGGAGAATATTTACATGTGTACGTATAAAAATCCACCTGTGTTTTGATAACCCATGTTGATGTTTATGTGACGGTCTGTATACGGGGGAAAAATATGTATAGATGCATTAGAGACTATGAAATTATGCCTTAGGTATGCATTGGTACACTGGCCTGGAATGGTACACTAGTGCATAAAGTTAAATTCACATTTACATCTACCAGTGAAAGTGCGTGAAGGCCGCCGGGCATGGTGGTGCACGCCTTTAATCCCAGTACTTGGGAAGCAGAGGCAGGTGGATCTCTGAGAGTTCAAGGCTAGCCTGGACTACAAAGAGAGTCCAGGACAACCCAGGCTCTGTGTAACAGAGAACCCCTGTCTCAAAAAACAAAAATGGAAAAAGAAAGCACACGGAAGAAGATATGTATGTGGCAGGCCAGCCGCGTGACTGTGTGTGACAGACAGTCTGTGTGTCTGATGGTACAGGTCCATGTGTGAGAGAGGTTTTCTCCTGTTTCTGTCACGCTTCTAAGTAATCGCTGGGAAATGTATAGTCGGGAAACAGTATCTTTCATGCTTAAATATGTCTCGGCATACATAAATGAAACATGATATTGTGCCGGGCGAGAAGCTGCATATTAGTGTTGTTTGTCATCGATAGAATTAAATAACCCATGCAAAGCCCTGGTAGTGTTTCTTACAGTTTTATTTAACACTGTTTTAGCCAGGCAGCATTTGGCTGGTGCATACATGCTGCAGGTTACTACAATAAATATGAAATTTGGAAATTAAAGCACACAGTGCATGAAGTCTACCAGAAGAGTGCTATCTGAAAATCCCAACGGTCCCCACCTTTCCTTGGACTCCCCTTCTTTGCTTTCTTTCTTCAACCCTTGTTAAGGCCCATCCCTTCACACTTGACCAAGAGGCCTCTGTATCTGCGGTAAAGGGGAACAAAGGAGAGGTAAGGATTTAGGGTTGGGGGAGAGATAACACCCCAGCTTCTAGGGCTGGAATGTGTCCTCCTAGTCTGTTAGACGCAGGCCTGGAACCCTGTGTGAGTGAAACAGGAAAAGGAAGAGCAACGCCAAGCATCTTCACAGCTTCAGCAAGGCCCTTGGCAGACTGACAAAGTTACTTATTCAGAGCAAGGAATACATGTTGCATTTATCAAATTGGTGGTAAATCTTCCCTGGGAAGATGCATGAATAGGGTTCCTGCTTCTTTTGTTTAAGGAGATACTATATCCTTGCTGTGGCCCAATGAGAACAAGCTCACACCCAGGCACAGACCTGTCAGCTCACCCTCAAGAACAAAGGCTGACAGCCCAACAGGATGGTGCACACCTTTAATCCCAGCACTCAGTAGGCAGAGGCAGAGGCAGAGGCAGAGGCAGGCAGATCTCTGTGAGTTTAAGGCCATCCTGGACTGTCTAGTAAGTGCTTGGACAACCAAGGCTACATAGTGAGAACCAGTTTAAAAAAAAAAAAAAGACAAGCAAACAACAAAAATGAAGATTTAGCCAGTTGTAGTGGCATACACCTTTAATCCCAGTACTCTGGAGACAGAGACAGGCAGGTATCTGAGTTCAAGGCCAGCCTGGTCTACAGAGTGAGTTCCAGATTATAGCCAGAGCTGCATAGAGTAACCCTGTCTCCAAAACAAAACAAAAAAGAAGGAAGGCTGATCAGGGGACTCAGATGCCAGCTCCGTTTCTATTATGAATGATCCAAGGCAAAGCAAAGCTAACTAGCTAGCAGGAAAAGAAGGGTCCCCACCTGTAAGGCCAAGTCAGAAGGTTCTGGAAGAAGAGTTTGCCAGCCATAGACACTGAAAGGAAGTCACATTTTATTCCAGAAAAGATAAGTGACACTTGTAGGTCCTTATAAATTTGCCCAGGATTTCACATGGAGCCTTGATGTTTTCCTGGATGATCTGTCGCTACTGTCCCTAGGCTCCACTTGGGCAAGACTGATCCACAAAACCCATCCCTCTGCCAGTCTTCCTGCCCTTGAGGTTTCTCTATTCCCTTCTGTCCTACCCAGCACTCTGAGGCCACAGATGCTAAGCCTAATCCAAACAGCAACTGCACTCGCTCCTATTCTACAAATACTATCATTACCAGCTCAGTAGTCACCAGCACTGCCTTATCCGACAGACAGCCACCAGCCTCTCTCCATCTGCAGGGGTGGCAGCCATCCTGAGTACTGTTGTCATCCTCACACTGCTGGAGTCCGGAAGTTGGCCCTTCAAGGCTGTCTCCTGAAACAATACAGAAAAGAAGGTGGGGAGGGGGAAGTAAAGAAGTCTCCCTAATGTTTGGATTCTAAGTGTGAGGTGTAGAAAGCAACACACACACACACACACACACACACACACACACACACACACGATGCACAAAGACAAACCCATGAATCATCTCCATGCCTGAGCATCTATCTCAGCATTAGGTAATATTCTCAGAGGCCCAAGGTTTTCAGCCAAATCCCAGGTCTAAGCACAAGAACACTGCATAAATCCCTCCCCTTATGAAAGGCCAGTTTGAGCAGATGGGACCACTCTTAAGTAAACTGAAGAGCCCGCCCTTTGCTTGGCTTAAAAGGAGAGGCAGGCGGCTGGCCCTCCCATCCCAAGAGCAGGAGGCTAGCCTACTGGCAGTCCTTAATTCTCAGTCTCCAACTTATCTCTCTGGGGGGAAGGTATCCATCCCTTTGACCACACAATCCTACCTCTCCTCCCTAAGGGGAGGTCAGCTGGAGGCTGCTGCCGCTGAACAAGTGTTGGCCAGAGGTGAGAAACCAAATAGAGCTTGGAGAGCTGGCCCGGCAGGAGGAGTTCAGAAGAATGGCCTCATCCGCCACAGTTTATCTCTAGACCAAATCTGGGGACGTCACCTCACAGCCACCCCACTTACTGACAGCCGCCTCATTAATATTTATTAAACAAAATATTTTAGTGAAGAAGAGATAAGTAACTAAGAGATAAGTAACTAAGCACTCAGTGGGGGCAGAGGGCATCTGTCCACCCTCAACCTACATAGTACCAGCTGCCACCCCAGGCCCTGCCCCTTTCCCCAGGTGTGTCAGGAAGATACATGGCAGGTGGAGGGAGAAAGAGACAGACTCAGGCACCCCAGGTGTTCACCAAGAAATGCACAGACTGTGAAATTACACCAGGGCTGGACAACTTACCACCACGCATGAACCCTTGGGGTACTGAAATAATTAACTTGCTAATCAGCTACACCTTGCTCTTTCCTTTCTCCCTGGAAAAACAAGAAATGCAAATCGCTTTCCTGTGTCAGTCACTTGGAAACAGATAAAGCTTTTGAAGAAACACACCCTTTGCTACAGCACAGATTGAAATAGGTCCTGGGCATTCCCCCTGCTCCTCTTGGTCCTCCACTGCCCACCTGGATTCCGAAAGTACAGACACAGAATGTTTCTAGAGATGCGGGGTTTTGGTTTTTTTTTTGTTTTGTTTTTATCCTCGGCAGAGCCTTTCCATCTTTGCTAAGCTTTCTAGCTTGGGCCCTCTTTAGCCTGCTTGCTGGTGCTAAGCAGCCAAGATCCTTGTGGAGAAAGGATTGATTAGAGTCGTAATAATAATCCCGGGCATTCGTCCGGCTTTAGCAGTTACAAAGTGTTTTCACACATTATCTCATTCGGTCAGAGGAGGTTGGAGCTGGAAGGGACCTTGGCAATCCTTTAACCCAATCCCCTGCATATAGATGGGGAAACCAAGGCCCACAAAGGTTAACTAGGGGACAGTGTGGCCAGGGAGTCCTGCTCATTTTCTAGAACTCTTGTGCTGCCTGGGATCCTCTGAAAAAGAGGCAAAGAATGTAAACTGGCTTTTTGCTGCACAACAGATATAAACCAACACATCAAACAATTAACAAGACATGAAAATGAGTGACAGTTCCTCTTATAAGCAATGGCCTCTGCAGGAGTAAGGGAGGCTTTACAGAGAGGGAAGGGAGTGAACCCAAGTCCAGAACGGACACGGTAATTCAAAGACTCACCACCACCACCACCAAGGTCTCTCTGTGCACACCACCCCCATCTCCTGGGATTTAAAAATGTAAACACCATTCATTTTGAGGTTTGAAGTTTAAATGTGGAGCAGGTTGGCAGGAAAGAGCTTTCTTTGGATTCTAATCTGGCACCTCCACTGGAGGGTTCACAGCATAATGGGTTTATGTGTGCACATGTGTGTCCACGCAAGACATTAGATGTAGCATTGAAAAACACGCATCTTGATCCTTGTACAGATCGGATAATTTGCAAATTGATGGCTCTTTCCCTCCAAGGCTCTGAGAGAAGGTTTACAAGAAAGCTTTCTTTAGAAAGGGGCACGTGGATAGAAGACGGAAACCAGAAATCTAAATAGGGCAAAAGAAGCCACAGACACAATTCTACCAGAAACATTTCCCTGTGCGTGGCACATGTATGTGTTCAGCCTTCTTCTGCTTCCTGTGGCTCTTAATTTAAAGATAAGACTGATTTGGCCCTTAGATGCCAGGTCTGTTTATAGATGTACTTATCAATGTACAAGACACCAGTTCTAGGTTCTAGATTGTTAACTCGTCACTCTTTCCCCTGCCTTCTAAAACAACTCTCCCTTTGACTGCTGGTGGAACTTGGGTCTGCCCCCATGGCCCAAGCCAGTTGGAAGGTAAGCGGTTCCTTTGTGCATTCGTTTATTACTAAGCCCAACTCTTTTCCCTCTAAAACTCCTTCTTCTCCCTGTTGAGCTGGCCAAGCTTGTGGATTTATGAAGAGAGATGTTTTAGCAGAAATCCCCCAGAGTGTCCCATCAGCCCTAAATCCCAAGCCCGCTCACTCCCCCCCCAAGACCCCATGACACACAGCATGCCAACACGGCTTCCTCTTGCCTATGCATTAGCCATCCATTGTGGCCACCTGACATCTCTCACACATAAAACCGTAAGAGAGAAATAAAATATCTGTCTCTTGGCGAAAATAAAGCTTTGCCTACCTCCTGATGTATAGGATATAAAATAAAGCCGCGGCTCCAATAGTGGCTTTTCCTTATGCCGGAGTTGCCTTTGCACACACGGAGACAATGAAGACGGATGGCTTGGGACGAGGCCCAGCCTCCTGGGGCCGCCTTCACCCTCTTTTATTATAGTCTCTCTCCACCTCCCTGCCTTTTCCTTTCTTCTTCACTTTCTTTCCTTTCTTGTTTCTATTTGCCTTTTATATGCCCTTCTCTTTCTCTGGCCCTGAAGTTTTATTCCTTTCGTTTGTTTCTCTCTTTTCTTCCTTCCTCCCTTTCTTTCTTTTTTTTTTTTTCTCTTAAAGCATGACAGCAATGATGAGAAGAAGCCAAGTGTCCCACCTTCTCTCCCATGCCAGCCACCTCTCTCGGTCTGGCTTTGGCCCTCTAATCCCCCTAAGTAATTCTGCCATGACTGCCCAGGAGCCTTGCTTTGGTAAAAATGTACAAACGGCCCCAAGGGGGAATTAAGAATTGAGTTTAGTGGGGCTGTAGGTTTGGCCTTTTGTTCGTTTGTTTTTGTTTTTCCCTAGGAAGCTGTGTCCCCCTCCACCCCAGTCTCTGAACCTGTTTCCTTAGCTTCTGAGGAGGCCAACAGAGCAATGCTGCCACATAACAAGATGACAGCTGGCTTTCACATCCCAAAGCCCGAAAGCTTCATCAGCAGGCGCATAGAGGACCTTAGGTCCCTCCAGCCAACTCAGCTACCAAATAACAGATCAGTCCCTTGCTTCTGCTCCCTGAGTACTGAGACCTCAGGAAGTAGCCGTGGTGGTGGTGGTAGCGGAGGGGGTGGGGGGTGGGGGGGTGGGAGGTGTAGAATATTGAGCCTTCTGCATCCCCACATGGACTACAACTGTCACACAGGCACAGAGCGATAGCTACCTACTTGCCTTCCTACTCTCTACACATTCTTTTCTACCCAGCAGTAACCACTTTATTCTTTCTTTGTCCCCTGAGACCTCACCCTTGCCAGACTGCCAACTACTCTGCAGACTCCCATGTCCCAGTAGGTTTCTATAACTCTACAGGGTTTTCCTCATCTTTGCTCTAGCCTCATCACTTCTACCAGCCTCTTCTCATCCTTCCCAAACTCTTTCCCACGCATGCATCCTAAGCCTCTCCAGCTCTGTCAGGGACTGCAGACGGACACATTCATCCTGGGTCCTGGAAGAATCAACAGTGACAGGGGGTAGCTAGCTCATGACCTCCCTTGGGGGAAGAATAGGAGAGCCCAGGGCTGTATGTAGACTGTCATGCGGGCTATGTCTACCAGAGGTGAGGCACAGTGGGTGGCTTTCAGCTGGGAGACTGACTCAGTGTGTGTGTGTGTGTGTGTGTGTGTGATCTGGTCATTCTAAGCCAAAAAAAGACCTTTATTAACATGGCCCCAAACCTGGACAGGCAAGGCAGTAACAGCTGTTGAACTCTGGTCCAAAAAAGGAGGGAGGTTCTAGGCGAAGCTCTTAGGCTGCCAAATCCAGAACAAACCCATTCTCGGCCCCAAAGGCTGTTTGTTAGCTTTGGGGTCTCCCTCCCTCCCTCCTTTCCCACCTGGTATCTCTCCAGATATCAGCAGTGACCACCACCATTAGGTAAGGGGAGAGAGTCAATTAGTGACAGGATTAATTACTCTGAGGCAGGAGCCCCCCACACACACCCCACCCCCGTTTGTCTTACCGGTGTGAGTGTGTGCTCAGAGGAACATGGGCAAGCACCCAAATACACATTGTTGTCACGCTGCCTTAGATGTTTTATTTATTTGTTGGATTCCTGCCCAGCGCTGCTCACGCACGCTTTCCACAGGCGCTAAGTCTCCCACTGAACAAGACTCTGACTTCCTTTTCTCCGGCCCAGGAATGTGCCTGTCACACTCAAAGTCACACTCAGGTCCCAGTGGAAGATCCTGGCTGGGAGCTTCAGAATTCTCAGCTTTTAGGTTTTCTCCACCACTTTTTTTTTTCCTCCTGTCTTACTCTGCAGCTCAGGCTAACCTGGCCATCACTAAGTAGTAGTACCCTTGAACTCAAGCCCTGGGATGATAAGAGGAGTGAACCACCACAAAGGACATCTTCTCCATTTCTTTGCTTCACTCTTCCACGTCTCCCTTGACACGTCTTCCCTCCAGTTTACATCCTCTTTGCCTTTTCTGCATACCTTCTCTTCTTCCGCCCTTTCCATTCACTTCTAGGCACCCTCTCTCCTTCTCCACGACAACTGCGTTCAGCTGCCGCTGAGATGAGCACACTCTCTCGCTCGCTCGCCCTGGCTGCTCTAACGGCTTTCCTCCCCAAGCTCAGAGTCTCCCCAGCCTTCTCGGGAAGCCTGGATTGTTTACCCAGGCCAGGTGCACATCTTGACACGCGGGGCGGGCGGATTCTGCCCTTTCTTGGCTTTGCTGTCCTTTTCCTACCCACTGTCCAAGCTCTGCTTGGAAAACGTCTCCAGGAGCAAAGTGCGAGCCTGCCCTCCCAGAGCACTGTTACAAGGCCCACCTCCCCCAACCTCTCACCTTCAATAAGGCAGTGAAGGGGAGCTTGATGCCCTCGCTTGGATCGCTTGGATCGGGGTTCCTGTTTGAGAAAGCGTAGAGAATAACGATCCGATCCGTCTCCCTCTCCTACAACTCCCTTACTAAGCAATGATACAAACTAGAAAGCGTGTACTTATTAAGAGAGCGAAACTCGGGAAGGCAGAAGGAAAAGAGGCGCAGAGGACAGTGGATCCCAGAGACTCCAGAGTCTGTGTTGAGTAAGCAGCGTCTTCACAGGTCTGTGAGGAATTTGTGTAGCCTCCAGACGGCAGGGGTCCCCGTTGGCTCTAGCTGGTCCCTTCCTTCCTCACCCTAGACCTGTGTTGCTGGATGTGCAGGGTTTTGTGGCAGGTTGCCTCAGCAGCCTATGGTGACACGGCCTCCTCGCCCTTTTCTGAGGACCAAGGTCTGGTCTGGAAGGAAGCAGCTGCTCTGGGAATTAAATAGCAGCCAACAGTGACTAAGAATGAACGTCCCTGTTTGGCGGGAACTATTCCAGATTTGGGCTCAAGGTGGAGGATAGAGGTTCTTGATGCTGTAGGCAACGGAAATTAGGGGGTGTCTGAGCCGGGTGGACTGGCCAGCCTCAGTTCTGAGACAGGGTCTCTCCCTCCTTGTAAGCTGATTTTTTGGAGAATCTTCTCAGAAGACGAAGCTCGGCTGTGGAAGCCACTGTCTGGGACCTTTTTCCTGCCATGCGTTCTTAGTGAGGTGAAGGGTAGTCTGTGATCGCTGAATGACAGCCAGGCGTCCGGACTGAATCTTTTGTCTGCCGGGTATAGGTAGCTAAAGGTCTATGTGACTTTGAAGGATGGGGGATTGGAAAACAGGTGTACTTGAGATTGTTGACTGCTCATTGGTGTGAGTGAGGAGGGAAGACTGGGAATCTTCTCCAGAGGCCATTTATACACAGAACTGAGCTCAGTGGATTCAGAGACGGCGGGCGGCGGATTTAGAAAGCTGGGTCAGTTTTCTCTCCTTGTCTCCACTACTGATTACATTTCAAAATAAGAGCTCAGTGAAAACAGGAGGGGGGCATGTTAATCGTCTGTGCTGTCACCGTGGAAGCATTAAATCTAGATTTTAAACATAGACTCAAAGAGCCAAGAGACACGCCTTGCACTGCGCTCTTTTACTCTTACACCCCAGAAGCCCGAATTAGCTCGGAGGCCGGTTTTCTTCACCATCTGGACATCAAGCCAAACAGAATACGATGCCCTAGAACCAGTGTTCTGTCTTCACCCGACTCCTGTCCTCTAAAGGGGACCCTTTCTCCCATTTCTGGGCCTCAAAGTCGTTGCATGCCAAATTACTAAAACAATCTTTCTCCGAGGAAAGAAGCGGATAGGAAAGGGGGGGCAACGGAGTGCAGATATGACCCTACAGGTTCCCGCAACAGCAGGTTCCTAGTTTCCCCCTTCTCGGGCTCCTCTGCTTTGCCTGTGAAGCAGTCCGGCAGCGGCAAGTGTGAGCCCGCCGGGGACCTGGACGACTATAAGCTCCTGAGAGGGGCGGTTGAGTCCTTGGCGGTAACAGCTAGCTCTTGAACAGTTGGGGGTGGAGACCGATGGTTTCTTCTTTTTGGCAGCCGCTTGGGAATCGTCGGGGTAACAGAGGATTCGGCACTCCGCCACACTTGGCTGATGGTGGGGGGGGGGAGGGTGCCAGAATACTGGATACTAATCGACTTGTTCTAGGAAGTGCCAGGTCTGCTAGAAGGTCGTGAAGCTGAGTCGGAACCCGCAGAGCCCGCCAACTAGGTGGGAGGGCTGCATCCTAACTCTGCTCAGCCCTGAGTTTAAGCCTAGGAAAGATCAGGGGAAGGATTGATGCATGAGAGCTATTGGCTGAGCTACTTTGATCCACGGTGGCTTCAAGGGAGTGCGTCCGTGGACCCGAGTACCTAGAATGCATAAGAAGTCTGGCACTGAGAGGTTAGGGGCTGGGGAGGGGGCAGGCGGTGGCCCGCTGGGTTTACAAAGCGGAGATCACACTGGTGGGAAGGCTAGAGCTGCTGAAGTGCTTCGGGGCTGCCCGGAGATGCACGAGAAAGCAGAAAGCAGATCTTTGGCACAACCCTAAAAAGCACCAACGCTGTCCAACACAAGCCAGATCTGTGGCAGCTTCTTTTCTCTTCGCTGGAAGAGGGTATTCTGTTTGTGGATGCGGACTCGCTGCCAGTCCCATTGCGTTAGCACGAGCTTTTCTCCTAATTCAGCTCCGTGGAAGATCTAACGGGCTCATAGATGAAGTAACTCAAAAGGCAGATTACTGAAATACCATACAGATACGGCTGTAGGGCCACCCGTATTTCCTTCTAGGTGTGATCAAATGAGCTTTACTAGCATCTCCCCCAAATAGGAAGCGAACGTGGCACCACTTTGAAAGAAATTTGGGTTAAGCTTAGAAGAAGAAAAACAAACAAACAAACAAACAAACAAACAAACAAACCAGTCATTACGGTTAACTTCAGTGCTTCTGGGAACTAGACTGACCCGTAAAGCTCAAGCCCTGTGGAACAGCATGCGATTTCCAAACCTAGGCAGATCTGCCGTCGCCCCCTTAGCCGGGAGTTTATAACGCGAACAGAATTAGGAAAGAGTATTATCCATAAGAAACGAAGTCTAGTAGATATGATCTGCTGGTGTCTGAAGGGACAAACTAGCTCCAAGCCTGGAAAAGGTTTGAAAGCCAGGCATATTCTGCCAGTGCGCCGAACGCTCCCTTTGCCTGCAGCATCGGTGCAGTCCCCCGCTGCTACCACCTCCCCCAGCTGCAGGAGCCCCCGCGGTTTCCCACCTAGTCATTTGTTTTTGTTTGTAAAAGGTGTCTCCGGATCACAATTTTCTCACAACTTCTCGCCAGAGTTGCAGCTCCTCACCCGAAGCGCTTCCCCACCCACTCCTCTCTTTCCAGCCTGGCGCCGCGCCTCCGGTTCCCCCCGCCCCCATCAGGAAACCGCCAAATCAACTTTCCGAGAGGAGCGCAGCGGGAGATCGACGCTCGTGTCTCCCAGACTCCCTGCCCAGTGGACTTTGGATGGGCTGGAGGGGCGGGGGATGGGGGTGCGGGCGACGGACAGCAGCGAAACAGAGACAGAAGGGAGATTAAGCTGCCAGGCGCCCCCTACCTCTCCAAAGACTCGAGCTGTCCGGGGGCAATTTCCAGGCCAAAAGAGCAAGAAGGGGTGGGCTATCAACACCTTGAATTGCAAAGCCAGAATACCAGGACCTCCCAAGCTTCCAGACCCAGTTGCACTCTAATCCCAACAAGACTTTTTTTTTAAGGTTTGCCATTACATTTACTCTCCCCTTCCCTCCACCCCCCCAACTCCCCAATCCGGTAAGAACTCTGACCTCCGCACCTCTTTTCCGAGCCTCCTTTTTATCCCTGACGCTGAAACCGACATCTTACCAAACCTGGAAAGGGACCAGGACCTCTCGCTGCTAGTTACTGGCTCCGCGCGGGGCCGTCGCCACTGATCCTCAAACGCGGTCTCCCCGCAATCTCCCCGGCCGGGGGACGCAGAATGGTTTACAGAGGGACCGGGAGGCGCTGATTGGTCGCATGCCGCCGTGACGTCGGCGGGCGCTGCATTAAGGCGAGGGGGCTTCCAGGGCTCAGCCAACAGCCAGGAGCAGTGACCAAGCCGCTGGAGCTGGGGAGAGACGCGCCGAAGACTGGGCCAGGAGACCTGGGACCGAAGGACGCGCGCCCGGAGACAGCCAACAAGGAACCCGCGGGCCGGACAGCGACACCCGCAAGCCGCGCCGAATTGTTCCAGCCGCTGGCCTTCTGTAGCCGCTGCACCAGGACGTTATTCTAAAGCTCTCTAAGACGACCCCTCCCCTTGGCTCCTCGCTTTGAACGAGGAAAAGAAAAAGGGAGGGAAAAGGAAAGGAAGGAGACTAGAAAGAAAACCCAGATTCGCCACCACCACACAACAACAACAAAAAAAAAAAAAAGAGAGAGAGAGAGAGAGAGAGGGAGGAAAGGGAAAAAAAAGTCGAGAGACTGTGGGGCTGGAACACAGGCAGCGGGAGCGTGGGCCGAGCAATGCGGGGCTGCGCGCCCAAGCGGCCGCGAGTTGTGACTGAAGCCAGGATGCACCGCCGGGCGCAGTGAAGAGCCAGATCGTGTTGTCTTCTCCGAAGGAGTACAGGCGGAGGGAGGGCCGCCCTGAGGACACGGAAGGCTGTTTGGCAGGCCACCGGCCCAGGTGACAAGGACTGGGGCGGTGGGGAGTGAGCGAGTGCGCCCGGCTGCGTTGGCTTGAAGTTGTCCCTTTCCATTTTTGACTGGCAAAAACTCTCTCAAAAAAAAAAGGGGGGGGGGAGACCTAAGCAACAACTACAAACAACAAAATATCCTACCCAACCCGCCCTCTCCCCACCTTCGGCCTGCCCTCGCCCCCTCCCCAGGCCCAGAGCCGGCGCCCAGAGCGTCCTGACTTGCTGCAAGAAGCCGGCAATGTAGGATCCAAAGCTTTCTACTCCTGTGTTCTTTTCTTTCCATTTTTTTTTAAAGGAGAAAACCCTGTGGTGGGCAGTTTGGCACATATACACAACCTGCCTTCATATTCCCGACTAAAGCAGATGCACTTTGACTTCTGACAGCTCTACCTCAAGCCGAAAAGAACCCAGCATCGCTTTCCCGAATCCAGTGTTCTTGGCGTCTTCCTTTTCGTCTGTTTTCAGTTTTATTTATTTTCGTCCCGCCTACTTTCTCGGTGACCTTCACTCCTTCGCGGGCTTTGGGCAGAAGAGCCGCTTTCTTGCCCGCTTGAGACTGGTTTTCCTCGCCTAGTGAGCTGAGGTGGCGCTGCTCCACCACGCGCGGCCCAGGGATTCCTGGGCTGCCCCCTACCAGCCTGGTCTCTCCCCCCATTTGATTTACCGGTACGGGTTTTTGCTTGCCCGACTAGAGTGGGTTTCTTCTTTTTGGAGGAGCTGGGAAAAATCAGGCTGGTTGTCTTCAGGAGTCATTCCCCCTTGACTCTAATTGCCCTGTCGCTCCGGGCCTCACCGGACCAAACCAAAGACCATGGTGCACTGTGCGGGCTGCAAAAGGCCCATCCTGGACCGTTTCCTCTTGAACGTGCTGGACAGGGCCTGGCACGTCAAGTGCGTCCAGTGCTGTGAATGTAAATGCAACCTGACCGAGAAGTGCTTCTCCCGGGAAGGCAAGCTCTACTGTAAAAACGACTTCTTCCGGTGAGTACTTCCCTCCTGCGACTCTACTGCTCCCTTCCCAGGGGCCCTTCCTGGCCAGCTTCGGATCGGAGGTCAGTGTGGCCAGGGCAGCCACGTTAGGGGCTGCCTCTCCCTAGGGCTGCCAAGTCCTTCCCGCTACTACCTCTTAGGAAGCGGGTATGCAGAGATAGCTGTCCTACTTGGTACTGGAAGGTGTGGTCCGGGTTTGGCTGCACGTGCCTGGGGGGGAAAAAGGGTCTGAGCCGGCTTCGGCTCAGAAACCCTTCCAAGCCACGGCTGAGATAGAGCAGCCTAAGGGTTGCAACTCCCGCTTGCCTTTCCCGAAGCCAAGCTCCCCAGCACCCGGCCGCATTTTCCGGACCTCCCAGATTGCTGGTCGTCCAAGTTGAGCTCAGAAGCTCCAGCTTTATTTTAGCTGCTGCTTTTTCCTTCTCTGAGAGATCTTGTCGGAATTGCAGAGTCCCGGTGGCCAAGAAAGCCGAAATAAAGAACCCGACTTGAGGCCAATCCTGTGAGCCTTGGGGGGGGGGGTCTCCCCAAACGTGGATTGGCCTCTAAACTAGACCTGGTACTATCTGGCTTTAGCCTCGGCCCAATGCCCAGGCTCCTCTTCAAGGCCTTTTCAGCCAGTGCCCTACCAGGAAAGCCACCTCCTAGCAGACTATTTGTATTTTTAAAAAACTATTTGCCACAATCACAATTCGACAGAGAAGAATGGCCTCAAATGTAAATTGTATTTCCCACTGATTTGAAATACTCCGCTATTTTGGTCTTGGTTTGTAAGGCTTGATCGAGTCGGGGAGAGAGTTTGAAACCACCAGGCCTCCTTTGCTCAAAGGCCCTGGAAGCGCAGTCCCAAGTGGCGATCCAGGTTGTGCGGCTAGGCTCGTGTTGCCAACAGAACTGTAAGCAAAGAGCGGTGCAAGCTGCGACTGAGGAAAGGCTGAGTTTTAGCGCTTCCGCAGAGTACGCGGGGGTTTTTCCTCTGCAGGGCTGTATCAGAGCCGCGTAGCGAGCGAAAGCCACACCGGCTTGTTTGCGGGGAAGCCTAGAGGCTGCGCTGGCGGCTACTCTCTGCAGGGCACCTAAAGCCGGCTCAATCCTGCCGCGACTCCCGCTTGCGCCAATCTGCCAGGCTTTTGCGCAAGAACGTGGCAACAGCCCAGCTACAGCTTCCAAGGCTCTCCATCCGAGTCAGTGTTTGTTTACTCACGGAGGAATCGGACTTTGCCAACCGCCCCCCCAACCCCGCCTGAGAACAGGTCCTTTTGTGGTGAAAGAAAGGCAAAGCTAGCAGAATAGAGCAGGGCATTTCTACGGAGCTCTTAACTCGAATTTGATTTCTTTTAAGATAGTCGGGAACTGTGTGCTCCATTTCCTTTCTGCCCCCGTAGTTGCTTTGAAACCTTTTCTCGAGACACTCTCTCCTGGGGTTAATGTCTAGGCATGAGGTTAGAGGTAGGGGACAGCTTGGGCCTTAACTCTAACCGAAATTATTTCCTCCGTTCTTGCTGATGTCCGGCGTTTGTTTGCTCCTGATTCCTCACTTGCTTAAGAAATGTTTTATATTCATTCTCTCTCCCTCGCCTCAACTTCTTCTGGCCCCCCACTTCTCCCTAATCCCTCCCCCCCACCTTACGCAGATGTTTCGGTACCAAATGCGCGGGTTGTGCGCAGGGCATCTCTCCAAGCGATCTGGTTCGGAGAGCGCGGAGCAAAGTGTTTCACCTCAACTGCTTCACCTGCATGATGTGCAACAAGCAGCTGTCCACCGGCGAGGAGCTCTACATCATCGACGAGAACAAGTTCGTTTGTAAAGAGGATTACCTGAGCAACAGCAGTGTCGCCAAAGAGAACAGCCTCCACTCGGGTGAGGCCAGGAGTCCCAACTGGCAAGAGGGCGGGTTTAGGGGGAGGAAAGCCGGCCATGGCATTCCTGCTCACCAGTCCTTTCCCTCTCCCTAGCCACCACAGGCAGTGACCCTAGTTTATCTCCGGATTCCCAAGACCCATCACAGGATGATGCCAAGGACTCTGAAAGTGCCAACGTGTCGGACAAGGAAGGCGGTAGCAATGAAAACGATGACCAGAATCTAGGAGCCAAGCGCAGGGGACCCCGGACCACGATCAAAGCCAAGCAACTAGAGACCTTAAAGGCAGCCTTTGCAGCTACCCCTAAACCCACACGCCATATCCGGGAGCAATTGGCCCAAGAGACTGGCCTCAACATGCGGGTCATCCAGGTCAGAACCCTGGCTTGCCACTCTGTCTCCCAAAGGCTCACATGGCCACTAAGGGAATCTAGGTTGAGCCTTGGAGAGCCCAGAGTTTCTTAAGGTTGGGGAGGGGATGTGACTGGGACTAGGAAAAGGATGCCTGATACCTTGGCATGTGAGGAAAAGCCCACAGAGGTGGTAGCAGTTTAAAGGGAGGGAGTGGCTTTGGGAGCTGGAAGAAAGCACAGTGTCCCAACACCCCAGTGACAACAGCTGGCATTCATCTTTCTGTACACATCCTGTCCCTCTCCTACCCTTGTTAAGGAGCAGAGAGGTGGCTCTGGGCTCCAGAGTAATTTGCTTCTTCTGGTCTCTGTACAGTAAGCTCTCCTCTAATTCCTCAACCCCAAATTTGTGAGCTTTGTGCCCCACTTAGAAAAACCCCAGAGGAGAGCCTTGCCTTCCTTGAGCAAATAGAATACCCTGGATTGAAGGAGAGATTGGTTTTGTGGAAAGTCAGCTCTGCCTAGATGCAACCTGGAATAGGATGGGGAGGCTAAGCCAGCTGCAGGTAGCTAGGCCTCTGCATTGGGAAGAGGCCAGGTAGAGTGTGGCTAGGACACCAGGAGTCTAGCCCTTACTAAACTATGCCCTCTAATCAAAGTGCCCCAGAGGCCAGGTGAGGGTGTGGGTGAATGCGCCTAGGAGACTGATTGAGTCTGTCCAAGTACTGGCTAAGGGCAGCCTCTGGGCCGCTGTGTGAACCCGTGCTCATGAACATGGGCTTGTGTGTCTGTCACTATTGGTGAGAGGCTGTGGCTAAATATGTTTGGCACTTGGCGATTGTGTGTGGGTGTGAAAAGCAGATTGTGTGTGTATGGGGGGGGCAGTTGGTGTCACTACCCTTGGGAAACAATCAGCAGGAAGCTTTCTGTGTCTCTGTCACTATTATGATATGAGGGTAGGGCCTACAGGAGACCCAGAAAGGGGAGCTGTGTATGTGTCAGTATTTGGGAGTGTTTCCATATCTGTGATCCCTAAGATAATGCAATGCTAAGACTGTGACTGTTGGAAACAGTGGGACTGCAAAGTTAGATAAGGCGGTAGTCTGCTCAGGCCCCGTTTTTGGGAATGTTGAGCACCTTGGCCTGCTTGGAGACCAACACACACACACACACACACACACACACACACACACACACACACACACACACACACACACACACACACGGGCGCGCTAACCTCCCCCTCCTTGAGTGCAGCCTAGTGGACTATCAGGACAGTAGAGGGTTGAGCTTACCGGCCCCGTCGCACATTCGGCTACCCAGTGGATTCTCCATGGTATCGTTTCCTGCCTGTGTGCTTCAGGTCTGGTTCCAGAATCGACGCTCCAAGGAGCGGAGGATGAAGCAGTTAAGCGCGCTGGGCGCCAGGCGCCACGCCTTTTTCCGCAGCCCTCGTCGGATGCGGCCGCTAGTGGACCGCCTGGAGCCGGGCGAGCTCATCCCTAACGGCCCCTTCTCCTTTTACGGAGGTGAGAATGCCGGGGTGGCAAAGCGAGGGTGGGGGGTGTGGGGGGGGTTGGGGGTGCCAGGCCGAGCGGGCTTCGCTGGAAGCGGGTGGCACTTCTTGCTTTCTGTTGAGGTGTAGGGGCGAAGATTGGGGAGCAAGTCAGGGGAAGTGGTCCCAGTCCCGTTGAGAAGAGGGTCCAGGGTAGGGAGCGCAGCAGTTTTGTGCCAAGTCTCCATTCTGCTCCGGTGCCTCACGCACAACCAGTTCCCCCAGCCGCTCAGCTATGCCCGCTGGCGGGGCAGTCTTTCTACCCCGTGGGTCCCGCTAGGTCGGGGACTGCGCACTAACATCCTTCTCTTTCTCCTTTCTCCTTACTGATCGGCAGATTACCAGAGCGAGTACTACGGTCCCGGAGGCAACTACGACTTCTTTCCGCAAGGACCACCTTCCTCGCAGGCCCAGACGCCAGTGGACCTACCCTTTGTGCCATCATCTGGGCCTTCGGGGACGCCCCTAGGAGGTCTGGACCACCCACTACCTGGCCACCACCCTTCCAGTGAGGCGCAGCGATTCACCGACATCCTGGCACATCCCCCTGGGGACTCGCCAAGTCCTGAGCCCAGCCTGCCCGGGCCTCTCCACTCTATGTCAGCGGAGGTCTTCGGGCCTAGCCCACCCTTCTCATCTCTGTCGGTCAACGGCGGAGCCAGCTACGGGAATCACTTGTCCCACCCTCCTGAAATGAACGAGGCAGCCGTGTGGTAGCGGGGTCTCGAATGGGCCATGGGAGTTTGTGGTTGTACAGAGACGCGCTTTTATTTAAGAAAAATAAGGGGGGGAGGGAGACATTAAAAAAAAACAAAAAAGCAAGCCTCCTGCTCCACTTCCTCCATCCTCGGGGGACTATTCTCAGTTTGAGGAGACTGGATGGCAAAGGGGGTCCAAAACAGGATCCAAAATCTGCCTCATGGTAAAGCTAGGATATCCATCCATACTGGCTGGCAAAGCGCAGAACTGGGGCTCCAGAAGAGGAATTCCGAGCTATCCCCACCTTTGACCTGGATCTGGATCCGTGGACAGACTACATCAGCGGTTCCTCTGGCTAGCGGGAATACATCTTCAACAGCTGCAGCTTCCCAAAGTACTGGGCATTGCCAGGAGCCTGGGGAGGGAGGCCTAGAGGCGCCCCAGGTGAGGGCGGAGAAGCTATCAGTCAAGAGGGTCCTAGTGCTGGGAGACCCCTTCCTAGTGTTGTTCAGCAACGACAACAAACTCTTAATAGCTTCAGAAACACCGACCTGCTGTGTGCATCAGGTGGGACTATATATATATATTTTTTGTCTATCCCGGGTTTTTGATTTTTTGTTTTTGCCAAAATTGCAAAATTCTAAATGTAAAGCCCTCAGTATCAACTCTTCTACCTTTTCTTCCCCCCCTCTCTCTGTCTGCCCCCCTTTCTCCCTCTCCCCCTCTCTCCACAACACACACACACACAGACACACACACACACACACACACACACACACACACACACACACACCCTCACCCTCTCTCCATAGGATGGTCTCCAGCCAGACCTTTCAATAAAATGACTTGAACATCACCTCTACAAACAAAAAACAAACAAAAAACACGGAAAAAGTATTCTACCTTCACATGAAAGTTAAAAAAAAAAGACTATTGAACTAAAAACAGTCAACTGTTTACGTATAATGTTAAATTCAGGAGTTCAGTGTTTTACTAATATATCCTGTTTTGAAACCTCTTGTTCAATAACAATGTTTTGAGCAATCAACCAAAATTGTTCCCTTTCTTTTCCTGTAGATGTTCTGACAGATTTGCAGGGCTTGTGGCTCACTGTGCTAGTATGTAAAAAGGTGTTGTTTACACTAGGCAAAGGAAAAACATGATATTCAGACAGTTGCCAAATAGAATAAATTATAGCACAAATACTGTAACGGTGCCTGGCACCAGCAACCTGAGAAAGTGTTAAAAAAAAAAAGTGTTACAAGGTTTAAAAAAACATCTTTGCTAATTTTTAGTCCTGTTAAACATTCATGAAATTGTTAATATGACTTATATAGACCCACACAGGTTTTATTTTTGTGTCTTTAAAATAAAAGTCCAAAATATTTAAATTTTATGGTCAAATATGCAGTCAACAGCTGCTACTTTTTTCTTTATATATTAAATTTCTCATATGTCTTTTATTGTTCTAATAAACCTAAGCTTGTGTGACCTCCAGTGCATATTAGACCATTCACTGTATGAAAGAAAACATGTTGAATAAATTTGTGAGTTTTTAATAAAAATAGAAAACCTGATGTTTAGATAATTGGTGTGGTAGTCCATGTTTTCAGTAATTGAAGGGAAGTCCCAATAGGGTGCTGAATGGACCCTCCAAAGCCAGGAGGTAGGGAGGCTAGTCTAGGGTGATCTGTTTTCACCTTGACTCTGGTGGAAATCCTTTCCTAAAGCCAGCCAAGCGCCCTTCTTTAGCTTCCTGCTGCTATTAAATACAAATTTGCATCCTGTGGGTTTTACTGATACAGTTGAGGAGATCTTTGCTGATAAGCTAATATAGAATTGGAAATAGAAATCAAATCCGTGGCTAAAAAAAGAAAAAAAAGCAAGCGAGTGGTGTGGGTCTGTGATTAGGTGAGAGATCTGAATCTCCCTCCCTCTCGCCCCACCCCATTGCACTTGCAAAGCCAGGCTTGTGAATGTCGGATACTTGTAAATATATAGTTAGACCTGGTCTTTTTCAGCTTCAATTCATTTTCCATAGATAATCCTACTTTCTAATTTGGTGGGTTGAAAGATAACCTAAAATGAATATAAAGTATAACTAGAAACGAAATACTTTAATCCCTGTCACAGAACTGATTTGAAAGTGTTATTTTTATAGTATTTGCTACATTTGAAGTTCCCCAGAAGAGAAACTATTTTGTCTGGCATAAGATACATATTAACTTTCTGCCGAAGATGAACAAAAATAACTTAATGTAGAAATCAAATTGCACCTGGGAGTTGCCAAGAGATAAGGTCTTGAGAATAGTTCATTTCCATCCAACCTTTCATTAGAAATGGAAGAAAAGGGAATGTTTTCTTCTACGAAATACTAATGTGTGGGTTGTTATGAGTATTCCAATATTAGGGTCCCAGGGTTTCTTTACCATATCAGCTAGATTTCAGCCTAGATTATTCCTTATTTAACACACACACACACACACACACACACACACACACACACACGGAAGTGTTTTACATTAAATTGTATGCAATTTGCAGCACTGTTACCTTACTTTGTTAAGACACAGCCAAGTTTATCTTTCCTGCAGAGAAGGCTCTAAAGCAAGCAATATTTCATTGCATCCCTACGATGGCTTATCTAACTAACGACAGTCGGAGGAATCTGGCAGTGTTCTTTCAGAAATAAAAATTTATGAAATACAAGGGAGACTTTGGAAACTCCTACCCACTGCATACAGAGCATTTTAAAAAAATATGCAATAACTGGGCCTGCGTGTTTTTCCCTTTTAGCATTTATATACATTAAATCATAGCTAACATTCATTATAGCCACCACCCTGGAGCCGGTTCCCTTAAAGACATTCATTTAACTGACCGTATCCTCATCGGGAAGTGGCATTTTCCTATCAAGGATGCTGAATTATTTAGCAGCTTTATTGTGCTATCTGAGTATTTGATAAGAAACGCTTTGAGTTGGGCAGGCGGTGGCGTGGATTCAGTTCTTCTAACTCGGTGGGCAGTGGTGCAGTCTTTTTCCTCAGCGGGGCCATTGTGGAACATAGCAAATACCCGAACAGGTGATAACCAACCGCTCAGAAGTTTAATCGGGAACCCAAGGGCTGGGTTGAATTCACATCCGCTGTGCCCCTATAGGCCAGAGGAGCCAGGAACCATTCCTGCTCCTTGGAGAGAATGCCAGGAAGGGGGTTAGTGTTCTTTGGTCCCCCTAATGCTCCCTCCCATCCAGGAGGCCAGCCTCCTCACAGCTGGATTTGACAACTCCAGCTTCTTGGAGCCACCATCTAAGCTGAGGGACTCAAAGCTCATCACACTCAACTTCTCCACCTGTCCTGGCAGCCAGCGTGTTTTGATGCAAGGCTAGGCAAGAAGGCAGGCAGGCGAATTAGTGGGGGACCCAGGACATGTCCAGTCATGGGGTCTGGGACCTGAGGTTGATGTTGTTTAGGAAGACAGACAGGTCAAGACCTGGTTTCTCTATACTCCAGTTGTTCTTGACCGTGGGGGGTGGGGCGTGGGGGGGGGCAGCGGGTGTCTAATTTAGTCACCTCTGCCCATCCATGGGCATTCTTGTCACTTTGCAGCTCAGGCAGCAGACAGAGGAAGGTGAACCCCAAACTCCTGTCTTTTCTCCAGAGGACAGATTGTTCACTTTTATGCTCCTCTTAGCTCAGGCCACCTGCTTGCCATTCATTCTAGAACATTTAGAGGTTGAAATTTCTTCAGGGAGCTAGGCTGCCTTTTACTGGCCCCTCCCACAACCCAGCCGCCATCCCCAGTCCCAGTCTCCTCAGGTCGAGTCACCTACCTCTCCGGAAGCTGGACCGCACCTGGGGAAAGGGGCTCCAGAGAGCATGGTCTTGCCCTTTGCCTCACCTTCCCTTACTTGCACCTTAAGCTCTGTCATTCTTCACTTCCCTCCAGGGAGAAGATTTCCTGGGGGTAGAAAAGCAGAGGGAGCAGTTCTGTGGGGCCTGGGGTAACGGGGCAGCAAGAGTAGAAGCACTGTTGACGCCTTCCTAAAAAGGAGCCCAAGTCAGGAGCTGCCAGGGCAGGAGAGGGAGGGTTGGCGAGTAGGCACATGGTACCTTCGTACCAAGTGTTTGCTCAGCTCTGCCTCAAATAGGCCAGCTGTGCCTGCCCTGTGTGCATAGCAGTGTCAAGGTGGTCTCCGCCTATACCGTCCCTTTCCTCTTTTCTCCTTACTTTTAAGGGCAGGTCTCTAAGCACCCTTAGTCCCTTGAAATAGTGAGGGAAGGGGATCCGGGAGGACCTAGGTGACTGAATGTGGGGGTGGGAGAATGCTGTTGTTGTTGTCTCTATGCCCAAGGCAATGGCACCTTGTAGAGAACTGAGGAGCGCAATTTTGCTATAGAGGCTCTAGTACAGACACAGGTCTGCAATCACAGAGGACTTTCTTTGCCCCAGGCTCTGCCTGGTCCAACATTCTTTGCTCTCCAAGCCTAAAAGACTTTATCCTAGGACCTGGCCCCCTCTCCTCTCCTCCTCCTCCTCCTCCTCCTCCTCCTCTTCCTCCTCCTCCTCCTCTTCTTCTTCTTCTCCTCCTCCTCCTCCTCCTCCTTCTTCTTCTTCTTCTCTCTCTCTCTCTCTCTCTCTCTCTCTCTCTCATCTCTCTCATCTTCACTCAGGGGCCGTGACATGGGACAGGCTACACTAAAATAGTGATTTCTTATTGCCCGTGTCTGAGGGTCTCTGAATTGCCTTCCTGTGGCTTCCACTGGGGAGCTACTAGTTGCCCGCATTGCTCCCTTTGGGATCCAAATGGCTTGGAGTATACTTAAGAAATGGTACTGAGCTGGCGATGTAAAAATGGAAGAGTTCCTGCTTAGTATCCACAAAGCTATGGGCTCAGCCCCTAGTACTGAATAAACAGAGTGTAGAGGCAGGCATACGCTTTCAATCCTGGTCGAGACAGGAGGATCAAGGAAACCAAGGTCATCTTCAATTACATCGTGTGTTGGAGGGCAGCCTGGGCTAGAGACTCTGTCTCAATGGACAGACAGGCCTGGTCAGAGTATATTACTCATGTCTTTTAATTAATTAATTAATTAATGTTTTAAACTGGATTCTTTTGAGGCAGCTTTTCTGTTTACAGTAGATTTTCAGTCTCTACAGAAGACCCCCAACAGATCAGTATAGGCCACTTTACACTCAGAATTGTCATTCCTCGTTTCCCTTCATATTTGTTGCTCCTCTGGCCAGTCACTGTGTGGAGGGAATCGAACTCACTCACGCTGTACTTCTTTTTTTTTTTTTTAATATTTTATTTAGTTTTAATCTATGAAAGTGTCAGATCTTGGAGTTACAGACAGTTGTGAGCTGCCATGTGGGTGCTCGGAATTGAACCCGGGTCCTTTGGAAGAACAGGCAGTGCTCTTAACCACTGAGCCATCTCCCCAGCCCCTCATTGCTGTATTTCATCCAGCGCTACCTGCCACATAGTGGGCGGTCAGTCAAGGAATGCTCCATGAAGGAAAGAGAACCCGAAGCGATTGCAAATCTTCAAGCGCCCGGGTGCCATTAACTTGATCTCATTAAGGCTCTTTATAGTTTGAGTCTAGCCACCTAATGCTAGAACTGAGAGAAGGGTTTGTCTTCTTCATTTGTTCACTAATTTTGGAGTGTCTAACTGAGTCGCTCCATCTTGGAACGGCAAAGTTCACACTATCATCGAGTGTGCAGTGGAGTAATTCTTTTTCCAAGACAGGCTTTCTCTGTGTAGCCCTGGCACTTGCTCTGCAGACAAGGCTGGTTTTGAACACACAGAGATCTGCCTTTTTTCTGCCTCCCGAGTGCTGGAATTAAAGGCATGCACCAACATGGCCACCCGCAGTAGTACTGTAATTCTAACTAACGCCCCACTTCCTTTTTGCTTGCCCAGGCAAAGCGGTACAAGAAGCTACAAAAACAATCTTGACTTGTGCTACAACCATCGAGCTTTCTAATTATTCCTATTAATAAAGATTGCACTTCGCCGCACACTTACACACGCAGGCCTCTCAGATCCTGGCTTCTGAGAGATGGAAGGTGTGTGTCTACCCCGGTCCTCTACACTGAGAAAAGCCCAGATTTGAGTCCGGGTCTGTGCTTGCTCAAGAGTGTATCTGAGGTTCGGGAGGCTTTACTCTTTTTTACAAATCAGCCAGCCACCATGAGCTACAGCTACTTCACGCTTAATTCCTAAACCAACCTCGCACAAAGCTAGAGGCGTTATTTCGTGCTTAGGGGACGCTGGCAGCTCGAAACGCAATCAACCTTTCTCGCTGGAGGCTGTCACGTGCCTTTGCGCGCTCCCGCGTCACCCTCCGCGCTCCCAGGGACTCTGGCGCACGCGCGCTAGGCCGCCTGCTACCCTTCCAGGTTTCGCGCGCCTGCGTCTCCAGCCTAGCAACGCCCGTGGTGACGCGAGGCCCCGCCCCTCCGGCGCGCGCCTCCCGGAAGTTGCCTCCTGGGACGCTGAAAGGCTGGTACCGCAAGCTCTCTTGCCTGTGGTTGCGGAGTAGTGTCTGGCCTGAGCATCCCGGCCGGGAACGTCGGGCCGGGGCGGTGGGCGCTCAGACTGCACGTTCGCGAGCGCGGCGCCTCCTGTGACCTGGTGACCATGGCGGGGCCGCAGCCCCTGGCTCTGCAACTGGAACAGTTGTTGAATCCGAGACCGCGTGAAGCGGATCCTGAGGCCGACCCGGAGGACGGTGAGGCCTGACTGCGGCTGGCCACGTGCTGAGCTGGGGGCCCGGGGCGAGCGGCTGGTGTTCGGGCCTGCTCTTCTTTCCTTGGCGCTGAGGAAAATTGTGTCTCGGAAGGGTTGTCCCGCAGAGGCTGACGTGAGCTGTGAATGTGCATTCTAGACTTTGGGGGTGGGCCGGACTCTGGCGGGCGGTTGGTGCAGGGAGGTGCTGCAGGGAGTCGCTGGCAGCCGACTGGTAGTTATTTAGGATGCGCTTTCTGATATTACCTTAGAATGGAGAAAGAAGCCTGATGAGTTTCGTGTTTTTTGTGTGTTTAAAACCGTATGCCTTTGAAAACTTGCCTAGAGCTGCGCGTGGTGGCGCACGCCGTTAATCCCGGCACTCAAGGAGGCAGATGCAAGGGGATCTCTGTGAGTTCAAGGCCAGCCTGGTCTACAAAGAGAGTTCAGGTCAGCCAAGGCTCCACAGAGAAACCCTGTCTCGGAAAAAAAAAAATTGCTCAGAAAGTGGAAAAGTAGGACATCTTAGTGTTGTTTAAGCATGTTTAGGTCGTAAGACGTTTGCCCACCTTCAGATGACAGACTGGTTCTCATAAACCTGTTCTGAGAGTAACTGGGAGCAATTGTGCTTTAGACTTGAGTCAGAGAGGCGTGAGGAAGGACTGACAGAGATTTCGAGTCTTGGTGAAGGATTATCAGGTGAGGGAACTGAGCTTTCGTCTCAGTGAAGACAACTGGACGGGTAGGATGGAATGTCAATAGAACTTGATGACTTACGACTAGCAGAGTGGTGGCGCGCGCCTTTGATCCCAGCACTCGGGAGGCGGATCGCTGTGAGTTCAAGGCCAGCCTGGTCTACAAAGTGAGTCCAGGACAACAGCCATGGCTAACATAGAGACCCTGTCTCAAAAAAACAAAACCAAACCAAAGCAAAAAACAAAACAAACAAAACAAAAACCCTAAAAAAAAAAATTAATAATATCAGAGTGACTGTCATATATCGAGGAAGAATTCGTGGGCATGTAACCAACATACTTGAGGCCCTGGATTTAGTCTTCAGAACCTCCAAAAAGAGAAAAACAAAACAAAACAAAAACGAAGAAGAAAAAAGAAAGGAAGAAAAGAAACACAGAAAATGCCATGGAAAAGGAAGGAAGAATCAGACTAAATTTATAGGATCCAAGGCATAAGAACATGTCTACTAGTAGATACAGGGAGCTAGCTTTCTGGTTTAGAAACAGAAAGCAGTATTATAATAGCCTCCCTGGAAACCAGAAGTAAACTCCCTATCCCTTTTAGTGGAGATTTTATAGAGGACACTTAATGAATTGAGGGCTGGGGATGTAGCCCAGTTGGTTAAGAGTACCCACTTAGGGTAGGAAGGTGGGAAGGTGGGACGTGGGGTTGAAATGGCTTAATCGGGTTCTTGTTTTAAAAAAAAAAAAACTTTTTTTCTAACCCAAGATTCTATTTTCTCCCCTCCCCCACAGCCACCAGAGCCAGAGTGATTGACAGGTTCGATGAAGGAGAAGAGAAGGAAGGGGATGTGGCAGTGAGTAGCATTAGAAAATTGGCATCCTCCTCCCTCTTGGACACAGACAGAAGGTATTCTGGCAGGACCACTTCTAGGAAAGCTTGGAAAGAAGACCACTGGGAGCAGGCTCCGCCAAGTTCATCTGGTGAGAAGACATTCACGTGGGACTCTTCTCTTGAAACTGACCTTTTGACATTGTAAAAAAAAATAACATAATACTTCCGTCTTTCCTGAGAAAGGATTAGTGTATGAATGCAGTTTTGAGCAGTAGTAAATTTCTCATGGTGGAAGAAGTCCCTGGGTATGGATATTGAGAGGATGCCACTTATTTTCTTTTAGGGAGGTCAGTGGAGCAATGTCAGGAATCCACTGATAATACCCCCAGGAACTTTCATTTAGGTTATGATCTGTATGGTTCTAGGAGCTTAACAGGCTGGAGACTGTTAAGAGGGCCAGTTCGTTAGTCCGTTAGACGCTATGATAATATTTATTGAGCTCTCACTATGTGTAAAGCCACTGTAGTTAGCTCTGTAAGTTCTGAGAACCTGAGACACAGTCCCTCCAAAGTGTTACCATCAGGCCTGGAGAGATGGCCCAGTAATTAGGAGTGCTTTTTCTTGAGGGACACTGCTTAGATTCTCAGCACCCACATGAATGTTCACAACCATCCATGAATCTGGTTCGTCTGCAGGCACTAGAGGTGCACATATGTACATGCAGGCAAAACACTCAGACACAAGTGAAATCTTTTTAAAAACGTAAAACTATTGCTGTCATTATCATTTGAGACTTTCCAGTGTCCCAAGAAGTTGACATTATTTATTCTCACATTATAGCTAGGAAGCTATAGGACTAATTGGCTAAGCAAAAGTGATACAGCTGCTAAGTAGAAGAGCCAGAATTCAAGTGAAAGCAGGCTGATTCTAATATCTATGCTGTGTTGTATGAACATTTTTTAGTTTGAGAAATGGGATTATTCACTTAGCTTTTGTGTTTTTAATTTTGGCAGCCAGTCAGAGACTTTTTAAGTTTAGGGGTGTGTGCATGTGTGCCTGTTTGTTTATTTATTCCCTTGAGGCAGGGTCTCGAAAGGTCTTGGTGGTGCATGACTTTAATCTCAACACTTGGGAGGCGAAGGCAGGTGAATCTGTGAGTTCCAGGTCTTGCTGTGTAACCCTGGCTGGCCTAGAGCTTTCTATGTAGACCAGGCTGAGATTAGAGGTATGTACCACCATACCCAGCAAGTCTAGATATATTCTTGAAAGAAGTACCAAAGACTTATGTTTTCATAAACTCTTTTACTCAGTTATTGCTAACTCGTTTATCATACCCCCAAATCATACGTGTTATACTTTCATGTTTTACTACAGAAGTGGCTAGATAAACAGTACAAATCTCTAAATGTCAGCTGATGACCTAAGTATATTTAGGAGCCTTAACTGGCACTCATTAACTGTGAGATGAAGTTTAGACTCCTGCCCCTGGACGACAGGACTAGTTCTGATTCATGAACCTCCACTTCCTCACTTCCTTTTGTGGTCTGTACTCTTGTTCTTTTCCTTACCTTTTCTCAGTTTGATGAGCTATTTCTTATGTTTCATAAGTAAATGTATAATGTCTCTGCATAAGCCATCTCTATTGGAAGGTCAGATGGTTCCTCCAACCTTTCCTGGAAGGTCAGGTGGTTCCTTCTTTCCAGGAAGATGGGATTGGAGTGTTGGGAGGAGACAGGAACTTGTTTCGTAGTCCTGGGGGGCCTGAAACTTGATATGTACACAAAGCTGGCCTTGAGCTTGCTTTTGATTCTCCTGCCTCTGCCTTCCAAATATCCGGATTAGAGATATGTGCCAGATTGATACTTTTTCCTCATGCTCTTGGCTGGTTCCTTTTCTATATACTGTCTGTTGATGATGATGTAATGTATTATTGTCATGCCTGTCGAACACGCTCGTCAGACTATGAACTCCTCTCTCAGTTTCATTTTCATTGCTATGATAAAAACACTTTGGCAAAAAGCAACTTAGGCAAGAGTTAGGCTTATTTCAGTTTATGATTCTGGATTTTAGTTCATCATAGCAGGGAAGTCACAGTGGCAGGAGCTTGAAGCAGCTGGTCGTACCATATCCGTAGTCAAGAAGAGAGAGAGAATGGATGCGTCTTTACTTGCTTGCTCTCAGCTGGCTTTCTCCTGTCTTACATTGTTAGGACCCTCTGCCTAGGGAATGGTGTTGCCTACAATGAACTAGATCTTTCTACATCAATTAATAATCAAAACATTCCCCCAGACATGTCTACAGATCAATCTGGTGTATATAATTCCCCATTTAAGACACTCTTGCCAGAGCTGGACATGCTGGTGCATGCCTTTTTAATACCTGCCCTCAGGAGACAGGCAGGTGAGTCTCTTGAGTTTGAGAATAGCCTTATCTACAAATTGAGTTCTTGGCTAGCCAGGAGTATATAGTGAGACCCTGTCCCCCTTTCCTCTCAGGCGATCTTAGGTTGTATCAAATTGACAGTTAAAACTAACACAATCCCCCCTTGTCAACTTAACATATAGACACATCACTTTCCACACCTTGTCCCTAAAGTCTTAGTATTATAAATGACAATCTGACTCCAAAAAGCCCCCAATCTTTTAAAATCCCAGCACTTTAAAAGTCCAGAGTCTCTTGACTCTGGGCTTCTATAACAAACAAATAACTTAACCAGCACAGCAGATATTAAAACCTTTTCTTAGTGTTGATAGCTGGTACATGATAGATGCTTGGTATGT
Organism: Acomys minous; assembly: GCF_964271855.1. Classification (NCBI taxonomy): domain Eukaryota; kingdom Metazoa; phylum Chordata; class Mammalia; order Rodentia; family Muridae; genus Acomys; species Acomys minous. Next base: position 77,267,648 of record NC_140493.1, on the reverse strand, counting down.
GTGTACATTTGGAATAGCTAATGATAAACTAGTTTTTTCAGATGTAGCTTTGGGAAAACTGGTCTAATTTCTAATTTTGGGGGGGATATATATATTTTTTTGTTTGTTTGTTTTTTGTTTTTTGTTTTTTTCTGAGCGAGGTAGCCTTGCTGATCTAGTACACATTTTGTAAGCTATGCTGGACTTGAACTCAAGTCAGTCTGCCTGCCTCAACCTCTTGGGTACTGAGATTATAGTCATGAGCCACCATGGCTGGCATAAAGTTTTTTTTCAAAGTACTTTTCGTTTTGTCCTGTATTCTACCTTTGTTGGTCTGTATGTTCACCATATTTCTTTTTTTCTTTACTTCTGTTTTTCTGAGCAGGTTCTCTGTGTAGCCCTGGCTGTCCTGGACTCATTTTTCTAGACTAGGCTAGCCTTGAACTCACAGATAATCCGTCCATCTGCCTCTGCCTCCCAAGTGATGAGATCCTGGCCACTATATTTCTTTAGGTTGAAGTCATGTCCTGTTTGTCTTTTTTTCCCCTTAGCATTTTAGAGATAGTTAGATACATAGTAAATGTTTGTTCAGTTGAATAGAGCACAATAACATGTTTGTTTTTTCATAGTAGTTCACATAGATTGAGATGAAAGATGCCTGGTATTTTTCTCTAGGTAACCCCTCCCGCCCCCTTTTTTTTTCCTTATGATTTAGACAAGGAAATATCTGATGAAGAAGGATCTGGAGATGGAGATTCAGAGGGCCTGGAGGAGGAAGAGGAGGAGGAAGAGGAGGAGGCGGAAGAAGAGGAACTAAGTGCTGCCGAGGAAGAGGATGCTGCTGAGGATGCTGTCCCCACTGGGACGAGCAGTCTGGCCCAGAAGAGGAAGGGCAGAAGGCGTTCTGTAGAGATGCCAGGCTTCACTTTCCAGAACATTAGTGATTTTGAGAAATTTACAGAAGGAATGGATGACATTGGGAGCAATGAGGAGGAGGAAGATGAAGGGGAAGAGAGTGGCATGGAAGAAGGAGATGTGGAGGAAGACTTAGAAGGTGAGAGTGAGGAAGACAGGGAAGGAGAACGGAACAGTGAAGATGGCGGTGTGGTGATGACCTTCTCCAGTGCCAAGGTCTCTGAGGAGGTGGAGAAAGGAAGAGCTGTGAAGAATCAGATAGGTGCGTGTGCTTTTGTGGCTTGCTTGCTTTTCAGAGTTTCAGCGTTAGTCTGCTTTTTGGTTTTGGTGGCTGCTTCTCTAGTGTCCTTCCACTTAGTCTGTGATATGCCTCGCTTACCCAGAGGCCTGCACCCCAGGTCTGTTTAGCTAGCTGCTTAGCAGGCTCTGTGCTGGGAGATTGAAGAGGAGTGTGTTCTCTCCTGTTGTCAAGTGTTAACGTTTTCTCTCTCAGAGCAACTATTTCCATCCAGTAGAGTTTGTTCTCCAGAACAAACTGTGGCATGAAAGTCATAAAGCATGGTGTTGCTTCTTGTCCATCCTCAGCACCCAGCCCAGGAAGACTTTCTGACTCAGGGATGAGATTCTCTTTTACTCTTTTCTTCAGCATTGTGGGACCAGCTCTTGGAAGGACGGATCAAACTACAAAAAGCTCTGTTGACTACCAATCAGTTACCTCAACCAGATGTTTTCCCTGTCTTCAAGGACAAAGGTGGCCCAGAATTTGCCAGTGCTCTAAAAAACAGTAAGAATACTCATCATTTTGGGGGATAGTGGGTTGGATTTAAAAAAAAAAAAGATTTTTTACTTTGGTGATACTATAATATAGAATATCAGTTTCTGTTCTTTTTTTTTTAACATTTGATCTTATCAAAAAACTAAATAATCAACTCTTCTAGAAACAGCAGTATAACCCATTATCAAATAAAACACCTTTGAAGTGTAGTGTTCAAGTGCTTGAGCCATGTCTGTTTCGTGGTAACACTTGCCATCCTTCCCTTGACTTTTTGAGTTACTTCTTAAATTTCTGTTGTTGTTGGTTTTGGTTTTTTTGAGACAAGGTTTCTCTGTGTATCCCTGACTGTTATAGAGTTCAATCTGTAGACTAGGCTGCCTTGAACTTAGAGATATGCCTGCCTCTGCCTCTGCCTCCATCTCCCAAGCTCTGGAATTAAAGGTGTGTTCCACCATTCCTGGCCGAGTTCCTTCTTAAATTCCTAGGGAAAACTATTTGAAAACCTACAGATAGAGAGCAAAAGGGAGAGAGAGTGAGTAAATGAACTCAGTCCTTATGCTAGATGTACCCTGTGCTTGCAGGATGTGTTTCTACGTTATGGAGGGCTTTAGAACAAGTGAAATGATATTATTCCTGTCTTTCTTTTGGATAACAAAGCATGAGGGAAAAGACTGGCTGCAGGAGAAGAATACATTTTAGAGGAGAATTACTGAGCTAGAAACTCAAAGAATTTTAGAGAGAAAAGGAATCTAGAGATTACTTGGTTCCTAATTCCTTTGCTTTACAGATGAGAAAACCAGAAAGTGGCTCACCCCAAGACTTTGTTCATGAATAGCAGGTGTAAAACTCCAACTTTTTTTCCTCCTAGACTAGGGACCTTTCTCATCACATTGCCTCCTGTGTGTCCTGGGGCACCAGGGAATCATGTGCCATGGGTGGCATGGCTATTCCTAACTTGTATGCTAAGTGAGATGTTTCCATTTGCTTTTTCAAACTTAAAGGCTGGATGCATCGCCTGCAGTCCTAATTACTTTGGAGGCTGAGGCAAAAGTATCCTTTGAGCCTAGGTATTGAAGGGCACGCAGAGCAACATTGCCAGTTTACTGTCACCCAAATAACCCATGCCCCCCCAGAAAAAAATGAAAACCAAAATGTAACCTTTTATGTAAGCAGTTAGATTTAGAAGAACACTAAGGATATTTGGTTTGGTATTGCCTCTAAATAGAATCACTTGAAAACAATTCAGGATTCAAATGTGCAACTTTGAGGCAGAGACTTCTTTTTTGAGATAGAGTCATACTGTGAAGACCTGTCTGGCCTCACAGAGCTCTACCCTGCACTTTCCCAGTGCCGGGATTAAAAGGCATGCACCACCAACCTGGCACAAGCAATACTTTTGTAGGAGGCCGTGTGGCTAGAATGACTTCCTGTGGACAGTTTTTAGTTTGGAAGCCTGCCATACTCAAAGTTTGTTTTCTATGAAATCTGGGCAACCCTTTGAGGGATAAAGTGTGTGTCGGGAGGCCTTTAAAACAAGAAAAGAAACCATCTGGCCTCTTGTCCTGGCTTCTCTTCTTCCTTTCTAAATACATGATATATTCGTTCTTTTTTAGATTCTTGGAGTACCTCTTTGCTATTTTTAGTGCCCTAGTGTCCTCATTTCTAAGATGCCTTTGCACAAGACCTAAACTGCTCCAGATTAAATGTCTTTTTAAAAGAAATTTAATTTTTTTTTTAATGTGCATTGGTGTTCTGCCTGCATGTATGTCTATTGAGGGCATCAGATCCCCTGGAACTGGAATTACAGTTGTGAGCTGCCATGTGGGTACTGGGAATTGAACCTGGATCCTTTGGAAGAACAGCCAGTACTCTTAACCTCTGAACCATATCTCCAGCCCCTAGATTAAATGTCTTAAACATTTACAGTAAGATCTTTTCCATTTTGTTACTTATTATTAGTCTTCTTAGGTGAATCTTTATAAACATTCATTTTAAAATACAGATATTTTCTGGGTCAGCATCACATACTTAATTTCTTTAGTCACTTGCTTTATAACAGTTCTGATCTTTCTAATCTACTCCTCTGCGCTTAATAGTTGCCTCCTCCAGGAACTTAAGTCATTCTGAAGTCTGTTAGTCTGACAATGTATAGAAGAAGGAGAAGGTAGGAAGGGAGAGGCCGAAGGTAGGTCCGCTTAGTCTTATAGGCCAGTTACAGACTGCCTGGGTTTGTTTGTTTAATTTTAGACAGGTCTAATGCACCCTAGCCTGGCTTTGGACTAGCTGTGTAATAGAAGATAACCTTGAACTCCTAATTTTCCTGCTTCTAGTTTATTCGTATTACATTCTGAGAGGAAAGGGTTCTGATAACCAGAGTTTCTATGCAACTAAAGGCAGGCAGTTTTTGTTTGCATCTGTCTTCTTATGACAGTATGACTTGATATGTTGTTTATACCCCTGTCTGCTTGGTTTTCAAAACAATCTTTTGGGTTTATTATTCTGAGTTACCAGTTTCTATAGTTCTATTATAGTTGGTATGAAACAGGCTGAATTTATACCAATTGAGTCCAATTCACTTTGCTTTTGCTTTAGTAGTTTTTTCCCCCAAGTCAAAATCTCACAGAATAACCCTGGCTGCCCCGGGTACTATGTAGATTAGGCTGATTTCAAACTTAAATCTACCTGCCCTTGCCTCCTGAGTTGGGCTTAAAGGCATTGCCTGGTCTGCTTAGTCCTATAGGCCAGATACAGTTAGACTGCCTGGGTTTGTTTGTTTAATTTTAGACAGGTCTAATGCACCCTAGCCTGGCTTTGGACTAGCTGTATAAGAGAAGATAACCTTGAACTCCTAGTTCTTCTGCTTCTAGTTTACAAATGCTGGATTGTTTAATCTTTTTATCTTATTTTTCTTATTTTTTTGAGACTGTGCTCATGTACCCAGACTGTCCTCCAAGTTGCTGTGTAGTTAAGGATAGCCTTGAAGCTGGGCATGGTTGCACACGCCTTTAATCCCAGCACTGGAGAGGCAGAGGCAAGTGGATCTCTGTGAGTTCCAGGCCAGCCCGGTCTACAAAGCTAGTCCAGGACAGCCAGAGCTACACAGAAAAACCCTATCTTGAAAAAAACCAAACCAAACAAACAAAAAAAGAGAGCCTTGAACTTGTGGTCTTCCTGCCTCCATCTCTCTAGTGCTTGTGGTGCAGGCATGTGTGCTGCCATGTCCAGAGGGCAAGTACTCTAACACTGCTTGGTTAGACACTATCTCGGCAGTTGATGAACTCTGTGGTCTTGGGTACGTCACAGTAAGGTAAGGCTAATGCAGCTGTGAGGACCTAAGGACAGAATCAACGTAAAGTAGCATAACTGCACAATGGCTGGCTCATATCCCACTATAAGAATTAGGTACCAGGGTTATCTTTTTCTGTTGAAACACATTTGACAATGTTCAGCTATGTGAATGGCTCTCACTGGCATAACTGTCATCCCTACTGTCTTCAGTGTTTTTATGGTCTTCTTAAAGTGTTGATAGTATTCAGAATCCCTGTGTAGTTTAAGTAACTATTGACTAGTGTTATAGTCTACTATAAAACTTGTGAACCTTGGTCTCTTATGCTGCTATGGAATGGTAGGTTGATAGCGATTTCCTTATTATCTTGCAGAAACATTCAATGAAGTATTTTCTTTTTTAGACATATGTTATTATTTGTTGGCCGGGGGTCGGGGGGGCGGCGGGTCGCAGCTTGAGGAGAAAGAATGAAAACATGCAAGATGGAGCAAGCAAGCACATGTGTGTACATTCCAGAGCCCATATGTGGAAGTCAGAGAACTTCGTGGAGTTTCTTGTCCTCTTCGTTTATGTGGGTTCTGGGAATAGATTTCCGCTCATCAGACTTGGAATACAAGCACTTTTACCTGCTGAATCATCTCACTGGTTCAACCTTGAAATATTTTTCTGGGCTTTGGTGACACCAAGTATACTGTTTGGGGTCTCCTACCCTTCTGATATCTTCACAAGCTTTTAAAGTATACATATGATTTTTAATTTTTAAAATTATAGGAATGTGTGCATTTGTGCACGTGAGTATACCTCTGGAGGCCAGAAGAGAGCATGAGATCCCTGGCTGGAGTTACAGGCAGTTGGGAGCCACCTGGGAACCGAACTCCAGTCCTGTAGGAGCAGTAAACGTTCTTTACCTTTGAGACTCTTCAGGCTCTTCTCGCTACCCATGTAAACTGCAGTGAATACAGAACTCCGTCCTTAAGACTGTGTGTACTTAGTATCTGTTTTCCTTGCATTGTCATTTACTCTCAAGAGTTTTCCTGATAGGTTTTAAAAATGGACTTGTAGTTATATTCTAGCCCTGTAGAGCCCAGGGAACCAAGTCTTTATACCTTTAGCAGTTTCAAAATCTACTGTTTGGAAACATACATATTTCCTTGCCTTTCCTAGTACTTGCACTTAGTCTCCAGGCATCTTGCTGTTCCATATTGGCAATTCTATCTCTTGAGCTGTGAAGTGACTTCCTAGTGCCTGTGTGAGATTAAGCTGTAGAGTAACCTTAACAAAATTAAGGGATATTCTTTCCACAAAGCTACTTCTCCAAAGATGTTAGCGCCTCCCGCCACCCACTTTCATTTACTCAGGAATTAGGCCTTTTATGTTGGTGACAGTGTTGGGTAAGAAGAAGGCAGATGGATTATACATGCTGCATTATGGACATGGCCTATATTAAAAGGAAAGAGGGTACAGTGAGCCCCTGTTTATATCTCTAGCTTAAATATTAACCCATGCCAATCTTACTTCATCTGTCTTTATATTGACATCTCTTCCGGACCATTGTAAAGGAAATAGTGTATGTTCTCATTTTTTCAGTAAGATTTTCAGCATGCATGGTAAAAGATAAGATTTAAAAAATTTTAAAAAGATTTATTCATTTAATGAGTAAGTGTTTTATCTGCATGTACCACATGCTTGCTTGGTGCCTTTGGAGACAAGAAGAGGACCTTGGCTCTCCTGAAACTGAATTTATGTATGGTTGTGAACCACCATGTGGATGCTGGGAATCCAACCTAGGTCTTCTGCAAGAGCAGCATGTACTCTTAACCAGTGAACTGCTTCTTCAGCCCTAAAAATCTTATTACTAGCTAGATGTGGCCTCTACCTTTAAAAAAATTTTATTTAATTTTATTTATGTGCATAGGTGTGAGGGTGTTAGATTCCCTGGAACTGGAATTAGAGACAGTTGTAAGCTGCCATGTGAGTGCTGGGAATTGAACCTGGGCCCTCTGGAAGAACAGCCAGTGCTCTTAACCACTGAGCCATCTCTCCAGCCTGTGGCCTCTACATAACAAAGTTCTAGGATAGTGAGGTATACTCAGTCTCAAAAACAACCAACTAACCCACCCCCCACCCCCCACCAAAAGCCCCAAAACTCTTATAGCCATTATTCCACATAAAAAATATTAGCAAATTTGTTAATAGTGCTAGGAAATGAACCCAGGGCCTTGCACATGTTAACAAGTTGTGAGCCATACCTTAGCAGGGCAGTTAATTTTTAACAAAATGGCTGACTTGGACAGATGGGAGAATTGAGAACATTTCTGTAACAGGCACTGTGCTGTCTTCCCAGAGTTTGCTATATAGCTTTAAATGAAGTGATTATAGGAAAGCTAAACTTTAACCATAGTAAGTTGACCTTTTAGTCAAATGCATGTTATTAATGTGTTTAATGAGATGCATTACAAACTGCAGTGAGTACCATGTTTCATTACAGGTCTAAAATGCAATATCATTAAAGACCTTTAATAGAAACAATGGCTGACATTTTGATATTTCCCATAAGCAAAACACCCAGGAACACAGTATAATTTAATGTAAATGTAGAGGAAGTTAGAATTTCTTACTTGCCTAAGAGTTTAAAAACAAATTCTACCATTAATGTTTTCTTTGCTCCCTTCATTTTCCTACTTCTAATTTATACTCACTTCCATCATTGTTCTGTGACCCTTTTCCCAAGACACTTAACAGTTTTGATTTGAATAGATTTCTTGTTGTTATTTTATTTTGTTTTTTGAGACAGGGTCTTGCTATGAATTAAAAAATATATTCCTAGCTTTGGTTCCTGGGTGCTGGGATTAAAGGTGAACATCACCACGTCCTGCTGAATAGACTTAACAGGTTTGTTATTTTTTAAATATCTTTTTGAAAGTTTATTTCTGTTAGATATACTTACTTTATGTCTATGAGTATGTAGATGCACCGTGCTTATAGTGCCCACAGAGGTCAGAAGAAGTGTTGGATCCCCTGAAACTAGAGTTTCAGATGGTTGTGAGCCACCATGTGGGTGCTAGAAACTGAACCCTGGTCCTCTTAAAGAGCAGCAAGTGTTTGTCTTTTTATTTTATTTTATTTTATTTTATTTTATTTTGAGACAGGGATTCTCTGGAGCCCTGGCTGATCGGAATTTACTTTCGTAGACCAGGCTGGCCTTGAACTCACAGAGATCTGCCTGCCTCCCCTCTTGAGTGCTGGGGTTAAAGGCATGGGCCACCGCACCCAGCTGCAACAAGTGTTCTTTTGTTTTCTGTTTTCTTTTCTTTTTTTGTTTGTTTGGTTTTTTTTGTTTTTTGTTTTTTGTTTTTTGAGACACGGTTTCTCTATGTAGCCTTGCCTATCCTGGACTCGCTTTGTAGACCAGGCTGGCCTTAAACTCACAGTGATCCTCCTGCCTCTGCCTCCTGAGTGCTGGGATTAAAGGTGTGCATCACCACTGCCCAGCTGAAACAAGTGTTCTTAATGGATGAACCATTGCTCCAGTCCTATAGACTAAGATATTTAATACTATTTTGACCTCAGCACTTAGGGAATAGTATTTTCTTGAGTCTGGGCAGATGGCTTAGCAGGTGGAGTTGCCTGCCACCCAGCTTACTGACCTGAGTTCAGTCCTGGGATCCCATAGGGTGGAAAGAATTGATTCCTTCAAGTTGTCCTCTTGAATAAATAAATTTTAATTAAATAAAATAAATAAATTGAATTAAATTAAATAACAAATTTTAATTAAACTGAAGTTTTCAAATTTGAATAAATCATGACAAGTAATTAAATTATATTAAACAATATTTTTATTTTACTTTTAGAGTTTTGTTTATTTTATTTTTGGTTTTTCATGACTGGGTTTTTCTGGGTAGCCCTGGCTGTCCTAGAAGGACCAGGCTGTCTTGTAGACCAGGCTGGCCTTGAACTCAAGAGATCTGCCTGCTTCTGCCTCTTGAATGCTGGGATTAAAGGCATGGGATTAAAACTCACCACCTTCTAGTGAGTTTTCTTTATTTTTAAGTAGACTGCATTCACATAGTTTAAAAGATACTAAGGAAAGCTGGCGTGGTGGTGCACACCTTTAATTCAGTACTCAGGAGGTAGAGGCACCCACATCTATGAATTTTAGGCCAGCCTGGTTTACAGATCACGTTCCAGGATAAGCTGCAGCTGTTTCTAAAAACAACAGCGATAAACAAAATGTTAAGGACTAGTATACAGTGAAACTTGTGTATCATTTGGTTCCTTGTTCTTTAAGCCATTAGCATTGTTGATAGCACAAACCCTTCCCTCTTGCACTCGTTCTTTTTAAGTTTAATAATAAAATTTAATAGAATAAGTATGAAAGCTTATATTTCAGACAAAACCTTGAAATGACTGATTAATATAAGATAATTTGTCTATTATATAAACTTGACATTGAGTGCAAAGGTTTCCCTATCAGTATTATTGTTATTTTTTGAGTCAGATTCTCATAGCTCCAATTGGCCTCAAACTATCTTTATGTGGCCAAGGCTGGCCTGGAATTCCTGATCCTCTTGCTTCTGTTTCTTAAATTCTGAGATTACAGGTATGTGCCACTAAAGCCCAGTTGCCTCCACTTCTTTCCCTCCTCTTTCCTTCCTTCTCTCTCTCTCTCTCTCTCCCCCCCCACCGTGTGTGTGTGTGTGTGTGTGTGTGTGTGTGTGTGTGTGTGTGTGTCTGACTGATTGACTGATTTTCTGTCTACCAGTGAGTAAAGTGTGTAAAGATTGCAAGGACAAGACCAAGGATGAGGAACTAGGACATTTGTGACATTTATAATAGCAGATACTTTTCCCTTTTATTCTGATCCTGTATGGGCATCAAACCCACCACGTTGTGTATGTATGACAAGGCTTCTATTGCTAACTATATTTCAGCTCTCTTTTTATTCCTCTTTTCTTTTATGTATTTTTATATATGTAGGTGTTTTATCTCCATGTATGTCTGTCTGTACACAGAAGAGGGCATTGGATCCCATGGGACTACAGTGAGCCCCCATATGGGTGCTAGGAATTGAACTCAGGACCTGTAGAAGAGCAGCCTGTGCTCTTCACCTCTGAGCCATCTTTCTAGCCTCTAGTTCTCTCTCTCCCTCTCCCCTCCCCTGTTTCTCTCTTTCTCCTCTTGCCCTCAAGACAGGGTTTCTTTGTGTAGCTCTGGCTGTCTTAGACCTAGATCAGGCTGGCATTGAACTTAGGGATCCACCTGCCTCGGCCTCCGAGTGCTGGGATTAAAGACATGTGCCATAGTGCTCCGCCTGCACGGACATTTTCAAGTGATGCAAGACTCACAAGGGACAAGAAAATTTGGACTGTAACTGTGTGTAGATAGGAGCTAGAGTTGTGATCTGTTACAGTCTTCCTGCCTGGCTATATCATAAGCCTGCATTTACAGAATTTGACCTGCCATAACATTGGCAAAGACCAATTGAGCTTTGCAACTGGTCAGTTGGTGTGTAGCATCTACAGCTACACTGCCTACCATTGCAAAGTTGATGGCCCACTTCTGACTGCTCCCTGGGCTGTAATGGTGGCAGGCCCCAGAGGCAGCTGTTGAGCACATAGCTGTGGGTGGTGGTTCCTCCATCCAGAGGCCACTGTCTATGTCATTTGTCCCTCAAAAAACAAGGGAAAAAATGTTAGGGGCTGAAGAGATGGCTGAGCTGTTAAGAGCACTTGATGCTTTTTCAGAGAACCTGGCTTCTCTTCCTGGCTCCTGTGTGGTAGCTTACAAAGATCTGTAGTTCTGGCTCCAGAGGATCTGGTGCCCTCTTTGAACCCTGTAGTATGACTTTTTGTACAATTTCAAATAAGTATAACATGAAAAAAGAAAGTAAAATTACCTCCGTAGCTCTTGTATTTTCACCAGGCGTGATGCTACATAATCTTAATCCCATCACTTGGCAGGCACACGGATGGAGCTTTGGGTTGGTAGACTGCATGCCTAGCATGCTCAAAGCCTCAGTTCAGTCCTCAGCACCACCACAGCAAAAGTTACAAGTCGTCAGAGATGCCTATTGTTTTGCACAGGGTTTACTCTCTGGAAATGTAATTGCTGGAACAAAGGAATTGTACTTTGTTTCTTGCTTGTTTTGTTTTGTTCTGAGGCTTTTGAGTTATAGTGCCAACCTGATCCTTAGAGGAATTGTGGCTATTTAAATTCTTGTCTGTAACACTCCTTTTCCTGCACTCCTGCCTCCACAGGGCATTATTGATCTTTTATTTTTCCTAAGCTGTGGGTGGGAAATGAAGGCAGTCATTTTTTGATAACTGTCCATTTGGTATTTACATAGTACCTGTTGACTTGGTTTTTCAGCTCAAGCTCTGTTTGGGTAGCTCTTGGAGAAAGGTTTCTGTGTAGGATATTGGTCCCCTATGTATGCCTACTTACTTTGTCCCCCCAATATATAGATCAAATTTAGTGACTGCTAGGCAAGGGTTCTACTACTGAACCACATCCCACTTCTTTACTTATTTACCCTCTGGTGTGAAGGCCAAGAATGTTGCTGGCAGGTTAACTAGGATGGGGATTGGCAATTGACTGTTTAATAGCATGGTGGTCATCTGTGACCTTGATGAGCAGATTTGGTAGACTAGCAGGATTATAGGCCTGGAAGGAATCCAAGAGAGAATGGGGGAAAGAATGGGGCAGCATAGAAAACTCTTTCAAAGGCTGTTGCTTTAAAGGAAAGAGAAATGGAAGAGAGGGTGTAGTCAAGAGAAGAGATGTTTTGAAGGTAAGAGTTACAGTTCTATATTGATGAGAATGGCTCAGCAGAGGGGAATTGGATGTGTAGGAGAGCACTGTGCTCACGCAGTAAGTACAGTTGGTGCTGGTGCATTAGAAGAGTGGCCTTAGAAAGAGGTGTGTATAGATTAAGAAAAAGGAGAGCATAGTGATAGTCATAAATGGAAAAGAGTATATAAAAACTATCTTAAGGCCAGGCGTGGTGGTGCACACCCTTAATCCCAGCACTCAGGAGGCAGAGGCAGGTGGATCTCTGTGAGTTCGAGGGCAGCCTGGTCTGCAAAGTGAGTCCAGGACAGCCAAGGCTACACAGAGAAACCCTTTCTCCAAAAACCAAAAACAAAACCAAACCTACAACTCTATCTTTTTAAAATTTTTTTATTAATTTATTCATATTACATCTCAGTGGTTATTCCCTCCCTTGTATCCTCCCATTTCTCCCTCCCTCCCATTTTCCCCTTACTCTCCTCCCCTATGACTGAGGGGGACTTCTCCCCCTGTATATGCTCATAGGGTATCAAGTGTCTTCTTGGTAGCCTGCTATCCTTCCTCTGAGTGCCACCAGGTCTCCCCATTCAGGGGACTTGGTCAAATATGGGGCACCAGAGTACGTGTGAAAGTCAGACCTCACTCTCCACTCAACTGTGGAGAATGTCCTGTCCATTGGCTAGATCTGGGTAGGGGTTTGAAGTTTACGGCCTGTATTGTCCTTGGCTGGTGCCATAGTTTGAGCAGGACCCCTGGGCCCAAATCTGCCTATCATAATGTTCTTGTTGTAGGTTTCTAGGATCCTCTGGATCCTTCAACTTTGCCATTCTCCCATGCTTGTCTCATCTAGAGTCCCAACAGGATATCCTCCCCTCTGTCCCAATTTCCTGGTTAGTGAAGACTTTCATGGGACATGCCCCTTGGGCTAGTATGCAGATATAAGTGAGTATATACCATTTGAGTCTTTCTGCTTCTGGGTTAACTCACTCATTATGATCATTTCTAGTTCAATCCATTTGTCCACAAATTTCTGGAATTCCTTGTTTTTAATAGCTGAGTACCAGACTCTATCTTAAATAGAGGCAGCAAGATCACAGATTGAGGAGATAGAAAAATGTCTGTTGATATTAAATAGTTGTCCCACTAAAATTTTGCTTTCTCTTCTGTTGATGTCACGAGGACCTCAGTGCTTTATGTGCATGTTGACCATAAGAGTTGAAAACGAGCAGACTACATTATAGTGTCATTGTCATCATGTATGAGAAGTACAATACCAAGGCAGGGAAGAATTAGAAAACAAGTTTCCTCTGTGCGTCTGCCCTTGGATATGTAGTGGCAAGAGGTTGATGTCAGGATGTCTTCCTCAGTCGCTCTCTGGTTTTTCAGTTAGACTAGCTGTTGCGCTTCCGGAATTCATCCTTCTCTGCTTCCTTCCCCCCCTACCCCCATGTGCTGGGGCACAGACGTGCACTGCTGCGCTGGGTTCTTCATGACAGACGTGCACTGCTGCGCTGGGTTCTTCATGACAGACGTGCACTGCTGCGCTGGGTTCTTCATGACAGACGTGCATTGCTGTACTGGGTTCTTCACGACAGATGTGCACTGCTGCGCTGGGTTCTTCACGGGCCCTGGAGACCTGAGTCTGTTCTCGTGCTTGTGCAACAGTCACTTTACCCACTGAGTCAGCTCCCCAGCCCCTTTTATTTTCTTAAAATTCATAAAAATTTAAAAAAGAAGATTTATGTGTATGAGTGTTTTGCCTGTGTGCATGTATTTGTACTACATGCATGCCTGGCACTTGTGGAGGTCAGAAGAAGGTATTGGATGAACTGTGTGGGCGCTGAGGTAGAGCTCAGGTCTTCTGGAAGAGCAGCCCATCTTTCTAGCTTCTTTTAAGAATATTTGTGTGTAAGTGTGAGCACCTGTATGTGTGTTTGTGCACCATGTGTGTGCCTGGTATCTGCGAGGCCAGAAGAGGGTATCTGATCCCCTGACATTGGAGTTTTAGGGGGTTGTTAGCTATTTGATATAGGTGCTGGGAATTCAACCAGGGTCCTCTAAAAGAATAGCAAATGCCTGAGTCATCTCTAGCCCACAGTGACATATTTTTTTTATTGACTATAAACACATTTCTAGATTGAAAATTACTTTCTCAGAATGAAAGTACTGGCATACTTTAGTTTCCTGTTGCTACTGCAACAAATTACTAAAAGTGTGGCAACTTAACAATACAGACTTTTTGTCTTACTGTTTTGGAGGTCAGAGTCCTAAAATAAAGGGTCAGAGGGTGATATTTCAGTTCTCACTGGCTGACGCTGTGCTTGGTTGGGCTGTTTCTCTTTTGTTATCAGAACTATCAGTCCCATGCCTCCAACTTCTTTTTTTGACTTACATAGTTCAATTATATTATTATCTTCCTGAATCTCTCTTAAAGGACCACTTGTTACTTTAGGGTCCCCTGGCTGATCTAAGATCATTATCTCAAATGCTGGGTTTAAAGACGTGCGACACTACCATCTGGTGAAGTATATATTCTTTTGTCGGGCTTTCACTCAGCATAATTCTATATTTTTTCTTTCAAAATTTTTACTTATTTATTTATTCATTCATTGTTGTGAATATATGATGTGGGTGTTGGGGCTTGAGAGATGGCTCAATGGTTAAAAGCTTTGGCCTTAACTCCAGAGGACCCAGGTTTGAATCCCAGCACCCACACGGTGGCTAACAGCTGTCTGTAACTCCAGTTCTAGAAGATTTATGTTTTCTTCTGGCCTATGAGGGTACTAGGCAATTACATGAATATTCATACATGTAGACAAAACAATCATACACATAAAATAAAAATAAGTAAATCCACAAAAAACCAAGAAAATAGTCTTTAATAAACAAAAAATGAACCTATGTCTCATGCTTTATATTAAAATCGATCAAAACTATTTTATAGTAACTTACACGTAAAGCATAAAACTATAAAGTGTTTTCAAGACCACAGTCTTCATGACCAGTCCATGGGGCTAGAGAGATGCCTTAGTGGTTAAGAACACTGACTGCTCTTCCAGAGAACTTAGGTTCAGTTCCCAGCATCCACATGTAAGTTAACCTCTTTGTGACTCCAGTCCTAGGGGATTTGGTGCTCTTTTCTGGCCTTTGCTGGAGTTGCATGCATGTGTTGCACAGATACATGCAGGTAAGACACCTATACACATAACATAAAGTCTAAGTAAAAATAAATATTTTTAAAGTATTTTCTATAAAAGAAGAAATTAATGATGTACAGTCTGAATCAGAACCTTGTGTTCTGTGTTAACAGATTAAAATACACAAGCTATAGATGGGAGAAAATACCTGTAAATCCTATTTCAGACAAAAAATGCATCTAGACTATGTAAAGATTTTCAAAATGTAACAATAAAATCACTTGTTTAAAAGCATAGAGCCAGGTGTGGTGGCACACGCCTTTAATCCTTAGCACTTGGGAGGCAGAGGCAGGTGGATTGCTGTAAGTTTGAGGCCAGCCTGGTCTACAAAGCAAGTCCAGGACAACCAAGGCTACACAGAGTGACCCTGTCTTGAAAAACAACAACAACCAACCAACCAAACAAACAAAAAACATGGACAAGTGTTAGCAATCAGGCTCAGTGGGTAACGATGTCTGTCACCAATGCTGAAGACATATCTTCAATTCCCTGGGACCCAATGGTGGAAAGAGATGGCCTACCAACTCCTGAAAGTTGTCCTTTGACCTTCACACATGCACTGTGCCATGTGAGCACACACAAAGAAATAGATGTTTAAAAATAAATAAATAAATAACAAAGCAGGTAAGGATTGGACAGAATCCTTACCAGAGAAAATGTATGATGGCAAATAAGTAGAAGGAACGACACCTCACCAGTCATGTTCATGTAATCATCACCAGGGAGTCCTCTGTATTCCCATTCGAGTATGTGGAAACAAACACCTTACACCAACTTGGGATTTCCCTAGATTGTTGGTAGGAATGCAAAACAGTACAGCCACTTTGGAAAAATAGCTTTTAGAAAAAAAGTTTTGCTTCTAAACATAATGTAAGCATACTATAATGATCCAAATGCAGCAGTCCCACTGTTAGATCTTTCTAGAGAAATGAAAACACATTCACACAAAGACTTGCACCCAGATGTTTACAGCAGCATTACTCATAATCAGCATAACTGGAAACAGCCCAAATGTCCTTCAAACAAATTGGACAAATGTATAAACAAATTGTGGTACATTACTCAGCAATAAAAAAGAATCAATCTCAGTGGTATTATGCTAACTGAAAACGTCAAAAGGTTATTCACTTTAAAATTCCATTTGTATGGGGTTGTGAGGAGTGTGGAACTACGGGGAAGAGAACGGCTCCGTGGCAGCCCGTGGGCTCGGGATGGGGGAAGGGTTTGACTGCAAAGAGGCAGCCCAGCATTTTTCTTTGTCCTGTATGAGTTTCCATTTTCCTCTCCAGTAGCCTCGTTTCCTTGGGAGTGTTTCCCACCTGTTTTCCACCCGCTTGCTGGTGAACTCTTCAGCTTGCCTTGTGAACGTTTTGTTTGGATTGAAGGTGTGTGTGTGTGTGTGTGTGTGTGTGTGTGTGAGAGAGAGAGAGAGAGAGAGAGAGAGAGAGAGAGAGAGAGAGAGAGAGAGGGAGAGAGAGGGAGAGAGGGAGGGAGGGAGGGAGAGAATATGTTGTGTGCTATTCCCGGGTAACTCAAGAATATTTCTTATGGTAATGGACACATGATACAGTGCTTCTAGGGATAGAGGGATGATCTACATCAACCTATAGTGTCACTTTTGCTTGAAATATATATCGTTGGCACTAAAACTTTACCCAGAAGAGAATAATAGATTATATAAAGCTTCTGGATTTTGATGTGGGTTAGAACTGAAAAATGAGATGTCTTTAAACTATTTTCCCTTTTCTCTTTGATAAGTGGTATACTGTGGTTTGGACACTCAGAGATTCCTGAGATTCCAGGTTCTGGTTGATGATTTACTGCAAAATTGCTTATAAATTGAAGTAGAAAATGTTTTGCAGACCTGGCAGCTTTCTGGCTTCACACCCATTTGTCACCCAGCATTTCCCTTTGTGTATAGAACAAGAATTAATTAGGCTGCACTGCAGGAAAAGTTTATGGCTATAATTTATATAGAATGAATTTCTTTTTAAAGAGACAGTATTGTTTTGTTTTATATATATATGTATATATACATATATGACTGTTTTGGTAGTGGTAGTATTTTGTTTTTGTTTTTCCTTAAAGCTATCTCTGTAAGCTGGAGGAACAGATACTCATATTTCTGTTTAATATGATAGGGTAGTGGATAGAGGCTTTTATAGTGATTGCTTTCTGATTGAACTTGGTTTTTAATTTGGTGTGGACTGGAGAGCACTCGGGCAGGTTGGACTTGAGTCAGTCAGTCAGTCAGTCAGTCAGACTGGTCTGGCTTCCAGAGCCTCATATTCCTGGTCTCTTGGAAGACTTGGGATTCTGTCTTTCATAGGGTCTTGTTCATTCAATTAATGTTTTCATAATCAATGCAAGTCAGAACTTGCAATTTGTTCCTGATTTGCACATTAAAGAGCTCCATTAATTAAGAATCCTGGTGTTTGGCATGTTCCCGCAGGATCTGTGCATTATTTACATGGTGGAAGTGAGGAGCGAGTTCCTCAACTGTACTGCACTTGCAGTTAGTCTTGC
Organism: Acomys minous; assembly: GCF_964271855.1. Taxonomy (NCBI): domain Eukaryota; kingdom Metazoa; phylum Chordata; class Mammalia; order Rodentia; family Muridae; genus Acomys; species Acomys minous. Next base: position 77,250,181 of record NC_140493.1, on the reverse strand, counting down.
CTTCTTGCTCTCTTCTTTCTTTTCTTTTTGCTTGTGAATAACAGTTTGTTTCACAACTCATTGAAACTCCTTAGGGATACATTGTACCAAAATAGGAGCAAATGATCCAAATGAGAGGGCTGTAAAGGAAGAGTAGGAAGGGAATCCTTTGTTTTAAAGGAAAAAAACAAATCCTGAAAAAGTGTGTAGAATTTGTGTGTTTGGTTTTTTTCTCTCACTTGGCATAAAAGTAGGAAATGTGATGGAGTTGAGTGGTAATTTTGTTTTCTCTCAAACTGCACCTTCCTTACAGTAGTAGCTGTACTTACAGATGAAGTTGCTTTTTATAACTCAAATAATCCTAGAAATGTAGACAAATGCAGCCAGCTACATATTATGTAAAGTGGGCTTTTTCATCACTTTAAAGGGCAGTGGTGGTGCCCACCTTTAATCTCAGCACTTAGAGGCAGAGGCAAGCAGATCCCTTGAGTTCAAAGTCAGCCTGGTCTGCAGATCAAGTTCCAGGGTAGCCAGGCCTCATCTTGAACTCCCACCCCCGAAGAAAAAGTGGGTTTTGTTGCCATTTCTCTGGAAGTCTTATTCTAAGCTGGTGGTTGTTTCCATCTTGGTGTCTGAGAAGTGTATTGATGGGAAGCATGAGATAAGAGCACCATCTCAGCCAGCTCCTCCTCTCTGGTTTACTTATAACACAGCTTTCTGTTACTAGCTGCAGCCATCTCTATATATGCAATAAGAAACTGGGAAGCATCTCTTAAAAAGAATGCAGGTGCTTATTTGAGACAGGTTTACCATGAATGCATGATCCCCCTGCCTCAGCTTCTCACGTGCCACCATGCCTGAAGTTGCTTGGTTTTTAATGGGACTTACCTTTTTTTTTTTTAGTTCAGTTTGTACTTACGCTCTTCCTCCCCGCCACCCTTCGTCTTGGCAAGTGTCTCCGCTACATCTGGAATTCGGTATATAGCTCAGGCTGGTTTCCTATTTGTGATAATCTTCTTGCCTCAGCCCTTGAATGCTAGATTACAGGTTGGCTCTCCCATCTTTGCTGCTCTTCCTTTATGTTAAAAGCACACATACACTGTAGTATATCTTCACTTAAGAACTGTAAATAGAGCCAGACATGGTGGGCCATGCCTGTGATCCCAGGAATTAGGAGGTGGAGGGAGAAGAATAAAGAGCTGATGATCGTTCTCCCCTGCATGTCCAGGTCAAGGCCAACAAGGGACCTAGAAAGGTGGCTCAGCACTGAAGAGCACTGGCTGCTCTTCCCAAGGATCCGGGTTTGATTCCCAGCATCTCTCTCTCTCTCTCTCTCTCTCTCTCTCTCTCTCTCTCTCTCTCTCTCTCTCACACACACACACACACACACACACACACACACACACACACACACACGGAAGACAGAAAGAAATAGTATAGATGAATTTAAGAAATAGTACAGAAGAGCATAAAAGAAAAGACCAAAAAAAAAAAAAAATTCAGAGAACAACTTTGAGATTCTTAAGATCCAGGCACTGAACATGGGAAATGGGCTGTGGACAAGCACCTACCTACTCAGCCATCTTGAAAAGTGCTTCCCACTTAAAAAATCTGCAGTTATGTCATTTTGTTGTGTTTTGTTTTGTTTTTTCTGTTTTCAGTGCTAGCGATAGAGCCCAGTGCTTTGCAAATACTATGTATTATTGTGCACCCTTGAACCACAGTTATTTAACATTGAATTAAATAAATATTTTCCATATATTTTTTTTGTTTGGGTATTTTGCCTGCATGTGTCTGTGTACCACATGTGTGTAGTGTCAGCAGAAGCCAGAAATGGGCATCAGACCTCTTGGACTGTAGTTATAGTTGTGAACAGCCATGTTAGTGCTGAGATCTTGACCTGGGTCCTCTGGAAGAGCAGCCAGTGCACTTACTGTTGGGTCATTTCTCTGGCTCCTTATGTTAACTTTTAGTGGCAATTGGACAAAAAGTGGAAGTTGGATGGGAATAACCAATTCAGGCTACAGGACTTCTTAAAGATTATCTGGATACCTGTAAACATAATTTTCTCTTGATCATTTATAATATAATTATGTTTATAACCTGCCTGAAGACAAGTTTGTACTTTTGAAAGACTTTTCTTTTCTTTTTCTGTTATTTTAAGATGGCCTCAGTGCATCCCAGGCTGCCCTCAAACTTGCTTTGTAGCTATAGAAGACCTTGAAATTTTGATCCTGCTACCTCTACCATGTTGGATCAAACCCAGGGCTTTGTGCATGTTAGGCAAGCACTCTGCAAACTCATATAGGCACACTTGAAAGTTATAGTTGGAACTGCTTTGACTTTAGTTTGTTTGTTCCTTCCTTCCTTTTTGAGACAAGTTCTAGCTATATAGCTCAGGCTAGCCTAGAATTCTTCCTGCCTCTTCCATCAAGTGTTGGGATTATTGGTGTGTGTCACCATGCAAGGCCTTTTGTCACTTTTTAAATGTCTTTTATGTAGTTTGGTGTAGTGGTGCACGCCTTTAATCCCAGCACTTAGGAGGCAGAGACAGGCTGATGAATCTCTTGAGTTTGAGGCCAGCTTAGTCTACAGAGCTATTTCCAGGACAGCCAGGACTATACAGAGATACTCTGTATCAAAATATCTTTTATGTTATATTGTATTGCTTGATATTCTCAAATCTACCACTTTCTGACCCCACCCCCACCCCCACCCCCTGGACAATTGAGTAAATTTCATCTGGAAAAATGAAAACTGATTCTAGTTTGAGAAGAGTCCTTTCTAACCATTTATCCTGTTTCATATAAGGAAAGGCTTTATAGGTAGAAGAGCTTTTTAAATGGGCTTTGATTTCTGTATATGAGAATGTCACATAAAAATACTGTGTACGTGCCAGCAATTGTGAAGTGTTAGCCAGGGGTCTGAGACAAGTGTTCCAACTCAGAATTTTTTTTTTTTCTGTTGTTTTCAGCAAGAAGAATCCAAGTAGGGTGTTTTGAGAATGGAGACCATTCCGTTTACTTTCATTTTTGTATTTTTTTATTGTGTAAGTGCAGTGCTAGACAACACTACATTCAAAAACCATGAAAAAACTCTCATTGGTTCATTCTGTCCTACCCTGGAGTGGGGAAGCATGTGCAGAAGTCTCATTCAAGTTCTGACAGCAGCCTGTGAAGTAGGTAGGTGGTGAGAGCTGCTGTACAGATGGGCAAATCAAGCTGTGGTAATAAAGTGACCTGACTGGTTAGCGGTAAAACCAGAAGCTGATTTTCCTCATTCACTTCAGTCCTTATTCTTGACCACACTGTCCAGCCCCAGTTCAAAGAAAATATGAGGATATACACAGAAATAAATGCCAAAGCTTAAAGAAATGAAGACAAAAAGGAGAAGCATGGAGATGAATGTATTAAGATAGGTTTGGAGCGCCGGATGTGGTGGCGCATGCTTTAAATCCCAGCACTCGGGAGGCAGAGGCAGGCGGATCGCTGTGAGTTCAAGGCCAGCCTGGTCTACAGAGGGAATCTGGGACAGCCAAGGCTACACAGAGAAACCCTATCTAGAAAAACCAACAAAACAAAACAAAACGAAAAGGTTTGGAGAACTTATGTTCTCAGAACTAGAGCTAGGAACATCCTCAGGACACAAGTTGATAGGCAAGTAAGGCCGTGTGTGTGTGTGTGTGTGTGTGTATCATCACACAGGTTCCTAGTTTTACACTTGACTTTAACCTGTATCTTCTGTTTGCTAGGTTTTTTTTTTTTTTTTTTTTTTTTTTTTTTTTTTTTTGGTTTTTCGAGACAGGGTTTCTCTGTGTAGCCTTGGCCATCCTGGACTCACTTTGTAGACCAGGCTGGCCTCGAACTCACAGCGATCCGCCTGCCTCTGCCTCCCGAGTGCTGGGATTAAAGGCGTGCGCCACCACGGCCCGGCTGTTTGCTAGGTTTTTAAAAATTGATATGGAGAATTAAGTTTACCTTAGAAAAAGATATCCCGATATATATAGGTAGGTGTGTGGGGGCATATAGATTTGTTTTTTGTTTCTTTTTCTTTTTGTTTTGTTTTGTTTTGTTTTGAGACAGGGTCTCTCTGTGTAGCCTTGGCTGTCCTAGACTTGCTTTGTAGACCAGGCTGACCTCGAACTCACAGCGATCCACCTGCTGGGATTAAAGGCGTGTGTCATCACTGCCTGGCTTCTTTTTCTTTTTAAAGACAGGATCTTTCTGTGTTGATTTGGCTGTGATAGGGTGGCCTTGAACTCACAGAGATCTGTTTGCCTCTGCCTCCCAAGGGCTGGAATTAAAGTTATGCGCCACCACATCTAGCCTTCTCTTCCTCTTCTTTTTTAATTAAATTTTATTTTATTTTGCCTGTATGTGTGTCTGTGTATCACATGTATGTCTGGCACCCACAAAAGCCAGAAGAGGATGTTGGATCCTCTGAATGGAAGTCACAGACAGTGGTGAGCTACTGTGTAGGTTTTGGGACTCAAACTCAGATCTTCTGGAAGAAGATATCTCTAATCCCATCTCTTTATATTTTTGAAGATATTTATTTTATTTTATTACTTTTACTTATTTTTTAAAATTTACTTTTACTTATTTTTTTAGTGTCTTCTAACTGAGTACTTGTTATATACAGCTCTGGCTGACCTCAAACTTGTCACTGCCTCTTCTTGAGTTCTTGGATTACAGGCATGCTTCACCCTGCCATATTCTTTTTCATTGCCCTTTAAAAAAGTCAGAGGACCTGGAGATAGGGCTCAGCAATTAAAAGAGCTTCCTGCTTTGTCAGAAGACCAGAGTGTTCCTTCTCCCTGTCTCTTCCCCCTCCCCCTCCCCCCTCTCTCTTTCCTTCTTTCTTTAGCCCTGCCTGTCCTGGAACTCAAATCTTTTCAGATAATTTCTATCAATAGAAATGTGAAAACATTATAAGTGAGGCTCATGCCTCTGGTGTCCCATGTTTGATGTGCATACCCAACCCCTTTCTCTTTGCTCTTTTTGAAATAGTTTGTTAATAGCAATCATTAAATCATGTTGCCTGTAAATATATAATATATGACTTTTTAAAAATGAGGACGTTTCCAGCTGAGTGTGGTAGCACATGCCTCTAATCCCAGCACTCAGGCAGAAGCAGGCAGATCTCTGTGAGTTCAAGGCCAGCCTGGTCTACAAACAGTCCAGGACAGCCAAGGCTACACAGAGAAACCCTGTCTCGAAAAACAAACAAACAAACAAACAAACAAAAAACCCCAAAAAACCAAAAACCTAAAAAAATAAAAAAAGAAGACATTTCTTATAATCCTAGTAATATTGTAATATGCCCATTTTATATTCCGATTGTTTCATTTTTTTAATGGTTTGGTTCATTTCAACAAGCTCCATTTATACTTACCTTTTTCTTTAAAAAAAAAAAAAGATTTATTTAGTTATTATTATGTATACAGTGTTCTGTCTGCATATACACCTGTAGGCCAGAAGAGGTCGTCAGATCATATTACAGATGGTTGTTAGCCACCATGTGGTTGCTGGGAATTGAACTCAGGACCTTCGGAAAAGCAGGTGGTGCCCTTAACCACTGAGCCATTTCTCTAGCCCCCATATTTACCTTTTTCAAGAGCTGCATAAGAACTTTTCTAGTTAAAATAAAATAATTATAAGCAGTTCCTTATAAATGGGCAATCTGCTTTTTGCTTTTTTACCTATTATAAACAGTGCTGAAAATATTTTTGTACCTATCTCTGCTTTGAAATATGATTTTTTTGTGATTAATTTCTCACTGGGAAAGGAAACATGCATGTATATAATTTTGATGTATTTTACCTGACTGCTTTCTGGATATTCAGAGCTAATTAAATCCTTTATCTGTTGTGAATGGAGACCTTTCCTTAAACTCTTGACAGCATCAAGCATTACCAGAAAAACATCATATTTTATTAGTATGTATGTATGTATGTATATTTTTGCAGTATTGGGGATGGAAGTCAGAGTTTCACATATTCTGGGCAGGTGCTATACCTGAGCTTCATCCCCAGGCCAAGCAGTTGTTTAAAGGGAACATGATGTTAGATGTCATTTATCACGTAGCTTAAAATTTTTATGTCTCATAATAATTTTGCTTTTTTTTTTAAACTGTAAATTTAAGCATCTTGTCTGTTTGGCTATTTGATTTGTTTTGTTTTGTTTTGTTTTGTTTGAGATAGGGTTTCTCTGTGTAGCCTTGGTTGTCCTGGACTCACTTTGTAGACCAGGCTGGCCTCGAACTCAGAGCGATCCACCTGCCTCTGCCTCCAACAATTTAGTTAGTTACTGAAAATTTGATTGTGCTTAGTTCCCCATGTAGTTTTGCTACATAATCCACAATGATGCATTAATATAGAAAACAAAAACTTTGGGGGTGGGAGAGATTGCTCAGTGGTTAAGAGTACTGGTTGTTCTTCCAGAGAACCCAGGTTTGATTCCCAGCACCCACATGGCAGCTCAAAACTGTCTGTAATGCCAAATCTAGGGCATCCAACACCCTCCACAGACAGACAGTGCCTACCCCAAAAGGGTTACTGGAAGAATTTAAATGAGAAAATGGAATCTTTTCTTAGGGGATGTAGCCCACGGTGTTTGTTTCTTCTTGGAGAGATTATGTTATTAAATACTAAACTATGTTATTTGAAGTCTTGAAATTAACATATATAATTTATGTGTCAAGATTAGGGAGCTAGGTCATATAGTCCCTGCCTGTGATCCCAGCACTTGGAAAGTAGTCACAAGGATCAAGAGTTCAGGATCATCCTGGCTGTATCCAGATTTTAAGGCCAGCCTAGACTACATGAAACCCTGTGCTCATACATACATATAAAGCAAAAACAGAGGAGAATGTCACTGGAATTTGTGTGTGTGTGTTCACCTGTCTTTATACGTATTCAGCAACACAAACTCCACCACTTAGCAGTCCTAGGCATAGCCAGAGAGTATAGCCCTTGACTTCAAAGTGTTCATAGGAAGATGTGGGTTTTAGTAAACTGCTTTGAATGCAGGAAACACTGTTTATATGGTTTTATATGAATACATCTCTGAGTGACTCATTTTGAGTAGGTGAATAAACAATCCTTGGTCTCACTAGTAGTAAAAGAAACACAGTTGAGGCATTCTCTGAATTTTTAAGGCTCAGTTTAGTAAGTACTAATAATTACTAAGTCTTCATGAAAATATGCCTATTCTGTGATTTTAAATTCATAAGCCTGGATAAGGCTGTAGCCCAGTTGGTGCACAGCATGGCAAAGCCCTAGCCCAATCCCCAGCATGGCTTAGATATATGTTACTCCAGCAATCTAGAGACTGGAGCAGGAGGATCAGAAGTTTATGATCATCCTCAAGAGTTCCACGCCTTTAATCCCAGCACTCAGGAGGCAGAGGCAGGCGGATCGCTGTGAGTTTAAGGCCAACCTGGTCTACAAAGCGAGTCCAGGACAGCCAAGGCTACACAGAGAAACCCTGTCTTGAAAAAAAAAAAGAGTTCATCTTTTGTTTGCATTTAGGTTTAGAGATAGTAGTGTGCTAAGATATTTTGCCATTGACTTTCTGAAGTGAAAACATTCTTCATTGAATTCGTTCTGGTCCAGCTGCTGTGTTGTGTTAGATGCTGGAGTGACAGGGTCCAGTTAGGTCTCTGACCTGAAGCAGCTTGTATTGAAACCAACCTGGCTATGGCGGCTCACTCCTTTAATCCTAGTGCTCAGGAGGCAGTGGCTGGTCTCTGAGAGCTCAAGGCCAATCTGACCTACAGAGTGAGTTCCAGGATAGCCAGGGCTACACAGAGAAACCCTGTCTCAAAAACAAAACAAAACAAAAAAGTAGACCAAAAAGGAGGTGGGGTCAGGGAGAAAGAACATGAAAAAAGAAAGAAAAAGAAATGGGGCTGGTAGTGCAGTTTCATGATTTTGCTAACGACAGAAATGACCCTGAGAGAAGAGTGAGTAATTCCACATGAGATCCTGATGCTTCAAAAGGTTCGTTCGTTCGTTCTTTCTTTCTTTCTTTTTTTTTTTTTTAAAGATTTTATTTTATTTTATTTTTGGCAAAAAGGTACTTTCTAAGTCCTCCTTTTCATTGGATTTACTTGTATGCCCATAGGAGTTTGAGAATTTGGTCAGGCTCAGTTTTCCAATAGGAAAGAATCATACTATTTTTTTTTCAGAAATAGAAGTCCTACTATCCATTAGGCTGGCATGGCTTCTCAGACTATTTTACATGAATCAAGAGAGGCTTGCTTAGGTTTTGGTTCTAATTTTATTTTTAATAACTTTCCTTACTTCACTTTCCTTACTTTAAATTTTAATAAAATTTTAAATTATGAAAGTAATGTATGCTTATAAAATATTCAAACAGTTCAAAAGTATATCAAATACAAATGAAAGTATCCCCACTCTTCCTGGGTAACTGCTGCTAGGCAGTTTAAATAATCACTTGTAAATAAACTCAGATTTTAAGTACCTTGTATTCTGAATATTTACTCTTTCTATTTAAAGGGGGGAAATGAATTTTCCTTTTTGGGAAAGTACTCAGGAGCAGTGGAGGCTGTCTTAGGACCTGTGCAGGAAGGATTCTGGAAGTGCATTGATCAGTTAGATTGCTGTGTCCTATAGGGCTTTTTAAGGATTTATTGACACTTCATCAAGGTATTTGAGAGAGTATTCAGGGAAACCTAAGAAATGCTGCAGTTCCTTTCTCGTCCTTATAAATTCATGCCTGGTCAGAAATTACAGCTTGAGTGGGATGTCCCTCCACAGAACTCAAATGCACTCTATTTATCATGTTACTTAGTGTGGCAGTAATGTAAAATGTGGAGAATTTTTTTTCTTTTTTGTTTCTTTCTGCACAGGGGCTCACTCAGCACATATTTCACTATATGTTTCTTCATCTCTCTCTTATTTCAACTTCTGTTCACTTCCCCAATTCCCCGCATCATTCTCCTAACAGGGGGAAAAAAAGTTTTGTCCACTGAGTCCTCTTTCTTATTTTATTTACTATATTTTGAGTTGACTGTTTCTCCAAAAACACTTTGCATTCTGAATTAGCCTATCAAGCTGTTTTCTCCATAGACGCTTCCATACGCTACACGTCTTCTACAGCTGTGCCCTCTGAGGTGTGAAAACCCAAGTCTGTTTATGGCTTAGCCTTCATAATTTTAGAATATAAGTCCCCATATTCTGTTTGGAAAAGTTATATTCTTGTTATTTTTATACCATTAAGAAAATTGTACTTTTGGTCCACAGAAATAGCCATCACAGGAGAGCCTGTCTCCCTGCACTGTCCAGTCAGAGCCACAGTCCTTGCCATAGCAGCCCATTTGTCTAAGTCTGTGCGTATAAGAATACACAAGCCCGAGTATCTGCATCCTTAGATGGAAATACACAAATCCTAGTTGGACGGACATTTGAAATGATAGCCATTCATCCAAATGGCGGTTGTTGAGGAATTGTAACCTGCAGTTCTCCTTACTGGCAATGCCATTCTGCTCGGGGAATATAGAACAAGCCCAAACAGTAATACTGACAGAATTCGGAATTATGATACAGTAGAGCCTTCACGTAATTCTTTGTTGAAGAAGTTAGGGCCTAAATGTTAAGGCTTATTGTTATTCTGAGTTGATAATCTCTGCCTTGCTTTAATAATTTTTCCTCATGCCTGGGTAGCCCGCGAGTTGCACAATAATCACTCACACAGCTTTGTAATCAATGCCCAAAGTAATAGGATTCCTCTGGCCACCGGCAATTAATAAATTTGTGTCTTTTTTAAAACACTAGCAAGTCGGGCCTGAAATACGACTGACTGGCTCTCCTCATTTGCATATTTATTGCAGTGGAAAAATTCTTACCAGATGATTGATGCTGAGCCTGCCTCTTGAATTCCAAGCAGCACATTATTATGAAATGAAAAATGCCGGCCATACAGTTGATTAAAGTTGAAGACAGTGGAATCGGTGTTTTTTAAGATTGTGGGAGAATTAAAGGCATATTTTAATAGATGTTGACAAGAAGTGAACTAACAAAAGCAAAGCAAAGGATTTGCTTGAAAAGATTTAATCAAACGTCTTTCTTGGGGGATTAATTGCTGGGGATGACTAGTGCAAGTGGCAGGCTTGTGTGGATTTGAATGAAAAGTATTGTTCTCGGCCAGTCTTTCCTGTGTCATTTTGACCTGTACTTTAGCTCTAGTTCTAGAGTTACTTTTGATGGAGAGAGAAAAAAAGAAGACACCCTTATAATCTGCACATTCCAGTTCAGTGCACCCATCTGGGGTGGTGAGGGAGAGCTTGTGTGTACTTGGATGTAAATAATTGTTTGCTTGCATATTTATTTACAATAGCTATAGATATTTAAAAAGTGGAAAGACAAGCTTCACTTTACTTTACACATTCATACCCTTCTCATTTCCCCTCTTTTCACTGCCAGAAATTTACTTGCTAGTTGATGATCTAACTAGTGCATGCCCAAACTGATTCTGTGCCTACACTTTTGTTAGTGCTGGACAATCTAGAGGAATCGAGAAAAATAAACTTGTTAGATGATTTTTAGACTGATGACACTTTGTGTATACAAATGCTTGCAGATGAGCAGTATGAAAATGAATGTTGGGACCAGTGCATGCCAGTCCAGTTCTTAAAAGACTTTAATCATGTAGGAGATGTGGCTTCACAGTCACAGACCTTTTTTTTTTTTTTAAAGCTTTTAGAAAATATGTCAATAGACAATAATACATCTGTTGTTTTTTAAATCTCACTTGTAAGATCAACAGGGAAAGAATTGCCTACATTATATAGGTGTGAAAATTGTGCCTCAATTGAGATTAAATTGAGATCAAATTGGTCCACTCAGCATAACAGTGACTGGTTAGTAACAGAATTCAAGCTCTGGACTCTTTCCCTTGTTCTCCACTCATAATCACCCCTAACACTAGTAGCTGCTTCTATTGAGTCTTGCTAGTATGGGGAAGCATATGTCTTCCTTAATCTCCTCGTAAGAGAAAGGCTTCTGGACATGAACCATGTAGGGCAAACTAAACACAAATATCCTTGACAGTCTCCATTTGTTTTTGTGACCATATGCCAAAAGGGCTCCAGCATTGAGTCCTCACTGCTTCTCTTAACTTTTTAACTCTGCAATCATTGGCAGAAAAATTAGAGGTGAAGTAGAAACTGTTGATTTCAGTTTATCTATTATTCATAATGTCAGACAAATAGAATTCCGTTCTATATGAATAATAAAGAAGGTATTTGTTTGTTTTGCCTGGGAAGAATTTGAAGAATTCACTGTTGAATTTGAGTTTTCAGGTTCTTCACTCTCCATGTGTGGCTTTCAGTAGGCCTCTCACCTTGAGCAAAGTATTGTATTGCTCCATTGTGTCTGTATGTTTTACACACCGTCTGTTTATTTATTTATAAGTAGGGGTTGGGGAGTATGTTGGTGTGGATGCTGGGCTCATATGTGGAGGTCAGATGCTTTTTTGCAGGAGTCATTTGTCTCCTTCCGCCATGTGGGCCCCAGGGTCGTTAGGCTCAATAGTAAGCACCTTTCCTGGGTGCTTACCAACCCAGCTTTTGCATACCAGTCAGAAGTTTGGCGTTCATGTTTGTAAAGAGGTGAAAATTGAGTCCTGCCTTCTAAATCTGTTTATGGGAAGTTATCCATGCAGTGGCCACGGTGATAATCGCTTTGATTAACGGTGTACGTGTTGGGGGGCGGCTGTCGGGGGGCTTAAAGACATAGTTACAGGTTTCATTTCTGGCCAGGCTCGTGACATGTTGAATGGAGGGCCGCTTTCCGAGTGGGCAAAGGGGTGTAAGAAGTGAGAGCATGTGAGAATGTTAACAGAGAGCGCTTTGACTTACTGATGCTGGCTCTCTGCTTTCTTTTGGATTGATAACATTGTTGAATGGATCCGAAATGGATTCAAACAAACAAACAAAATAACTGGGACAAAATAAAAGGTACTTGATAGTGGCCCTTAAAAGCTGTGGCCTCTGGGCAGTGGTGGTGTACCTCATTAATCCCAGCACTCAGCAGGTGGATCTCTGAGTTTAAGCCAGCCTGATCTACAAAGTTCCAGGACAGCCAGGGCTACACAGAGAAACCATGTCTCGGAAAAAAAAACAAGTAGTGAAAATAGTTGTCTTTTGTTAGGGTCCCTTCACGTTCTTGGTTATGCCACATGTTGGAGTTGGAATGTGACTTGCCACTTGCCAAGCAGTCATAGCACACTGTTTTGTAACTTCTTTCTTTTAAAGATATTTTTTATATTAGCTGATTTTTTTTTTATGTATATGAGTGTTTTGCCCGCATGTATGTATGTGCACCATATATGCCTGGTGCCTGTTGAGGTCAGAAGAGAGCATTGGACATTCTGGAACTAAAATTTTTGATAGTTTTGTTTGTTTCCGATTGGTGATTCACTTAAGATCAAGAGCCGTCTGCTGGGGCTGGAGAGATGGCTCAGTGGTTAAGAGCACCACCTCCTCTTCCAAAGGTCCTGAGTTCAATTCCCAGCAACCACATAGTGGTTCACAACCATCTATAATGTGATCTGATCCCCTCTTCTGGCCTACAGGTTTACATATACACTATATACATAATAATAAAAAATAAATCTTAAAAAAAAATTATCTGCTATACTCCTTCCTTTAAAAGTGTAAATAATATTCCATTTTCCTGATCTTTTTAAATAAACTTAGTTTGAAATATTACAGGTATTTTTCCCCCTACAAGGTGGACTAGAATGAGAGGGCTATTTACCATTCTGTGGACTTGGGCTTTTTTTAAAAAATATTTTTATTTAATTTTTAAATTTATGTGCATTGATGTGAGGGTGTCAGTCCTTGGAGTTACAGACAGTTGTGAGCTGCCATGTGGGTGCTGGGAATTGAACCCGGAACCTTTGGAAGAGCAGACAGCGCTCTTAACCACTGAGCCAACTCTCCAGCCCAACTTGGGCTTTTAAGTCATTGTTTTTTAGGTTTTTGTTTTGTTGGTTCATTTTGAATGGTGGTGCTGGTTGGAACCCAAGGTCTTTTTCATGCTAGGTAACTGCTCTATTACTGAATTATATCAGTATTTTGTTGTTGTTGTTGTTGTTTTTTTTGTGGTGAACTAATTTTTTGAAAGATTTGTTTGTTTGTTTGTTTGTTTGTTTGTTTATACATACAGTGCTGTGTCTGCATGTGTACCAGCAAGCCAGAAGAGGGCACCAGATCTCACTATAGATGGTTGTGAGCCACCATGTGGTTGCTGGGAATTGAGCTCAGGACCTCTGGAAGAGCAGACAGTATTCTTAACCACTGAGCCGTCTCTCCAGCCCTGTGGTGAACTATTTTGACATAAACCTACCTTATTCATCCATTTTAAGTGTACAGTTCAGTGTCATTAAGTACATTTATGTCTTTGTAGAAACCGTTAGTGCTCTCTGTCTCTAGAACATGTTCACACCCCAAATTGTACTATTAAACAGTAATTCTCCATTTCCTCTCTTCTCTTTGAATTCCAGTATTTTAGTTCCCTCATGTTAGTGGCGTTATGCTACTTTTGTACAGTTGGCATATTTTTAACCTAATATTTTCAAGGTTTAGTCTGGTAATTCATCTATCTGTCTTTATGAGACCTTGTTATGTAGCTCAGGCTGTTCTTAAAACTGTGAGTTCCTGCTTAAACCTTACAAGTGCTGCGATTACAGGCAGGCAGCACACCTGGCTTGTTTTTTCATTTTTATTTTCTCAGTGCTGAGTTGGTCTAAGGGTTTATTTTTTCCTTTGAGAATGTAATTATATAATTTCTCCCTTCCCTTTTCTCCTTCCAAACCCTCTCATATACCTACCCTGCCTTGTGTCTATTTCAAATTCATGGCCTCTTTTTTATTGATTGTTGTATTATGTGTTTATGTATATCTATGTATATATGATTAGATATTAGTTTCTCAGTCTGTATAATGTTGTATGTATGTATTTATTTCAGGATAGCCATTTGCTATTGGATGTGTTCTTCCCTGGAGAAGAGTATTTCTTCCACTCAGAATTCCTAATTTGCCTGTAATAGAGATGAAGTCTCATGTGCTTTTCCTTGTCTGATTTGACATGTCTATTGTTTGTAAAAGTAACTTTTATTCTCCTGGCTCAATTGTTGTCTCAGAGGCTTACTGCTTCCTTCTGCTGCCCTGGGCCGAGTCCTGGATGCTTCTAGCCGCCATACAATCTAGCCTAGGCCTAGAATGTTTTCAGCCTCTGAGACTTAGTGCCTCATAAGCTCACCCTTTCTTGTTGTTACTGTGTCTGTTCTGGCTAGTTCAACTCAGCTGTTCTGGCTCAAACTCTTCTCCCAGCTGACATACTTAATCTGGCTTCTTTCTCGGCCCGTAATTGCTCTACTTGGCCTCAAACTAACTCAGCAATATGCTTTAGTCTTCTGGCTTCTTCTTTCCTGGTTCTTTCTGTCTTCACCTGAGTTCTCTCTCTGCAACCCATCTCTCTGTTACTGTCCTGGTAAAACTGCCTCCTCTCTCTGTAAACTGCCTCTTAAGTAGCTTCCCTTTCCTCTCTCTTCTCATGAGAGTTGGGCCTATCCTATTCTGTCAAATCTTCTGATTCATCACCTTTTCTGCCACTCAATTAGACATCACTTTCAAACATGGGTGCTTCCTTCTACAAACTAACTTTACTTTTGTTTGGGATTAAAGGCATGCACTAGCGTGCCTGGACCTGAGCTGTTCTTTACCTGATACTTGCTCTATACCAGGCTGGCCTTGAATTCAGATCTGCTTGCCTCTGTCTCCTGGATTAAAGGCGTGTTTATATTCCAGCTGGATCACACAGACCTCGAGGATCTTAGGATGTGATCTCTTGCCAGAACAGCCATGTTCTGAATTAACATCCCTCTACAGTGGTTGAACTTGTTCATCCCGTGGTTAGGCAGTCATGTTGGTGAGACGTTATGGGTGTAGCTTCAGACATTACTAGGAGACATAATCTTGCAGGAAACACCCTGTTCCTCTGGCTCTTAAAATCTTCCCACTCTCTCTTCCATAATGTTTGTTCCCTGAGTCTTAGGTTCAAGAATTGTTTTGCACATGCACCCTTTGGGACTAGACTCCACAACTCTGCATTTTTGATTGGTTGAGTTATTCTGTCTGTTGTGAAGAGATGTTTCCTTGATGAAGGGTGAGGACTACATTCATCTGTGGGTATACAGACAAATATTTAGATCGTAGTTAGGGATTATGGTTTGTAAATTGGTAATTGTAGATTTTCCTCCGAGATCCATGACTTCACTGGCCATGGGTAGATTGTTAGTGTCCAGTACCAGGCATGGTTTCCTTCTTGTGGAATGGGTCTTACGGCACTGGAGAGACCTGTTGCCTGCTGCCGAGGCATGCATGCTGCTGCTGCACCCTTACAGTCATTGTGCCGTGCTGGTGGTGGTTGTGGTTCCTAGAGGCGTCATAGCTCATAGGCTGGTTGCCTTTCTCCTCTGGAAGCTTACATGGCACCTTCTGGTACCATGAAAGCTAGTCTCTAGGGAGGAGGTATTCAGGCCAGTTCCACCTCTGGAACCTCTGGGTCCTAGGTCTGAAGTGCATGATGTCTTCAGCAATAGGGACTTAACCTCTCATCCCTGGGGAACAGCATACAGACAGCAGCCTGTATGTCTTGTGTGTCTCCTGGACAAACCTGACCAACTAAAGGAAGGCATCTTATGCCTGGCTTTTGTTAGGGGTTCTTTGATTCTTGGAGGGGAGATTGTGAGCCAAGATGAGAAACTTTAATTCAAACTATATATGTATATTTATTTTTGGACTAACAGGTATTTAAAGGGGTTTGTTTTTGTTTGTTTGCTTGTTTGTTTTGTTTTGTTTTGTTTTTAGGTAAATAGTTAATAGTATGATTCCTTATGACTTTATCAGACATCCTTACTATTATTTTGCCATCTTCCTTTCTTCTGTTCTTTGGTTTTTCAAGACACAGTTTCTCTGTGTAGCCTTGGCTATCCTGGACTTGCTTTGTACACCAGGCTGGCCTCGAACTCACGGCGATCCGCCTGCCTCTGCTGCCTCCCCAAGTACAGATGTGAGACCATTGTGCCCCACTCTTCTTCTATATTTATCTACCTCCTCTTCCCTAATTTGAGACCCCACTTTGTTCCCTTTCCCCAGTAAGATCAGTTGTACCTGCTATTTTCTTCTGTATTGTCTTTCCCCTTTCCACTCTGGCAATGGCCCCTTTTTACTTTTCTGATTTTTGCAGTTTTACTCCAGGATGTGTACTCAAATCTAAAAAGTCTCTGATAAGAGAATATGCAACAACTGTCTTTCTAGGGTCCGGTCCAGAGTACCTCAATTAGTATGATCTTTTCTAGCTCCATGATTTTAACTGAATCAGTTTTTCAGAAACAAAGTGGATTTGTAGTTTGACTTTGGGAAATAGGATTTATCTCTTTCAAAGTAACTGTTGGGGTTAAGAGTGCAGTTCATTGGCAGCTCACTTGCTATCCTGGGACTCACTTTGTAGACCAGGCTGGCCTCGAACTCAGAAGACCCACCTGCTTCTGCCTCCCAAATACTGAGATTAAAGGTGTCTGATACCATACCAAAAAGGGGTCCAGATTTGTAATGTTTTGGTTTGTTTGTTTGAGACAAGAACTCCAGACCAGGCTCGCTTCAAATTCTCTCTGTAGTACAGAGGATGACTTTGAATTTCTGATCCTCCTGCCTCCTGAGTTCTGGGATTATAGATGTGCACGTATCGTGCCCAGTTTATGATGGTGTTGAGTATCAAACCCAGGTCTTTATGAACTCTAGACAAACAGTCTGCCAGCTGAGTTACAGCCCTGGATTTTTTTTTTTAAGTTTATAGCCATGGATTGTATACCTAGTCATGAGCATGAGTATTACAAATGCATCCTGTTGAGTCTAAAAACCAAGTGAGAATATTGTCTATATGAGTAAACTCACGGACCTGGCAGGATCTTTCTTTATAGTCCCAAATGGCCTGGTACCTAATGCTCCCAAGTTCTCTCAATTTACAAGTTGGAGGAGATGATGCTGTTTTGTTTTTTCAGGACAGGGTTGTTTTTCTTTGTCACCCTGGCTGTCCTGAAACTCACTCGGTAGACCAGGCTGGCCTCAAACTCAGAGATCTACCTGCCTCTGCCTCCTGAGTACTGGGATCAAAGGTGTGTGCCGCTGCCTCACCTAGCACAAGCTGGAAATTATAAACTTGGGTTGTTTTGTTTGTCTTGGCCTTGGTTTTTGTCTGTGTATGATATATATCCTTGTGCTATACATGTTCTCATGTCTGTGAGTGCATATGTATGCTTGTGCCTGTGGAGACCAGAGGCCAGCATCCGTGGCTGTCCTGCACCTTAGCCACAGGAGACGTGGTCTCTTATTTAAGCCTGGAGCTTGCAGTTTTGGCTAGTCTAGTTAGCCAGCTTGTTTTGGGATCCTAGCAGCTTTCTAAGAGCTAGGATTTCTAGTGGGCCACCATGCTTGCCTGGCATTTATGTAAGTCTGGGAATCAATTGAGATCCCCATGCTTACACAGCAAATGCTTTACTCACTGCACCATGTCCCAGGCTCCCTAACTTGGGTTTTGTATATGAGCTTTTTCTGTAATATATGTTTGAGAGGTTGAGATACTGATTTGCAGTTCAGAGACAGATGAGATCTGGTGGAGGAGAGAGAGCTCAGCTGCAGTCTTCAGAAGAGGACTTTTGGGGGGAATTGCTTGTAAGAGGCATCACCTATGAGACCAGAGGGCAGCCTGTAGGATATACCCAAGGAACTTAGTATCAGGGGGGAATTTTATTAGTTATAATAAAAGGCAAGGAGTTTGTCAAGCTTAATGACTTTAAGAACTGACCACCGAAGTCTTCCTGTCTGCAGACGCATTTCTAAGTACCTTCCGCATGCTATCTTGCTTGCCCCTTACTACCATGTGAGGCAGGCACTGAGGTGATTTCTGTGAAGTGGACCTCAGAGGGTACTGTCTCCCATCTCTTCTCCCTGCACCCTCCCCAGCCAGGGCTGCTCAGGACACAGCAGTGACAGCGATTGTAGAGAGTTGTAAGTGACTAATTATCCCTGTACTGTGCTTTACTTTTCTCCCAGGTCACAAAGCACTTAAAGCATTGTTAAGGTCATTGGTGGATCTTCAGGAAGAATTGCTTTTCCAGTACCCAGACACTAGATATCTAGTAAATGGGACGAAACCCAAAACAGAGAGGTAAGGAGGAAGCAGAACCCTGAGCTTGCTTATTTCTTCTCATCTGGACAGATTCCTATCTTGTATGAAGAAGAAAACCTTGTCCTTCCCACACAGATAGATATGAGACTTGATAATAGTTAAAATAGAGCTGCTTTGTATTTAACTGGTGGTCAGAACAGGACAATGGGGATTAGCCTGCTTGTTCTAGCTTTGTTGTACCTGCTTACCTTTATAGCCTCAGTCAAAATACATTCCTTCTCTATAATAATACTTGCCTTCTATAGTAATTAGTAGAATGTAATCATGTTTTAAATATTAATGCTTAATTAATATTAATGAAATATCTGTGCCCATGCCTTGGAGATGAGCACTTTCTATCTATTGAGACCAGTAGTACAGTGAGTGAAGTGGCAGAGTAGTTGGGGTAGGGGACATTTATTGTTGTTGTCATTTTTGTGATGTGTGCAGTTGCCCCTCTGCATCCAGGGGGGAATGGCTGTGGACCCTTTCATGGTTACCCACATCTGTAATGTTTTTACAGTCTCATTTCTTTTTATGGTGTAGTTACCATTGGGGAAAGAAAACTTAAACCCAGGTGCTTTTCATATTTGTTTGAAAATGTCCACAAATCTTTGATTGTCCTTATGAACTTTAAAAAATTTTTAATTTTTATTCACAGTTTATGTGTATAGGCGTTTTCCCTGTACGTATGTCTGTACACCATGTGTAAGCAGTATCTGTGGAGGGCAGAAGAAGGCCTCCTGGGAGTGGAGTTACAGACATTTGTGCGCCGTCATGTCGGTGCTAGGGATCAAACTCAGGTCTTGTGATTGTGAACATTCTTTTGAAGCAAAAGCCATCCTCATAGCTCCAGTGGGAAGGGTCTAAATGCTTGTGTGAGCCCAGTCTGTTATTTAAGTAATGTTTTTATTGGACTTAATGTTCTTACTGGTTTTCTAGTGAGGAGATTTCTAGTGAAGATGATGCGCTAGTGGAAGAGAAGAAGAAGCAGCAGAGGAGGGCCCCGCCGAAGAGGAAGCTGGAGATGGAGGACTATCCCAGCTTCATGGCAAAGCGCTCTGCTGACTTCACCGTTTACAGGAACCGCACCCTGCAGAAGTGGCATGATAAAACCAAGCTTGCTTCCGGAAAACTGGGCAAGGTGCATGCATGTGTGTATGTGTGCATGCCTGTGTGCCTGCATGCGTGCGTGCAGGCCTGCAGGCGTGTGTAAGAATGGTTGTGGCAATTGAAGCATTTGTAAGAAATAAAAAAAAAAAAAAAGAAATAGGAGCTATAGCTTATTTTTGCAGTGTCATAGTAAGCAGTTATTTCTGTTCTCAAATTCACTGAACTTCTACTACTAGTTTGTAATATTTGATTTTAACTTTGTTTTGGAAAGGAAGCCTTGTTCAGGGCCTGAAAGTATGAAATACTTTAAGTAAGCAGATTTGAAAACATTATTAAAGGAGCAGGAGAAAGTTATGACTGCTTAAGACTAAGATTTTTCTGAGAACAGTTGTAGCTACTGACAGAGTCAGCTTTTAACAGAAAACCTTCCTGAAAAGACAACATTCTCCATTGGCAGAGAGAAGCCAGCATAACTGCCTTCAGCACTGACCTGTATTATCTGACACTGGTTAATGTTGTTGCAGGGTTTCGGAGCCTTTGAACGCTCTATCTTGACTCAGATCGATCATATTCTGATGGACAAAGAAAGATTACTGCGGAGGACACAGACCAAGCGTTCTGTCTACCGAGTTCTTGGCAAACCTGAGCCAGCTCCTGAGCCTGTCACAGAGAGTTTGCCAGGAGAACCGGTAAGAGCTCTGGGACACATGTGCTTATGGGACCGGTCTCTGGGAGGCTAGTTAATGGAGAGCCTGTGGCTTTAACTCCTATTGTAAGAAGCTGGTGAAGTAAAGGAAACAGCACTGCTTTACTGGACTGTTAGCATGAGGCTGTGTAAACACTTGTCACATCTCTTCATTTTGCATTTGATATATTAGTTTGTCAAGGGGAATGTTTAAAATCCAGTTTTTAAGATGAAGGGGATTTGGTTGTTTGTGTGATCTGGAGACTGAACCCAGGCCTCACATGCTGTGTGAACCCTCTACTTCTGCCCTGCACCCCAGACCTTAAGGTTTAGCTTCAAAGCTACTGTATAGAAATAGCAGCACAGACATTTGGGTGCTCTAGAGAGGATCTGAAAGTAGAATATTAAAATTATTTCATTTTAAAGGAAATCTTTTTGCTTTGCTGTTTCTTTGAGGGGATATTTCAGAGACAGAGTTTTTAAAATATAGTCCTGGCTGTCCTGGAACTCACTATGTAGGCCAGCTAAGCTTGCCTCAAACTCATAGACTCCCATGTGCATCCGGCTTCCAGGTGCTTTATTCAAGGGAATTAAAGGCATGTGCTACAACCCCTGTCTTTTTTCTGTTTATCGTCTGTGTATATTTGAGTATTTGACCTCCATGTAGGGCTGGGTACGCACCGTGGGCACCCAGTGCCTGTGGAAGTCAGAAGAAGGTACTGGATCCTCTGGAACTGGAGTTAGCAGATGTTGTGAACCATCATGTGGGTGCTGAGACCTGAACCTGGTCCTAGGACAGCAAGTTCTCTTAGCGGCTGAGCCATCTCTCAAGCCCCCCCCCCCCATTTTAGTTTTATTATTTATATTTTTTATGTTTGTACATCTTTTAAAGAAATATTAGAATTACATCCCTCCCTTCCCATGCCCCCAACTCCATCAACTCTCTTTTTCTTTGGTTGTTACTGTTACATACATATATATGTATATATTTGTATGCATAAATATCCAAATACAACCTGCCGAGTCTTTCTTGTTGTCTGTGTGTGTATGGCTTCAGGGCAGTCCACTTGATGTAGTAGAGCCAGTAAGGGAGCTTATCCCTGGAGAGGCTGATCTCTCTCTCCCAGAAGTCATTTATCTATGGGTAGGACCCTTTGAAAAAAATTTCCCTTCCATGTTACACATTTTTATTTTTTAATCACAGAAGAAATATACTTAATGCTTTTTAATTTCATAAGGGTTTAAAATGAAACATGAAGTTTTCCTTATTCTGAAAATTGCAGTTATGACTTTGTTGCTATAAACTTTATACATATAACATATATGTAGCAGATGAATTTGATTTTTCCCTTTTTAGTTTACTTTTTAAATATTTATTTCATTTTTAATGGTGTGTGTGTGTGCACGCCCATGTGGCTATGTGCACATAAGTGCAGGCCAGAGGCATTGGGTTTCATGAAGCTGGAATTATAGGTGGTTGTCAACAACATGATTTGGGTGCTGGGAGTAGATCTAAGAGCAATACATGCTCTTAACCACCAAGCCATGAGAGACTACACACACACACACACACACACACACACACACACACACACACACACACGTTATGTACTCTAATAATATTCCCTCCCATTATTCTCTCCTGTGCCCTTCCCATTCCACTAAACACTTTTTTTCTTCCCAGACAGTCACCTCCTACTTTCATGTCTTTTCTGTTGAATTGTGGCCCCTGCTGCTGTTAACTAGGATTGCCTACATGAGCATGAGTAGGGGATTCTTTACTTGAGCAAGGGCAACTTAGCACTGAGGAATATGGCTCTTGTGCCCCAGCACCTCAGGGGGTCCTTTTTAAAAAATGAGATCAAGTAGGTATATATGCATCTATATAAATATGTAAAATACCACTATATTTAAAAATACTACAAAATTTAAAAATTTACTATATTCTAGATACTTTAGCATGAAAATATACCTTAATTTTTCTGTCTGTAAAGAATTCTATTGTACAACTGGAGAGATGGCTCAGAGGTTAAGAACACTGACTGCTCTTCCAAAGGTCCTAAGTTCAATTCCCAGCAACCACATGTTGGCTCAAAGCCGAGTTTGAGGCCAGTCTTGTCTACAGAGTTCCAGGACAGCCACGGCTACACAGAGAAACTTTGTGTGTGTGTGTGTGTGTGTGTGTGTGTGTGTGTGTGTGTGTATGTGTGTATGTGTCTGTCTGTCTGTGTGTCTTGTGTGTGTGTGTCTGTGTGTAAGGGTGGTGGTGGTGGGTTCCATTGTATAACTATAAACTATTATAGGAACAAATTATAGGAAACATTTCTAAATATTTTATTTGTTTTGTCTTAGAAGATTTATTTATTTGTTTATTATACAGTGTTCTGCCTGTGGGTACACCTGCAGGCCAGAAGGGGGAATCAGATCACATTGTAGATGGCTGTGAGCCACTATGTGGTGGTGGGAATTGAACTCAGGGCCTCTGGAAGAGCAGTCAGTGCTCATAATCTCTGAGCCATCTCTCCAGCCCATATTTTTATTTGTTTATGTGAATATATGGATGAAATTTTCAGAGTGAAATTTTTAAAGAAAATATACTAAATCCTGATAAATGTTGCCAGATTACCTCCCAAAAGGCTCCCATTAATTTCCAGTCCCTCAGCTGGGCGGTGGTGGCGCACGCCTTTAATCCCAGCACTTGGGAGGCAGGGGCAGGTGGATCGTTGTAAGTTCAAGGCCAACCTGGTCTACAAAGTGAGTCCAGGACAGTCAAGGGTACACAGAGAAACCCTGTCTCTGGGGGAAAAAATTCCAGCCCTCTGTTTTTCAGTTCTGGGTATTTCCAGTCTGAGAGGCGAAAATTTTTCTCATTTGAATATGTGTGTGAATTCTATTAGAGTGAACTTAAAACATTTTCATGATTACTTATGCCTCTTTATTCTATCAACTGCCTGTTAATCTTTTTCCCACCTTCCTACCTGGTCTCGTTATAGTGCTCGGATTGTTCTTGAACTTTTTTTTAAATATTAAATTTAAATTTAAAAATTATTTATTTTTATTTTAAGAGTTCTTAGCTGGACTTAATGGCCCATACCTTTAATTCTAACACTCTTTTGAGTTCAAGGCCAGCATGGTCTACCGAAGGAATTCCATGGCAGCCAGGACTACACAGAGAAACTCTATCCCAAAGAACAAACAAATAAGTAAATTGGTTAAATAAGTAAATTTTAAGAGCTCTTTATGTCCTAAGGAGAAAATGTTCACTAGGATTCACACCCTTTTACTCCCCATGGACACAGGAGACCCTTCCTCAAGTCCCTGCCAATGCTCACCTGAAGGACTTGGATGAAGAAATATTCGATGATGACGACTTTTACCACCAGGTATGAACGTTACACACCCTTCTTTGTTACCACAAGCCGGGCTTTTGCATTTTAAAGCCACTGCTCGCAGTCTCTGAATAAAAAGGAGCTTACTTTAGAGTCAACAAGGAGTTTGAACTCCTGTATTCAGGATTGAAGTAAACTCTGTCATTCTGGGTTGTTTTTGGTTTTGTTTTTCTTTTTGAGGTGAAAACAGCTGATCTGTTTTGTGAATGCCGTTCTGGTCTAAATGACCTGTAAACAGTTTAAGCTTCTATTCTTTGCTGCTGCTGGGTGTTTTTTGTTTTTTGTTTTTGAGACAAGGTCTCACAGTGTGCCAGCCCAAGGCAGTTTCAGATGGCAGCCCTCCTTCAGTCTCCTGAGTGCTGGAGTCATGGCTGTGCACTACCACAGTAGACTGGCTGTTTAGTCTAACCTTTCTCCTCCCACCTCAGGTGCTAGTCACTCAACTCTGAGCCTTGTACTGCATGGTAGGCAACAATTGGGATCCTGGAGTTCTTGAGTTCCGTTTCTGGTTCTTTTAACCTAAGTCGGTCTTTCTAATGCGATTTGTTTAAAAGATTGTTTATTTTTATTTTCCTGTTTGCATGTCTGTATGCTATGAGTGTGCTTTGTGCCCAAGCAGGCCAGAAGGTAGTATCAGATGCCTTGGAACTGGAATTAGGAATGCTTGTAAGCCTCCATGTGGGCGCTGGGAATTTACCCAGGTTCTTTGCAGGAGCAGTAAGTGTGCTTATTAACTACTGAGCCACCTCTCCAGCCCCTTTAATGTAATTTTTTGGTGTGAATTTAAATAAGTGTATTGAAACTGTAAGCTACTGTTGATTTTTCATTTTTTTGATTATCTAATATTTTAAAAAGATAATCAGTAAAAGTTGACATATGGTCCAGTTTTCACGTTTTTTTATTTCTTGTTGTTTTAATTGTTTGATTATTTATTTAGGTTCTTTTGAGATAGTATCTCACTATGTTACCCAGATTAGACTTGAACTTGCAGGTCTTCTTTCCTACTTGGGATGTGCTGAGTGAGATACAGTGCTGTGCCACCCACACCTCAGCTGTCTTGTCTGTCAGCAGGGTTCCCACAATGCTTCTAACATTATTTGCTTACATGCCACTCTTTTTAAATAATCTTAATGCTTGTTTAGATGGACCAAATGTTCGAGGCATTCTAAAGGGCCACAGCAACTTTCTGTACTCCTGAATATCTTGCTGAGTTAGTTATATTATTAATGAAATGTGCTTTCTTGCCTGATGGAGTGTTGAGGATGCTGCTCACCAGTGTTGCACTGCTTTTTGTTGAGCCATTGCTTATCAAGATAAGACATTACCCTATTGAATTTTTAATTAGTTTTTGCCAGAGAATTTGCAACAGCTTGTTTAAGGTTTAGTCAAGATAGATGTACTTTGCATATGAATATGGAGTAAGAAATCTCTTAGGAAAATTCTGGTAAAACAAGAACAGGTGATCTGTGTTGGGAATGGCTCAGATTTGCTGTGTAAAAAGAGACTCTTTTAGTATTTTTTGTTTGTTTGTTTGTTTATTTTAAATTGTGTGTGTGTGTGTGTGTGTGTGTGTGTGTGTGTGTGTGTTCACTCACAGTGTGCCTGCACTGCCCACGTTCAGAAAAGGGTGTGGGATCCTATGGAATGGAGTTACAGGTGTTTGTGAGCTGCCTGATGTGGGTGCTGGGAATCAAATTCCAGCTGCAAATGCAGCAAATGCTCTTAACATGCTGAGCCGTCTTTCCAAATCCATCATTTAATATTTGATAAAAAGTATTGCCACAAGTGAGTGTGGGAAGTATATTAAGAGTAAAGGAGAGAGGATTGGCCTCAGCCGGTCCAGTCAGGGGTCCTGATTCTTTTCCTTTCCTCCTCTTCTTAAACCCATTTGTCGGAAGAGCAGGGGATGTTCAGGAGAGTCTAAGGATGTACTTGATACAGGATGTTAATGCTATCTAATTGTGAGATCATGGGAGACAGTCAGAAATGTTCTAGTCCTCAGTAATTGAAGTGGACATTGCTGGAATAAAAGCGCATTGTGAGCTAAATAGGCTTAAGGTGAACTGGAATTGCTGGCAAGGAGCCGATTCCACTGGCAAGACCACGGAGCCGTGAGGATTGTTCCCTCCTTATTTCTTTGTCTTCCCTTATTATTTACTTATCTGTTTATTATTTAAATTACGAAGATCTGTTTAAGAAATATCATTACTCGATTGGTCCTTCATTCCAATTAATAATTTTAACTTCAATAAATTCTGATTTCAGAATTATGACTAGTCACATCTTAGCTTTTCCCCTTGCTGGTTAATTGGGGTGCTGAGGTTAATCTAAATTAAAACTTAAACTAATAGAGGTCAGTAAGGCAGCTGAAACACCTGAGTGAAACAAATGGGGCTGCCAGGCACAACTTTATCTTGGCTGTTTCCCAAGAGGGAAGTGGCAGCAAATTGGAGTTGTTTCAGCCTTCTGTAAAGGTGAAGGATGGGTGACACTTGTTAATGTACAGTGTCTCTAGAAGCATTCCAGATTGCTTTGCTTCTGTACCAACTGCTGCCATCCTTGCACACTTGGTAGGAACTGGACCAGTTGCCAACATCTGGCTGCACAGCGAGACACGGGTGCAAGTCTTGAAACCCCACAGATTCTAAATATGGTGCTTAGAACTGTGCAAGCTTTAATCACTTACCACTCCTTGGCAGCAGGCTACGACAGCTTATCCTAGCCTCGTACATCACATCCTGACATCTGCTGAGCTGCAAGGCAGCTGCACATTCATTTTCTTTTCTTGCCTTTTCTCATTGCTTCTTATTCCTCTTCTACTCACTGCCCCTTTACTCCCCCAATCTCCTCCCTTCAGTTTTCCTCCCCCTCCCCAATATACTGCTTGGAGGAGATGATCTGTAAAGATTACTGCTTCATTGTGTGCAAGTAATTGTGGTGATGCCAGGCCCTTGACAGACACGGCGTAGCACCTGTTCTGCTGACCTGGTTAATTTCTTCTGTTGAGTGGGATTTGCCAGAGATTGGAACTGAAGCCAATTCAGTGATAAGGCTAAAGAAAATGGCTGTATGTTTTCTGTCACCTCCCAATTAAATTGGCTTCATAAAGTGCTTTCCTTATTTGTCAGGGTAGTGAGCCTGAGCTAAGTGTTGCATTCAGAAGGGGCACAATGTATTACAATAGGCCTGGGAGTTTCTTTTTTTTCCTCCTTCTCTCTTTTTCTTTCTCTCTTTTGTCTTTTAAAAATATGGTCATGTGGATGAAGGTGGATGGTGAATATAATACATTTCACACACACATACACGTGCCCCTTTTAAGCATACTTGAGGCTAAACTCTTTGGGTCCATGTTTTGTAAGGAAGAGATTATAGCCACATTGAATTTTAATGTTCCATTGTAAGGGTTTAAAGGCTTACTTGGTTAATTCAGGTATTATGAGGCTGTGTAAATGCCCTAAGTACTAAGAGTGATGTATAGGGTCAGAGGGCCCACCACCTGCTCACACACATTTATTTTCACTCCCACTCTTTGTTTCTTAATGGTCCTTGAACTTTAAAAGCATGCCCACTTTATTTAATAATAGTGCAAGTGCACACGCACACATGCACGCTTACTTAAGCATGCATATTGATACATATAAAAATGGGGGAACTAAGGGGTTTCATAAATCTCATCCGTCCATCCATCCGTCTGTCCATTCATTTGAGACAGGGTCTCTCTATAGTCCTGCCTGTCCTGAGCTCACTATTTAGACCAGGC
Organism: Acomys minous; assembly: GCF_964271855.1. Taxonomy (NCBI): domain Eukaryota; kingdom Metazoa; phylum Chordata; class Mammalia; order Rodentia; family Muridae; genus Acomys; species Acomys minous. Next base: position 77,222,997 of record NC_140493.1, on the reverse strand, counting down.
TGGCCTACACCTCAGAGATCCTCTTTTCTCTTCTTCTTGAGTGTTAGGATTAAAGGTGTGCTTCACCATGCTGGCTTAATTTTTATTATTATTTTTAAAATTATCATATTTGTATTAATTTTTCAGTGTTGCTATGATAGAATTCTATGACTGAAAGCAACTTACAGAGGAAAGAGTTTCTTATTTGTGTTCAGGTTCCAGAGGCCATATGCTTTCAAAGCCTCCCTCAGTGATGTACTTCTCTAGCAAAACTGCACCTCCTAACCTCCCCAAACAGCAGCGCCAATGCTGAAATGCTCAGGATTGTGGGGAGGTACAATACTAATTTATTATATGACTATGAGTGTGCGTGTGTGTGCGTGTGTGTGTGTGTGTGCGTGCGTGCGTGCACTACAGCGTGTATATAGACAGCTTGCATGAGTCAGTTCTCTCTGCTCTGAGAGTCCTGGGGATTGAACTCAGGTGGTTAGGTTTGACAGCAGGTACCCTTACCTAATACTGAGCCATTCACTGTCTCTAAATTTTATCTATCTATCTATCTATCTATCTATCTATTTATTTATTTTTGTTTTTTGAGGCACAGTCTTACTGTGTAGCCCAGACTGTCCAGGAACTCTCAGCCTCCTACATAAGCCTCCCCAGTGTTTTGATTATAATTTAATTCCATATTTTAAATTTCTGTTGCTTTGTTTGTTTTGTATTTGTGTGCAGGTGTGGTGTGGTGCACATGTATGGTGCACATGTGGAGGTCAGAAGACAGCTCATGGGAATTAGTTCTCCCTTCCTTCCCTCTTCCTCCAGGATGAAATTCAGATCATTAGGCTTGGCTTGGTAGCGTGCACCTTTATTTACTTCCTGGGCTATCTTGCCAATCTAATCCTGTCATTTAAAAAAAAAAATCCTTTATCACACTCAGTCTACAGGCTGCCTAGACTAAATTTTGTTCTTTCTATGTACCCTTATTTTTATTAAAAAAAAAAAAATTACAGCTTTATTGTTTTCAGTTTGTAAATAAACAAGCTTCATTTCATTTCTTTTTTCTTTCTTTCTTTCTTTCTTTCTTTCTTTCTTTCTTTCTTTCTTTCTTTCTCCCCCCCCCCCCACTGGAAGAAAACATGTTGTTAGAAAGTACTTTTTTTCTTTAGAAGGCAGATGATTTATTGAACTCCTGTTATTTAACAATTCTAATGAGAAAATTTAGTTTTATAGTTTTGATGCTGGCTTGTGTGTACGGTGGATTGCTGATGGCATGATGTAACTGACAGCGAGGGGGTTTATTTATGAAAGACCTGTCACCTGCTCCAGAAAAGCAGTGTGCGTTCTCACTTTTGAATGGAATTGGTTTGTATTTGGTCTGTGTCTTGTCAAAGCTCTTCCTTAAAGACAATTTCACAAAACATCGAGTGAACATGAGGGATGGTCGTTCAGAAATGTTTTAAGTACCTACTTTTCATTTTCATGATCCTATTTGCCACTACTATGGTATTTTTTAAAAGAAAGGTTATCTGTATCACTATCACTTAAGGATTTTATTTTGTTTGTTTTTTTAAAAAGCCCAGATAGTTTTTTTTTTTCTTGGTAAACTTGAACTCTTAATGATTTTGGAGCAAAATTATGTACCAGCTGCCTAAACTAAGTAAATAGGTGGTTGACAGACATCCTTATTTAATCCTTGTAAGATCTGATGTGATATGATTGCCTTTAACAGTAAACGATATAAGGGGACTGGGCTTTTCATATCCCAGACCTCAGACTAGTTTCTTGTCACCTCGGGAGTTATTTTGTTCAGAAAGCCCTAATTGAACTAGATGTTGACAGATCCATGTTTGCATTCCTAAAGGTTCATTAGGATTTTGTATGTTGCTTCCAGCTCTGTTTAGTTTTGATCTGGTTTGTCTTGTCACTTTGAATCTTGCCAGGGGTATCTAGAGAAAGGCATAACAGGCTTTGCTTTTTCTGGTGACCACTTTGATGAGTTAAATTTCTACTTTTATTTGCCATCAGGACATGTCTAGTGCTGACCTTGCTACATGCTAGACCTCCATATCCAAGATATTTGATAATGCTATAAACAAGTAATTAGTAATTTGGTGAACTATTAAAAGTTGATCATGTTGAGAAGTACAGAAGCAGCAGGCTGTCTGACAAGATGGTTTTCTTTAATTAACTTGGTGAGTGATTAATATGGACAGTTGATGTAGTGGCTCTAATTGTATGCATTTAAATGAAAGTGAGAATAAGTGGTGTCTCAAGCCATTGGTGAAGTTAATGGCAGTACAATGTTCTTACTGTTGGCATGTACCTTCCCAGTGGCCCAGTTAATGGTTATTAACATGTTAGGAAGTCTGTTATGAGTCTCTTTTTTCCTTTACTAATACATTACTAGAAATAGATGCCTTTTACAAGAGCCATCTTTTGTTTTTAATTTTATTTTTAAATGTTTGTATCTGAGATCTGCATAGTGTTTCTTTCTTTTTTTCTTTTTAAAAGATTTATTTATTATTATGTATATAGTGTTCTGCCTGTATGTACACCCACAGGCCAGAAGAGGGCATTAGGTCACATTATAGATGGTCATGAGCCATCATGTGGTTGCTGGGAATTGAACTCAGGACCTCTGGAAGAGCAGACAGTGCTCTTAACCTCTGAGACATCTCTCTAGCCCTGGATAGTGTTTCTTAAAGGTCTAATGAAATTTATTGTACAATAGTGGTGATTTTAGAAAGAGAACATATATGTAAATAAATTTGAAAATTGGCATTATGGCTGAAGATAGAGCAAAAAGCTAACCATTTGGGGTTTGGGAGACTTAGTAATACTGTTTTTAAAAGCTAATTAGCAGTATCTAATTAAATTCTAATGATCACAGGATTATTTTGTGTCCCCTGTATAAGAATTTTATTTGAGATACATGGTAGCTTATATCTGTCCCTTTAGCTCCTTGACATTGATAATGTTGCCACTGTTATTGGCAGTATTGAGACCCAAGTATGGCATCAGCACCAGCATATGGTCACTAGCTTGGGTTCATTATCATGGGCACTGCTGTAGACCAGAAGGACAAAAGGCAGTTTTTACTGACTTCAGTTTTATTTCATTGTAAGGAGTTTCATATAGTGCATGCTGGCCTTGAATCCTTGATCTTGCTGCTTCTGCCTTCCAAAGACAAGGATTCCAGGCCCATGGCACCACACCCAGCAGAGCTGTGTTTTAGATGCTGGGTCCAGAAGTTTCATCAAACCACAGCATCAGGGGAAGGTATATGACTAGGCCTGTGACAGGGCTTCACTATGCTTGTTGCCTTGGCTGGCCTGGAATTTTTTATGTACACCAGGCTATCTTTGGGCTCACAGAGCTCTTCCTGCCTCGGCCTCCCAAGCTCTGAAATTAAAGGAATAGTCACCATACCGAGCACTTTCATTTCCTTTGGCTCTTTGTTTTTAAAAGTATCAGTACCTGACTTACACACCACTGCTTTGTTCGTTAAAGGTAAAACTATAGAACAAAGCTTTAAGCAATACAATTTATTGGACAAGAAAGGAAAGTAGTAGAATTGGTTTAGAAATGTTGAAGAAACTTTCTTAAACATAAATGGTACCATGAAAGTTCACTTGGCAAATGTGTGGCCAGAATTGCCTTTTTTGTATTAAACATAGGATACCAGCCATATTTTCTTAGCTGCAGTTGAAGAATTTGATACTTCTCAAGGAATAAGAACATCTCTTCACTCAAGTAGGCATATTGACGTGGTACTAAGTTCTGTTTAATGAATTCACCCTTCAAAATAACTTATAGTGGAAATGCTCTAACAAAGAAGCGGGTAAGTTAATAAAATCCTCCAAAATATGTATGCATTATAGAGCTAAAATTGAACTTAGTTAACCTCAAGGAGTGACTGGAGGAGATGAGCCCTTACACAGAATCAGGACACTGAAGTACAAGTATTCTTTTTTTTTTTTTTTTAATTTATTTTATTTTTTTAGTACAAGTATTCTTGGTTCCACTTTGATCTTTGTGGTGCATTATGCTGCCTTTTGATTGGACAGATTTGAAAATTTACTTGAACACTCTTGACAGTTCACATGTATCAATTTTATGAAGTTATGACCATTTTATTAACATTTATTATGCTAGGTGTTGGATTTATAGAGGCTAATCTGCTGAAATTCCCTTCCCAAGGAATTGGTATTTTCTAATAAGAGGGAGGTTCTCTCTAATTTTGTGTAGTTGCATAGCTTCTCTTTAAAATATGACTTGAGCCAGGCCAGGTGGTGCATACTTTTAATCCTAGTGCATGAAAGGCAGAGACAGGTGGATCTCTAGAAGATTGAGGACAGCATGGCATAAATACACACACACACACACACACACACACACACACACACACACACACACACACACACAAATAAATTATGACTTGAGGACCAGACATGCCTCTAATCCTACTTTCAGGAGGCAGAGTCAGGCAGATCTTTGAGTTCAAAGCCAGCCTGATTTATATAGCAAATTTCCAGGCTAGCCAGGGCTTCATAGTGAGATTCTGTCTTTAATTAATAATTCATTCTTTATTTTTAAGAATGCAGTCATTTGTTGGAAACCAGTTTATAAGAAGAGCCTTCAGATTGATGATGGTCATGAGAGGATTCATTATGCTACTGTCTATCTGTTGGCTGTTTGGCATTTTTATAATTAAAAAAGAGAGAGAGGATAACCCTTCAAAGCATGTGTAGTGATATGTGCTTGTAATTTCAGCACTCTAGAGCCTGAGGTGGGCAGATTGTAAGTTTGAGGCCAGTCTAGGCTGTATAGCAAACCCCTGTCTTTTAAAAGCAAAAACAATGCCATTTATTTTTCCCATTTATTCATTCATTCAGTCAGTCAGTCAGCAAGCATTTGAGTATTCTGTTGTTCAGTGTAGTAGTCATATCTAACTGAACATAAGGGGTTTGTTTTACTGTTCAGACGCAATCTCACTGTGTTACCTAGGCTACCCTAGAATTTATTATGTAACCAGACTCTTCTTGAACTCATGATCTTCCAGTCTGAACCTTCTAGAACCATGTGCTAGGATTGCAGGCACATGGCCACCATACTCAACAAATTTGTTTTGATTATTAAATTAGAATAAAATTTCAAAATCCAGCTCCTCACTCACACCAGACATATTTCAAGGTTGAACAGTGGCCTTTGCTAGAGACTACTGTCAGGCTTTGTCTCAGGGCTCTGTTAAAGGCTGGAAGAAAACAAAGTTCTGTTGTTGTGCGTGCTTGCTGTAGGTTAGACAGGATGAAGCAGGGAAACACCGGCAAGTGCAGCACAGGGAGGAGCGATGGCTGCTGGTGTTCCTGTGTGGTGGTGTTTGAGCAGAGTCTGAGGTAGTCACCAACAGCCGTGCAAGTGTCTGCACGGAGAGCATTGCAGGGAAAGGATGGCAAGTGCAGAGGCCCTGAAGCTCAGAAGAGGCTGCCATACTACAGCCTGGGAATGTCAAGGAGTACAGTAGGCAGGAAACAATGGCGCTAGATCCTGCAGGCCACCTGTAGACGTTAGATGACAGTGAAAGAGAAACCATGTGAGGAACCCAAGACGAGTAGCATGACAGGTTGGTATTTTACAGAGGATGCTAGTGTCATGCTGAAAATAGATATAAGACTATAAGGAACAGGGAGCAAATAAAGACTGCAGGAAGCTCATTAATGCAAAAGACCGTGCGGTCTTGAGACTAGGGAGTAGCTTTGGAGGGAAAGTGTTTAAGTTGTAGAGGTAAGTTGAAGTCTGAACTGAGGATTTGCCGATGGATTGATTTTTTTTTTTTTTTTTAATGTGGAATATGAAAAGTTTAGTCAAAGATGACTACGATTTCTGGCCTTTGCAATTAGAATAATGAAATGCTATTTGTTCTGATGGGGAAAATAGTGGCACTAGTTTGAAGAAGAAACCAGAACTTAGTTTTAGTTAAAAGAAGTCCACTTCTCCCTGTCTTCTCTTCTTATAGACCTCTGTTCTCATTTATTTAGTTGGTTTTTGGTTTGGTTGGTGTGTGTGTGTGTGTGTGTGTGTGTGTGTGTGTGTGTGTGTGTAAAGATTTATTATTTTTACTTTTACTTATTTGTGTGTATTTGCATATGGGTCTGTACACATGAGTGCAGTTGCCCACGGAAGCCAGAAGAGGATGTTAGATTCCTGGAGCTGAAATTACAGGCACTTGTGAGCCACACAAAATGGAAACTCCTGTCCTCTGCAAGAAACTAGCTGCTTCTAACCACTAAGCAATCTCTCTAGATCCTTGTTCTGATTTGTTTTGTTTTGTTTTTTGTTTTTTTCAAGATGGGGTTTCTCTACGTTATCTTGGCTGTCCTGGACTCACTTTGTAGACCAGGCTGGCCTTGAACTCACAGCAATCTGCCTGCCTCTGCCTCCCAAGTGCTGGGATTACAGGTATGTGCCACCACCCCCCGTCCCTTGTTCTGGCTTTTGAAACAAGATCTTGCTATGTCGCTCTCCCTGGTTTCAAGCAAGCTCTCTGTGTAACTCCAGCTTGTCTTGATCACTAAGTGATACAGGAAGGCTCAGCCCACTTTGGGTAGCACCATTTCTAGGCAGGTGGTCCTGGGCTATATTAAAAAGCTAGAGCAATGAGCTAGAGAGTGAGCCAGCAAGCAGAGTTCCCCCATGGTTCCTGCGTCCAGTTCCTGCCTTGACATCTGGAAGGACAAGACTCAAAACACCTTTCTTCTCTAAATTGGTTTTGATCAATGTTGATTACAGCAGCAGAAGGAAACTAGACTCTCACATAAAGATGGAAGCAGAGAATCAACTCCACAAAGTTGTCCTAAGCTCACATGTGTGCTATGGCATGTGTGTACACGGATGTGCATGTGCACAGATTTAGGGCCACTAAGATGTCTCAGCAAGTAAAGGTGCTTGTGGTAACTATGAAAACCTGGGTTGAGCCCCTGGAACCTACGTGGTGGAAGGAGAGAACCAATTCCTACATGTTGTTCTCAGACTCACGCTTGTGTATTGTGGCATACATGCATCTCCCTCCCACACACACGTACAGACCCACACACAATAGACAAAACATTTTTTTCCAAATTAAAAGAGCTAACACTGATGCAAGTGACATTAAAGAAGAGTCATTAGTCGTTAGAAGGAAGAATTCTAGTGTCATCTTAATACCATTATTTCTTATGCATATTGATATGAAAGCTAGCAAACTTAGGAATGAGTGTGTGGCTCAGTGACAGAGAGCCCACCTACCATGTGCAAAGCCTTGGATTTGATCCTTTGCGCTGTAAAACGTATGAAAACTCAATCCATCAACACATTACAAAGATTATACACTATAACCAAATGATATTTAGCCCATCTATCCAAGCCTAATTTAATATGAAAAAATTAAGTAAACTAATATAATACATTCTGTCAATAGACTAAGTTTAAAAAAAGCAATTATTTTGGTAGATGGATAAATAGTATTTAACATCTTTTTATGATTTAAAAAAAACACTCAGCACACATGTAAATTCTCATCTGAGTGTTTTGTCTTATCTCTAAGTGTGCAAGGGACCAGGAAAACAAACTCAGGAGCAGAAGACCCTGGAGTTGGGGCTAGGGAGATGAGATCAGGGTACAGAGGCTTGTGTCTCTCTTGTAGCCATGTGAAGCTGATTGAGTCCAGACTTAATATGGGGCTTAATGTGGTTGGTGTGTTACTAAGGAAGTACAGATACAGGATCCTGTCTATAATTCTGGAGTGAAAAAATTTTCAATGGTTACTGTGTTTGTTTGTGAGGTGAGCTTGTTATGGTGTAACACCTTATCAGATTGGTTCTGAATCTGTAGTTTTACTTTTATCCCATGAGCTCATTCACTGGTGGTAGAATTGCAAATTGGTCCAGCCACTCTGGAAGTCAGTGTGGAGAATCCTCAAAAAAATTAAAAGTAAATCTACCATATGACCCAGCTATACCACACTCCTTGATATTCTACTTCACATATATAATTAGCCATGTTCGTTGCTGCCCCCTTCATAATAGCTAGGAAACAGAAGCAACATAAATGTCCTTCAACTGATGAATGGATAATGAAAATGTGGTACATGTATACTGTGGAGTACTATTCAGCTGTAAAGAAAAATGAAATCATGAAACTTTCAAGTAAATGGATGGAATTAGGAAATCTTGGATGGAGTGAGGTCGCTCAGACCCAAGAATGCATATGTGGCTGACTTTGGGGTGCTGCCCAGACTGCTGAGGCATTTATGGTATAATGCACTTGTTTTCTTTCCTTGCTAAAATTCTAAAGCTTCTGAAATCCAAGATTCGTTTATTAGTAAGAGGTTGTGGATCTGTATAACAAAGGCATAGCTTGCAGGAGAGTAGAGGATGTATACCAAGAGTGATTGTCCTGAGGAACCATTATCTACCTGATAAAAAAGGGAGCACTGGAGGAGATGAGGATGAGGGAGGCTGAAAAGATGGCAGAGTCAATAGAGTATTGATCCTGGGGGAGCTGAAGAATTATTGGCATCTGAATGCTAGACGGGGCATGTGAAAAGAGTTTGTTTCTGCTAGGCTTTCAGTTATTATGAAACATAATTACAGAACACAAATTAGTTCTCTCCAGTTTCTTACCTGTGAGGTCTCTAGTTTGGTGTGATTTTTCCATTCTTTGAACACAAATGATAGATTACATGATACTATTAAAAGAAACATTTCTAAAGTGCCCAGAAATAGTCATATATTGAGCCCTGGTCCAGAGGACCCCCATCTTCATGTTTAGGACAAATAAGAAAGAAAGAAAAAAAAATCCCAAATTGTATGTCTTGGGATTGAAAGGCCAGAATATTTCAATGGGGACTGTTATAGAAGTTAACCAATAGCACCCTTTCCCTGTTGTTACTATTTGCAAAGATTCTAAAGAATCACTTAATGTCATACATATAGTTTTTATTAAATTGTTTTTATTTGTAGTAAGAAGAAAGGAAAAACAAATTGAAGAAGTTCCTTAGCATTCAAATTACTGTGTTGATGCATCAGGGCCTGATGCTGATAGTGATTTTCTTTATGTCCAGTAAATAATTAGACATTGAGTATTATATATTATGTCTAAAGAAATGTATGGATTCTGATGAGAAAGTTTACTGTTTTGACTAATAAATTTTACTCCAAGTAGCCAAGCATAGTGAAATATTAGGACCTTTGAAAACATTGCCACTTCATTTGGTGTCTAAATTTGTCATTCTTCCAAATGAAAGTCCAGGTGCAGCATAGCTCTAGGAGAAGGAGTAATATTTGTTTTAGTAGGATAGTGGAAGAAGAAATATTAGGCCATAGAGTTGGTTGGGAATGACTAAGTAGATCCTGTAGAAAGAAGTGAGGGGAACATAAACCCAATGGGAAGTGAATAATTACATGTTGAACTTACACTACAGATGCAGATAGCAACTTATTCCCAACAATTTGAAGTTACGGTATATGCAAATCTATTTTTATGAATTTCGAGTGTGAAAATCACAAGTGACAGGATTTAGGAGGCTCTAAGGGGACACCTGGTGGGAGAGGAGTCTGCAGAGCCCACCGTATCTCTGGAACAACTGAAAAAGGGTCTTAATGGGAAAATGCTCTTAAAAAGTGGTCTCATGAAACTGGAAGAAAAGATGGCAGAACAGAGACACATATCATTGATGGACATATCGGGCGAAGTGGACAAGGGAACATGGTGTAGCTGAGTAGGGCTGGTCCTGCCCCTGTTACAGTCCGTGCTGCCCACCCTGCTGTGGGGAGAAGAACTTGGAGCCACAGTGCTGCCCACAGGCTGCAAGCACCATAGTTGTACTGGTGAGCCCGCAAGACAGCTGGCCCTGAGGGCAGAGAGGTGTGCAGGAGCCTAGAGCTCTCAGTATCCTAGATCCTGGATCCTGCATCCTGCCCCTGGACGCCCTTCCCAACCACAAGATCACACTGACTGCCTAACAACAGGAAATCCGAGATGAGTCTCAGTCAGTGATAGGCCGGTATTTATGGTGCTTCAGAAACTTTGAAGCAGACCAATGACTTGTTGCAATAAGTATTTGCTTGAAAAGCTGTTTGGGACAGACAGACACACACACACACACACACACACACACACACACACACAATGACACACTGCAGTTTGCAGTGTGAATAAATGTAATGGTGAGGTGGGAAAGCTGGTGGAATCAAGCAGTGGAGAGAGGCGGAGCATGTCATTGCAGAATAGGGCTTGCAGGGTGTGTATACAGCAGCCTGGAACTCACACAAGCTCTGCCCCCAGCATGATGCCCAATTCTGAACAGTGGACAAGATGATGGAGAACGCTTCATTTTATGGATTGGGCCTCCACAAAAAACCTGCATGGCCCATGCTACCGCTGGAGGCCATGGTGATGTCTGTGGCCTGTGCTGCTGCTGGCTGTTTTGGGCAAGGAAGCTTCTTTTGCAGTGGTTTTGACTGCAGATTTATAGTTGGGAATGACAGACATTAAAAGATTCTGTGACAACCTGCCCTCCTCAAAGGAAACAGTGTAGACAGGAAGTCATTGAGGAGAGTCCTTAAAAATTGTGACAGAGGTGGGCGGATCACTGTGAGTTCGAGGCCAGCCTGGTCTACAAAGTGAGTCCAGGACAGCCAAGGCTAACACAGAGAGACCCTGTCTCGGGAAAAAAACTAAAACAAAAAACCTGTGGGGAGCCGGGCGTGGTGGCACACGCCTTTAATCCCAGCACTCGGGAGGCAGAGGCAGGCGGATCGCTATGAGTTCGAGGCCAGCCTGGTCTACAAAGCGAGTCTAGGACAGCCCAGGCTACACAGAGAGACCCTGTCTCAAAAAACCAAAAAAAAAAAAAAATTGTGACAGTTGATGGCTTCTGGTGGGGGTTGGAGAAGGACTCAGTTGTCTGTAAGAGGCTGGCCCCTGGGAGTTTGGCCATACTCTAATGAGTATATGGGCAACACAAATGGACTTGGTGTATTTTCTTTAGGGTGGGGGAGGGCAAAAAGGTGGGAGGGTAGACGTGGGAGAAATGGGAAGTGAGTGTTATTGGGGTGCATTGTATAAAATTCCCAAATAATAAGAATATTATGTTGGGGGAAATCACAAGTGACTTCTTTTAGGGTTAATTTGATTCATTTCCCCCCCCCCCATCTCTCTCTCTCTCTCTCTGTCCCAAGTGAAGTAGGAGACAAAGCAGGGGGAAATTCTTGTGGGAGAGTGAGCAGGAGGAAGGGTAAATGAGCCTTTTTTTTTTTAAAGAGTCTTTGTAGCCCAGGATTGCCTTAAACTTGCTGTACAAGGGAGGATAACCTGAACTCTGTATTCTTCTGTTTCCACCTAAGTGCTGGGCGTACAGAGCCTGCTTTTGTACCTACCTTATCGTGGGAGGGTCTGAACACGCTCAGGTATTGACTCGTCTCTGTGTACCCAGGAGGAAGATGTTAGGAATCTTGCCTCAGGTAGGCCAGCTGAGTTATAGAAAAGTTTGTCATAGCCATTTCCTTCTCCAGAGTGTGTCAATGGACTGAGAGTAACTCTAGATTGCAAAGTTAGAAAGCCAAGGAGTATGTGACCATGAAACTAAATACTTGAAAAATGGCTTGGCCTTTTGACAGAGTGCTAAAAGAGTTAAATGTTCAACAAATGGAACAATAGGATGTCCACATTTTAAAAATACCTTCCTGCTTGTACCATGTACAAAGTTAATTCAAAAATGCATTGTATTAACCAGAAAACTCTTAGTATAAGTATTATAGAAGTAAATCTCCATGACCTTTGTCTACACAATGTTTCCCATATACAACATTAAAAGTACATATAGCAGAGGAAAAAATAGATTATATCAAAATTAACTACTTAGCTGCTGTAAATGATACCATCAAGAAAGTGAAAGGCTCTTTCCTTACAAGGGGCTGGTTCACAGAGTACACGAAGAACTATTATACCTTGCTAACAAAGCACAGCCCAGCTTCATTTATTTTATATTATTTTTAGATTTGTATATGAGTATTTTGCCTGCAGTTGTGTTTCTGTACTGTGTGTGTACAGTGCCTTGGAGGCCAAAAGAGGGCATTGGACCCTCCTGAGATGAGACTTACACATGGTTGTAAGCTACCAGTGCATGCCAGAGACCAAACCTAAGTCCTCTGCAAGAGCAGCCAGTGCTCCTGGCCACCAAACTGTCTCTCCAGGACTCCTAGGGTAACTTTAAAATGGATAATAAAGAATCTGAATAGACATTGCTCCATGGAGATACACAGATATACAGTAAATATCGGAAGAGGTCCCACAGGGCTTGTCATCAGGGACATGCAGATCCAGACCACAGTAAGATATGGCTTCTTATTCTTAGGATGTGCTCTGTTATCTTACTAAATAACTATCCGCGGGTAATATGCTGATGATATTTTCTGTATTCTGAAATTTTGGACCAATAAGCTAGACAGGCAGATAGACTGGTAACATCTTCTTCGTGATGAGTGACTAAGAAAAGCTGTAGGAAGCTCTTGACTCGCGAGGATGCAGACTAGGATCTGTAATGCGCAGGATGCTTGAAAGCAGACACAGCACCAACTTGGTGTTGAGTGTCGGCAGCTGCTGTGTAATAGATCCTGTGCAGTTGTGTGGCTCCGATTCCAGCCTTTGTCGGGGCTTATGGTGCTCTCTCCCAGATGGCCATGCCTGTTGTACCAGGGCAGCCTTCCGTAAGCACTTGCTCCCCAGTGGCCATGACTGTCCAGGCTCACGGAATCAGGGATGATTAAGAAAACCAGGAATTGTGGTTGTAATCTCTTGTGTGTCTGGAACAAAGTAGGGGCAGTAAAATGCAGTCATTTCATTCTTTTCATTAAAAAAAAATTATTACTATTAACCTCTTCCCTTGCCAATTCACTAACCTTGCTTCTCACAGAACATTGACTAGGAAGCAGAGCCCATTTGCGCTGAGCCCTAGGGCAGCTGTTTACTCAGCAACTGCGTTACACGGGTTTACCGTGTCATGTGTCTGTGTAGCACTGGATTTGGATCTTGTATTTAGCTGCCAGAAGTGACTGTGATGAAGTAGGAGAGATAAACTGATAGATTGGCTGCCAGAAAGATGTTGAGAATCAATCAGATAAACAGGGTAGAGAAATAGCTTGCTGTTTTCTAGTGATAATAAACCAGTGGCCTCTGGTCCCTGCATTTTTAAGCGTAATTGCTGTGGTAATAATGCCCAAAATAAGCAAATGAGAAAACGTCACAGTAGGATTTTTAATTGCGATTGAGATATCCTTTCCTTTGTGCAGTAAAGCTGCGTCTTACGGAAGTAGATATTTTTATAAATTTTACTTCTTCAGTGCCTACTTACATACACAAATGAAAATTAGAAAGTAAGCTGCTTTTATGGGAATTTATTTCCTCTCCATCCTCCCACAAGCTTCAGCTATTTAATTTGGTGAAATATCTATATTACTACTATGCCTTAACTACAAAATAATCACTTGTTTTTGTGAAGAAACAAATTTTAAAGCCAAACCTATTATTGATAGATGGTTAGCAGGATCTAGTTTACTTTAGATTTCTCCTGGATGTCTGGAAACTTAATATCTGTTGTCATTTCTCTGTATGTAGCACTTGTATAGGAGAGATTACATCTAATTTTATTGTTGCAACTTAAAATTCTTCTCCTTTAATGTTTAATTACCATGGCACCTTTATACTGAGGACTCTTAAGGTCCGACGCAAATTCCTAAGTGTGTGCAAAGTATAGATTGAGATTTGTATTGTATGCAGTGGAGTGTCAGAATCAAGAGAATGGGAGAATAATGTTGGAGCACTCGTGGAGTTAGCCTAAGAAGATGGAGACCCACTCTATTATATTTGGAACTCAAATGACTTCCTATGGTTCCTCAGAACTTTGGCGGCTGTGTGTGTGTTTGTGTCGTGTCTGTTGAAGTCAGTTCGTGTTATCAGCATGGCAGAGTACAATTGTAGAGGGCAAGAGGATGAAGTCTATTGATAGTCAAGACTTTTCCTCAGGGAAGACCTTCTGATTGCTGGGGTTATATTCTGAAATTCACGTTGCATCATTATCTGATTAGTTGGAAGCTGATGCATTTCCTTTTCTGTCTATAACCCTTCCCACCTGACCTTTTAAAGATTATCCATTGTTGATAGGACAGCAAAACTAACTGGTCATAAAACAGTTTTTTTTTTTTAAATGTTGCACACTCTGCATATGAAACTAACTATAGTGCTATGAGTCATTGAAATGGATGTCTGTTCCCAGTTATTGTGGTAGCTACCTTTGAAAACTATATAAATATAAAAGGGTTAATGAAAATTCTCTCATTGGTTGTAGTTTCAGAGTGGTCATTATGCTGTTCAGAGTTCCTTCTGTGCCTATTTAAGCCTGTTCTGCTGGGAGATGGTAATAACTCAGCTGCTTTCCTGTTTCCGTAGCTCCTTCGAGAACTCATAGAGCGGAAGACCAGCTCCTTGGACCCAAATGACCAGGTGGCCATGGGAAGGTAACTTAGACGTGGTTTTCTGTTCTTTCAAACCACTTGTGTAGTTGTTTCTCCCATTGAACCCCCTTAATTCTGCCTCCAGGGCAGTGGCTGGCCCTATAATCATCAATCTTTTTTTTTTTATGCTCTTTACCCTTAGTGGGGGTTGTGTATATATATCCACAGCAGTCTGCTGACTGTATGTGTGTAAAGGCTTCTGCCCAGACCTGTGCTCTCTGCAGTCAGAACGGGTTCTGTACACAACAGCTCCCTTGCCCAGTTGAATCTGCTTTGTTAATCTTCCTAGTGTAGACCTCCACCCCTTCAGAGAAGCTTTAATTCAAGGGGAACGGGAACGCAGCAGCATTACCCAGATATCAGTGTAGGATGCAGAGTAGTGAAGGAAGGCACTTGTTTGCATGCTTCCTCCTGTAGTTTGAAAATAAGAAGAACATTTAGAGCACTACCTAATGAGTGGTACATAGTTAAATAACCGGGAGCCATAATTTGAAAAAGCGTAAAACACACACACACACACACACACACACACACACACACACACACACCTGTAAATGTCAGAATGAGATTCTGGGCAGAGCAGCATTTTGAGTAGACAAAGAAAAATTAGCATTGATGAAGTAATTTTGGGTTGAATTTTAGGGTAGGGTACTGTTGATATTTTCTGTGTCTTTGGACTGTGTAGGGGTGGGTGTTCACCATATAGCTAATGTGATAGAGCAAATTGTATTTAAGTGGTGATTATATTGTAAATTTATCTGACTTTACAATAAAATAGATTATAGTAATTAAGATTATATTAAGATTACAGTAATTGGATTTCCCTAGATTTTTCCCCCGCCTCATGTTGAGTTTTCCTATTGTAAGTCAGGTAAGATGACTAGCAGCGACTGCAGTTTCCCTTTTACATTTTTTCTCAGGAGCAACTTGTAGAAATTATTCTAGCTTGTTTTCAAATTCTTTATTTGAAAATTTAAATTCCTAAGGGACTCTTAAGATGACCACAGATGTATGAATTCTGTAGGAACCCTGATCCACATAAACCAATTATGAAAAAGAGACAATCTAGGGAGTTTGAAGACTGATAAATAATTGAAAAGAAATATTTATTGTGTAAGGTTTCTTGGATTTTTTTTGAAAGGTATGATAATGGTATTGAAATTACATTGAGGCCAGGTGGTAGCACACACCTTTAATCCCAGTAACTGGGAGGAAGAAACAGGTGGATCTTTGTGAGTTTGAAGCTAGTCTACACAGGAAATTCCAGGACAGCCAAGGTTACATAATGAAAGCTGCCTTAAAAAGTAAAATAAGAGAGCTTATATTGAGGGAGGAGAAGAAGAGTCTTTACATTTTATTAACACAGAAATATTACAGCTAGAATGCAAACATTATTATAGAGAATACAAATTAGACAACTATAAGCCTAATGGATAATTATTACACATTAGAAAGGAAGGGCTGGTGAGATGGTTTAGCCCTTCAGAACACTTGAAGCTTTTGCATACAACCAGGATTTGGTTCCCAGCAGCCACATGGTGGCTCACATCATGTAATTGCAGTTCCAGGGGGATCTGATACCATCATCTGGCCTTCATGAGTACAGCACACACACACGTGGTCCACATACATATATGCAGGCAAAACACTAATACACAGTAAATAAATCTTTGAAAAGAGATTTGTAAATGACTCAGCAGGTAAAGGCACTTGCTGCCAAGTCTGATGATCTGAGTTGCTGCTCTTGCAGATGACCCGAGTTTGGCTCCCAGAATCCACACAGTGGAAGGAGACTCCCATGAGTTCTCTTCCAACCTTCGTACATGTGCTGAAATATGTGTGGGCATGCACACCTAGATAAATAAATAAGTGTAAACATTTTTATTAGAAAGACACAAAAACACTGAGTGTTAGAGAAAGGGAAATAAGAGTAAGAAAAATGGGCCAGGCTTCGTGGTGCATGTCTTTAACCTTGGCACTTGGGAGGTAGAGTTCAAGGACAGCCAGGGCTACATAGAGAGACTCAGTCTCAAAAACCAAAAGAAAAAAGGGTGATGAGAATATAAATGAGAATAAATTGCTGCTTTCAGACCAACCTGCACTTGCAGTAGCAAGAGACCATATGTATAAGCCTAAATGTTAGAGGAAACCCAAATGGCTTACACTCAGTGGACTTTCCTGAGGAGTGGCAGATTGAGTGCTTGTCACCGCAACTCAAGATACTGAGGAACATTGTTAATTAGATTTGCTGTAGAATTTCCCAGCTGCCATTTGTTTTTTACCATTGTACAAATCCTCTCCAATTGATTAGTCACTTTGGCCCAAGACTATCTTGAGGAATTTGATGTAGGTTGGTGATTTCTTTCTGCAGGGTTGTTAGTGAGAAAAATTCCATTTTGTCAATATTCATAACTGTTTCTGTGGGTGATGATGCATAACATGGCTTGTGAACTTCCCAGGCAGTGGCTTGCAATCCAGAAACTACGAAGCAAAATCCGCAAGACGGTAGATAGAAAAGCCAGCAAAGGAAGGAAACTTCGGTAAGTTTGTGGGAAGCAAATGAACAAAAGGCGTCATGTTGCTTCTTGTTCATTTTGATTGCCTGTCTTTATTTCTCCTGATGATTCTAGCTTTGATTTTGATTTTTGAGACAGGCTGACCTTGAACTAAATATCCCCTTGCCTGGCCCTCTCCGAATGTTACTATTCTGCTATGTGCTGCCACACCCATTGCTCACAATTCTGTTTTTATGGATGATAAAGGTAACACAGTGAGAAGCAGGTATTTTTATGCCCCTGTTTTCTTACTCTAAAAGGGAAAACACAGTTTTTTGAATTTTTGTTCTATTGTTATAAATGGATGTATAAAGCACTGTTGGTGTTTCCCTGAAAGAAATAATTAGAAAACAAAGTCAAGATCATTATTTTAGCTTTAAAAAGTCAAAAATGGAGGACTTTAAAAATACTAACAGTGCACTTAAATGAGATGAGGAATATAATTTTTAATGGGAAAATAGAATCAATTTTGATGCTATGAAAACTCTCCACTCTGAGCTAATAATGACTCTTAGGAAGATACAGATACTGTTCTTAAATGGGAAATGAGTTTGATTCCCAGCACCCATAACCAGCAGCTCACAACTGCCTATAACTCTGGCTCCAGGGGATCTGATGCCCCTCTGACCTCATGTATAGATACACGTGTGTATACATAAATAAATAATTTTAAAAAATTTTTTTTAAAGAAAGATACAGCAAAAGACAGAGCAAGAGAGTAGCAACTGACATAGCTAGACTTTCAGATTTATATCCTGGGACCAGAGTAGGAGCAATGTCAACCGACAAAACCCGAATCTCTACGTGTGTGTGTGTGTATCATATGCATATAGTATTAGACAGATAGCTAATCTTGTCATTAAAGACCCCCTCCTTTATTGCATTTCCTTTAGACAAATATTGATCTGCCTAAATTGTTAAATGTTTCCACTTCTCTACTATGTTGAAACAAGCGGTTCTTGTGCTTCTCTGGGCGTTGTTACTGTTGTGATTAAGACACACTATCTGGGTTCCAGCTCTGAGAGTGACTAGTGCATACTTTAGGGAGACCTTAAACTCCTTATGCTCATTTCTTCATTTGTAAAATGGGGGTGATGATCACTGAGAACCAGTTTGTGGTGAGAGTAAATGAAGAAGATATGTGGAGCTCTCAGATAGCGCCTGGGCCACGGTAAACACCAGTACAGTATTGGTTGCCCTTGTTGCTGTTACTGTTGCTGTCCCTCTCCCGAGGCTGGGTCAGCCGGCCACACTAGTGTTAGTGTCTTGCTCACTTCCATTCCCTTTTCTGTCCCTCTCTGTCCCTTCTTCCCACAGGTATCTCTTTAAACACTATTAATGTGTTATAAATGGCAACTTCGGTCTCACTGTCAGCCTTGCTTCGGTTGCACTGTGGAGCTGTTTATAAGACTCTGTAGCTTGCTGGGGTTTCTCCAGCAGGAACAGTTGGGAGACATGAGTTCAAATCTTGGCTCTGTCAGGTCATGCTATTTTGGTTCTTTATTCTCTAGTTTTCACTGTTTCCATTTATTAAAGGAGATAATCCCTTCTTGATAGATTTGTTGTGGGTAGATATCTGGTACATTGTAAGCATTCTCTTATGTTTATCTAATGGTATTTCTCTTGGAAATAAATGTGTGTTCTTCTAAAGAACTGAGAGAGGCCAGCTGTGATGGTATAACCTATAAGCTCAGCACTTAGGAGGCTAAAGCCAGAGGATCAAAAGCTTGAGGCCAGCTTGAGCTACACAGTGAGAAAGCCTGCTTCCTAAAAAGTAAAAAAGGAAAGAGAAGAGAACAGAAAACATCTACATTATTGTATTACTGTAAACTTTTACACTGTTAGAGCCAAGAGCTGTGTGTACCCTTTCAAGAGTGGTCAGCTTTATCCTTTCATAGAGTTCCAACCTCACTACCAACTGTAGTGTCCTGTTGATACTAGTCAGTCAGAAAATATCTTAGATA
The DNA here is from genome assembly GCF_964271855.1 of Acomys minous. Lineage (NCBI taxonomy): Eukaryota > Metazoa > Chordata > Mammalia > Rodentia > Muridae > Acomys > Acomys minous. Next base: position 77,203,950 of record NC_140493.1, on the reverse strand, counting down.
AAAATGATGATAGAATTGCCTGGGACTGTAAGCAAAGCAGAGATTAAGAAATCTGGGGCTGGAAGTGTCACTTACTGGTAGAGTGCATGAGGCTCTTCATTTAGTCCTTAGGCCAAAAAGGAAAGTCAAGGTTGATACTGAAAAGCAAGTATTGGCTGGACGTGGTGGCGCACGCCTTTAATCCCAGCATTCGGGAAGCAGAGGCAGGCAGATCACTGTGAATTTGAGTCCAGCAGTAAGCACAGGAAGACTGTAAGGCACCATATAGACACTGAACCATGAGAGGCTAGTTAAACCAGTTACAAGCAAAAGAGTAATATATATACAAATGTTTGCCTGCTTAAGACAGCGGGGGCCCATCTTGGGAATTTCTGGCTTACAGTAAACAATGAGAAGTGGCAGGCAGTGAGGTTTGATGTTTAGGTGAAAGCTAGATCACAGCCACACCAGCAGTTTGGGCTGTATTCTGTGGACTGCTGTAAGGCATTTAAAGATTCCAGGTAGAGGAATACTGATATTACACTTGTTAATGTTATTTTTATATAACTGTGTTTGTTTCTCAGTTTCTCTTTTGACCCAGCTATCACCCAATAACTGAAACTCTATTATATTATTTTAACAAGCTTCACAGCACAAGAACTGAGCTGTTATTGATCTTTTTTGGTTTTTTTGAGACAGGGTCTCTCTGTGTAGCCTTGGCTGTCCTGGACTTGCTTTGTAGACCAGGCTGGCCTCGAACTCACAGCGATCCTCCTGCCTCTGCCTCCCGAGTGCTGGGTATTGATCTGTTCCTAACCCTCTAAGCTAATTTGGTTTCTTCCCAGCATATATTCAGAGATACTTGCACTGTGTAGCTTTTCCTATTTCAGCTGTCTCCTGGTCTCTTCTAGACATCTCCCTTGCTCAATCCCCTGGCTGGATCCCCTACTTCCTCTAACTCCTCCTCCGCTGGCTGGCAGGAAGTCCAGCCCTATTCTTTCCTGTGCTCAGCCATTGGCTGTAAGCTGCTTTATTAGCATATCAGGGGACAATTTGGGAGCAGTGTTTATACAACATCGAGATAGGAATTCTCAGAACAGGGATTACAACCAGATGTAGTGGATGTAGAAATCAGCACTTGACTTACACTAACCTTCTGCCTACAGACACTTGTGTTGTAGAAAGACAATTCTAGGGGTTTGTCAACTAGGAAATGGACTAGAAATTTATGAGAGCAAGGGCGAAATGAAAGAGATGGTAGAAGAAAGATGAGTTCAGGTGAGGACTGGGTGCATCATAGTGACTTAGTGTGAAGACTGTGAGGAGGCTGGAATGACCTCCAACATTCTAGAAGAACAGGTAAGTACATACCACAAGGAAAAGATCTGATTGGGTGTGTTGGTTGGTTGGTTTTTGTTTTTTGACCTTTTTAAGGGAGAGAGTGGATTCTGTTACAGAATATGTTAAATTTGACACAACCTTGAGACGTCTTATTTTTTGAGACATTTTTTATTTATTACTTGGTAGTTTAGAAGCAAGTTAATTGCCATTTCCCCAAACTGTAATATGATGAGTCTATAATGAGAAGAATAAAACCTCAAGAAATAAATATCAGCGTATTTGAGATTGCCAGAGGCAGGAGAGAGTTCATAGAGAATGCCGAGGAGGTGAGACAAAGGCACCATAGTGGACATAGGAGTGTTTGTATGAGCCACAAGTGTGTGGCATGTCCCTTTGTCATCACTTTCTCTACCCAAGGATCTCATGGCTACTGTGTAAGACTAGAAGCAGCAGCCAAGGGGCTTTCCGTGCCTCAAGAATTTCTCTGCTCACTCTCTTTCTATTTCTCTTTGTTCCTTCCTCTCTTTTCCCCCTCCCCCGCTTTCTTTCTCTGTAGCCCTCTTTTAGGATACCAGTTAATATGCTGTCCAGAGTCACATATAATTCCAGTTACTAAATAAATGTAGAGGGAACCAGAGAAGTAGAAAAATCACCAGTGGGCAAATACTACAGCAAATGATTTATTTCCAGTTAAAACATTGAGTGGGGGAGGGCGTGGGCAGCAGTTGGAATCAGTTTTCTCCTCTGTTGTCTCTACAAGCTGGAGCTTGCCATTTTGGCTGGGCTAGCTGGTCATCAGGCTTCCAGGACCCTCTTGCGACTTCACCACCCCTATCGCTGTGGTTACAGGTGTGTCGCTGTGCCTGGCTTTTCAGTGGATTTGGGAGAGCCTGACCCAGGTCCTCTGTTTTACACATCAAGCACTTTACTCCCTGAGCCATCTCCCTAGATCCATATAGTAATGCAGGTTGCAGATAAGGCCCACAAATAATTACTAAATCAATAGGCAAAAAGTGTGAGGAGACCCAGGCCTCTGTGAGTTTGAGGCCACCCTGGTCCACGTAAGTAGATTCCAGGCAAGTTTGAGCTACATAATAAGCCTCCCCCTCTGCCCCCACCCCCACCCCCCCGGTCAAAATAAAAAGAGAAGAAAAAGTTTGAGGAGAAACAATATATCCGTATGGTCTCAAATTGTTTTTAGCATATGCGAGGCTCTGGATTCAATCCCAGCATCATCAAAAACACAGAAGAGCAGAGCTAAATAAATGCTTTTGGGTATGACATTAACTAAATTATGTAGGCATAAGAACACTCCGAAACTGAGGATAATGCAGAATATTAAGTGCAGTCATCTGTTGCTTACCAAGAGGAAGGCCTGCTGGTGATCTGTTTACACATTCACACAAAACTAGGTGCCATAGCCTATGATCCAGCCAGGCTGTGTAGTGTATGCCTTTGGCTGTGTAACTGTCGTTAGCCAAAATCCTGTATGTGGGGATAGCTGTTCCACAGTCTTTCTTTAACTGTTTTGTGCATATGGGTGTGTATTTGTCTATTACTGTTTGTTGGAAGAAATTGCATACTGCTATTTTATAAAATTCATTTGTTGATAAAAGAATGAAATTTGAGAGGTTTAGATATGAGTGATTCAATAGATAATTATTTGATATGTGTGAAATTATTTTTAAAACTGAAATAATTACATGCATGAGAATGTGTATTGGATTTTTGTTTGTAAATGTTTTGCTCAAGTAGAAATTTTACATATCTTTCTGTGTGCTGGGTTGTGTATAAGTCATCCAAGCCTTTTCTAATAGAAAGAATAGAAAAGAGTGTGTTGTGAAACTCTCTGGTATAATTTGATTTGTATCAAGTGGTATATTTGTTTAGCCACTTTTCCTGTAAAATTCAAATGATTATACACAAAAATACCTCTATCTTTTGGCAGGAAGTATAGGAGAGGTAGCTTAAATTTCATGGCATCTCAAACTTAACATTGGCCTCAAAGTTATTCAGAACTTCCTTGTGCTCCTTCAGCTAAAGGCAGAGTTCCCAAGGAAAGATGGAACTCTGGGAGTTTTTCCTAGCTGAGGGAGCAGAGTCAGGGAGTGGCAGTGTTAGTGCTGCCTGCCCCTTGCCAGGAGGGGCCGTAATGAGAACCAAGAAGAGGAAGCTAGGGTAGCTGGGACCTGGATGACTTCTGTCTACAAAGATGTTTAAGGGTTATGCATGCTCAAAGGTACAAATGTATCTGTTCTTTTCCCCCCACCTATTTACCTGTGATCTAAATTGATGAACTATCATTTTGACTATATATATATTTCCCCCCCGCCCCAAGACAGAGTTTCTCTGTGCCAGTCTGTCTGTCTTGAAATTCACTTTGTAGACCAGGTTGTCCTTGGACTCAGAGATCCACCTGCCTCTGCCTCCTGAGTGCTGTGATTAAAGGTGTGCATCACCATTGCCGTAGGTTTTCACTATTCTATTACCAGATTGTTTCCTGCTGCGTCAAGAGGAAAAGAGAATAGAGTTGATATTGCCTGTAAACTTTTCTCCATTCCATCCTGGTACCAAAGTCCATGGAATCAGTCACAGGGTTTAGTTGGTTGAGTATGTTTCCTTTGCTGAGTTAATGGTTACTGATACTGCTGCCTGTTTTCTTGCTTTATTTAGGTTCCATGTCCTCAGCAAGCTCCTGAGTTTCATGGTACCTATTGACCACACTGCAATGAATGATGACGCCAGGTGAGTAGTACGTTACTTGTATGTCTCAAGGGGATTCATAAGCGCCTGATACTGACCAGTTGTACAGTCTGTTGCCCTCCTGTTTCTTATCAGTTACTGACATCACAGCAATGTCCTTGTCACATATGTTACTCCCATGATTATTATAAAGCCCAGCCAAAATGTCCATAAATCTCAAAACTACCTCTGGTGGTTTGTTTTCTCAGCATTAGTCCATCTGCCTGTGTCTTCTTAGCTCCTTGCCATGGCAGTCAGTGTTTGCTGTGCACAAATACTCTCTGCAGCACTCAGTGCAGGGAGATAGAGCTTCTGTATGTATTGAAGCTGCTGTTGAGGAGTGCAGATTTTTTTTTTTTAATTAAAGAAGTATGTGTTCATAAAGCTGAAATGATAGGATATATCGAGAGGAAGTGTGGATGCTCATTGTTATTCAGAGATAACACTTTTATTTATTTGTGTTTGTTTTTTAGGGCAGGCTTTCTCTATGTAGCTCAGGCTAGCCTAGAACTCATAGAGATCTGTCTGCCTATCAAGGCTGGAATTAAAGGGATATGCTGTAATGCTTTGCTTTGTGGTGTTTTTAATTTATTTTGATTTTTCTTGAGGCTCTTAGCATAAATTCTTTGTGTAGTTCAGACTGGCTTGAAACTCAGGACAATAATCTTGCCTTAGTCTCCCAAGTGAGGGAGTGCGCCATCACACACAGCTAATTAATTAGCTGGGCGTGGTGTTGCACACCATTAATCCCAGCACCCAGGGAGCAGAGTCAGGCAGGTCTCTCTGAGTTTGAGGCCAGAATGGTCTGCAGAGTGAGTTTCAAAATAGCCAGGCATACACAGAGAAACCATGTATCAAAAACATAATAAATTCCTTTTGCTATGTATGGTGGCGCATATCTTTACTCCTAGCATTTGGAAGGCACAGGCACGTGAATCTCTGTGAGTTCAAGTCTGGTCTACATGGCAAGTTCTAGACCATCCAGTGCTGTATAGCGAATTTCTGTTAAAGGAGGGAAAGACGAGGAGGAGGAATTATTTCTTCTCTAATTTGCATTCTGCTCTAATGAAGAGATTTCCTTTCCTTGTATTTATTTACCATAGAGTGGTTCGTTTATAGCAGTGTGGACTCCTGCTTTTCTATCCTACTCGATGAATCATTTATTTTGATATTAAAATTATAGAGATTGGCGGAAGTCCCTTCAAGCTGGCTTGTATCTTTTGGTATGACTCCAACATTCTTTATTTCCTTATTCTTCGGCTTATCTTAAAGCTTATCTTTGCTTGGTGGTTTGTTTTTAGATAGGGTCTCACTACATATCCCTGGTTGGCCTGGAACTCTGTAGACCAGACTGGCTTCCACCATGCCAGGCCTTTCAAAGCCTTCCTTGTGCTTGCTCTGATATTGTTTCTTCATGAAGAAGCCCTTCCTTTTAGTGATGTTCAGATCTAGGTGTAAAAGAGTATTTATTATTTCTGCTATCGTTATATCCAGAGGCTCAGTGTGTAGAACAGGGAGCATATGGGCACACATGTGTACACAGAGGGTATCCAGAGGCTCACTGTGTAGAACAGGGAGCATGTGGGCACACGTGTGTACACAGAGGGTATCCAGAGGCTCAGTGTGTAGAACAGGGAGCATGTGGGCACACGTGTGTACACAGAGGGTAGCCACTTAATATCTCAGAATGTTTCCATTCAGGGTCTTTGCTGGTTTTGGGTTTGTTTGTCTGTTTCAGCTTGTTTTTGTTTTTCTTTTTCATAGAATCAAAATTCTGTTCTACTATAAATATTTTTAGGGCCAGAAGAGGTGGTTCACGCCTTTAATCCCAGTACTCGAGAGGCAGAGACAGGCAGATGTATGTGAGTTCAAGGCCAGTCTGGGCTACAAAGTGACTGCAGGCCAGCCAAGACTACACAGAGAAACCCCGTCTCGAAAAACAAACAAAACAAAAACAGACAACAACAATTTATTTATTTATTTATAATGTGAAAATTTTTGTCGTTAAAATAATTTTTAAAATTCAAATGACTATAATATTTTATGTCATTTAGCCATGTGACCAGTAGGCACATTATTTTATCATAAGTAATGCTGTGTAATTTTAGTGTACCCAATTGCCAAATGAAGTCACTGGTTGGTGTGGCTTTGCCAGGTTTCTTTCAAGTCACCTCAAGCCTCTCAACTTGCTACCAAACCTCATCAGATCGCTTTGCCTTTTGTCTGAAAATAGTAGATCTGTGGGTGTAGGCAAACACAGTTGGCTGCTTTTCCTTTGGCTTGTTTGACTATAAAGCAGCTTGTGCATAATCCTACCTACTCTTGTATCTGTTTTGTGACCACATTTTTCTTAAATACTTTGTAAGTGGCTACCAGGTATGGTTGCCTTTTTATTGGCTTTTAGATCTAGTCATTTGAAAGTTCCAAAGTAAAAGCTGAGCAGTGTGTATACCTATCACCCCAGCACATGAGAGGAGGCAGTGACAGGGTTAAGAATTCAGGGGCCGGTGAAGAGAGAATTTGTCTAATACAAGGTGGACAGGACTGGCAAGATGGCTTAGTGGGTAAAGGCTCTTGCTCCCAAGGTTGATGATCTGAGTTTGATCCCTGGAACCCACATGGTAGAAGGCAAGAATTGGCTTCCAAAGTCATCCTCTGACCTCCTTACAAACATACCCACATACACATACGCATACGCATACTCATACGCATAAGTATACAAATTTAATAAAACAAGGTGGAAGGCAAGGACTGACACCCAAGGCTGTCCCCTCACCTCCACGTGGGTGCTGTGGCATACATGTGACTGCCTGCACAGACATAAATTTTGTGGTCACACATACATATATGTGCACTCACATAAGAAAATGTTTAAGGAAAGAAAAATTGTGTATGGGTTTGGAGCTGTAGCTCAGCTGTATAGCACTTGCCTAGCATGCCCGAGGCTGTGGGGATGGTCCTAGAACCACTAAAAAGGTTATATAAGTTATATAAGTATTATCTTATGTAACTATCTAACATGCCTTTCCATGGCATTATCTCTAAACATTACAGTAAGTGATGATTACCTAGCTCACACTAAACTTGGTAGTGAGTAGAGGTGCCAGTGTAGTGGTTGACAGAAGTTCATGCAAATGTTATAGTATTTTACATACAGCACTGTAGCCTCTGCAGATACTGGTATTGTTATGGTCCCCATGGATGGGTAGGGAGACAGTTGTCATTGCAGTGGTGGATTCTAGTGTCTTAGGGGAAGGGCTGGGGGTCCTGGAGCCAGTCTGCCATATGTACTGAAGGGCCGCTATTCTGTGGCATTCATCTAGTAGCATTGTGTCTCATTTTTATGCCACAATGGGAAATGTTGACAGTGTTTGAATGCCACTGTCTCCTTGCCCTGCCTTTCCTCAAGTGAACAACTTAGGTTTTGGTAACTTACAGATAAGTCATTCTTGCTATGTATGTGAGAGAACAGAGATTTAAATAAATTTTTTTTTGTTTCTGATTTTTGAGTAAGAGAAGGACTTTGTAAGCATGATACAGGAACCAGAAATCACAGGGGGAAATATTAATAAACCTAAGCACATACGTTCCATTGAGAAAGACATCAGAAACCAGGTTCATAGGCAAATGACAAACCGCAACAAGTCGGTCAGATGGTGCTCTGCTGTGAGTAGAGAATCTACAACTTCCTTACATCCCAGAAATCATGGGGAGCGCATATTAGCATGAAACTGTGCAGCAAAAATTTAGCTGGGTGCAGTGATACATACCTGTAATCTCAACACTCAAGGAGGCAGAGACAGGTGGGTCCCTGTGAGTTCGAGGCCAGCCTGGTCTACAAAAGCAAGTCCAGGACAGCCAAGGCTACACAGAGAAACCCTGTCTGGAAAAACAAATCAAAAAACAAACAAAAAAAGATGACCTCTCCCTAGTGGTTTCTGCCCTAAACTGACTTTGTGGCAGATAGCCTCTTCTTTTCAAGCTCCCCCCCAACCCCCAACGGTGGCATAATGTAATGATCAACACAGAGCTCCTGTGCTCTTGGTGTTTTGTTCCCAGAAGCAGCCTCCTCCATAGTTGTGAGTTGACCAGGTCTGGGGGTGCCTTCATCTCTCTGCAGTGTTGCTTGTCTCCAGGTTGTTGTTGCAAATAGGCTCCATTGGATTCGTTTGGGGGTGGGGGGTGGGGCGGAAGCTCTGAGTGTTCATCCTTGATTCTCCCTCATCCTTGTCCAGTTTGAACTCAATAATTTGGATTGGTTGGATTGGACTGAAGTGGGAATGCACGCATTGAGGGGGGGGGGGGGGAAGAGCACTCGCAGCTCTTTAACCCAGGGTGTTAAGTATCCTGGTGGTCCGTGGAAGGGCTGTGTGGTGTCCCCATCTTGTCCCCTGTGGAGTGTTCTTTAGTTAGTTAATTTTTTGCTGATACAAATTCTTTTCTCACACTAGGAATTTTTGTCTTCAACTGCTCTATTTTAAAAACCTTTTTAAATGCAAAGTAGCCCAGCTGAGTTCTTGGTCGGCATGCTTCCCCTTGGGAGAGGTTCACTTTGGATCTTCCTTTAAGTTCTTTCAGGACACTTTTGTTAGTGAAAGTCTTGTGTGACCCTGACATGTCCTATGTCCAGTAAGTGTGACTCCAACTCAGAGGGAGACATGTATGTCTGGCACACACTTTTCTGAATTGAAGAATCTTTGTTCCTTTGCACAAGGGTTACCATGCGCCTGAAACCAAGTCTCACTTGACACTCTTTGCGCATAGCAACTCTGGTTTGCCTGTCAAAGGCATGGAGTCCTGTGGGCCTGCAGAGACAGCCAGCAGTGGGCTGAGAACAGGCATGGGCTACCACTCTGCACAGGTCCTCACTGCCCCTGACTTACAGGCAGAGGCCTTTTAAAGCAGAGCTTCCCTCACCTGCTTGTGAGTGCTTACCACAGGGAGTTTCCTTCCATGGCCTTCCTCTGTGGCAGGTAGCAAGGCACTGGGAGATGGGAGAGATCAGCTGTCTTTTCCTCTCTATGCTAGGCCCTTGGAGGCAGACTTTAAAGCTGTGAGGTCTTATCATGTGTGGTGCAGGTAGAAGTCAGTCGTGTGCCCTCAGGAAGAGCAGTGTAGACCCTGATGCATGCTGAGAAGGGGTCCATGGCTTAACTGCACTAACTGGTTTCTGCTCTTGGCAAGGACAGTGGATCTAAGCCATGACGGTGAGCTGGGCACAGGATGCCGCTTCAGGAGGCTCTCCTACCAGGTTGACTGCCACAGTGACCCTTATCAGTGCAGGCTTTTGCATTTTCTGTGTAACTTGCTTTCTTTCATTACAAACATGATGACAGTGTTAGCATTTAGAATTATTTGATTCCTTTGTAGAAAACAAAAAACAAACAAAGAAACCCCCAAATTCTTTGTAGGAACAACAGCCTCATTCTCTCCCCTGAAATAAAACCTCACCTTTCCCACATGTATAAAGCTCCTGGCATTAATAAGAACAAGGAGAAGAACCCTTGATGATAAGTGCTGTGTACTGGACACACTGTTGTCTTACCTCTGGGCTGTAAGAAATGGACACATGTAAGCCCATCTTGTCAGGTGTTTTGTCAACATTTCCGCCATGCTGCTCCTGAGGTGCCTCAGGCAGTTTGTCTTTGGCTTGCCGTTCTTGTGTATGAGTCTGCAACCTACAGCCGGCATGTTGACCACCCTCCTGGTGGCGGTCCTGTCCCCAGCCCAGATCCCCACTCTCTTAAAGCTCCCCTGCCTCCTGTGCTGCACTGGTCTTGATGGGATACTGCGTTGTAGCTCATCTGAAACACCCCTCCTTACAGCATTTCTGTTGGGTAAGAATTTTAGGCAAGAGTGGTTAAAATACAGATGTGTTCTCTGAGGCTTCTTATCTCCTGAGAAGACACAGGTTATTCTGACAGGTGAAACAAGTCTGGGCAGATATGCAACATTGATCTAATCAGCAGAACAAGAGCCCCACTCTAACTGGCGCTACCTTTTACCAGCATCATTAAGGCCTCCCATTACTCTTTTATTAGCCGCTCCCTCTCTTCCTTATCAGATTCCAGAGCAAACATAACTCACGGCAGTGATTTGATCTCTGTTAAAGAGGATTACAGCTTTGCATTAACTCGGATTGACATAGTTTATAATTCACTTGTTGATACTCAGGAGAGTGGTGACGCGTGCCTGACCTCCCCCAGCGCTGCTGAGGGGAAAGGGCCCCCATATATCACCATTAAAGATGGTCCCAGCGCAGACAGGAGAGCCAGGCCTTCCTCCAGCAATAGCAGAAAGGACAAAGGAATACTCAAGTTCAAGCCTGAGGCTTGGTCCACACTCTGAAAAGTAGGTAGAAAAGAAAACACTACTGTTGTGTCTTTGCTTTTCCTATTGGCTGCTGTTCAGCCTCTCATGCTAGAGAATTTGAACTGTCAAATTGAGGTTTGGTTCCAAGTAGGAGCGGGTGATAAAAGTGCATCTTCTTAATTGGACTGAGGACACGGAGCAGAATGGGGCTTTGTGGCTTCAGTTCTCATTTCTGCAACCAGGTTCTTCGCATTTCTTCATATTTTTAAATTCTCTTTTGCCTGCAAAGGGGTAGATTCTTTAAAGTGGTTCTAGATGTTTTTCTTAAGGATTCATTTTAAAATTACTATGAGAGTCTACAGATACTGCCTTAATCACAGGTAAAGTGGCTTGCAAGTATTTCCACCTTTCTCTTGATTGGCCATTCACACTGTTATTAATGTTTCCCACGGATCCCCAGCTGACATCAGATTGCTAATATGTGTAGACCATTTTTGTTTCTCTGTGATACCTGTATTTGTTCTGTTTTCCACCCTGATTGGCCACACCATTCTGGTTAGCAGGGAGATGGCAGTAAGGGACACCATCATCTCCTCCCCGTTCTGATCAGCACTGAGTGGCAGTGAGGGACAGCGCCGTTCTGCTCCCTGAGCCCCAGCCTCCCTGCGTTTCATACATGGCCCGTATCTATCAGAAGGCTGTGGAGTGGTTGACATTATCTACATTTTGTGATTAAAACACTAAAGCATGGAGTAATTAAATAACTTGCTCAAGTTAAAAGCAAGTTGTGAACTAGAGTGTCCCCGAATATAGCTGTTAACCCTGCTGCTGCTGCTACCGGGAGTTTGTGGGAATAAGTGCAGTCTCCCAACCCAAGAGAAAATTTTAATTTGCCTAGAGTAATTTTTTTCTTTTGTAAAGGGACATTTTCTATACAAGAGAGCTTTGCTTGCCAGCTGTTTACATTTTGGTCTGAACTACTGGATTTACCAAACCTACCCTGTGCTTATTTTGTCTGGTGCTGGTGTGGAGGGCTGGACCACATAAGCTTCAACTCACAGGCCTATGTATTCTGTCCATTTCCTCCCATAGTCTGCCCCCGCCATCCCAGACCTGTCACCTTGTCCTTAGAGTGTCTTTTCCTCTATAGTAAAAATAACACCTGTGTTTGGAAGAAACTTTTGAATGCAGAAAGGACAAAGAAAAGTCCATCTAGCACCCTACCTTTTCTTTTACCGTGTATTTGTTTTCTTTTGTGTGTATCCATGCACATACCCTGGCCCATATGGAGGTCAAAAGACAACTTATGGGAGCATGTGGATTCCAGGAACCAAACTTAGATCTTAGATCATCAGGGCTGGAGCCAGGTGCCTTTACCAGCTGAGCCACAGTAACAGCCTGCTTTTGTTTTTTACAAAGAATTATTTTGTGTGTGATTTTATGTAGACAAATACATGTGTGTAGATTTTTTTTTATTAATTTATTTATTTTACTTTGTATTTTAAGGATTTTGGTGCCCTTCGTTTGTTGTTGCTGTTTAAGCATACAGTAACAAAATTCATTATAAAGCCGTTTTTATGGGCTGGAGAGATGGCTCAGAGGTTAAGAGCACTGACTGCTCTTCCAGAGGTCCTGAGTTCAATTCCCAGCAACCACATGGTGGTTCACAGCCATCTGTAGTGAGATCTGGTGCCCTCTTCTGGCCTGCAGGTGTACATGCAGGCAGAACACTGTACTTAATAAATAAACTTTTTTTTTTTAGCCTTTTTATTGTGTAGCCTTATTATTATTCAGCTGCTTCCTCATATCTGTAAGTGTCCATCCTGTGTTTGTGTTTGGATGTCCTCCATCCCAGGAGCTGTCCCCATGCCCTCCAGTTCCCTCTGACTTCTGTTCCTGCACCCAGAGCTTTGCTTACACAGCATGCTGTTCAGTGCTCTCCGCTTCTTCCACGTGTGACCTTCCCATGTGACAGCTCTGCACAGTTCCAGACTCGCCTTCCTCGATTCCCTGGAAGAAATCTGTTCCCTTTTTCCTGTTGAATGAACTTCAGTCTGCCTTGCTGCACTCACGTTTCCTTGTCACCTGTTGAAGCAGCCTGGTGTCATGCAGTGTGGGACTCCCATGCTCTGCACTGCCCTTTCCTGTGGAAATGTCCGTCTCCTGAGATCCAGCCTTTTGCCTGCTTCATCCCTCCTGAAGCCCTCCCGTCTTGTTGGCTCCTCTCTTACGGTACTTACGGCAGTTCATGAACACTTCCTAGAGGGCCTTTCTTGTTGAGAACCTTAACTCACAAGGATAAGGCAATAGCTGTTGTCAAAGTGTTAGCCCCAGAATAGTGTGTTTTAATGCTAACTGTATTCTGCCATTTTGGTTTTTTCCAGATAGGGTTTCTCTGTGTAGCCCTGGCTGTCCTGGAGCTCACTTTATAGACCAGGCTGGCCTTGAACTCAGATCCACCTGCCTCTGCCTCCTGCGTGCTGGGGGAGTAAAGGCATGTGCCAGCACACCCAACTGTATCCTGCCTATTTTAAAAGCATTTTTGTGGCTTAGATAATATTTGCAAGACAATTTGTTGAGAGCCTTCTGAGTCACTGTCAGCACTCTCGAAGTCAGAGGACTGACTCGGGATTCCTGGGCATGAGTATGGCCTAGTGCTCACGCTCTGAGATAGCTTCAATGTGCGTCTTAGTGTTTTCCTTTATAAAATGACAACTGTCAGTCCTCCTTGTTTGCCCCCCCCCTTTTTTTTTTTAAAGAGTGAAATGAAAAGCCCTTTTTCGTGCTTGTTTCTAGGGAGGACTGCTTTTAGTAGTAAAATGGAGTAAATGGAGTTTGTGCTTTCACACATCTGTGTGTGCCCTTGTCACTTTGCCTAAGCACATGCCCATTCCTCCCTTTGAGCTAACTTAGCGATAGTATGGCTTCTTTTCCAGAATGCCTGTGAAGGCTGCCGTTATAATTCTGTGCACAGGTGCCAGTAAGATTATTTTCTAGAACAACCCTATGAAGATGACCTCCATTCTAGAAATTTCTCTAAACTGACTTCTTCAGCACATTGTTCTCTTCTCCACAGCACTCTGCCTGTCTGTGTTTCAGATCTATCTACCACCACGTAATTTTCCAAATATGTCTCTGTTCTAGAACATGGCACTGCTGGCCACCACCTGGTTACTTTATTCGTAGCTTACAGCCATGTTGGAAACAACCTTCCGAGATGAGGGATACATTATTGGTGGTCTCTAATGCCTACCCTTTGTGGAGAGGGTGTTTGAGTCATTTTTGCTTGGATAAACCAGGAGAAAGATCTTCCAAAACTCCTCATTTTTCTACCACTTCTTGAATTTCGTATGCTCCTGTTGGTTTTTCTCCTGCCCATCTTGGCTGTGGTTTTTAGATCAGGTTGAGTTTCTGGTGGCCTCCTACACATTATCTGAAAACATGGTGGTCACCAAGAGGGCTCTGGGTGACTAGCAGAAACTATAGGCTTTTAGAATTGTCTCACTCAAGAAGAAAACAGGAGTGGAATTGATTGTGTTTATCTCCAAAGGTATAATGAACGTGGTCGCCTCCTGTTATTTTGGTGTTGGTATGAAAAGGAAGCATAAGAAAAGGTGCATCGCCAGGCAGGTGGCGCACACCTTTAATCCCAGCACTCGGGAGGCGGAGGAAGCAGATTGCTGTGAATTTGAGGCTAGCCCGGTCTACAAAGAGAGTTCCAGGACAGCCAGGCCTATTACACAGAGAAACCCTGTCTCGAAAAACAAAGAAAGAAAGAAAGAAAGAAAGAGAGAGAGAGAGAAAGAAAGGAAGAAAAGAGAAAAAAGTAAAAGGATCATCTATGTCCAGGACGGTGTCACTGACCACTGCTGGGATGAAGCCTTGAAGGAGCCACAGCCACACCTTGCATTCTCTCCGTGGCTCCCCTGGGAAGCAGAGCACTTTATAAACATTAACTTGTTTTACCCTCTGGGCACCTCCACTTAAAAGGTAAATAAGGCTGAAGGCTCTTTCTTCTCCAATATAGATGAGGAACACCAGCCAGGAAGGGGAAAGTCTTGAGCAGAGGCTGGTGAGGTCTAGATGGGGCCCTGGTGTCGTCCTGGGCCGTTCTCCTTTCTGCTTCTTAGGGCAGTGGGGGCTGGGCCTTTGTGTGGACTGTAAAACACTGCAAAGACGAGCAATTGTTCTTCAATGCTTTGTGCTCCTTTATAAGAAAGAAGAAATCAATACACATTTTCTCATCCACACTCTGCAGCCCTCCGCCTCTCTCTCCCACAGCTCGATCCTGCAGGAGGAGGCACAGCTATGCAAGCCAGCAGGACACACCAGCTTCCAGGGGAAGACATGGAAACTCCTCATACTGCATTTAGCAGTCAGGCTCCATGAAGCCAGTCATAAAACTGGCTGAGGCCATCACACTGCTGACTGCAGGAGCTGGTTGGTCCTGCTGGAGTGGGAAGAGGTCATGCTGTAGGGGCTGCGGGTGTGTTCTGACAGGAGGCGTACCTAGCACGGACTGTCCAGAACTCTGCTGGTTTATGGTTGAGGGACACTGCTAGAAAATAAAAGGATGGAGGCAGCAGTATATGTCTTTCCAAGTTGTGTTTGAAACTGAAAATATCTTTCCGATTATATTTGTATTATCATACAGATAGTCATAGAGCTGAGCATGGCAGCCCATAATCTCAGAACTCTAGAAGCTGCAGGAGGATCAGTCTGAACTACATAGTGAGTTCTAGGCCAGGTTGGACTACACAGTGGTTGTCCTGTCGCAGGGTAGTCTTTTATTAGCATCATCTTTTTTTGGTTTTTTGGTTTTTTGAGACAGGGTCTCCTGGATTTGCTTTGTAGACCAGGCTAGCCTTGAACTCATATTGATCCACCAGCCTCTGCCTCCCAAGTGCTGGGATTAAAGGTGTGCGCCACCACTCCCGGCCTCATCATTATTACCTTAAAAGATGGGATTGATATCTGGAATTCAGTTACAGTTAATTAGTAACTGCCACAAAACAGTTTAGTGTAGGATATGAGTGATAGGATTTTTTGCCACATAAATAGAATGATAGGTTAAGATAACACGAACCTTTGCATGGCACAGGGGAACGCAATTGATTCCCTTTGTGTTAGTGGCTCTGGAGACTGTGAGTGTCCTTCACACAGAAGAAACATGAGATTGAGAGCCGGTAAGTTACCCAGATGCAAGAGGAAGGCTGAGTGCGGAGCGCGGAAGAGGAACTAAAGATGGGCAGGGCGAGCCGTTCATTCATGGAGCCTGGCTGAGAGGGCCCTGGCATCACGACAGTAGGCCAGTGTGCTGCCTCATCCAAAGGGGAGAACAGCGCCCCTGTGGCCAGTTTCTACATGCTCCCACCCCTTAAAAGTTGAGGTTCAGGGCTGGAGAGATGGCTCAGAGGTAAGAGCACTGACTGCGCTTCCAAAAACCTGGGTTCAAGTCCCAGCACTCACATGGCAGCACAAAGCTGTCTGTAACTCTAAGATCTGACACCTTCACACAGACATACATGCAGGCAAAATACCTATGCATATAAAAAAAAAAGTTAAGATTCAGTGGAATGAGAGCTGCATCCTGTGCCTTGGGCCCAACCCTGGTGTGAACACCCTGGTGTGAATGCCATTGCGCCTGGGCACCAGCTTTACCTTCCCTGTTACTAAGGAAGTGAGTCACATCTAAGCAGTGAAGCATCTCCTGGCTTTTCACAGGAGCCATTGGAGGGGCTGCTGTTTGAACAGTAGCTTCATCTTCCTGAAGTCAGCAGTCACGAAACCATAAACACAACAGCAGCCAACTCTATTGCCAGGATCGTGGTGGCCTGACGTTAATATTAAACATCTTCAGCAAGGCTGAGTGCCCTGAGCCCAGCTCCAGAATAAAAATAAATAAAAATAAGAGAAGACCCTGGTAAAAACAGTGAGGTGATTTGTCGTCTTTCCTTTGTGAGGCCATTTGTCTTCTCTCACATCAAATCTGTTATAAAACAGTCAAACTGTGAAAGTAGAAATCAGCCCAGGAATATGGAATATTAACACAGAGAAGCAGCGAGAAGCGGGGCTCCTTTTGTCTGAAGACACCCCCCCCAAGCAAATGTAATAAGGTAAATTATTTTTCTCTACTAGAATATGAAAGACTTCAAGCTAGTGTGAGGATTCGTGGGAGTTTTGAGTGTTTTTTGTCGTTGTTAATGTGGAATGAATTTATAGCTGACATGTGAGGAGAAAGCCTTTACAAATTCACACCCTTGTCCCCCTTCCCTCCCTTCCTTCTCCCCGTCTTTTCAGGTCCTTTGTTTGGCCCTCAACCTGCTTCTTTAAACATTTATAAATCTTGAATCTGTCTGATCTTTAGGAGACAGGCCAGAGGCTGCGTCACCAGCTGTAATTTAGAGCTGTGGGGCTAAAGGCATCTGCAGGGGTTTGAAGGACCCAGCTCTGACCTGACTGAAACAGCACAGTGGAATGGCCCTCCTTCAAGAGTCTCCTTCAAGCTCTGGGAGGATGGTGATGAGAACAGGCAGCCGGGGAATTTATGGGCTCTGTGCCTCCTTGTCTCCTGGTCCCTTTGAAATGAGTCATGTACTGCCACCTTGTGGTGGATTGGCACATCTGCAGTTTGCTGTTTGGGAGGCAGTTGGGGACGGATTACTTTGTATCCAGACCTTGGTGATTAGTGAATTAATCACTAGCTTTTGCTAGCTTGATCTCATCAAATAGTTCTCAGGAAGTTTTGTGTGTTTGTTTGTTTTTTGTTTTGTTTTTTAAGACAAAAAAAGAAGTAGATCTTCTGTAGGTGGCTGCCACCTCCTTTTTTTTTCTATTTCCTTTGTTTTGTTTTGTGGTGTGTGTGTGTGTGTGTGTGTGTGTGTGTGTGTGTGTGTGTGTGTGTGTGTGTGTGTTCATTCATTTCTGGTTTGGGTTTAGCGTGGTGTGAAACATGGGGCAATCAGGAGGGAAGTCTCTGTGAGCTACTTTTGTTGATAGGAGAATAAGGAAGTCTGCATTAACTTCCTTAGCTGTGCACAGGAGTCATACATAAGCTTTCTGCCCTGTGACTTTCTTGTGTCATT
The DNA here is from genome assembly GCF_964271855.1 of Acomys minous. NCBI lineage: Eukaryota > Metazoa > Chordata > Mammalia > Rodentia > Muridae > Acomys > Acomys minous. The sequence goes on along the minus strand of NC_140493.1, from coordinate 77,186,491 downwards.
GGAAGCCAACCATGAGGTGTCAAGATGGCCAGTCACTCCTCATACATGTGTGAAGAGGGCACTGCTTTGCATTATAGAGATAGCATTTATGGAGAATGCTGTAGTCTCACTGCTGGAGCTTACGGTTTACTCAGGCCAAGGTGGGAACTAGCTCTGACAGCAGGGAGCGACCTCTACACCATTACAGGCTGCTGTATGCTGCTGCTATGCTCTCTTTCCCTGTTTGCATATTTGAGACAGCAAACCGTTGTCTCTTTGTTTGGTCTCTTTTTTTTAAAAAAAAGGAGGCTTAAAAAAGGGAAGAGGAGGAGGAGGAAGAAGAAGGAGAAGAAGAGCACACAGTTGCCCTCAGGCACACTCTTTTCTGACAATGCAGGCGATTTGCTGGAAGGGGCGATTTGCTAAATAGTTCCATTGGCACATGCCAAGTGCTAATTGGAAAGCACCTTCCAGTAGGTATTTAGAATGCCAGGGCCTATTGGTAGACAGAGCAGAAGAGAGTGGAACTCTGAAGGCAAGAAATGTTTATGTTCAGAATGCAGGAGGCCAGCCCAGGATACAGCTCAGTGTTACAGCACTTGCCTGAGATATAAAAGGCCCTGGATATGTTCCCCGCGCGTGCACACACACACACACACACACACACACACATGCTGATGGAATCCTCTGTTCCCACTGGCTTATCCAGACTACACAGCAATGCCACAGTTGGCGCAGTGCTGGGATTTGGCACTGAGGCCTTGACCTTACCTACAGAGGCAAATTGGAGGCCTGAGGGGTTCAGATGGCCAGGAACATTTGCAGCAGCAGTGGAGAAAGCTGAGAATATGAAGCTAGTCAGGTTGCCTTGGGGCACAGCCATCTACCTTGCTTCTGTCTTGGCTCTGGGGGTGAGGGCCAGTGGCTTAGTCATATATTGGCAGAGTTTGGTCCCCATGAATCTCTCTTAGTGGAGTGCTTGTCTGGGCAGGTGACTGAAAATGGTCACCTTTCTGATCTGACTTTTGATATTTCCTTGAGTTTTTGTTATTGTTTGTTTGCTTTTGGAGTTTTAAAAATTATGAATTATGTGTGAATCTGCCTGCAGAGGCCAGAAGAGAGTATCAGATTCCCTGAAGTTGGATTTATAGGCAGTTGTGACCCATCCAGAGAAGGTGCTGGGAACCAAAGCTGGATCCTCTGCAAGAGCAGTGTGCACTCTTAACAGCTGAGCCGTCTCTCCAGCTCCTAGTATGTCTTTGTAATCCTCTACAATAACTAGTGAAGTTGAGGCCAGCATTCAGACATGTATTAATTTATTTTACTGTGTACTATATTTGAGGCCAATGGCTCATACTCATATCTAGTATGTGTTTATAAGCTTCCAAAAGTGCTAAGTAAATTGTTTTCAAAACACAGGTATGTAAAGGTGTCATTAGTGACAGTGTGTTTGGCAGGGCACCACAGGCACCAGTGCTCTTGACTCCCCACCTTGTCTGCCAGGAGCCTTCTTGCAAGGTTTTAAACTTGATCTGGACTTTGTTCATCATGACACTGGTGGAATTAGAGTTGTCTTCTGCCTGTGTGTGCTGTCACTATCCCTGCTTCTTAAATGTGTGTAAGGGTCCCCTTCAGGCTGCCATGCTGTAGTGTGTAGTGTAGGGGTCTGCAGGGGAAGTGGGGAGCAGATAGAAAGGTGGCTGGGGTACTTCCCAAATATGCCATGCTTATTTAGGGTTCCTTGGTCCCTTAAAAGCAACAACTGAACAAATTTAAATTAATCAAGGGCAATTATGTATATAGGTTTGGAGCTATCATTCCCTCCCCCTCCTCTCTTCCTTGCTGTTTTAGACAGGATCTTGCTATATAGCCAGACTGGCCTTGAACTTGGGACACACTTGCTCCAGCCTCCTGGGTGCTTAAATCACAGGCATGTACCATTGTTTCTGGCTCAGAAGATGCCCTTAATCAGAAAGGCGAGTTACTCTGTTCATGTGTTGGAAGATACAGGACTCTTGCTTATAGAGACCATGATCTAGTTTTAGATGGAGGACAGGTTTTTTCCTAGGGAGCTGTGGGTCAGCTGCTTTCTTTGTGCTGCCCACAAGAACAGCCAGGTGTAGCATGTGGGTGGGTGGGGTGTCTTGGAGCTTGTGGTTTCCAAGCCAGAGTAGGAGGAGCATGGTCTTCCAGACAGCAGATAGGAGAATTCAGAGTGGGATGCCGCAAGCTACTGACCTAGCAAATTGAAAGTCCCGCACAGGCCATTTGCAGGTTTAATACTCCGCTTTCTACTGTTTGCCCAAATAGCGTCGTGAAAGACAATGATCTGTGTTGCAGTCCTGTGGGGAGTGCACACCACACACACACTCACCCGCACCCACCATGCTGAATGTCTTTCTTCAGAACACACACAGCAAACCCCATCCTTGCTCACACGTGCACGTACCCTGTCTTTATGGAAAATGGCTGCTACTGTGTGATCGTTTTTTTTCCAGAAACAGGTTTTATTATAATATAGTAAAAATATTAAATTAGAAAATGCCTCAATAAGGGTTATAAAACCTTACTACACTAGAGATAGGTAATTATCCCCTCTGCAGCCTAAATGACAGTTTAAAAGAAATAAAAATGTTCATGCTCATTACTTGCTTTTGTAGATTGTAATAAAGGGTAAGTTAAATTTTAATTCAAGGAAGAGCCTCTGCCATCGACCCTTCCACCCTGGGTCCTAGTCCCAGTAATTACTCTTGCCTGTTCCATGTAATTCCAACAGTCATACATGTTCCACAGTGGGCGTTGCCACAGGCCACCGAGATCAAGGGTTTGGAGATAAAGCAGGGAGACATTCCAGATCAGAGATTCTTGTCTTTATTCCTGGTGTGATCTGGAGCAGGAGTCCGTATTTGAGACAGTAGCTTGCCAAGTTCATTATGTAGAGCTGTACAGGGACCTTGGCATCACTTTACCACTTACCCAGGAGAAGCAAAGGGGACAGGTTAACCTGGAGAGCTGGTAGATCCATCTGTAGCCAGCTCTGGCTGCGGGCACGCTGCGGGGAAGCAGCACAAGCCATTGGGCTGCCTGTGGCCGCTTGCACTGTCTCCCTTTCATGTGTTTTCCTTAATGTGGGTACAGGATGTGGCTATATTTATTCCCTCTTCTCGGGTGTTTCCACCTCTCCCTCAGCTGACAGCAGATCTTGCATCTGCTTATGGGTGGGAAATTGGAGCTTTCTATCCCTCCATCTGAATATGGATACCTGCAGACCTTCTAAGGAGAAAGCAGGTTTGGAGATCAAACTCCACTCCACCCCAGGTGGGAAACACTGTGCAGTAGGGAGCCTCTTCTCCATGCCTGTTTGAGTTGTCCCCAGCCTGGCTCAAAGCCCCACTTCAAGCTTATCCCTAGACACCACCCATGTAAAATTAATATTTTAGGATAATTATATCATTTTAACTATTTAAATTAACTGAGAAAACTATATGGGACTGCCAAGGTGGCTTATGGGTACTAAGAACTTGCTGGGCACCCATAAAACCTGAACTCAATCCTCTAAATCCCCATGGGTGTGGGAGAAAACCAACGCCCACAAGTTGTCCTCTGACCTCCACTTGTAACCGTGTGCATGTACCCACACATAGACACAAAAATAAAACAGATGAACTACCACCCCAAAACATACTGCATGGCAGCTTACAGTGTGTGACGGTGTCAGGGCTTTCCATTGTTCTTCCTGCAGGGCACGTCTGCAGCTCTGCCCTCACCCAACGTGCTCAGAGGCCAATACCACTGAAACCTGACTTATTTATTTATTTATTTATTTATTTATTTTTGCGGTGGGCGGTCTGCTCTCGCAGACCCTATGGTGCTCTGGGACCTCAGGGAGGTGGTCTACTGGGTGTCTCTGGGGAAGAGAGGGAGGAGTAGCTGAAGTAGCAGAGGGCAGTGTGTGCGGCTTGGCAAAGATGCTTATGGGAGTGGCTGAGGAAGGTGCTGGAGTTTTTGCTGCTGCTGCTGCTGCTGCTGCTGCTGCTGCTGCTGCTGCTGTTGTTGTTATGGCAGCTCTCCTTCATGCTGTTTAATTTTCTTGGCTGAAATGGCTAGAGAAGCTGTGATGGCAGATAGTCAGGCCACAGTGCAAGGATTGAAGGCTGGCGGGGCTGCTGGGGATCTGTAGGGACGGCATGTGGTGTTCACTTGCATTTGGGGTGAGGCCTTCTACCCTTGTAGGGCTGGACAGGTGCCTAGAGCTAGGGGACAATGGAATGTGTGGGGCTCCGGGCTAGTTGGCAGGGAGAGACTCTGTTGTCCATAGTCTGTCTGCCTATGCCGTGGTCCTCACATGACGGGTCTACAGCTGCCTTCTGCCTTTCAGGGTTTCCTCCCCCCTCCCTCCCTCCACTTTGATATGTCCTAACTGCTGGGATTCCCATGTTAGCTTCTCTTACTCCACAGCTACAGCAGGATGAGTGCTGAAGAGCTGAGTCAGCCTCATGGAACAGGCCTGTAATCCCAGCACTAGTGGCAAAGGTAGGGAGGCCACAAGTTAAAGCCAGACAAGATCCTACTATAGAGCAAGCAAGACAAAATAAGAACAGTTGCAAAGATGGCTTCTGGGAGTTCTCAGCAAGAACACCTTCAGAAACCCCTTTTTCTTCTTCTTCTTCTTCTTCTTCTTCTTCTTCTTCTTCTTCTTCTTCTTCTTCTTCTTCTTCCTCCTCCTCCTCCTCCTCCTCCTCCTCCTCCTCTTCTTCCTCTTCTTCTCCTTCTCTCCTCCTCCTCCTCTTCTTCTCATGATAGCAGGCTGTTGAAGGCTAGATCTGCAGATGTCAGTCTGCAGCTCTGCCCTGGGATGTCAACTCTCCCTGACTCATCAACCTAACCCTGTCTGGCTCTTCTCACTCTGGGCACTCACTGAAGAGGCCTGCGAACTGAGCAGATGTGCATCCTTGCCTCAGGTGTGGCCCAGGGCTGTCTCCTGCCTATGGAGGACTCACGTCTTGAGTGTCTGGCCTGTTGGAACTGTGAGCTTCCTCCTGCTGCAGAGCAGCTCTGCTCCCCATCCACAGAGGAATGTGTTTGAGAGCCCCCCACCCCTAGAAGGCTCGCCACCAGACTCAGCCCCCTGCTATTTCCCAGGCTAAGCCAGATGTGTTACGTATAACAGTAGTGGAAGTTGTGGTGATCATTTGCTCTTATTTTTTATTTCTTTTACGTGTGTGTGTGTGTGTGTGTTTGTGTGTGTGTGTGTGTGTGTGTGTGTGAGAGAGAGAGAGAGAGAGAGAGAGAGAGAGAGAGAGAGAGAGAGAGAGAGAGAGAGAATATATGCCTGAAGAGGGCTTCAGATCAATCCCTGGAGCTGGAATCACAGGGGGTTGTGAGCTGCCCAACAGGGATGCAGGGAAACAAACCGTGCCTGGTCTTTTGAAGAACAGCAGGTGCTCCTAACCCCCAAGCCATCTCTCTAGTCCCCATTACTGTATTTTTAATGTCCAATTTTAGCTTTAGAGTTGTGTACAGCTTTACAGTTGTATCCTGGCAGTAGGATCCAGAATATGAAGCCAGTGTCAAAAATAGTGAGACCCCATCTCAAAGTACAACGGGCTAGGGGGATGGCTCAGTTGATAAAGCACTTGCACACTTGATGTACAAATGAGGGCCTGTGTTGGGTCCCATCACCCATATAAAAAGCCAGGTAAGAGTGTGCACACTTGTAACCCAGCACTGGGAGGGTGGGTGCTGGAGGGTCCCTAGAGCTTATTGGTCAGCCAGCCACAGTCGGAGAGAACCCTGTCCCAGCACACAAAGTGGATGGTTCCTACCGAAAGGTCTCCCCACCCATGACTAGCTTTATTTCTTTGCTGTGTGGTGTGTGTATCATATACTAGTGCACACGTGTGTGCATTCAGGTTCTTGCAGACGCCACAGGAGGATGTCAGGCATCTTTCTCTTGCTGAACCTTGACGGCATGAGTTTTTTCACTGGCCAGAAAGCCCAGTGACCCTCCTGTTCCCACTCTTGCCCCAGCACTGAGGTTCCTGAGGGTGTGGCACTGTAAAGCTCAACTCTGGGTTATACAGCAGGCATTTTACCCAGTGACCCTCCTGTTCCCACTCTTGCCCCAGCACTGAGGTTCCTGAGGGTGGGCACTGTAAAGCTCAACTCTGGGTTACACAGCAGGCGTTTTACCCAGTGACCCTCCTGTTCCCACTCTTGCCCCAGCACTGAGGTTCCTGAGGGTGTGGCACTGTAAAGCTCAACTCTGGGTTATACAGCAGGCATTTTACCCAGTGACCCTCCTGTTCCCACTCTTGCCCCAGCACTGGGGTTCCTGAGGGTGTGGCACTGTAAAGCTCAACTCTGGGTTATACAGCAGGCATTTTACCCAGTGACCCTCCTGTTCCCACTCTTGCCCCAGCACTGGGGTTCCTGAGGGTGTGGCACTGTAAAGCTCAACTCTGGGTTATACAGCAGGCATTTTACCCAGTGAGCTCCTCCCTCAGCCCAGTAATGTTAAATTTTGAAATCCAACTTTAAAAATAAATTAGCCAATTAAATTATTTTTTTAGACTGAGCCTAGAGAAAGGGGTATGTGGGAGGAGAAGAACCTGGTTCTGTTCTGAATCTTCGCACATATGATCATAATTGGAATCTTGTTGCTGGGTCATTTTCATTGTTTTTCAAGTACTGCCAAGTCTCAGAAAATGTATGAAAACTAAATTATATCCCCTACATCCCATGTCTGATTGAATCCTCTCGTTGCGTGCCAGTCATATATCCTATTAAAATATTCAATCTTGTTTTCTTACTTGAAGAGCCTGTCTGTAAAGGGCAAACTTATAGAAAACTCATTCCCTGGAGACAGGGTATCCAGCCACACTGGACTATTTACATATTTCACTATGTGATTGGCTGCTTCTGGGTTTCTTCCTTCCCTTGTATTTGTGAATAAGTGCTCCGAGATGTGGTTCTTAATTACATGGCTGTGTTTTCAATTGAAGAAACAGATGAAGGTGTTTCCTAGTTTCTTCATTTCTTTTTAACCTTGAAAAGTTAAGCAGTGTGTTAACCAGTTTGCTTTATTTCCTAGAACCGAGTTGTATCGATCTCTTTTCGGCCAGCTCAACCGTCCTGCCATAGACCATGGGGACTGACATCAACATCTCACTCTGGACCCCAGTGCAGGGCCCACCCTGCTTCCAGATGAGGCTGGCGTGACTTGAGGGAGCAGCACCTGGCTGGGGGACCCGCAGTGGTCCTCTACTGGGAGCTTGTATCTTATCTATGGGACCGCACAGGCTCTGAGCCCTTCAGCCACCACAGACACAGTCACGGCTGGGGCCAGAACTCAGGGGCTAGAAGCACTCACTGCTCTTGCAGAGGACCCAGGTTCAGTTCCCAGCACCACGTCCAGAGACTCACAGCAGCCTCTAACTCCAGGTCCAGGGAATTCAATACCATCTTCTGGTCTCTGTAATCACCAACACTCAGGCATGTGCGTGTGCACGCACACACACAATTAAAACTAAAATAAACCTTTAAAAAAAAAATCTGCTGTCACTGTCATCACTGAGTCCTTGAGCCAGAGATGTGCTTTAGAATTTAATTGCACAGTGCCATACCTGTTGAAAGAGTTTGTATTTTCCTAGTTAAATGGTCTCTTCATACAGTATAATACTACATTTCTTCTCCGTTCATCCCTGAATGCACACTCAGGTTGTTTCCACATCTGGACTATGTGAGTGTAACTGGGATCATCTGACCTTCCACTGTGCGGACCTTCACCTGCTAATTTCCATTCCCTTTGGTACTTACCCAGGACTGGACTGCTGGGCAGTTCTCTGTGTGTGTGTGTGTGTGTGTGTGTGTGTGTGTGTGTGTGTGTGTCTGTGTGTGTGTGTGTGTGTGTGTACATGCATATGTGAGCGCATGCGTGCATGTGCTGCTTTGCCAACATTTGTCATGACTTATCTTTGGTGAAAGCCATTTTACCAGGTGAAGCCTCAATGTGATTTTAATTTGCACTTCTCTAATGATCAGTGATGTCCAGCGTTCTCTTGTGAACCTCCTGGCCATTTGTATGTCTTCTTCAAGACGTCCCTATTCTCAGTATAGATGTTTGTTCTAAGTATGGATGGATGGAGAAATGTATACACAGAAGAATTCTATTCAGCCTCAAGCCAAGAGAGGAATCTGTCCTTGGTGACATGGTGGAAAGCCTGGGGAGGACACCGCTGAGTGAAATAAGCCAGGAACAGAAACAGAGATCTTACTTGTAAGCCAGGTTAAAAACGGTTAACTCTTGAAGATGGTGGCTACCAGCAGCTGGAAGGAGTAGAATGAAGGAGGATGGGGAGTTCTTGTCACGGGGCGTAGGGTTGCGTAGGCTTCGAGGACCAGAATAATGTGGAGAACAAGTTACACCCCAGAAAAATGATCAGTGTGGCACTGGATTTGTTAAAAGGCTGACTTTAGCCACTTGATGCTGTGAACATGAGTATATAGTTAGGATTTTTCAATGAAAAATAATAGTTTAGGGCAGAGGGTGTAGCTCATTGGTAGAGCACTGGCCCAGCATGCAGAGGCCCTCAGTCCCATCTCTAGCACTGAAGGCAAAATGCTAATAGTTAGATCCGTGACAGGCGTGCCTTGCTTTGGGCAGATGAGCACTGGCTTGGCGAGACCATGAGGGTACTCAAGGCCCGATCCCACAGCTGGGCCTGACTGTTTGACCAGGGAGCCAACCCTGCCTTCTCTCAGGCCAGCCTAATCTACAAAATGAGTTCCCGGCCAGCCAGGGCTTTTTAGAGAGACCTTGTCAACAACAACAACAACAACAACAACAAATCCTCAGGCCCTCCTACTCTTCCCTTCCTCGTCTCCATTGAGTTTAGCTTATCTAATCCAGCAGGAGAAGGTGATTCCCTTGTACTTCACCCAAAGGTCAAAAGCTGGAAATTAAATCCTCATAAGGGGGATTTATTGGCTTGCTCTGGTCAATATGTTCAGAGATTATCCTGCATAAGAGGTGTGGGCGTCTCAGGCCAGCACACACTACTCCTTTGCCCCAGTGTTTGTTTGAGCAATGGAATAAGAGAGGAAATAATGACTACAGACACTGGGTTTAGTTAACCAGACATCTTTAAAGTCAGGTTTTGATAGTGTTTTTTGAAACTTAGTGACAAAGTTTCTTGTGCACAAATGTAGTTCATTTGTGATGTGGGACCACTGCATGGTACTAACAGGCCAGGTTTCAGGCAGAGCCAGTAGGAGGACCGAATACCACAACGGATGGTGCCGCTGGAGGGCGGGGCTTTCTATCTCTTCCTAATTGTGCCTCTGCGCACCAATCCCAAGTTACCTCTTAGACTGTCAACAACGTGCTATCAAGAGATAAGCCAGCAGGATCAGTGGGTCCCACACACAGGCCACTTTTCAAATGGTCCCTTTAAAATATGGAGCATAAAAAAAAAAAATGATAAATAGAAATAAAATAGGGAGCATCCCAGGCAGTCCCGTTCCAGGGCCAGGACCACTGCTCTGGGGATGAGTTTGTGGGAAAGATCTGGGAGCCGATGGAGCCCAGAAAGACCTGAGGAGGAAGGCTTAAATGGATAACTCAAAATATATGGAGCCCAGCAAGTTCAATTAAAATGAGTTACAGACAGGAGAGATGAAAAAGGAAGGGAAGAGAATTTTCACTAAAAGGGAGATGTGCGTTTTAAAATGCAGAAGACCACCCTCCTTCCAGACAGGAATAAATTGGAAACTATTTTAATTGACATGGAAACTGCAATTCAGCTGCTACTAGAAAGATGGATTAGTTGATAGATTTGCATTTTAATAAAACTAATACTTTACATTTGCTAGCTAATGCTGATTTCCAAATGAGTTGAGAAGTTATCTGGGGTTCCTATCCCAAGCCCTCTGCAGTGGTGACTGGAGTGTCTTTTTCATGTGGGGTTTGCTGGTCTGACTTTTTGCCCCTCCCTACTGCCTCACACAAACTCAAGCCATTGTTCCTTGCTATCCAGCAGGATGGTGAGGCAGGAACTGCTGACCAGAGGCAGCTGCCAGCACAGGTGGGCACCACAGACCTAAGGACGGACAAAGTGGTAAGGCCAGCTTCTTGCCTTATTTTTGGGTTTAAAAAGCTAGTAAGATTCATCTGTAATCCTGTTACCCAAAAGTACTAGCTCCAGCCCATAGGGCCTGAGGCAGAGGAATTGCAAGTTTGAGGTCAGCCTGGTCTACACAGACTCAGTGATGATGACTACATGTGTATTATTATTATTACATTAAGTGAAATGCTTCTCTGTCCTTTTCCATGGGTAGGTGTGCTTTCTCCCTCAGCCATGACCCTCAATGGGAATGATGTTAGCATGGAAGACTTGGCCTTTTCCCCTGGGCTGGGATTAAAAACCCAGAACACTGAGCATAGTAGGCACTCATCCATTCACCACTGAGCCGCTCTCATGTGTCTTGTACTTGATTTTTTTTTTTTAAACTGGATTGTTAAATGTTTTTCATTTGCAGCTAGGTGGTAGTGGTACACACCTTTAATTCTATCAACTGGGGGGCAGAGCCAGCCTGGTCTACAGAATGAGTTCCAGACAGCCAAGGCTACACAGAAAGACGGTGTCTTGAAACAAAACAGAAACCAAAACCAAAAAAAAAAAAAAATTTTTTTTTTCATTTGCACTTTTAAAGAATAAAAACCAACTACTTGGGGCTGAGGTACAGCTCACTGTTAGGGTATGTGCTCAGCGTGCATTAGACTCAATCTCTAGCAATCAAAAAAAAAACAAAAAAACCCCATAAAAACAAAGCACCTGTGTGGCCATTTGTACCACCTCACATGGCTCAATATCACAAAACACACAGGTGCCCCAGTGAGAGCCAGTGGACTCAGGCTCGGCATGCCCTGGAATAGCTGATGTCCCTGTTTGTATACAGCCAAGCTGGACGCACTCACTGCTGCTCCAATGCCTTTGCCTGTCCAGAAGTTCCCACCTCACAGGGGTGGGGGGGGGGGGGTTGGGGTATGCTTCTCAGCCTGCTCTGCACTTGGACTTGGTGCCATCCAAGACTCCTTCCTCAACCCCTTGTAGAAACCAAGTCACACTTGCACACCTACATTCATACTCAGCAATGTGTGCACACAGTTACAAAGGTTAAAATAATAAAACCCACAAAACAAAAGTCCACAATGAGGTATCGCCTAGCTCTGGTTACAAAGGTATAAAAGAAAAACGTAAGCACTAGTGAGTGTGTGGAGAAAGGAGATCTTGTTTTGGGGTTGGGAAGGGACACAGAGGTCATGGGCAGAGCGTGCCTGTTTCTCTGAGGGCCACTCAGTCAGGTGAAGAGGCATCTGCCCTACATTACTGTAATACTATTCATGACTGCCAAGACAGATCCCAATACGGCAGTGGGTGCAGAAGCAGAATTGCCACAGGTTTAAGGCCAGGACTACATGGCAAGATCCTGTCTCAAAAAAAGAAAGAAAAAGACTCAACCAAAGTGTTCATTAGCTGGTATGTATACACAGTGGAGTAGTATTCTACCACAAAAAGGCCAGGTTCTGTTTGTAGCCAGAGAAGACTAAGTTAAATAGTCGGATGCAGAGAGCAGCACCGTGGTCTGACCCTGTGGATGCTGGTGTCACTGGAGCGGAGAGCAGAGCAGCGGTTGCAGAGGCAGGAGAACTGCAGAGCTGAGGGAGGAGGGAGGTGAAGGGGTCTGGTGGTGTATGATGGGTGTTAAAGAAGCCAAGAGAGGCCTTGAGTGTTTTCACAGAGTTGTGCTGTGCGATCTCGGTGCTCTACAGTATACACGTGCGTCAAACGTGGTGCGACCCTAAGTATGCAAGTTCCACGTGTTGACTTTTAAAAAGACCAATTAACCACAACTGTTGGGAGTGCAGGAGGAAGCAAAAGAAGAAAAGGGGGAGGGAGGGAGAGAGAGAGAGAGAGAGAGAGAGAGAGAGAGAGAGAGAGAGAGAGAGAATGAGAATGCACCAGACAGTCATTTCATTTTAGATGGAGCAGTCACTCTATGGGGAAAGACCTGAATCTCCCTTGGGCCAGACTCTGAAATGAGAGGAGGCAAAGAGGGGAAAGAGCTGGGACTGCGGCTCATCTGCTGCGACACTGGGACACTGAGGCACTGAAGTAAGGCCACTCTGCTGCCTTCTCTGCTATTTTCTTAGTCCAGACCAGCCCGGCCCCTCTGAAACTGCGCCGGCTGCATCTCCCATGACGCTTTGCTGTTCAGGTTGACCCTGTGCTTGAGTGTTGCAATAGGCTAGGCACGCTCCCTGGTGAACAGGACCTTTGTTTTAAGGATACCAACCGCATTTTCTCTTTTCTTCCTTTATCCTTCATAACACTAATGGACAAAACAAAACAACAACAACAAAAAGCACAAACACACACACACACACACACATATACACACACAACACAAAACAAAACCTGCCTGCCATTTGGCAAGTTCATTAACTAATTCTCTTTAGTCCAAGGGATCCATATCAGCCTGTGATTTGTGTATATTCAATTTGTCCGACAGCTCTATTGACGAAGCCCTCATTACCTGCGCCTTTTGCGGGGACGCTGGGGGAAGCTGGGGGAAGCGGCCAGCTGCCTTATCTAACTGTCTGTTTCTGAGTGTGGCTATAGATTTCCCGCTGCCCTGTGGGTCTCTGGAAGGGTCATCTTAGCAGCATTTACATTCCCGAAGAGTCCATGGCTTTATTTCCCCTGGTTCAGGGTTCTCAGAGTTCATCTGTTGAGGTCAAGGACGCTAAATTCTTAAGAAAGGAAATTTAACAGAATATGGAGAGGGAAGAAAAGCCAGTCTAGGATCACTGACAGAGCAAAAGAGACAACGAGGCTCCAGGAGACAGCCTGACTATAACGCAGAGCTCCCTGCCGCCCAGCTTCCCCTCAGGGTGACCGAGAAGGGCTTAGTCTCCCTGCACTACAGCCTGCTTCCGTGGTCAGGGAGGCCGGTGGTGAGGTGAGCAGGACTTTAAACTCGCAGACACATAGCACAGTGCTATGGATGGATAACAGAGAGGTGGACATATTGTCAGAAACGTGCGAGAGCTACAGCGTGGACTCTGACGCTCTGGCTGGAGGGCAGTGGTTAAGGACATGTGCTTAGTTCCCAGCACCTAGGCAAGAGGCCCATAGCTGCCTGTCACTCCAGCTCCAGGGACCTGAACCCCTCTTCTGGATGCCAAAGGCACTCTCTCACACATACACAGACTCCTACACACACACACACACACACTTTTTTAAAGAAAGTTTTTGTGACAGAGTTTCTCTGTGTAGCCTTGACTTTCCTGGAATTTGCTCTGTAGACCAGGCTAGCCTCCAACTCAGAGATCTGCCTGCCTCTGCCTCCCTGAGTGCTGGGATTAATGGTGTGTGCCACTAGAGCCCAGATCACACACACATTCTTTTTTTTTTTTTTTTTTTTTTTCTTCTTCTTCTTCTTCTTCTTCTTCTTCTTCTTCTTCATTTTTTGAGACAGAGTTTCACTGAGTACCATGGATGTCCAGAACTCACTTTGTAGTAGACCATGCTGGCCTCAAATTCACAGAGATCTGCCTGCCTCTGTCTCCTGTGCTTGGTTTATACTCTTTAAAAAAAAATCATTGGGCAATGGCGGCGCATGCCTTTAATCCCAGCACTTGGGAGGCAGAGGCAGGTGGATCTCTGTGAGTTTGAGGCCAGCCTGGTCTACAAACAAACAAAACAAAACAAAACAAAAAAACCCAAAAACAAAAACAAAAAATATATATATTGGGCCTGGAGATGGCTCAGAGATTCAGAGAACTGGCGGCTCTCGCAGAGAACCTGGGTTCTATCCCCCGCACTAACAACCTTCTTCCGGCCTTTGTTGTCACCAGGCACACATGTGGTACACAGACATACATGCAGGCCAAACATAATAAATAAATAAATAAATAAATAAATAAATAAATAAATAACCCTAAATAAAATGAAACTTTTTTTTTTTTTGAGACAAGGTTTCTCTGTGTAACAGCCCTGGCTGTCCTGGACTCACTTTGTAGACCAGGCTGGCCTCGAACTCACAGCGATTCTCCTGCCTCTGCTTCCTAAGTGCTGGGATTAAAGGCCTGTGCCACCACGCCAGCCTGAAATCTCTTTTTTTAAGGTGGGGAAGTGAATTAGACTAGGGTCTTTGCCAATGATGGGTCAGCCAGCGACTTTAGTGGGCACTGGCTGCCTTAGGAAGCTTACAGGATGCATTTAGGATGTTACCCCTGGCTCTGCTCTCAGCTGTTTACCTACTTACTGTGCCATGGGCTCAGGCTGAGGCCTAGGGAGGCGACCTGCAAATCCAGAGCATTCACTGGAGTTGCCACGGTGACAGCCGCTGCTACTCCTGGAAGGCTGACTCTGAACCCACTTTCAGGTATGGTGATGATATTCTGGATGCTTCCTCCTGGGCTTTCTGGTCTGGCTCAGAGAGCAGCTGGATGGCAGGTGTGCTAGCGTGCAGGTGACGCTGATAGCAGCTCAGAGCAGTTAACACAGTTCAGCAGTCTCTTTCCACAGAGAGGTCCAGGGCAGCTCCAAGCCAGGTACAGCTTCAAGCGTGGGCCCTCCTCTCTGTCCTGTGGTCATGTCCAGGTGTGGGCCCTTCTCTCTGTCCTGTGGTCATGTCCAGGCGTGGGCCCTTCTCTCTGTCCTGTGGTCATGTCTGAGGAGCCTAACAAGTGCTTCTTCTCACGCTGGGAGAGGCTTGGGGCATCTAGACCAAAGCTGTCTGAGGGGACTTTCTAGAGAGTCTCACTAGCTGGCTGTGGCTTCTGAACACCTACAGTGGGGCTTCCCGAGGCAGCAGTGGACAGTTCAAGCCTATCTTTCTGTGAGCCGACAAACCACAAATTGAAATTCAGATAAATGCTCAATAGACAGGCAAACCAGAGCCTCAGCAGCCCTGGGGCATATAGGCCTGCAGTTCACACACCTGTGCCGGGCTCCGAAGGCAGAGCTGGCAGGCCCTGTGAAATGGTGGACGTGCGGTGTCTCCAGCAGTCTCAGCCCTAGGATCTGGGGTAAGTGAACGTGGTAGTGACGTACGTGTGCTTTGGCATCTAGTGCTGGTGGGAGGGACAAGCCCCTCTGGAGGGCTTAGGCTGGGGACAGACTCCCTGATGCCACACAATTATTTTCCAGTTTGACTCCCGTGTCCTTTTAAGTTGTAGCGTGCTGCACTTGGCTTTAAGAGCCTGATGGAGTGCTGTAGGGGACACTCTTGAGTGCAATAGCTCTGGGCTGGTATTGTTTGAGAAGATAAGAGGAAAGGGGCAGGGGCTTCTGAATCCACTTATCAGTGCCTTAGCAGGTTCAGGGGGCCCTCTGCACCCCCACCTAGGAGCTGCAATGTTCTCCCAGGAACCTGTGGGGCACCTGCCTTGGAAAGCTTTGCTCCCAGGAGGACCAAGCCCAGGTTCGGGTTGGGGGGGCGGTGTAAAGGGAGGGAGGGCTGCCCGGCAGTTCGCCCCTCAAGCCTCTGGAGCCTTGTGGAGACTGTTTTAAGGTCACATCTCAATCCTGGAGGAGGAGGAGGGTGAGAGAGGGGGCATGTGAGCCCTAGTTCCCGTTATATAATTAGACCACACTCTTCTTTCCTTGAGGACCAAAAAGAGGCCAAGGACAGCCTAAGCCTTGAGATTGCTTCTTGCAGTGGCCCGGGCAAGGAGGCCATGGGAGATTTCTGCTCTGGCTAGCAGGCCCTTGCTTTGGCTTCTGATGGCCCGCAGACCTAGAGGGTCCATTCAGAGAGGAGCCTGCCCTACTAGGTTCCTTTTGGGGTAAGCCCTTGGTTTTCTGTTCCACATGGGGTTCAGGGGGTAGCTAGAAGCAGCAGCTGTGAGCTCTGTCACTGACGGCTACAGTGTCATCTGGTTCTGACAGCCCCCGTGGCCCCTGTCTGTTGCGAGTGCGATAAACGCCTGTGCCTCTTTGTTTACAAAGATGAGCGCCGAGCAGGCCGGCCCCTTCTGAAGTTCATTATACTTAGGTGATGGCGAAATGGTGACGCTTTATTAATTGCAGAGAGGGCTGCTCATTGGGACACCGGGGCTCGTGTTCTGTGAACCTCTGCATTCATACGTTCCTTCCACAGTGAGGACTTTTGGTCTCCCCCACCCCCAGAAGAGAATTTCAACTTCAAGACAAACAACTTCATTTACAAGTGTGCCTCTAATTAGCTGCAGAATTAGGAAAGCTGAGTTTCCCCCATAGATCGGCTAAACCCTCGAGGGAGACTGGTGGAATAGAGAGAATCGCATTTCCAATTATTTTGTTGAATTGCTAATTTAGTTATTGTGCCTGGTGTAATTGTGATGGGTATTGGGTGTGCAATTCAATTTGTTTTAAATATTTGTGGGAAGGCTGATCAGTAATGGAGCTGACCTATTTTATGGCCCAAATTGAGGGAGAAAAAAAAAAAAAGACTAAAACATAACAACCACAAAGATATAGTTTGTTTCCATTTTTATTTTGATCTCTCTTATCCCTCTTAAGACCATCGATGCAACAAAAGGATTAAATTAAAAGATGACAGTATTTTGATCTTCTCCCTTTGAAGGTGGCACTGTCACTGGTAGTTTAATATGCAGACACTGTAGCGTTGTGTTGACAGGCCTGGGTAATCTCCTCCCATTGCCTCTGTGCCTACAACAAGTGACCTGGGGAGTCTGGAAAGGAATGCCTACCCGCAGCAGAGTGCTGTCATCACCGCAAGGGGCGGTTCCTACTGGCTGAAGTCCAGGGTGGAGCCCCTGAGTCTTCACGGGAGTCCTCAATGTGGCATGAGCACAGGGCTTGGTGACCAGGGCCCCAGCCCAGGCCCATGTGCACGCGTTAGAGCCTGTGCGGCTGTGCTGGGGTTAGGAGCGAAGCATGTCTCACTCCCAGGAGCAGTGACTTGTGGGACCTCCTTGAGGGCCCTGCACAGTGAAGGTCACACCCTGAGGTGCCGCTGACCTCTCTATGGGGTGTTCAGTAATAATAAGTCTGGTCTGGGCCTTTGGAAGGGCAAGGATGTGGCCTAGAAGGTCACAGAGAACGCCTGGGTGCTGTGAGCTCTGTGCCAAGCTGTTCACCCACCCCCACCCCCAGGGCCAAATCTACAGTGGCCAGCCCTAGAAGATTTGAGAAAGAAATCGGTTAAAAAAAAAAAAAAAGAAGAAGAAGGTGGGGAGGGGTAGTTGTCATATAATTTGATCCTAAGAGGTTTCATTTTGTAGTTCAGTTAGCTCACAAAGGGCCTGGTGCCTGGCATTCCTCTCCTGGTAGCCTTAACAGAGGCAGCCGAGCCCCTCCCTTACCAAGTTTGTCTAGAGGACCTGGGAGGCAGCAGCTGAAACAGATGCTGGGAAGCGGGAACCATGAGAACAGAAGAAACTAGTGATCAGGGAGCGCAGCTGGGGCTGGTGCACAGCGGCCCTCGCTGGCTCCTCAGGCTCTTCTCTGGAGCTTTATTACTGGGGTGTGATAAATTATACCTTTTTTTTTTTTTTGCAGGGGGGTAAGATTTTATCTTTTATTTTGTGTGGGAACTGTTGGGGTTTTGTGTGTGTGTGTGTATGTTTTGTTTTGTTTTGAGACAGGGTTTCTCTGTGTAGCCTTGGCTGTCCTGGACTTGATTTGTAGACCAGGCTGACCTCGAACTCACGGCGATCCGCCTGCCTCTGCCTCCCGAGTGCTGAGATTAAAGGTGTGTGCCACAACCGTCCTGCTTGTGTGGGAGCTGTTCTTATTTGTGTGTGTGCACCACATGCATGCTTGGTGTCTGCAGAGGCAGAAGGGGGGGGGGGGTCACATCTCTTGGAACTGGAGTCACAGATGGCCATCATGTGACTGCTAGGAATTGAACCTTGGTCCTTGGAAGAGCAGCCAGTGCTTAACTGCTGAGACTTCTCTAGGCCTTGAAATCCACCCACCCGCTATAAACATGTAGTTCAGCAGTTCTCAGTCAGTCTGCAGTTGTAATGCCAGCAGGTGCTTCAGTTTTAGGGTGGTTTCATCACCTCCTCTGCCCTCCCCACCCCCACCCAGTTCCTCCATTCTGATTGGCAGTGCATCTCTGGCCTGGGGCCAAGGGATAACTTACTTCCTGGAGTTTCAGGCACCATTCCTGGATGTTTTATATAAAAAAAGGTCAGGCAACAAGCAGCTTTTGGTCAGGCTTCTTTTACTTAGCACAAAGCCCATCTCTCGTGCAGCATGAACTGCAGTTCATTCCTCTTCATTAGGTCAGTGTCACACCGCGTAGCGAGTACTACATTTTGTGTGTCCGCTCAGCTATGCAGAGAGAGTGTGTAAGCCTGATATGCATGGCCACAGGCCGCACGGACCAAGCTTTCATTTCTCTTGGGTCGGCAGGCCATTCCTGGCTGCGTAAGTTATAGGTAACCTCGAGTAGTTCATGCTTTACGAAGTGGCCACGCCTTTCCATAGCTGCCATGTTTCTCCACGGCCCGGCAGCTATCTTCTGTCTGCAGCATGGCTTCCAAGCATGTGTCCCTAATGCCTCACACGGGGCCTCTGCTCAGATCTTCACTAGCCACCCATCTATCCGTCTGTCTTTTGCAAAGTTGCCCAATCGTACTTTCCGCTCAATTTTAATGGACTCACTGTGTTGATTCCTTGTGCATTTTTGAATGTGAATCCTTCATTATAAATGGTTGGCTTGTCTTCTTAATAAGGTATGTCTTTTGAAGCACAAAAATTTAAACTTTGATAAAATCTAAGCTGGGTGTGGTGATACACTCCTTTGACCCCATACCTCAGGAGGCAGAGGCAGGTGGATCTCTCTGACTTCAAAGCCAGCCTGGTCTACATAGTTCTAGGCAGCCTGGGTTACATAGGGCAACCCTGTTTTGTTGTTGCTGTTGTTGTTTTGTTTTAAATCTGATTTCTTTTTTCTGTTATGATTTTGGTGTCACATTTAAGAAGGCTTTGTCTGACCCAAAGTCATAAGCATGTTGATGCTTTCTCTCATAAATTAGAGCACTCACATGCATGATCTGTTTCCTTGGTTTTAAAGACAAGGTCTGTCTTACTATGCAGCCCAGACTGGCCAGGAGCCCATGATCCTCCTGCCTCAGCCTCCCGAGGGCTAGGCCAGCCTGGCTAGTTCTTGCATGTACTATCTATTTGTCTTTGGTAAGTAAGAGCCATAGACTCTATTGCTTTGTTTTATACTGTGCCTGATTTGAAACCAGACAGCATAAATAAGTCCTATAAATATTTATCAGAATTGCTTTGGCTGTTTGGTCCCTTGGTCTCCATAACATTTTAGGATAGATTTGTTGATTCTGTTTTGAGACAGGGTCTCATGTAGCCGAGGCTGGACTCAAACTCACAGGACTCCTGGTTTCCTCTAGGGCTCAAACCCAGGCCTTCACGTATGCTAAGCAAATTCTTTACCAACTGAGCTACACTCTCCAGGCACCAAATTTGTTGATTTCTATAAAACGGGCCTGCTGAGCTGGCCATAGGCACACACACACCTCTTTTGGGCAGCTGGGGCATAGGACATCTTGAGTCCAGGGGTTTGAGGCCCTTGGGGGCAACATAGTGGGGAGGGCTGCATTTGAAAACAACAACAACAACAACAACAAAAACCAAATAAAATGCATTGCTGTGACCGTGTGGGAGACTTGCCACCTTAATCCCAAGACTGATTCATAAGCGTGTGCCACTCCTCCTTTGGTCACTGTTGGCTTCTCCCAACAGTGTTTATGATTTGTGAATCAGGTATCTGGTTTCGGTGGGGCATAAGACTATTCATTTCATCTTTTGGTTTCTCCTTGCTAGTGTACAGAGACACAAGGGAGGGTCTTATTTTGTCTCGCTGTGTAGCCCAGGCGGGCTAAGAAGTAAGTAGTGCAGGCTGGCCCTGGACAATGCTCTAGCTTCAGGCCGCAAGTGCTGAGACTGCTGCTGTGAGCCACCGTGCCTGGCACAACCTTAGTCGTCCTCACGATCTCTCAGCCTGTACTTGCCTTTTAGCCTCCAGCACCCTGATGCGTGTGTGGTAAGAGTGGGCGCCTGGGCTTGTTTCATCTGAGGGAGCACCCTCAGCCCCTCACGGGTACGTGAGGCTGCTCGAGGTTTCTTCATAGACTCACTTTCTCAGCATGAGGCCATTCCCAGTTTGTTGAGAATTGTGATATGAGTTGGTGCTGGGTTTCCAAATGCACACGTTGACACCATATGACCAGTGTGTTTTTCTGCCCTTTATGGATGTGTTACGCTGATTTTGGATATTACTAATCTTGTACTCCTGGAACAAATAGCAACTAGCTATGGGGTATCCCTTAAAACAAAACAAAACACGGCTGGAGTGTTTGCTCATATTTACTAGGATTTTTGTGTTTGTCGTCATGTGGCCCTGGCTAGTCTCAAACTCAGAGACTCGCCTGCTTCTGTCTCCTGCGTGCTGGCATCAGGGTTGTACCACCATGCATGGGCTGCTAAGGATTTAACATCTGCGGTCATGATGGCCCGGTGCCTCCCGTGGCTTTGGTGTCAGGATGCTGGCCTAATGGAATGGACCAGGCATGTCCTCGTCTCCTCCTGCTGTGAGAGGCCCATGATTTTCTTTAGATTTGAGCTCTTGGTGTCTGTCTTCCTAGAACGCTGTCTTGCTTGAAATCCATGCTGTGTGGACGCTGGTACCCTTCCTTCTCTCATTTTACTTCTATGCTTTATGCATATGGGTATTCTGTCTGCATACCACAAGAGGGGATTGGACCCCATGGGACCACAGTTATAGACAGCTGTGAGCCGCATGTGGGTGCTGGGAATTGAACTCAGAGCCTCTGGAAGAGCAGCCAGTGTTCTTAACTGATGAGCCATCTCTCCAGTCCCTCGTTCCTAATTTTGGAAGTTTGTCTGGTGCGGCCTTTTTAGAGAGCTGACTTTAGGCTTTGCAGATTTTTCTCTAGCTTCGCCATTTTCTTTCATTCACTTCTACTTTTCTCCTGCATTCTATTTGCTTTGGGCTTTCTGTTCTTTTTCCCAGGGTTGGATGTTGGTTAAGCAGGAGTTTAAACTATTGCTTCGGGTCCAGACCTGCTATTGTTAAAATGACTGTCTCCTCCTTCTTCTTTTAAAAAAAAGTTTACAAATTTTTTTATGTTTATTTTTTTCTGTGTATGGCTGGTTTTGTTTTTTTGTTGTTTTTTGGGTTTTTTTTGGAGGGGGGCGTTTGAGACAGGGTTTCTCTGTGTAACTTTGTCCTAGACTCACTTTGTAGACCAGGCTGGCCTCGAACTCACAGCGATCTGCTAGCCTCTGTCTCCTGAGTGCTGGGATTAAAGGTGTGCGCCACCACGCCTGGCTTTGTGTACGAGTGTTTTGTCTGCATGTATGTCTATGCACCATATGTGTGCAGGGCCTGGAGAAGCCAGAAGAGGACATCAAATCCCCCGGAACTGGAGTTACAGATAGTTGCAATCCTGTGGGTGCTGGGAACTGAGCCGAAGTCCTTCGCAAGAGCAGCAAGGGCTCTTCCTCACTGGGCCATCTCTTCCGCCCCTCCATTTCCTTTTCTGCTTCTCTCTGAGGCAGTATCTCACTGGGTGACCTTGGATGGCCTCCAACGCTCTCTATCCTTCCCGTTCCACCTCCCATGGGCTGGGATTATAAGTATCTGCCACCATGTCTATTTCTGCATCACGTGTCTGTTTCTCTTTTCAGTCATCAATTCTGCCTTTTATATTTTGGGACTGTGTTGACAGGTGTGATTACTACAGCTCAATGAGTGATAGATGCTTACTATAAATGCTCATTTGTCTCAAGATCTCCCTCCCTCCGTCTCCCTCTCTCTCTCTCTCTCTCTCTCTCTCTCTCTCTCTCTCTCTCTCTCTCTCTCCCTCCCTCCCTCCCTCCCTCCCCCCTCCTTTTGAGACAGTTTCTCTACATAGTTCTATCCTGGAATTCACTATGTAGACCAGGCTAGCTCTGAACTCAAGGGATCTGCCTGCCTTTGCCTCCTGAGTGCTGGGATTGAAGGCGTGAGCCACCACACCTGGCCTGTCTAGTGATATCTTTAATGAATACTTTTCTAGTGTGTGGTGGTTGTTGTTGTTGTTGTTGTTTTTTGACAGTATTTTTCTGTGTAGCCTTGGCTGTCTTGGTCTTATTTTGTAGATCAGGCTGGCCTCAAACTCAAAGAGATCTGCCCACCTCTGGGATTATAGGTGTGCACCACTGTACCTGGCTTTTTCTAGTATTAATAGAGCTATCTGTGGTAGTTAATAAAAAGGGCCCCACAGGCTCACAGGGAATGGCACTGTTAGGCATGGCCTTTCTGGAGTAGCTGTGGCATTCACTTCTGCAGACCTCTCAGCACCATGTCTGCCGGTGCGCCACCATGCTTCCCTGTGACGGTAACAGATTACACCTCTGAACTGTCAGCCAGCCCCAGTGGACCATTTTATAAGGGTAGCTGTGGCCATGCTGTCCCTTCCTAGCACTGGCAACCCTAGCTAAGACACTACACAGCTTTCTTCAAGGCTCCTGTTGCACACACAGCATGTTTACTTCTAACTTGTCTTTGAATCTAGTGCTTCTTGTTGACGGCACTAATGAGTTAGGTCAAGGGCACTTTAGGTGACGTAAACCTGTCTACAACCAAAACAAGAAACCCAAGCAACAGAACAAACAAGCAAAAACAAAGGAGAGATAATTACAGTGAAATAAAGGTGCTTTGCATTTTGCTCATGTTACTCTGCACTAAGGCGACCGACCGCACCGTATCTCCACTTCATACTCTTCCATTTCAGTCTTGATATCGAGGGGTTAAGTACAAGGTCTGGATCTCAGTGCTCATTCCCACGCTGACTGTGCTGGCCAGTGCTCCCCAGCTGGCACCCAAGTCAGCTGCAGCATGATTGCCAAAGTCAGGAATGCTACCATAGACCTCACTGCCCTGCACGCACTGTATCTGCCCCCAGGTGCCATCTAAAAATCACTCTCTTAAAGCTGGTCTTTGCCACTTTGTGGAGTCTCCTTTTTCCCCACTGTTTATCCCCTAGGGTCACCACCCCCATCACTAGGTAGGAGTGAAAGGACAGAGGGGGGAGGGAGAGGTCCTTGAATCTAATTTCTTCTTTGAGCACAGCTACTAACAAACTGCAACCAAACCCCTGAAAGACCAACCACCACCAACCCCACCTACAGGGGCTCTAGCATTTACCTACCATCTGATAAATTCCCAGAATTCCAAGCATCACACCATTGCAGAAACTATCTGCAGCTGGCAAAACCAAGCCTCTCTAGAGCACAATGCAAATCACAGTCAGCGGCTGCTTACCTAGACCTGAGGTTAAACAAAAACATAGTATTTCTGTGGGGTTTTTTGTTTTTGTTTTGT
This sequence comes from Acomys minous, assembly GCF_964271855.1. Classification (NCBI taxonomy): domain Eukaryota; kingdom Metazoa; phylum Chordata; class Mammalia; order Rodentia; family Muridae; genus Acomys; species Acomys minous. Next base: position 77,163,076 of record NC_140493.1, on the reverse strand, counting down.
TTTGTTTGTTTTGGTTTTTTGAATCAGAGTTTCTCTGTGTAGCCTTGGCTGTCCTGGAACTTGCTCTGTAGACCAGGCTGGCCTCGAACTCACAGTGATTCACCTGCATCTGCCTCCCAAGTGCTGGGATTAAAGGCGTGCACCACCACCCCCTGGCTATTTCTGTGTTTTTTAAAGAACCCAAAATTCCAGGGTTTTTGCTTTGTTCTTATTTAATGTGCATTGGTGGTTTGTGTGAATGTGTGTCTGCGTGAAGGTGTCAGATCTTGGAGTTACAGTTGTGAGCCACCATGTGGTTGCTGTGGATTGAGCTCAGGTCCTCTGGAAGAGCAGTCAGTGCTCTTAACCACTCAGCCATCTCTCCAGCCCTCCAGGGTTCTATTTTTGCTTGTTGTTTTTGTCTAGTCTCTACCTCTTCATTGTAGTATTCATTCTTTTAAAATTAAATATAATTTTTGTGGACAAGGGGGCAGTCTGGCTGAACATTTGTTACACCGTTGATTGCCACGGTCACTTCAGCTGATCAGGTTGTGTGGGAGAGGGTCCTTTTCCTGCCCCGTGCTCAATGTGCATCCTTCCCAAAGCCGAGAGAGGGGGCCGTTCTTTGTAAAGCTGTGATTCTCTGCTAGAACCTGTAATAGGGCTTCAGACTTGATATAACCTTTGCAAAGCTTTGTTGATTTTTCTCCTCCTTTAATGTCGTATATGTGGAATAGCATGCCACTTTTATAGCATGCTATATATGTGTTTATGTCCTAGAGTGGTGGTTAAAATATGAACTGGGATATACTGAAATATGCATTTTTAAATGGTAAGTGTATTCATGTTGCTCTGTAACAGATCTCCAAACCTTTTTCATCCCACCCCAGCCCTAGTGTGTGTGTGTGTGTATGTGTGTGTGTGTGTGTGTGTGTGTGTGTGTGTGAGAGAGAGAGAGAGAGAGAGAGAGAGAGAGAGAGAGAGAGAGAGAGAGAGAGATTGATTTTATCTGGCAGCAGCCATCTGGCTGACTCTACTTCCTGCCTACTGTGAAGAATGCACCTGTGGACACAGGGCACCATCTCACTGTTTTAAGTCTTGGGGTGATGTACCCAGGGATGGACCTCTGAATCACGTGCAGTGCTAGTTAAAAGGTTTGGAGGGGGAGGTGAAGAAATGTCCCGGTGGTTGGAAGTGCTCACTGCTCTTCGTCTGGAGGGCCAGAGTCGCTTCCCAGCACTCCAGCTGGACAGGTCACAACTATTTGAGGCAGCAGCGTGGGGACCCATTGTTCTTTTTCTGGCCTCTACAGGCACCTGCGTGCATGTGGTAAACATATGACAGACACACAGTGTGTGAAACAGTGAAAAGGCTTTTTGTTTTGTTTTGTTTTTTGAGACAGGGTTTCTCTGTGTAGCCTTGGCTGTCCTGGACTCACTTTGTAGACCAGGCTGGCCTTGAACTCACAGTGATCTGCCTGCCTCTGCCTTCTGAGTGCTGGGATTAAAGGTGTGCACCACTACGCCTGGCCAATTAAAAAGTTTTGGTAGAACTATTTTCATAGCAGCAAGCCTGGCATAGTGCAGGAAGGTCAACACTCGCTGTCACTCTGTCATCTACCATCCTCATGTTCTCGTTGTGACATCTTGCTGTGGCTTTGTCATTCTTTAATTATCAGTGATGCTGACCTTCATCAATACGCTTTCTGCCATTTGTGTCATCTTTAGAGAGATGCCTAAGCATTTTGCTTATTTTACAGTGTCACCAGGCTACATAGCTGGGTTCTTTATCTACTTTAGGTATCAGCCCCTTACTGGACATATGATATGCATTTATGACTTATGTTGTAATATTCATGGCTGTCCTAAGGATATCCAGCCAGCAAGAAATCAGTACAATTCTGGCAGAGTCTTGAAGCTTGGATCTACTGCAGCTTTTTTCTTCCTCTGCTGTGACTGTCATGTATATTACATTACAAGCTATAATTTTAAAAAAACCAAACAAACTTGCATTTACATTTATGGTGGTGGACAGAAGCATGTGCCAGCATACATGTGTGGCAATCAGAGGACGACAGAGGGAATTAGTTCTTCCCTTCCACCATGTGGGTTTTGGGGACTGAACTTGAGTTGTCAGACTTGGCACTAAGAACCTTTACTGCTGAGCTATCTCACTGGCCCAATCTTTTATTCACTTTTTTTTTCTTTATTTTTGAGACAAGGTCTCGGGTAGCCTAGGTTGCTTTGAACTTGAGACCTTGCTGGCCAGGCAGTTGCAACTACGCCTGGAATAGCTGTGGTGGTTACAGAAAAGAGAACACACATAAGTTTTGTATTATCCGTGTTATTTCTCTTTCCTAGGCCTTCATCTTTGTGTAGATTTGAATTGCTACTTAGAATCTTTTTACCTGAATGACTGGCTGCCTGTAATAACTTCTGTAGGCTGGCTAGCAGGCTTATATTATTTTTCTGTGGGAATGTCTTTATTTTACCTCCACTTATTTTAGAGATAGTTTTGCTAACCTTATGGCTTTTTCTTTTTTCTTTCTTTCTTTCTTTTTTGTTTTGTTTTGTTTTGTTTTGTGAGAAAAACCTTGTAGCCTTGGCTGCCCTGGGCTCACTTTGTAGACCAGGCTGGCCTCAAACTCACAGCGATCCGCCCGCCTCTGCCTCCCGAGTGCTGGAATTAAAGGTGTGCACCACCATGCCTGGCTATGGCTTTTTCTTTTAAGAAAATGATTTATTTTTAAATTTCTATGGATGTGTGCCACATGTATGCACCAGGCGTCTATGGAGGCCAAGAGAGGGTGTCAAGCTCCCTGGAGCTTGAACTGTAGTCAGCTGTGATCTGCCCAATGTGGGATCTGGGAATTAAACTCAGGTTCTCTGGAAGAACAGCAAGTGCTCACTGCAGAGCCATCTCTCCAGCCCCTGTCCTTAGGATTCTGACACACACACTGAAGAAAAAAATTTTTTCATGGTGTCAGTTGATTTCCTCCTGGTGAGGGAGGTGGTGTTTTGCTGTTCCCTGTATGATTCCCAAGGTCTCATTTTAAGTCATTTGCCTGTGTTTGTTCCTCTTGGAGTTTATGGAATTTGTTGTGTATGGAAGTTAATGCTTATCTGATTGGGAAGTTTACTTCCAATATTTTTCTGCCCCTTCCCTCCCTCTTCTCTGTTGGTACACACAGGGTTTGAGCATTAGGATTTGAGGCTGTTTATTCCTTTATTCTTCCCTGCTCTCCTTGTTCTTCACACTGGATGGTCCCCCACTGTCTTCAGGTTGCACTCTCCTGCGTTTCAGGGTCCGTCCACATTGATAATGGCATTTTAGTCAGTTTAGTGTGAAGAGTCACAGTGCAGAGATTCTCCTGCCTCTGCCTGCTGAGTACTGGGGTCGATTGTAGGTGTATGCCCAGCTATTAGGTAGCTTTATAAAGGTTTGTTTTCTTTACTGAGATTCTCTATTGGCTAATTCATCGTTGCACACCTTAACTCTTAAAATGTGGCTTCCTCTCACTGTATGTGTGTAACCATGGATTGAAGGCAACAGGGCCACGTGTGTTAAGCACCTGCTGTCACTGAGCCATGTTCCAGATCCTGATCATATTTGTAATAAATGATCTGAGGTCTCTGGGAAGGCCAACATCTGGGCCCACACAGATTTCTCCTGGCTTTTTCCTTTGAGGATGAGTTTTTCTTCGAATGTATCAGTTGTGGTTGAAGAAAAATGGTCATAAATTTTGGTAATGAGAGCATCTCAATTTTCCCTTAGTTAAGGTGGTTCTTCTTCATTTATTATTATCGTCACTATTTTGGTTTAGACTAGCTCTTATTAATCTCAGTACTTGGGAGGCAGAGGCAGGTGAATCTCTGTGCGTTCAAAGCCAGCCTGGTCTACAGAGCAAGTCCAGGACAGCCAGGACTACACAGAGAAACCCTGTCTTGGGGAAGAAAAAAAGACCAGGTCTTATGTAGCTCAGGCTGGCCTTGAATTTGCTATGTAACCAAGGTAGCCTTGAACTCCTGATCTTCCCACCCCTACTTCTCAAGCACCTATTTCTTTCTTAGCACCTTGGCTTAATCTGTGGATTTCGGTTCCTGCATGTCACACAATGTTCGCACCCACTTCCATTTTACAGTACTTTTGAAGCTCAGCTTCATAAGACCACCTGTGCCTAGTGGCCAGCCAGTGATTTGTGTGGATAGTTCCCGAGCCAGGCCCTCCTTTGTTTATGTGTGTGCTTACGTGAGGGACACATTCAGCCTGAAAGCCCGCCCTGGCTTGTTTCCTCATGTGTCCTGGCATTCTGGGTAGATGTCTGCCCTGGCTTGTTTCCTCATGTGTCCCGGCATTCTGGGTAGATGTATGGAGAGCCTAGCAAGATCTCCTGTGGCTGTCTCATTTCCTATCCTGCCAACTACCTGGCTAGGCAGCTGGTCTGTTGCCACCTGCAGGGCACCCTCCTTTGGGAGACATGGCTTACTAAAACAATGAATTTAATTAATTTATTTTTATTTTTGGTTTTTCGAGACAAGGTCTCTGTGTTAGCCTTGGCTGTCCTGGACTCACTTTGTAGACCAGGCTGGCCTTGAACTCACAGAAATCTGCCTGCCTCTGCCTCCCGAATGCTGGGATTAAAGGCGTGTACCACCACGCCCGGCCTAACAATGAATTTATGAAGCTGTCCTGATACCATTACTTTTTAACCACCTACTAGGGTTTTCAGCCACCACAAGGCAGGCAGATCTGTCCAGGATCAGAGAAACCCCAGTAGACACCAACAGCTTAGACACCTGAAGCACATGTGTTTTTGGAGTATAGAAAAGAGCTGTCGGCCGGGCGTGGTGGCGCACGCCTTTAATCCCAGCACTCGGGAGGCAGAGGCAGGCGGATTGCTGTGAGTTCGAGGCCAACCTGGTCTACAAAGTGAGTCCAGGACAGTCAAGGCTACACAGAGAAACCCTGTCTCGAAAAAACAAAAAAACAAAAAAACAAAAAAACAAAAAAAAAGAAAAGAGCTGTCAGTCTACCATTATTTTTGGTACTACTTGTCCTGGGTGATCCTGGCAACTTAGGGACCACACATACACCAGGGAGGTGAGCTTGGACCGAGATTTCATGGCTTCCAGGACAGTGCTCCCTTTTCTTCATCCAGGCCCTGGTCTAAACCTTTTCACACACTGAACTACACGCAGATATGAGAAGCATCTAAGAGCAGGAGCAGCTGGCCTCATGCCTTACTTTGTCCATCACAATGACTTCTTTGCTTCCATTCAGCACCCCGGTGGCCCTGAGGAACCGCAGATACCCACATTCGTCCTTTCTGACAAGAGGCTCCGGCCCTTAGTTGTCTCTGCTTCTCGTGCTCATTTGGGCCTTAGACTCTCTCTGCCTCCGCACGTACGTCACAGGCAGTGTGAGCCTAGGCCAGTGCTAGCTAAGCTCCAGAACGGCTGAACGCCCACAGCCTGGCCCTTAGCCATGGCCCAGGCTTCTGTGCTGACTCGGGTTTCCTGGTCACAGGCCGCAGCTGCAGGCAGAGAGGCAGTTCTCACTGGGATCTGTACCCCGCTTCTACTTTTGGTTTTAAGATAGTCTCACATATAGACCAGGGCGGCCTAGATCTCATAGCCCTTGAGCTCGAGTGCTTGACTGTAAGGGTCAAGGACTGAGCTCAAGCCTCCCTTCTAGCTCCTCTTCCTAGAACATTGACTTGGGGTAATTCAAGTTAATAACATGTCATTTCATTAAAAAAACAAACAACAAACTACCCTCTGCTTTATAAACAAAACAACTCCCCCACCCGCAACAACTGAATTTAATAATCAGACAAGCTCCCCTGTGACCCTGCTTTGCTGCCTCCATTCCTCAGAGGCACGAGCTTGTTCAAAGGAACTGGGGAAGAGTCAAGGACACATAATATTGACTTTCCTGTCCCTAGTGCTACAAGTGCTCAGACTTCAAAACCCAGGACTGAAAACCACTCGCCGAATCCTCAAGGGCTGGGTGGCCACAGAGCTCACAATGCTAAGGACACTAGAGATCATGTATGCTGGCAGGGAGCTGGGTTCAGGGACTCAGAGATTTCTGGGTGGCCTTTCTCTGGGCTGGGCCCCTCCTTCCCTGAGTCTTTCTTATCTCTACCCTTATCCCTTCCTCTTTTTGGGTGGGCGGACGGGGGAGCGCCTTCCCAGGACTCCCACCCAGATGTCAGCAGTGAGAATTCTGTAGCAGAACACTGTGGCAAAACACCACTAAAGAACTGGTCCTTAGCTGGAGGGATCTGTAATACTGCTACGTCGTAAGACAGGGCAGGCACGGCCGGCTTTTGGACAGCCACCCTGGTCATTCGTAGCAATTTCAGGAGACAAAGGCCTGTTGGTACTGTAGAGCAAGGGGGGGGGGGGCTCATCCCTTCTCTCAGGCCCTGCAATCCTGCTGAAATTGGGACAAGAAAATGGGTGGCTGGGCATGGATTGAAATGACAAACGGTGGCTCTTCTACAAATGTGGAGGTTTATTTCAACAAAATGTGAAAAGAGTGCACTGGACTGAAGCCCTTGCTCGCTGGCGTGCGTGTCCATCGAATTCTCACTGGCACGAGTGAAGGCTGCTTTGTGAACGAAGTGAACAGATAATATGGCAATCTCAGTTCGAGCAAGGCTGGGTCAATACATCATTCCTCCTCCTCCCTCAGTAACCTTGCATGTGTAATGGGCTGTGGCTCTCACTTCTCCATATGAAAAGCCCCAGTCTTGGGGATGGGGCAGCAGGGAGAGGGGAGTTATATAAGCACACCCCACCTTGCCTCTGAAGAAATGCCAGGAGGGTAACAACTTTCATACCCCGATGCTCTGTGGGACTGCATGTGCTGTAGCAGAGTGTGGAGCCGGGGACAAATCCCATTCGTGCCTACTAGGTAAGCTAAGAGCCAGGGCCGGGCAGGCTTCCTTCTGGACTGAGGATGGTCCCCTCCTGTTCCTTCCACCACGGCTTGCAAGGCAGCTTACATCTGTAGTCCCTGGATGCCCACTTGCAATGTGGCACCACTGAGAAGGTCCTGGAATATCTGTGTGAGGCGCTCCTGAAGGGGAGGCCGGCTCTTTTCGTGGAATCCAGGGTTAAGGCTCAGGCTGAAGTATTCATGCCAATTGTTTCTGTGGCGTCTTAGTGATCCCCTCCTTGATCTTCAGCGACAGGTCATAATGTAGAACCTGGATGCTACACCAGCTCTGACCACCTCCACCCTCGCTTTAGGAACATCAGTGGTGAACCATAAGCGGCTTTCTTGGGTAAATGGTTGTTAAACTGTCCAGTCCACCCCCGAGGAGGCCCTGTTGCTGGCCATGGAGGGCCCAGAAAGTCTGGAAACACCAGCACCGTGACTGAACTGTAGGGAGTCTTAAGGGCAGGGGAAGTCTTGTTCCCTGGAAGCCTCCTCACACCAGGAAGGCCAGTTTCTGGCACAGGTGTCATCAAGGTGGGTGACCTGCTGTACCTTCTGCCAGGACTAGAGATGAGTCACTTTGTAGGCATGGCCCCACAGTTGAGAGAGTTCTGTCTTGAACCACTCTCCCTCTATCAATCACAACAGGAAAAAGCCTCCTCTTAGCTCACCGCCTCAGGCTCCTGCACTGGCTGCCTCCATCCACCCAGAGGCAAGGGCTCTTACGCACTGGCTCACACTAGTCAACTAGTGTCAACTAGTCACACAGTGATACACAAGATGGTGGCGGGTTGACCATCTCCCCACGGGTACTGAGAAGCCACTCGAGGTTGAGAGTGTTTGACCAAGCACAATGACTTGGTCTGTTTTTGAGTCCGCCTCTTAGATCGTGGCTTTGCCTCTGTATTCTCACACGGGCCTGCGACAGATTTTCTGCCCTGCCATTTCTCATAAATAGTTATCTTGGCTTGGTTAGATGGGACTGCTCCTCTCCAGTGCTCGGTGTGCGTGGCTGCACATGGAGTGGTGACGGATGGGCTTGAGTCTCTCCTTCCTCAGCCCCAGCCCTCCCCTGCTGCTTGCGGCTGTGGCTCATGGGGCAGGGGCTGCAGACACGTGGACACCGTTCACACGGCCCTGTGCTGGGGCAGGCAGGACAAGAGGGCAGTCCTGCTTTAGGCTAGTAAGACCTCATGGTACAGGCATGTACCCTTCATTGCCTTCTCAGTCCTGTGCATGGAAAGAGGACCGTCATCACAGCTGGGCTAATCAATACTGAACTGGGTATGTGTGGCTGGGCGTCGAGATCCTATAGCCCAGATGTCATGCAGGACCTCAAACACTCGAGGGGGAGCAAATGCCACTCTCACTCCAGTGCCGGGCCTCCAGGCCTTATCATTACAGTGGCTTCAGATGTAAGAGGCAGCCCTAGCTCTCTTCTCCAGAGATGGGGCAGGGATGGGTAGGGAGCTCCTCCTACGTGGAAGGGGAATCCATGGTGGAGAGGATCCGCACGACTTCTGCTCTCTGAGTGGGTGAGATGTGCTGGGTCATGTGGACGATGGAATCCATGGCAACTTCTGGATTGGCCTGTACCAAGCTGGAGAGAACATCAGGGACGGTGAAGAAAAGAAAGGTGGAAGGGTCCCGAGGGGGGTGCTTAAGAACTGCCAGACAGACAGACAGACTAACAAGGGCAGCTGCACACAGCTACTCACCGTTTCAAGAGTTTTCCCACTTTCAAATGCCCCTAGCAGCTAAGCAGTAGTATAAAATGAACTAGAAAACATCTTGCTATGTTAGAAAATAAGGGGTAATTAAAACAAAACAAAAGCAAACCTCCTAAAGCAAAAACTGATGGGGACACACTGTCAGTGGTGCCTGTATGAAGGGCCCTTCCTAGACAGATAGGCACTTAATTTTGATGCCAAGTGTCCTATAAAATAAGGTTAATAGGAACAGTCTACATCAATAATGAATATAGAGCTGCAGCAGAGTAGGGACGTAATGGTGGGAGGCAGAGTGCAGATCACAGTAAGCAGGGTACCAGTGGATGCTCAGTCTAGAGAGACGTACTGATGAGGAACAGACAGCTTCCCTGGCCTGCAAGTGTCTTCCTACAGACTGGTTAGCAAGTGGCAGTTCCACAGCGAGAGAAATGAAGGAACAGCCTGGCCAGGTGACAGAACTACCATCGGGGCATATGAACTTTGGGTGCTTTTCAGTGGGGTACCGTATGATGGCCAGAATGCTGCACATGTGAAGACATGGCCATAATGCAGAACTCAACCTGAGTCACAGAGAAACATCAGACAACCTAAAGTTCGCCATGTTCTAGACTGCAAGGGGAAGACAGGGACGAGGCCGTGCTGAGGACATGCAAGGGCTCCAGCCCTGAGCCCAGCCAAGCCCATGGGGAGACAGAGCTCTGCAGAAGAGCTTTTAGCTGGTCACTTACTAAGTTGATCACTTTACTGCGGCCACGGAGGAGAGACAGCACACACTGCTGATAAGGCGAACATGTGAACGGCAGGAGAATTGCTAGTACTAGCTTTTACTTGTGCAACTTCTCCCTAAGTAACATATTTCCAAATAGTTTTATGGCCACCTCGCCAAGAGCTGTTGGCTTTCCTTCATTCCAGAATCATCTACCTGGTTTGAATATCTGCACTCAGAGTGAACGCATGGGCATAAAGCGCCCTGAGTCAGCTGAGAGTGAGCGGTGTCTGTACCCGTGGGTCACCCACAGCAGTTCCAGACAGGGGAGCCACAGAGGTGGGCAGCCTGATCTCAGAGTTTGTTCTAAGCTTTTTATTGTAAAGAAATTAGCCTCCTAGCCCGAGGAGCCTGCCGACGGCCTCACCTGCGGATCTGCTTGAGGACATAGTCCCTGCTGATATATTTGATGTTCTCCTCTATCACTGAGCGGACGCCATCTTCCTCTGTCAACTGCTTCTCCAGCCACTCCACCAGGTCCTTATTATTGTCCCAAACGTAAGCCTGAAAACATACAAGTCTTGGTCAAACACCAGGAACCAGGTGTGGACACCTAACTGCCCAGTTATTCCAAAGGCTGTCTTAGCATAGAAACCCTGTTCACACTTCTCCTTTAATGTTGTGGCTGGAGTTGGAGAGGACAGGTTCCTGGCCGGGAGCCGCCTTCGTCTCTCCCTTCCTCTGAGCTTCAGATGCTCGTGTGGGAGTCTGTCCTATGAGGCTCCAGCACCTACTGTTCCACAATGGTAGGTCTGTGAGGAGCAGGGTCTTTTTTGTTTGTTTGTTTGGTTTGGTTTTCGAGACAGGGTTTCTCTGCGTAACCCTGGCTGTCCCGGACTTGCTTTGTAGACTAGGCTGGCCGTGGAGCAGGGTGCTTAACAGTGTGACCTGGAGGGAAAGGTGTGTATATGGCTGCTGCTTTTAGGAGGAACCGAGACATCAATCCTTAAGTGCAACCCCAGTCCCAGCAAGATGTGGCCGACAAGGCTCCACACTGTGCCTAGTAAGCACTCATAGGAGCAAAGCTTAGAGGGCAACACATAACACAACTTGGATACTGCTATGGCGGATGTCTTATGGCTACAGTATTGCCACCGAGCCAGACTCCCACCGCACTTTATTAGCTATGAGAGCACTGCGAAGGGTCGGGAGGTCTGCAGCCTGGGAGTCTCAGCAGCCCACCTCTTGCCTCCTTTCTTTCAAGATCATTTAGCTGAGCACTTCTGAGGGAGCTGACTACATAATAACTCAGGAGTGTGTTAGAAGCCTAATAGCCTTCTCCTTGCTCTCTTCTCTCATTTCTTTACAAATCATTTAGGAATCGTTTTGTTAATGGTTTCCGGAAAACCAAGTACCACCATTAGGGCTCATTCATATTTATGTCATTTTGTTTGGGTAATTAAACACAAAGCTCGTCATTTAAAGGTGCGCTATCCTTTTCTGTTATCACTAACGAAGTCAGAGTCAGAATGACAATGAGTTTGGCGCCGTAATTTAAGAGGTGGGCACTGTAGGGACCCTGAGGCTTGTGTTGTGGCAGTGACACAAAAGGCAGAGCCGCACCTCAGGCCTGCGGTGTGGACTGCACATTCGACACAGCAGCACCCGGCATTAGGAAACCGGGCTGTCGTCTTAAAGGTTTCATGGTTTGAAATATCATTTATGGCTGGGTGTGGTGGCTCACACTTTATCCCAGCATCTGTAAGGCTGAGGCAGGGGTATAAGGAGCTCAAGGCCAGCCTTGCCTACACTGAGTTATAGACCAGGCAAGGGTCCAGAGTGCAACCCTGCCTCACAAAAGCAATGAACCAAACCATGGCTCACCTGACTTAGCTGGTGAGCTGGCCATTTATTATGGCTGGATCACAGGTTCCCAGGACTAAGGGCCATAGTGAGCCTTTCCCCTCAGTCTGTCTACCTCCTTTCCTGGCTCCAGATGTGCCCACTTTGGACATGTTTGACAGACACCAGCTCTTCTCACAGAACAAGCTAGGAACATGGCAGCTCCGTGTTTCATTCTGGAGTAACTTCTCTGCGGGTCTATAACAGGAGCGTGTGTCTGCAGACGCCGCTGCTCATGTGGTTCAGCTTATAGCTGGCCCCCAGATGACTGAGCAAACCTGGACTCCAGCCACTGCCTCCTTTATAAACCTGGCCATTTCCAACACTGGTGATTAAGAGTTCTCTGTGGCTTGAGGACTGCACAGCTTCCCAGCTTAGGAGGATTTGGTGGAGAAGGAGGCAAAAAAATAAAATAAAATAAAACAATGGCGGCTTCTTGAGCTTCAGAAGGAAACCAAACAAACCCAACTAGATTCACTCAGGAGTCCCAAAGCCTTTAGTTTAGGAGAATATTTAATACTCTTATTAATCATTTTTAATCCGTTTGCTTTTAATTAAGAAACAGCATGATGCTTTGCTATCAACATATGCCAGGGAGCAGATTAATTGTGGCTTAAGATAACTCTCCTTGATTGGTGTAATGTATTAGCTAACGAGATGCCGGCTTCTAACGATGCTCACACACTACGCTGGAGAAAGCCAGCTTCCCTCTAGAGTAAACACTCCTGCCTTCCCCTCCTGCAGCCATGAACTACAGTAGGTGTTTAAACATTTAAAAATGGTTCCCAGGCAGAATGGCAGCAACACATTCCAAGCAAAATTTTAAATGCTTAAAAATATGGACCCTGCATATGAAATATGCTGTCTATTCAGAACACAACTGGATGGCGCCACTGAGCCTGAAGTCCAAAGTACATGAAGACAAAGGGCTCTGAGTTCTAACCAACTATGTTTTTACATTTACAAAAAGAAAGAAACTCATATACACACAACATTGTGTCTTGTCTCAGTCCATCAGGGAGGGCTGGCTGTGCCCTCTGCTCTGTACTACTCTGCTCCACTCGGGAAAAGCAGCTGCCTCCGAGGACAGTTATGAGACTCACCATTCTAGCCCTGACAAAGGACAGGCCACTTCTGTTCCAAGGGGGAGAAGCCATTATCAAGTTCTTCCACAGAATTATAAAATGTAGCTATATGCTAGTCCTAGGATTTCAGAGTGGATTTGAAACAGGTGTGAGATGCTGGCTGCTGTCTTGTGAAGGCCCTGGGCCCACATCATCTGTCTGACATCCCAGCTGGAGCATCTTAATATCAATAAAATATCAATAACTAAACATTACAACACTAACTTGTCTTACAATGCACGTTCAACAGACACTCTCTCTTTCTGCATCAATGGATAAGTATCTCAGGCACCACTCAGCCCCACTAATTATATGTAATAATTAGTCTAGCTTACAAAATCTAAATGACCTGTTCATTTCTAATGCACTGGACAGCTGTTAAGCTGTCCCTAAGCAATGATAGAACAGGGCCAGGGAGTGACTAGGGCATAACCTGGTGGCTGTGAGCCCTGACTATTACGCCTACAAATGACTTTACTGTGTGGGTTGCTTAGAGATGCTTCCAGCTGGAGAGATGCCTAGGAGCCATCTGACCTACGGTGTACGCAGGGGCCTGGGGGATGATGAGAGGGGAGACATACACACCCTAGAGAGAGAGGCTGTTTTCAAGGTTATGACCTTCCAACACCCAAGGTGCAAGGCAATCTCTTTCAGCGGCTCTGGAGCACTGCGGCTGGGCCAGGCAGTCCTTACCATTTTCCCCTTACCTCATTCCTCCCTGGCACCCTGAGCTATCTGTGGGCAGCCTGAGGCAACAGAGGCCTATCAATGATGCTCTTCTGCTCTGATCCTCACAAGTCCCTACAAGTGGGTAGCTCTGGACAACTGGAACAAGTTAGGGCCCAAAGCCCTAGGGACAGTAGTGTGAGCCAGGCAACCCTTCCAGGACAAGTCAGTGTGGCCAAGGCTCATACCTTGACTCTAATTCTTTTTCTCTCTCTCTTTTTTTCTCCTTGAGACAAGGTCTCACCACGTGCTCCTAGCTAGCCTGAACTCATAGAGGAGATCCCATCCCTGAAGTCTGGGTATGTCCCGCTATGCCTGGCTGCAATTTACCTTCTACTAAACCCACTGAGTTCTGTGACACCATAAACATTATCTCCATTTTTTACATGAGGGAATGGAGGCTAAATTAATATGTCCCATGCAAAGCTGGGAACCTCAGAGTTTGGGAGATCTCAAAAACCCACATATTTTTTTCAATGTGCCATGAAAAGTCTAAATTGTGATTTCTCTTGTTGGAGTCTGCAGGCACAGAACCAATCAGCCTGGTGGAAAACTGCCAGAAGTCAAAACAGAAGCCATCCCCATGAAGCAGGATATGGCATGTTTGTACAACCCGACTCAACCATAGCTCTTGGTGTTCTCTCTCCCCCACCTCCCCCCACCTCAGGGAGCTGCAGTGATGCAGCTGCTTCTGCCAGTGAAGCCATGAGACAGGAACTCTAGTACTTCCTCCAGCAGGGCTGCCCAGTGGGTCCAAGTGCAATCCTACAACTCACGGCATGGAGGTCACTAAGAGAAACAAGACTCATAGTGCTCAAGGAAACAATCTTTGGGGGAAAAACAATACAGAACATGGCTAATAAATGTCTATCACTACATGACTTCTATACCAACAACTACAGTTGAGACTTTGGTGCTCAGGGAGGCTGTACCAGTCTTTACACTTGAGGGAAATGGCGTATGACATATGTCACTGTTTGAAGACCCCATCAGCACCACACACAGTGCTTTTAGCTGGTTCCTAACATCAGGCCGCTTCTGTAGCAAGCCCTTCAGAGGCAACACTACACCTTGAACACTGCAGCACTTTCTTCTCTCAAGGGCGCTGCTGATTTTATCACCTGTCCCACACTAACCAGGTCCTGCTGAGCCTGCAGAATGTGGCAGGAGGTTTCTAAGCCACATGTCCTGACTTCACAGGATCACTTGTCCTTCCTTTTTCTCCTCCCTGTCCCCTGATAGGAGAGCTCCCAGGGAATGCAATCTTCTGTAAACACTGGCAAGGGCTCACTGGTATTCAGTGCGCAGCAGCCTCTTTCTGAGCTGTGTGCCTGCGGTGTCTTCTGCACTCACTCCAGCCGGGAGCCTGTGTGCACAGCTCCCCACTGACGGGAGATAGCGATGGCCTGTTCTTCAGACACGCTGCCCCCTGGGAGGATGCCACGAAGGAGCAAGCGAGGGGGCCCGTCTATTCGCTTCATGCTTGGAGGGAAGCTATTCCTTCTCCTCATCCTTGTGCCCACTGAGGCTGTGCACGTCCATTAGTGACTAATGTGGTAGGGAGGCGTGCGGGCCACACACACACACTCCATTTACCTAGCTGGCCACTCTTAACTGGAGAACAACCTCTTATTTTACACTTGCATGACTTTCAATGCCAACTTCCACTAGAAGCTGCCAGTAGCCACTGACAAAATTGTCTCACTCAATTATGATGCTACAGACTGACCTTAACCTGAACCAAATGTCGGAGAGTGTCCCACTCCCCTGCTGCGCGTCTGAAATATTTATCCAAGAAGCTTCCCGGTCATAAAGAAACAGGCAGACTTAACACAAAGGTGAACTTTGGAACGCTCCACACCGCTGGCTTTACAGCTGATGGTAAGTTGTGTAGCCCCTCACGAGAAAGGCTGTTAGCACAGACGCCAGGTAGTGTTTTCGAGGAGACTGGAGTGATGCCACTATCAACTAGTCACTTTCCATCAACATCTGGTAGTCACCAAAGATTTTGATCACATAGTTGATATAGGACAGAGTATAGCTAATAGCCTGATAACCAGCAAGATGGCTCAGCACTTAAGGGAGCTTGCTGCCAAGCCTGAAGACCTAGGTTTGATCCCAGGAACCGACATGGGAGAAGACGGGAATCAATTCCTTCAAGCTGCCCTCTGACTTTTACATGTAAACTCTGCATGCCTGGGCCCACACACAACACACACAAAATAAATGTTTAAGAGATGTATATAGCAACTACTATTAAAGGTTAAGCTTGCGGGGAGGGTAGTTTCAAGACAGGGTTTCTCTGTGTAACAAACAGCCCTGAAGGTACTGGAATCCTTTTTGTAGACTAGGCTGGCCTTGAACTCAACAGAGATTGGCCTGCCTCTGCCTCCCAAGTGCTGAGATTAAAGGCGTGTGTCACAATGCTAGTCAATTTTCCTTTGGGGAGCTAATTCAGGGCTGTCCACGTCATACAAGTTCTTTCCCTGAGCCACCTCACTTCTGCCCCTAATTTTTCTTAGTATGAATACAAAGGTTTCAGTTTTCCTTCCCTGTTGCCTGTGGACTGTTTTGTGCCTGTGGGAGAATACTGACCTGGCCTGTCTGTAATTCCAAGGCAAGAGTACTAGGAACAGTCTGGATAGGGCCTCTGCCCTAAGGCGTGAGTTCCTCCCAGGAGAACAGCCTCAGTGACACCAGGCTCATCCCCACATGCAGGCTGGCACGTCCTCTCAGCTCAGATGTGAAACTACAGCTATGGCCTTAGCATCTCCTGTGTGTGTCTCACATCTACTAGTCTTCCTGAGGAATGTAACTCCGCTGCTTACAACCCTTCTGCAGGTCCCCAGACAGTGTGGACTCCTCCGCAGCTTACGCAGTCAGGTCATCTTCCTGGGCGCCCACATCCTGAGCCATCTTGCAGGACTTTACAGCTCTTCGCATGCTCGTTGCCTTTGCGTGTGTATCCTTTCTACCCCTACCCTACCAACCCAACCTTTTCTTTGGTTTATCCTCATGGCTCTGTTGAGATATCCTTTCCTTCGGAAATCTCACCCGCTCTTCCTCAAAGTTGGGTGTCTCCTCTTGCAATGGACTAAGCTCTCTGCTGGCTTTGACAACAGCCTCACTTGTGTAGGACATGACGAGCTCTGTGTGAGCAGGAACACTGCCTCTCACTGCCCCGGGGTCTAGCCAGTGTCTGGCCTGTTGTAAGTCCCAAATGGTGTGCTGATGACTCTGTGGGCTGCAGACAGAGGCCCTTCTAGCTTTACTCAGGTGACACGATAGCATGGTGTTTGGCTGTCTGTAAGGAGGAGAGGGTTTGCTTTTAGGTCCCTTTTTTGCTCACTGGCCCTGAAGGCCTGAAGATTCTTAGCTGCCAACCCTTGTCACCCTCGGGTGGGCTGCACAGGTTTGCTGGTAGGTGCCTCACCTACCTTCACTGTGCCTTCCACTTCTACAAACCAGCGTCTCAACATGGCCTGGATCTGGCCGTCAGTCAGCTCAGGGTTGGCGGTGTGGATTTTCTTCTTGACAAGGTCCTCCAGCAGGAGGCGCCTCAGCCGCCAGTAGAAGAAGGTGCGGGATGTTTTCCAGTCTAGGATGTCCTAGACTCACAGAAGAGCACAGAGGAATTAGTGTAGTCACGAGGAGGACTCCATCTGAAGGAACCCCACAGGGGTTAACAAGCTACTCTCCAGGGAAGCCCCTAGAGTCTCCAGGGCTGGCCGGAACTCCCCACACCTTCATACACACCTGCAAAGCACACTGTGCACAGCCATTAGCCTGGCAAACGCTACCCAACACAAGGCAGCGGTTCCTGGGAAGAGGCCGGATTCCCAGAGAACTAGAAAGCTCCACTCTCATACTGATCAAAGTGAAGTAGCTGTCACCATAACCTTGACACCATAGTTATCCACAGTCTAAGGATCACCTGGCTTGATGTCACCAAGAAAGGTGCGACTGACTCGGTTTCCTACTAGAATCCTCAGAGATTGCCTGAGGATTCCAAGGAAACCCAAACCATCTTGTCTTAGATGACAGTGGATACAGAAAAGGGGAAAGGTCTTTTAAAACTCGTTTGATCTGCATAGGCTCTGCTGATCTGGCCCTAGCAGCTCGCTGCTTAAGGTCCTATGTCACTTAGCAGGCTCTGACAGGTCAGAGATGGCAGCTGTGGTACTTACATTAATAACACCCTTCTCCTGCATCCGGCCTGGGGTATCGTGCAAGTCAGCAAACTGCACAGCGACCTGATGGTAAATGGGAAGCAGGAACTCCTCCCGCTCCTTCAGCTTGCTCTCCAGCTCCTTCCGCTCAGCGGGGCTGAGCTCGGGGGTGCCTGCAATTACACAAGCCTGGCTGTCACATTCCACAGTGACCAGGGATCTTGGCGCAGATGCAGCCGCAGTCTTTCCCTCTGGGGCCTGGCTTTCCACTGTTGTCACTAAGTCTCTGCTGCATAACAGACTCTATGAGACGGTAGTCCTGTCCTTACTTTGTCACAGGGAGCCCACGTGTATTCTTTTTCCTATAGAGGTCACAAGTGTGGAAGCAGTTCTGGCAATGCTGCTCTCCAGGCTTCTCGTGAACAGGTGAAGTGACCACCTGTACCTCTCTCATCAGTTCACTGCCCAAGAGCAAGGCTCCTCTGTCCCCACAAGGCAAGACTGGTGCATGGACACCACGTCCATCATTACTGACCAGCATTAGAACAGCTGGACTAGTCCCATCACAGGACTCGGTAGGAGAGCTTCCTGAGACCAGAGCATAGACCAGCAGCTCTGGTTTTACCATGTTCTCAACAGGTGCCTGGGGAGCGGCTAAGCACTGGAGTCACTCCTAAGTTGCAAGCTGTATGCCTTAGTGTCTAATGTCAGATTTGGATATTCTTAACCTCAAAGTAGTACAATTCAATCAAGTAGAGCTGGCTCCATGTATCTCAGTGGATTATCCTCTGGTCTCCCAATCCCTGGCCAGGTGACATTTCTAAGAAAGAGGGAAAGAGAAGAGCAGGCCCTGTGTGGATTGCTGAGTGTACAACACAAAGTACTTTCATTTGGTCAGAGATTTTTAGCTCCTTGTAACAAGACCCCTCCCCCATCAGCTGGGTTTTAGAAGAGGTGTTGCTACATTTGTGCTTTCCTCCCTAATTACTTTCAGAATGGGGTCTGTAATCAATACTGAAGATTTATCTGCCTGCTGGGCAAAGAAGAGTACACCTAGATGAAGAAACAATAGGTGACAGTCCTGGTACCAGGGACAATCTGATGTGTCACTAACATTGACAAATACATAAGCACAGGTGATACGACGCAGAAGAGAAAGGTCTGTTTCAAGCACATGCCTGTCTGGAAACAGCCTTGTCTTTTATGCCACTAAGACTCATGCTGTGACTGGCCTTGGACAGCCACCTGAGCCATCAGTATTACACGGAAGCACATGTTAACTGGGCAGGGATGAAACTCTAGGACCTAGTTTCATTTTAGGTGACTTTTTGGATGCCCAGCTCCATCTCTGTTTTACTACTGTGAGAAGCAAGCCCAGCACTGTGGGTCTTGTGTACTTACACTGAGGGCCTCAGGCCCCATTTAATTTTCACAACTGCCTGAGGCTGTATTCTTCTTAGCCTCTTACAGGTAAGGACACTGAGACACTGAGAACCTGTGTGAATCATCAAGGCCACAGAGCAAGAGTAACAGCCAGGACTCAGGGCAGCACCTCCTTGAAGCCTTTGGGTAGTAACACTGCAATTTTTACTTGCGGAAGACCAGCACCTCCATAATAGTGGACCCTTCCACTTCAGAAGGCTAAGGCACAGTGAAAAACTCCTGGCCGATGAGGCTGAAGTCATCTTAGTCTTACTGTGTAACTAAGACCAGGACAATGTCTGTAGCGTCTCCTATTGCTATAAAGTCAAGGATGTAAAAATACATTTGCTGGGGCCCAAGGGATGGCAGGGCTGAGAGAAGAGAGTTTAACAGGGAACTCCAACCCTTCAAGATCCTTCTTCTGGGTAAACAGCCAACACTGTACTTGAACGCACATGTGCATCTATGTAGGCCATATATAATTTATTGGGCATTTAGTGTGTGTCACGCACCACACTTGAGTCTTTCAGGATCATATACCTCATAAGTCAACACACACCACACACACACACACACACACACACACACACACACACAATTTGGGTGTAGGGATGGAGAGCTGTTAACCCTGCTGCTAAGCTGACTGCCTCGGTGCTACTGAGTGGTTTCCAGGTCGCTTCACATATATTATCTCTGATCCTCATATCCACCTTTCCACTTAACAAACCAGAACAAGGAGGCTCGGAAATGAAAAGTGGCACCTAGCTGTTAAGTAACACAGTCAGGACTTCCACCTGCGGCTGGCCACACCCAGAGCCTGTGCTGTCCTCAGTAATGGTCGGGAGAGTGGCCAAGCAGATCTCCTGACAGGAGTTGGTCCCTGTGTTTGCAAAGAGTGAAGAGCAGCCTAGGCATTTGGATGCAGCAGCAGGAGGAACTACAGGCTGAGGAGAGCCTTCTGGAAAGAAGCCATTGGTTTTACCATGTTGGAGGAAGAGGGAGGTTGGGCCAATTGTGCTAGTCTAGAGTTTTGAAGGAAGAATGAAACAAATATGATGCTCTTGTCTTCCTGGGAGTCAGGAAATGAAGTAGTGTTCCCCAAAGGCCACCTCAGAAAAGAGACAGGGCAAAGAGAGGTGCTGACAAGTTGTAAGAGCATGAGAAGGCCCAGGGTCTGTGCTTTGAGGAAAAGTGTCGCTAAATCTTTTATGTCCTCAGAGAGAAAGCTGCTCTCAAGTGGGTGCTGCCCTTGTGCTGTACACTAGGGGCCCCGCTCCCCTGAACAGCATAGCAGCCAGCCCCGGTAATGATTTAGGGGAGATTAACAAATATGTCAATGTCTATTTTCTGCTTAATTTAAAAGCAGCGTCTATAAAGATTTTTGACTTCTGAACCCTGTTCTCCTGAAAGAAAGAAGGTAAGAATGAGGAGGGGATAAAGAGTGATTATGCTATCATTGATCGTGTGTCAGGAGCATTTCTTATTCACTGGACTATTGTAAAAAGCTAAGCTCTCGATCAATCCTGTAAGCTCCCTGTACAATTAAATATCTTGGAATGGTTTTCTTTCTTTTCTAGCCAGATTGCAGGGCCTCGGGGTTTTTAAGAAAGCAAGTGTGTGTGTGTGTGTGTGTGTGTGTGTGTGTGTGTGTGTGTGTGTGTGTGTGTGTGTGCGCGTGCGCTTGCTTAAGAATATGTTCTACAGAGGAAAGCCATTCTTTAGAATCCTGCCTTAGGCAAAGGCTAAAATGGGAGAAAGGTAGGCTCTCCTATTCCTTCACAAAATCAAAACTTTCCATGAAATCCTAAAAGCCAAACCTTATGATTCAAGAATTAACATAAAGAGTTAAATACAGATGAGCCATGACTAGTCCAATGAAGTGCCAAGAGCTAATATCACTGAGCTGTCACAATGCTTCCATTTCCTCTAATATGTCAGCCCTGAAAAGTCATGACCTCAAATACGAGGAGACTAAGAGACAACAGGTAACTTGCAAGGGCTGTAGAGCAGGACCCCAGAGCTGGCACTCGAGGCCTACAAAGTCCAGCCAGTCTTGCATCTTTATTTTTAGATTTATTTCTTTTGTGTATATTAGTGTTAGTCCATATGTATGCACACCACACAGTGCTTGGTGCCTACAAAGGCCAGAGATGGCATCGGATCCTCTGAATTGGGAGTTACAGATGGTGTGAGCTGCCATGGGGGTGCTGGTCCTCTGGAATAGCAACAAGTGCTCTCAACTGCTGCACTTAACTGATCAGCTTAAAGTGATGTACAAGTGTCCTAGCCCACCAGTCTGGCAAGTGGGAGCTAGGACAGACAGTGCCATGCGGAGGAGAAGTTCCCTTCTGCAGTAGCTGGCACAAGGTGGCAGGAGAGGGCCAGCCTTACCCCAGCTCAAGCAAAAACAAAGACTTTTAAAGCCTGGAATAATGACCCTCAGAAAGTGCAGAAAGTGTACCCCTCCCCTGTCAAAGCTCGGCTTCTCATTTACAATCCTAATCTAGGAAATGGGGATTTAAAAAATGTAATATTAAAGTCTTATAAGACATTCTTAACTGTTGTTATAAGAGGCCTATGTAAATCTAAACCTAACTTTAACTTTAATAGGTTCTTCTTCTCTTAAAAAAGCAGTTGATTTTGATTGGCTGAACACGAGATATACAAGAGGTAAGATCTGAATTACCTTCCCCACAAAGCTCATCAACACCACAGATGTTAAACCTGTTACTGACAAAGCCCAAAGACTGAACTCTTCTGGTACCAACAGAAGTAGCAGTTAGAAGGACGATGCAATCGTGTGTTGTGTTGGAAAAAACTCCTCTATAAAGATACCAAGAAAAATCGTGTTAAAAAAAAACATGTGTGAGGATTTCTGTATTTCTATATCTGTAACAGGTGGGCTTTTTTTAAAAAATGATTTTTTAAAAATGTGCACTGATTGGTGTTTTGCATGCATGTGTGTCTGTGTTAGGGTGTCAGATTCCCTGGAACTGGAGTCACAGACAGTTGTGGGCTGCCATGTGGGTGCTGGGAACGGAACCCAGGACCTTTGGAAGTGCTCTTAACCACTGAGCCAACTTTCCAGCCCCAACAGGTATGCTTTAATAAAACCAAAAAAACCAAAACCACAAAACCGTTCTTGAGAAACTGTAAATTAGATCCTGTTTTAAATGCCCCAAGGGAGCTGTTTAGAAGGAACACTGCAGTGAGCCCTTTGGTAAAACAAACAATCCTTCCGTAATGAGAACAATTTCTCCCATTACATCTAGGTTTCCCATTTTTCCATGTCTGCTTTTCTCAAAAGGGGCTCCACCTGCTTAAACACAACTGCACTGTATATTCATTCTAGTAAGAGTGTTCTTCCCAAGGGATGTCGCGTCCCGAAGCTCCTTGCAATAGTGTGAGTAATAACTTGTCCATATTTTAAAAATCATTACAGTAACCTGAACACAAATGAACAATTCTCCCTTCAGTCCTGCCCCCTGCCCTCATACAGACATGTCCACATGACAGAGATTCCTCTCTGGCCTTTGTGATCTCCTCTCTCTAAAGCAGACAGGTCAGGATGAAAGGATCTGGGCCAACTGAGAACAAGTAGGAAAGAGGGCCTTCGACATATTCTGACAACAGCTCCCAGGTGGAGAGAAGCCTGGGTTTACTTGAACAAAATCCTCGCCAAGTCCTAACTGTGAATCAGAGCTTTCTGGGAGGGGGTGCGGTGGCACTTCTGTTTATACAGTTGGATTGGATTGGATCAAGCTAAAATGGCTCCCCCCACGAATGTCATGGTCTCACTAAATTACATCAAGCCAAATAGGCTATGAGTTAAAGTGAGGAGGTGTGTCTTTAGCTACTACCAACTATTTCTTCTTAGCTTCCTTACTACAAAGGACACTTCCATGCATTACAGGTGAGCCATGCTTTCAAGGCATAAATATTGGGATATCTTTCCAAATCTCTACTTCCTAGGCAAAAACACCTCTTTCTGCATCAGACAAGCAACACTGACTCTTTTTACTGTATAAGCTTAGAAATGGAAAAACATACACTGTCCCCTGAATCTCCATCACCTAAGAGATAATGCTTGCTGAATGGTGTAGCTTTGGAGAAAGGCATCTGTAAGTTTTTACATGCATATCTTTAACTTCCATCTGTACCAGGTACCTTAGGTCATTAGGCATGTTGGATGCTAGTTAGGCCTGAAAGACCAGGCTAGGGCCAGCAAGGTATCCGACATTTCAGATAGGCAGTTTCGTGTAGGTAGCTACATGGAGCTACATGGCAAGCTGCCCAGCTGTCTGGGAACAGGACCATGGTGGGGAACAAGGGTCCTCTCGTGACTCCTCTGCCTGGGTGCTCCAGGTACTAATGACTGCCTTGCACTTGGGTTGGATAGGTCCTTCTCCATCTAAATTGATCTTTTGTTTCTCTCTGAATGTAAAGAGGGAAAAAGCCCTTGGGAAGACCTCAGCTCACAGCACAGCAGAGGCCAGGCCAGCACTCCTCTCCTGCCAGTCTCTCGCGCTCTTCCGAATGGCAGCACAGGGATGATGCTGAGACACAGACAGGCTGTGGAGGACCTGGACTCAGATTCCAGGGAAGGAATTGAGTTCCTTAAGCCCAAATTGGTAGGAATGTAACCATCCCTTTGATGACTCTACTAAGACCTGCTGCATGTGAGAACAGAGTCAGAATTAGCTCAGCAATGGAGCATTCTGTTATCTTAACTTCCTTTTAAGGGCAATTATTTCATTTCAAACAAAAATCAACATATACTGTTACTACTGTAGATCTGCAAGCCTTCTTTTCCAAACCAGCCATAGAAAATGGCAAAAATTCATTTAAAAATGTAAGCTTTGGGCTAGAGAGATGGCTCAGTGGTTAAGAGCAGCTAGTGCTCTTAACCAGAGGTCCTGAGTTCAATTCCCAGCACCCACATGGTGGCTCACAGCCATCTATAATGAGATCTGATGCCCTCTTCTGGCATGCAGATAAAGCATTCATATACATAAAATAAATAATAAAAATAAATAAATAAATAAATAAAAATGTAAGCTTCTGGTTTCAGTTCTTTTTTGTTTGTTTGTTTGTTTTTGTTTTGTTTTGAAGACAAGGTTTCTCTCTATAGCCCTGGCTATCCTGGAACTCTGTTTGTAGACTAGGCTGGTCTCAAACTCACAGAGATCCAACTGCCTCTGCCTGCCTCCCATGTGCTAGGACTAAAGGTGCCTGGCCTAATTTCAGTTCTTAGCTCTCTCCCTTGATCTATCTATCAAATACAGAGTTTGTTCAGAAATTACTATTCATATCCTTAGCGAATGAACAGTAGCTGTGTGTACCCGTGTTGGCATTAGTTTGTCTGTGTACAGCACAGAGGCTGGTTTGGAAGGCGACCAGAAGCATGAGACAACACCTACTCCTACGCTTCTGCCTAAATCAGATTTTCTCTGTGCAGCTGGTTTTAGTTCACTTTTTAGAGCAGTATCAGTATTCAGCTTAGGGACTGAGAAGTCTATTCTGCACTCTCATGTCCATTTATTGTATGTCTTGGAAGACTTGTTAAATCTTCATTCTTGTTTCAATTTCCCAATCTGGAAAATGAGGTCATTTTTCACCTACTTTGTAAAAGGCCTTTTGTTACTGTTTGGTTGTGGGCATTGTGAAAGAACCCAGCGACACTGCAGCCTCTCCCCAGGTTGGGTTTATATTATGCTGTAGCCCATCCAAGCCAATCTGTTATGTCAGAATTATACTTGAGTAGTCTCTGAAAAATTACAAATACCTATAAGTAACATACCTTACACAGTTATTTCTACTTGTGTTCCCAAGATGCCTGGAGGCAGAGCTTGCTTCATATTTAGCACACCATAGATTCAGTCATTTATTCATTCATTTGTTCCTTCTTTTTTTCAGACAGGGTTTCTCTGTGTGTAGCCCTGGCTGTCCTGCAACCCACTCTGTACAGATCAGGCTGCCCTTGATTCAGGGATCTGCCTGCCTCTGCCTCCTGAGCTCTGGGCATAGATTATTTTTTGAGTGCCATTGTTTGGTCAAGGTTAAATAAATATGCTTTTCTTCAGCATGAATAAGAAATTGATAATGAGATGATTCATAACAAATGACTAAGTGGCCATCACTTGGGAATCTCCTCCCTCTCCCCAGCACATGCTCCTAAAGCTAAAGGTGCTAGGTGGAGATGGGAGCAACACCCCTTCCTGTGAGGAGAAGGGAGCTCTGGCCCCACCCCCCCTCACCACCCAGTTCTTCTGCAAACAGACATGGAGAGGATCCCGCTTACTACTGTCCCCTTACTCCAAGGGATGATAACAGCCATTGGGGGGTTAAAAAGAGGCAGTGAACCCCCAGTTAATGAGTAGGAATTCAGCAGGCAGTACAAGATAAATGGGGCTCTCTCTGCTTCTGCTAGAGTCAGCATGAACTGCGGCCCTGCGGCTTGTTTGTGGCAAATGGAGTGCGCGAAATATCAAAGGGCAGTGATCCAGAAGAAGACCGACTTTGACAAATTTTAAATTGGCCAGAAAGAAAACCAGGGGGGGAAAAAAAAGGGGAAAAAAAAAGAGGAAAAAATAAATGAAAGAAAATTAGGCGATTCTTTGTGTTCTACAATTGTGGCATTCTGCCTTTGCACAGAATTATTGGTAAAAACAGCAGCGATGGTCACTGGATGCTGGGAGCAATTATGAACCACCTCAGTAAGATGCTTATCAGTGGCTGAAGCTTTTAGAGCTTCCTGTGTACAGTTGTAAGTAACTTGCTCTTGGGCTGCAGTCACTTTAATTAAAGTGTATGGGGTTGGTCAGAGGTAATTATCCTGTTTGGAAAAGAAAGGGAAAAAACACCTCAACAAATCTGGTGGCAGTAGATTTCAGAGCAACTCCTGCCAGCTTCCCTTTGTATGTGTGCTTTCCCCAGAAAGGGTCAGGCTGCAGCTGGATTAGGTTTTGGTTGCTGTTAACCTGACAGCAAACAATGGGGGCACAAACAGGGATTATTGTAACCAAGTCACCACTTTTGGCAAGCAACCTGGGCCAGGCTTCAACTGCTTAGACGAGCAGTCTCCATGCTACAGGCACTCAGGAGCTTTTCTGATTCTATGTGGTGAAGATAAAAAAATTCCAAAAGTAGTATTTTACTAATTGTTCCTTGGGACATAAATGAGCTAGCATCTTTCTGCTCTTCCCATTCACTGAGTTGTGCTACTTTTTAAACTTTAACCTCTCTATTCCTTTAGAAAAACAAAACCAACCAAACCAAACCAAACAAATCCTAAACAATCTTTACTGACGTAGCAAGTGGGTCAATGGGAGAAAACTGCTCAGTGGTTTAAAGGAATCCAGAAGTCATCCTAGGGTTCCCATAGTTTAGTCTCATGTTCTAATCACAAGTGACTTCCAAGCGCTCTGAAAACAAACGAGCAACAGATACTGGCTGGACGCATGGTGGGCAAATGCTCCTAGGGCTATGGCTGCTGCA
Organism: Acomys minous; assembly: GCF_964271855.1. Taxonomy (NCBI): domain Eukaryota; kingdom Metazoa; phylum Chordata; class Mammalia; order Rodentia; family Muridae; genus Acomys; species Acomys minous. The sequence goes on along the minus strand of NC_140493.1, from coordinate 77,136,873 downwards.
GCCACTGTTGGGAGGAATACAGCATACAATCTTTATTTCCATTTTCTGTAGCTCAGGCTGACCCCAGAACACTGTCTGGGTAGAGATTAGCTTTTCTATAATGTACACAGACTCACATGCCCCAGAAATAAGACAGGCTGTCCAAAGAGACAGCAGAAGTAAGAAATAAAAATTTAAGTCGCAGATACGCTCCACCTGATTAGCCTGCCTCCTAAAGCACTCCTAGCTAATGATACTCTACAGGAACGTCCCATTAAGTGGGTTATTTGCACTTTAAGGAAATACAAGAAGAGAACCCGTGTCTTTTCTTTTTCAGTGCCCACCTTCCCTCCTATCACACTATTTCAGTCTCCCAGGGTTCTTTCCATATAGAGGAGAGTAAATAAAGATCATCATGAATTTGATCAAATGCTTCAGTGCCTCCTCCCCTGACCTATGAATGCACTCATTACAAATCAGCTGAACGGCTCATTGATTTGCCAGGAGGACAAGCAGACGTACCCAATCGCTCAGCCAAGCGGATGTAGACTGGGTCTACCCGACGCATAGTTTTCACCAGATCCTTTTTGCGGAATTTGATTTCTACTGTCCCCTCTGGTTCCAGAACGGATCCCCTGGATGCAAGAAAGAAAACAGAACAGAGGACTTTAAAGGAAAGAAGGCACAGAATGAGGCCAGTTACAAGTTGTGGATCAGGAAATAGCTTCATTACTGTTTTGGCCACCCATGGTTCCCAGAAGTTACCCCTGGGGAAAATGCAGGCACCTGAGATGTACTGAAGTGAGGTATAAGAAAGGCCTGGCATAAAGCAATTAGGATAACTCTCATTACCACACCAGTGCATTTCCGGGAGGGAAGGAGGGAGGGAGGGAGGGAGGGAGGGAGAGAGAGAGAGAGAGAGAGAGAGAGAGAGAGAACAGATCCTACCACCAACAGCTGATGAAGGTGACAGGCATTTCATTTTTTATTTCCAGAAAAATAACATCAACCCCCCCCCCCCAAAGGTAGGCACCCTGGCAGAGAAACTCCCTGCAGTATTTGGGCTGCACAAGTGGCTGTGTGTAGGGGTGGGGGTACAGTTGGTAACGACTGTCCTGTACCACTGTTGCTAATGTACTCCTGGAAGCAGACACACTAGGCCAGGCTGAGCGGCATCAGATATATATATTTCTTAGTGGACTTTAAAAGGTTGTTTAGGGCAGGGTTTCTGGCATTAGAATATCATTAGCATTCACTGTAAGAAATTCTGAGGCCTTCACTTTGCTAACTTCCATAGCACTGGGGCAGGGTGCTTTAGCTATCTGCCTGATCTGATATCGGGGGAGAGCTTAGGGCTTACAAATAATAAACTTGGTTTAGAATGTCAACCTAGGGACTCAGCAGTGAGACTGTTTCCTAAGGAGCTTGTGAAGTGGAAGGCTAAGATTTGGAAAGGAAGAAGTGGGTGTTCCAATAAAACGATGGGATGCAGTAACGTACTTGGACAATGATATTGATGTTTTCAGAAAAGGGTTGTAAGCACATTATGAAAGGAGGCTTGGCTTGATTTATTTTATTTAGATTCAAGAACTACCTTCTTACAGATATGGGCTTCTCTGTAGGGATTTTTTTGGGGGGGGCTGGGGGGGGGCTGGGGGTAAGGCAGATTGCAAACATAGTTTTTTAGCCTCTAAAAATGCCAGAGTGAAGGCCTGGACTCCAACAGAAGGGGCAGCCTTGGTCTGGAATCACAGAGCGTGGGTGAGTAGACCACTCCAAATTTACCTACAATTAGTGACATTCAGAATACTTGCTGCTCTTCCAGAGGACCTGTGTTTGATTCCCAGTATCCACGGGGACTTACAACCATCCAGTTCCAGGTCCAGGGATCTGACAGCCTCTTGTGACCTCTATTGATAGCCCCCATACATGGCATACACTTACAAAGACACATGCACATACACATAAATAAAAACAAGTCTTAACACACACAGAACACACACGCACACACACATGCATGCACGCACATGCACACACTCCTTAAAAGTTTTAATTACATTTGAGTCTTTGCTTCCTTTAAGCTCCTTTTGCCTCAAAGAGAGATGGTTAAGAACCATATGCAAATAGCTAATGGGAAGGGAAACTCTTTCTGAGTTTGGAAAGGCCTGGAAGAGATGGGATAGGGCCTAGACTGAGAAAACCTGACTCTAGCTTGGTTTCCTTCTCATGCAAGCAGACACTATTTAGAAAGCCTATTTTTCTCACCTTTAAGCCCTTCAGGAATGGACAGATTCAAATGAAGTTGTCTTGGCTATAATTTTCCCCAGGAGGTAGGGAGACCAACAGCTAGAGGGTCCCCAGAGGCATTGAATGCAATTTTAAAAAGGGCCTGATACCTGCTTTCTCGGTCAGCATACATCTCCATGTGCCGAGGGTTGATGGTAGGGTCGATCACAACCCAAGAACCACCCCGCAGCTCAGCCTGGGGAGGGATGTAAACCATGACAGGCTGGGAACATTCTCGCAAGCCATCCACAATGTAAGCGCCAAACTTGAGTACTTGGTCATACATATCTATAGAGAATGAGACAAACAAAAAACAATCACACTTCTCCTCAGAGCAGAGCTTTCATGTTATGGGATACACAGAAAACAGAATTTGTTGGCACACTGTATCTCCATGAGGAGGTCGCTCTTGGTAGAAGTGACAGGTCCTAGGGTTCCAGTCACTATGGGTCCTGTGGCCATGCCAAAGGCTACAGAGACTGGCGTATCTACCTGGATCCCACTCGACCTCAGAGAAGCTTCAAAAGCACAAGACAGAAATGCAGTCTTTCACAAGACACAGTATGCAAAGCCCACAATTAAATATCCATTTTATATCCTCCCTGCATTTCGGTATTCAGGTTTCACCACATTAATTCATACTTGTTCTACAAACGTTAAGTATTTTTCATGTCAATATGTGATCTCTCTCACTACATTAAGTTTTCTAAAGGAAGGAACTATTCTAGCTTTTTTTCAATTCTTTTCATGATTCTTACTGTACAATGCATTCTTAAAATAAGCAGCTCATGGCAATGGGTCCTGGAAAAAAATTCATCCTTAAAAATCTGGAGTCTGGAGTGGCAGGGCATACCTGTAATTCCTGTAATAGGGAGGCTGGGACAGGAGAAGTGTGAGTTGTAAGGCCAGCCTGGACCACAGGATGAGGACCAGATCAGCCTGAGCAATTTAGTGAGACCTTGTTTCAAAAATAAGGTAAAAGCTGGTCTTTTCATCCCTGCACACACAAAGGCTTATCCAGTATTGAAATGCACGCAGTGCTTAAGGTCAGCACTGAATGGTGAATGAACATACATACTTTTGAAATAAAATATTATTTAATAATTATATTTTTATAGGCTGTAGGTGAGAAGAATTATCAATGCATACTCACACATGAACTCTCACATGGCCACAGGAAGAGCCACCTTTTCATTCTGTTAGAGAAAGCTGTACTCCCCTAAAGGCCAGGACCAGGTTGAAGACAAACACCCTTGTGCATAAATGAGTGAGTCTTTGGGATCAGTCATTTACTCCTAATGCCTTATGGTCTGCATCCCATTTCCCATTTCTGTAAAGTTTGAACATTGCTAGTTTTAGGGTTCTGAGTCCAGACATTTAATGAGCACTTCAGTGGAGCCACAAAGGATCCTTTCCAAACAACAAATAACAGGTTCGACTGGGTTCAAAGTCTCCTATCCAGAGAGGATCTCAATTTGGAATAAATCAATTCTGGAAATCTAAGGCAAAGGAGCATTTTTCAGGAAGTTAAGAGCAAACCAAATAGAAACTGCTTTCATTGTAGTTCCGAGCAAATTAAACTGCCACCTTCCCCAGAGTAAAAATGGCTCCATACTCAGAGCATCTGTGAGCACAGCTTACTGCGAGATGCATGCCTTTGACCATTGCTCCAACCTGGCTTATCTGTGGGGACTCCAGAAAGTCCAAGTTGCCCCGAGATACATTTCCTACTCTATGTGGGCCATGTATGGTCATATACCCTGTATATATGATCAGAGGGAAGACATTTATTTCTTTAGGTGAAAAGCAAAGACAAAAAAATTTTTACTGCTAATTGCACAACCCATGTATGAAGAGCGGGAGTAAGGACTTTAAGCGCTTTGCGCTAATTCCATGCTTATGAAAATAATTGCTCAGTTCAAATTATTTTAACTAAATTAATTCTTTAGTGGATATTTCAACTAGTGCTACATAATAAAATAATTGTGTAATTAGCAGTACATTTTTCAGTACTGCCAAGAGTACAGTTTTCAGAACAAGTAGCAGAAAGAAGTGGCCCTCGTGGTATGTACATAGAGGAGAAATGGGAAATGCTGATAAAAGGTGAAAATAGAACGGAAGTCATTTGACTTGAAAACAAATGAAGTTACAGGTAAACGTAGAGAAAGTTTCTAGCCATTTCCCTCACTTTTATTTGTTAAAAGTGTATTTATATAAAAGTCTATCTCTGTACTATCTATCTGCTTAACAGAGCTAACTCTCAAAGGACAAAACTTTAAAAAAATTTTTTTCATTCATTTAATAATAACCCAGCTGGGTGTGGAGGTGCACACTTTCCCCAGCACTTGGGAGGCAGAGGCAGGCGGATCTCTGAGAGGTCCACGCCAGCCAGGGCTTTTGTGAAAAGGACATTGGCTCTCCTTTTCATTCCTGGGCAGACTGCTATATACCAGGAATCATGACTGCACACAGACGCGCTTGTGTGCCCAAGTACAAATGCACAACACTGATAATCAGAAAATTACCTTCTTTTTATGTCCATGTCACCACTAAGCAAGAGGAAGCTTAGTTAAGTAAGAGTAAATGGCAGAGGTGATAGTCAAATGAAGTTTTTCTTCTGAGACAGGGTTTCCCTGTGTAGCCCAGGTTGGCCTTGAACTTATGACCCTCCTGTCTGCCTCCTCATTGCTGAGATTACAAACAGGTGTTTCCATGCCCAGCTTCAAATGTACATCATTTGGCTTTAAAGTTACCATTTTACTCCTCCACTTTACTCATTCTTACTGTTTGGAGAGACTGTGAGGCTTGAGAGGAGTCTACTGGCTGACTACACTAAACCCAGAGAGGAGACTTCAGTGAGGAAAGCGATGTAAATGTGCCTGGATTTCCCTTCTGTTTAGAGAAGTCAGGAACTGTACTGAGGGCACTAGCAGGTATGTGAAGGGCTGGGCTCTGGCAAACAAGTATCTTTCAGCTCTAAAGCTGACATAGGAAAGAGACTGTAGGCTTCTTTAAAGCTGTTATGCTTAGAGCTAAAATAACACCTCCATCTCCCCTGGAACACCAACAGAGAGACCCATGATGCAACTGACCAAAACACCCCCAAACAGGCTAATCAGATATAAGCACAAAAGCAAATTCTACAGTTAATACTCTAATACTGAACTGCAAGTTTCTCCCAACCAGGTATTTTGAAACAATGACCTGACATGCCAATGCCTGACATGCCTTCATGTTTAAGAAATAAAGACTTGGCTAAGAATATCAGGGGAGGGTCTCCAAGGCTTTCTCTAGAGTCGGTTCAGGGAAATTTAAAGTCATGTATGTGCTTGTCGCTCCCTGTGCCTGAGAAGTACAAGTGGACTGGAAACGGAACCATCGATCCGATCCGTTCTTCACTGGAGAGGAAGGAGCCTGCTAGCGTCCTGGGAGTCACATCTGCATGAATGCTGATCACACCCGGGACCCAGGTATCAACTCTGCCAGGGGCCTTCATTGTTATACAACACAGAGGCTGTGCCAGCCACGTGCTCTAGACAAGGGAGTGGGGTGCGGAAGTGTCTCCACAGTGCCCCAGACTCGCAAACTGGAACGGATCTTACTGGCTTAGGCAAGATTATGTTAGGCATTGAGGTAAACATTAGGCATACACAAGCTGCATGCATGCAATGTCTCTCATGAGTTCATTACGGCTGGCGGACATTGTATTTCAACATCCAAGTAATCAGAGACTTTAAAATAGACTTTCATTCCAGTTAAAGTTTTCAATAAATGTGGTTTTTTATTGTTATTTATAACCTGTCCTAGGAAAAAATAATAAGTATAACATGAAAAGCCAGCTGAGAGTGACCCTGTAGCACCAGCAGTGAGGCGGCTTAATATCACTGGGATTTGCATCCTATCAAGCTATTCACGCTGAGGCTGGGACCCTGGTGCTAATTTCTAGTAAATTTCACGCTTGATGTCTCCCTGTTGTGGGTCATTGCCGGTTCGTCTAAATAAACTGCTTCCAAATGGCTCTTCCATCTAAATATTCAGCCAGTTTTTATAATTTAATTTTGCATTATGCTGAATAGCCTTCCGGCCAGATAGAGCTCATTGGAAAAAAGTACCAATACCATCTTGACAAGCTTTTATTTATTTATTTATATTTTTTACTGCTCGAATTAGACCTCCTAGGCCGACTAGTAAAGAGTTTTTTTTTTCCCTCCACTAATGTCAATTTTCAGCATAGCAAGAGCTGTCTCTAATCTTTTCCTACTCATTACACACAATTTTGGAGTCATTTTACCCACAGTGCAGTCGGCTCCTGGCTGTGTGTTTGTGTGCACTGAGGGATGGCATAATTGTTTATTTTCCCTCCCTGCATAATCCCCAGCCAGTATTGAAACCAAAACTGCAAACATCTCCCCAAGGGCTGTGGAGAATGACAAGAGGCTCTCACTTTAGGTCCTCTTACATGAGATAATATGTGGGAACATCCTGACCTGTATGTACATCTGAGAGACTGTTCCTCCCCCTCCTGCTCTCACACAGGCCTCCATCTTCCCTAAAGCCTCTTTGTCTTATGTGATGTATAAACGGATGCACCACACCAAAGTTCAGAAAGAAGAACTTTGCTCTGGACTATGTTAGGCCAATAACTCATTCCTAACCAGGAAGGAGAAGGAGATGACAGTTATTATTTAATAAGCAGAGTTTATGTTGAAGGTGATAATAGTTTGAGATAGAATACTACTTGTTAAGCAGCACTATGAAGATAATTAAACAATAAATTATATACTTAGACATGGTTAAAATAGCCAGGTGTGGTGGTGCACACCTTTAATCCCTGCACTCAGGAGGCAGAGGCAGGTGGATCTCTGAGTTCGAGGCCAGGCTGATCTACAAAGTGAGTCCTGGATAGCCTAGGCTGCACAGGGAAACCCTGTCTTGCAAACAGGGCTTAGCAAGCAGTAAGAAACTGATATCGAAGCAGGCAGCAGGATTGAGGCTTTTAGTACAAGTGGCAGCTCTGACCTCTAGGTAAGACTGGATAGGCACCCTACCAGTGTGTCACAAAGAGTGCATTCGTAGCGCCCTGCAATGAAGTAGTCACTAGGGAACATCACTGACTTCTCAGGTGTCAGCATAAAAGAAACAGCAAAGGCAGTGGGAGCAGGTAAGCCAGTGCTAACCAAACCTCTTGAGTATGAATGAAAGCGTGTTAGCATATCCCTCTTGATCCCGGCTTCCGTGAGGCAGCTTCTCTTGAGCCCCTGGTATTTTGTTTATATATTACAGCTTTTATCACACTACCCAAAGAACATTTTTCTTGACTCCTTGAGGCAAGGTCTATTTCTGACATATCTTTGTTTTTTCAGAGGCACCTAATAAAGTTGCACATCGGAACTCAGTTAAAACGATTGACTTGATAAAATTATGTATTCCTTTTCTCATGGTGTTTTCATTGGTGATTCAGTTTATATTTAAAAAAAAAAGATACAAAAGGGACTAGTAACATGGCTCAGTAAATAAAGGTCACACCTGACAGCTTGAGCTAGAATTCCAGGGCCTACATGATGGGAGAAGAGAACCAATTCCCACAAGTTGTCCTTTGGCCCCTCCCCCAAACAAATGTAATTTAAAAAATTAAAGTACGCAGGTGGGGCTGGAGAGTTCTCGGTGGTTAGAGCATTTATTTCTCTTGCATTGAGCCTGGGTTTAGTCCCCAGCAGCCACATGGTGCCTCACAAACATTTCTAACTCCAGTTCCTGGGAATCTGACTCTCTGTTCTGACCTCAACAGGTACCAGGCATACACGTGGTGCACATAAATATGCATAGGCAAGACACCAGACACATTAAAAGATATTTTTAAAAAGTACTTAAGAATTGAGCTGTCTGTACAGTCAAAACCTTCTCCAGGAAAAGGGGTATTTCTCTAAAAAAAAAAATATGGTCTTTTTGAGGGCTGCAAAACCACTAACAGCCCTTCATTTTCCCAATAAGGCCTGGCCGAGCAATGGTAGACTATTGGCAAACACTGTGACTATATCTCACACATGTCCAGGAACCGGTAAGGGCAGCTCCTCCGGGCTGCTGCTCCCTCAGAAAGTGGAGGAGCGCCTGCTGGCTTCATGTACTCACTACCTCACATTTCTAGGAGCTCAGCAATCTCAATCACTTCAGCACTTCGACAGCTCCTTTCACCCGCCAGCCCAATCTCTTCAGAACCCTGAGGTAAATGAGGGACGACCCATGGGCATCCTCTCACAGCCTGCAGGTGCAGAGGCCAGCCTTTGCACCGCTGTGGGTAGCTGTCCTTCTATGAGGTAATCATTTTTGGCTCTCTGTGGACTGTCCACAGTGGCTCTGTTCATGAAGGATTTTTCGTTAATAGTGACACTGGCTGCCTAATCACTAAGAAATTCCCATGGCATGGACTAGAGCCTTTATACTAATGGTCTAATCTGCTGGAGCCACAAGCCTACGGCTGTTGGTGGGTAATAATAAAAGATATCACAAATTGCCAAAGAACAGCCAGTCCCTGGTATAGTTTTTTCATTTTCTTGCAGTTACTGCTAATTTCAGAATATATCTTGGTCATGTTAGAATGTGAATGAAGAACATTTCCAGAAAAGAGGAGTGGAAACCGATAAAACACTACTCACAGGACCACCAGGATGGTCTAACATCTATCTATGAGCGCGGAATCTTCAACAGTAGCCCATCTACACAATACTAGATTATTCTGTAACTTTTTTTGTGTGAAATTAGAAGGCACATCTTTCTGGGAGGGAGGAGTTGGGGGTTGAGACAGTGGTTCTCTGTGTAGCCCTGGTTGTCTTGGAACTCAGAGATCCACCTGGGACTACAGGCAGGTGCCACCACACTCAGCTTAGAAGACACAGTGGGAGCTGTCAGGTCACCCACAGCATCACCACTACCTACACCGCCCCTGACCTCGCCCCTCCCTCCCAGCCCCATGCCTGGCGATCACTGCTACAGCAGGCCAGTCACTGTCTTCCCATCCCATTAGTCACCTTTCATCCCACCAGAGAAGCCTCTCCAGTTGGCAAAGACCATTAGAGGTAGCCCTTCACGGTTGAAGTCCTTGATAGCCTGATAGGTCTTAAACGCAGAGTCTGGGAACCAAACCTGGCCGGCCTGCTGGATTATCTGTTGGGGAAAGTACAGAAAGAGCCAATTAACAACACAGTTTGAAGGAGAACCTCCCTCAACTGGTCAAGCTGTTATTTATTAAAAACAATAAGCTCAAGATCAAACCAAATAAATTAAAACCGTTGTTCACCATGAGGATGACCCCTGAAGTGAAAATGAAAAGATCCTGACCTTTGACCTTGTTGAACACTCGTCTCTGGAAGCCTGGCCACTGTCACTCCTTGGACAAAAGGAGGAATTGAATTGCTTCTCTCAAGCAGTCATGGGAAAATCTTTTAAAGGCAACTCAATTATATCACAATTTTTTTCTCTTCTTTGTGTATGTTTGCGCATGTGGGTGAACATGGGTGTATCTATGTATGCAAAAGCCAGCTATCAACACTGGATGTCATTCTCAGTTCTCATCTACTTTGCTTTTTTGAGACAGGGCCTCTCACTGGCTAAGACTTCACTCAAGTAGGCGAGGCTGGCTGATTAGCAACCCCAAGAATCCACCTGCCTTTGCCTCCCCAGTGCTGGGATCACAAGCATGTGCCATCATATCTAACTCGTTTGTTATTAAATGTTGGTTCTGGGAACCAAACTCAGGTCTTCATGCTTGTATGGCAGGCACATTAGCGACTGAGCTATTGCCCCAGCCTACACTATTCAAAGCAAGACACCTCTAGAATCTCCTCAGGTCTCTGGTACTGTGACTAGTAACCTGATTCTCGGTGTGATACAGCCGAGGAGTCTCCTTATTGCTCTGTTTCACACCCCTGCCCCTTTCTAGATGGTGACATGTATGAAAATGGAATCCATCTTTAAAGGGGGGTGGGGCGGTGGCTACAGTTTCCAAGCTGGTGCTCTGAAAGACATTATCACTCTGAGGTGTAGCTTAGGGAACGTGGAACAGATGAGCATCAGTGCCAGTTGCCTCTCTGTGAGACCACACGCCCACAAAAGCACACTGCTTCCCAGCATCACCAAGACTACTGCAGAGGCCTATTTCACTTTCCACATAAAACTTGGCTTGCAGTTATCTAGAGGCATCTTGAAAGTGATCACAGTGTTCTGCAATCATTTAAGGTTGCTGCTACCCTTCCTTCTAAAATCTGGTGGCTTACGATACTCCCAGCATATCTGTAGGCTCTGTAGAAGGGAAACAAACACCAGGCATAAAGGTACTCCAAGCACAGGCACAAGGAATACTTGAGGTGACCAACCTTGGCTTCAGAATCCAGGTTTGCAGGATCAGCTGGGATACTGAGTTCCACGGTTCGTGTTTCTACAGCAACTACCCCAACAGGGATACCTCCTAACCTGGGGGTAGGGAGAGCCACACAGGAACATAGTGCACATTAACATTACAGCTAGGCATTTGGTTTTCAGCTGTACACAAACACTGAGGGAAAAACTATAATCAGACAGACAGCAGGAGAGAGACTAATGCTTCTAGAGGTTAAATGTGAGACCTCTGGGATTTTGTATTTACCTTGTAAATACAGTGCAAAGTTCCCTCCCACTCACTCATTTTAAAGCACCCAACAGGATAAGCTCAAACTGAGCGCTATGTAAGGGGAGACTCAACAGCCTAGTGTACACATCTACTTCTGTGGTCACCAAGTGAACCTTCTCAGTTTGTTGTCAATCAGCTCCTGACAGTGGGACATGGTCTGAAACTGCTGGCCTTATGGGGCAGAGCTGTGGTAGTTAAACAAGCCCTTGATTTTGCTACAGTGGAAAGGAACAATGAGACAGGAATAGTTTTAGTAATAATCTTGGATCGTTTCAGAAGCAGATACTTAATTTCAAAGCTACGCTAAGAGCCCTAAGTTTGAAGCTTCTGCCTGTATATTCTGTAATAGTCTCCTCTATTGGAACTTCATTTCCTAGAGCGAATCAGAAATGGAGGGAAGAAGGCAGAGAAAGGGAGGGAGATGCCGAATGCAGGGTGAGTCCTTACTCCAGAAAATGTGACTCCATCTTCCTTCTGCCAGGGCTTCCCCTGGGCTGGGGCTGGGCTGGGTTTTACTCTCATTCCCTACAACACGCCCGTCCGTAACAAACTTTCCCATGAAGGATGGCCTTTAGCTGTTACATCGACTACTGGAAATAGATTCTTTTCATCACAAGAGACCTAGCTAGAGCCGAGTGGGGACCACCCAGCACCCCCTTGTCACTTGCCTGCACTGAATCAGAATCAAAAGCCCTCTAGACAACCAGACAACGAGCAGGAGGTACACAGGAGGGTTCAGAAATATTTCTGTTCACAATGATTAACTCTCCAACTAGAAACTTGTAATTGCAAAAGCCACCCTAAATCGGTAACTTATAACTTATATATTAGGGCCCATGTGACCTAATAAAGAACATCTTTATCCGAGTATTACAGTTATTTATTGAAGTTGAAAACAGCTCAGAACAACTTCTGTTTTCTATTATACTTCATATAAATTTTATCAGGCTAGCACATGAAGATGCTACATCTTGTTTTATAGTGTGTCCCTGGACAAGGTGCCATGGAATAATAAAAGACAATTTACAGCCAATAGCACACATATTCCAAACATACATACCAAAGATGAGTTTTGGCAGCACTTACAGTAACAATCCCAGAAGAATACATTTATATTTATTTCTTGAAATGCACTGCCTTTGGAAGAAGCTAGCGCCATTTGTTTTATATACTTCTGAGCATGTGTATGTGTCTGGAGTAAGAAGCCCAGAACGTCAGACGGAAAGAAAGGAAGAAGTCTGAGTGAACGCTGGAATAAACAATAGCTGAGCTAGCCAACGCCAAGCTTGACTGATTGTGGTTGCAGACTAATCCCTGTTTCTCTAATCTTAAGGGTAAAGCATTGCTCTCTCATATCCCACAGAAAGATCTTAAAGACTTTAGCAAAGTTTTGGCTTTGGAAGGCTTAAAGACTGTTACGTACTTTATACACAGGAAAAGTTAAACAATAAACAAAAACAAATTCTCAAAAACATCAACTCTAGTATCGCATGAGAACTTGTGGTGACTGTGTGCCCCACTTGCACTTCTCTGCAGGAATTTTACCAACACAAGATAATACTCACAGGGATGCTGTAGCTGTGGGTGAGGGAAAAGACCTGACAGTTCAAAGAAAATGAGCAGCTAGTTGCCGAGTTCCTGTCTCAGATGACTACTATTCAGTGTCACAGTGGAAGGCCCTGTCTGTGGGATTCGCCATCTGATGGCTCCTTGTCACTGGCAGCATGAGGCATGCTGACCTGACGTACTGAGAGAACCACAAAGCCTAGAATTATTTTCAAGGCTAGCATCTAAATCTCAAGCCAATGTGGCATGTTGGAGAATCTTGAGCAGGTGCCTCTTTTCACCAAGATAAGAAAAACTGATTGCCCCCTGGAGGAAGGTGAGCCCCTGATGCAGATCTCTCAGGCAGCATGTCTGCAGCACAGACCTAGATTAAGATCAGCCTTGGCAGGTGCTCGTTAGAGCAAGCACGACAGATTATTTTGCACGGAGCTTGCTGTTGAGTGAAGCACTTCTTAGAGCGGGTATTAAAATTTAATAGAAACTTCAATTTCCCACTTGAAAAATATGGGTATCCCAGCAACCTATGCCAGCTTATTTTACTCCTGTTTCAGATTTTAAAAAAAAATTTTTTTCCGATTCAAATCTGATTCTATTCCAATACAATGCAGTATTATAAGTCTCTTCAGTAGTCATGATGTCAGAAAAAACTCCTCTCAGGGTACACGGAGAACTGTGTAGTGCCCGCTCCTGAGAAAAAGCAGTCTTGTGGGGAGGAAACTGATTGGTGATAGCTATTGTAGGGTGGCTTTGTGGTTTCCAGAGTTTCTCTTGCAGAAGTATAAAAAGAAATCCTTCTGCCCTCAGGCTAAACACATCATTAGGGGGACACCCTGAATGACTACAGGAATCAGCAGGTTACCCTGACGTTGGCTATCATCTATTACTCTTAGAAAACACAGACAAAGAGCTTAACTGGTAAAAGCGTGGCCCTTTCCTTTACTATTTTCACTTGGGAAAAAAAAGAGTTTCCAAAACGAAAGAGGTCTTACCTGGCTCTGCCAACCACCACAGTCTGTGCCCAGGGCTGCATAATCTCTGAGAAAGATCCATAGTCAAAAAATCCACTCAACCACTGGCCTTTCTGGGCTGGGAAGGAAAAGGGGTGGGGGTGGGAAAGAAGTGAGAAGCATAAAGGCAGTTGCCTACCGGCAGCAGCGCACTGGGCTGATGGATTTAAGGTGGGATCTGGGGACTTATTTTGAGGAGTTTGTTGTCTCTAACCATATTATAATAGATGGGAGCATTAAGCAAGCGAGTGTTCATCTGCCTTCAGAAATCATCCCCTATTTCATTTGCTAGTCTGCATAGAGAGAATCATTTATCAGCAAAAGCATCATTTATTGTTAAACGATGGGGTTCAGTTAGCAGAGTTTGCATGCCTTTAAATAAATAGCTTGGCTTTTTTCAAGACACCACGAACATTTGTCAAGAGGCAGCCAAGTCATTAAAGATGTTTTTAAAATGTTTATTTCTATTTTAAAACTTGCCTTACAATTCTGTTTGATTTCAGTGATTTTCTTTTAATGGGAAGATGAAAACCGTAAGCATTAATGATCAGATGAAGAATCAAACTTGGAGGTAAATAATAGATTCTGTCTCTCTGCCAGAAATGCAACGATATATACTCACTTTACTTATGACTGACAAAGTATAATCTTTCTACATGAAGAGCCATGACTACATGCCTTTGACAGAACAAAAACATAATGGTTAAGCTATATACACTAAAAAAAATATACACACTTAATAACATTACTTGCCTTCCTCACTCAGTGCCCTATACTGGCAAGGCATATAACTTCACCACCCTAGTTTAAGACAAAACTTTTGTTCCACAGGCATAAATGTTTGACCAAGTACCCATGAAGGCTTCTGCAAATAACTGTTTCCTCACTTGCCCTCTCAGCTCACAGTTTCTCAGTGATTCTTCTAATTTGAACAAGGCCCTCCACCCCCTAAACCTCAAGTCCAAAACCAATTAAAAGTAGAGATCTGAGCAAGCTAACCTCTGCTGACTTAAATAGGATGGACAGTGTTTTATCAAGACTAAACTTGTAATTACTGTGTTCTACATTCCTTGCCTCTATGGCCCCGGTGTAAAATGTGATCATCCATTTCAAAATTATCTCTCCATCGTGAGCCCAAAGCTGATCGTTTAGATTCTGGTCTCGTGTTGGGCGTCAGTTTGAAGAATATCACGGCACTATCTCCTCTAATAAATGACTTTAACTTTTCACCTAGAAGATATCTGCTTTAACTTATCACGGGGAATCATCTGCTTTCTTTAACGCTTCCACTAAATTAAAATCTGAAGTCACTCGGTTTGGGAGCGAGTGTTAGCTGCACATAGACAGCAGGATGAATTACTAGAGAGTCAATGAAAAAATATTATCCAAAACACCAGGAAACTTAGTTTATCACAAATTTCATTTCACTCTGTGGTTCTTATTAATAATGACCTGGATAGTGCCCACCTACACATGTACTTCTGTTCACCCTACAAAACAAAGGTGCTTCGCTTTTTAAAACAATCTTACCCCAGCTAGACTGGAATGTATAATCCTCCTGCCTCTTCCTCTGAAAGCGCTGGATTAAATGCATATACCACTATGCTTTGCAAGGGCTCGAGTTCTGATAAAGGTTCTGAACCAAATTTCAAGTTTCACCAGGACACTGAAATTTTAACCGGATGCCTAGATCATTTATAATTTTTACTTCGATAATAATTTGGAACTATAGAATTAATTTCCAAATTAGAAAGTTTACTTGTTTCAAAACCCTTGAGAGCTGGCTAGAAGTCTAGCTGGGTGGCAGGATTCTTGCCTGGTGTGCATAAGGCCTCATATGCTGACTAGGGAGGAAGGGGCCATTGGCTATGCTGGCTGGACTTGATGGTCCCACAAGGAAGCCACTCTGACTCAGATGCAGAACTGGAGTGCCACTAAGATGCTTCTCTATGTCTCCCCGGAGAACCCTCACTGAGCTTTGTTCTGAGTTTAGAGGAGACCCACTTAATTCTCAGAAAAGTCCTGGCTTTTAAAAGCCAATCACTATGTCAGGCTTATGGTTCACACCATTATCATGTATACAATAAGAGAAAAGAAAGGTGACTATGGTGATTTTTTTGCTTCTGTAAGAAAAAATAATTTTATTAAGATTAATAAGAAAAGGCATAGAGCAAAAAGGCATGGTTATAAATTTAAACTAACAGAGTTCTCTTGAATTTTCTAGAGTATCTACAGCTTGACATTAAGATGAAGCCCTGGCAACAAAATAACTGCCACAGAATCATGCAAAAATAAGATATTATTTATAAGGACGTGCTCTTACATCGGCTGCTTTGAGTGGCTTCTAGTAAGTCTTCCTTATACACAGGTCTTTTTACTTCAGTAGAATCACAACGACCCTTAAATTTAACAAAATATCTTCTGCAGTTCATTTTTTATTTTGATGTGGGTAGCATTTTGCCCACATGTGTGTCTGTATGCCAGGCATGTATCTGGTGCCCAGGAAGGCCAGAAGAGGACGCTGAGTCCCCTGGAGCTGGAGTTACAGATGGCCGTAGGCTGCCATGTGGTTCCTAAAAGCCAAATCTAGGTCTGGAAGAGTAGCCAGCGGTCTTAACTGCTGAGCAGCCTCTCTAGCCTGTGCAACCCATTCTTTTACACATACACAGTATTTTTTAAATGAATAGTGACAATAAACACGCATTTGGAGAAAGCAGGGATCAGGTGTGATACATAGTTCTTGCCTGGAACCTCAGCACATGGCATATAGAAGCAAAAGGATTTGAGAGGTAAGGGCCAACCTGAGCTACAGAGGCAGTCCCAGGCCAACTTAGGCTACAAAGTGAAACCTTACCTCAACAACAACAACAACATCAACAACAACAACAACAACAACCAAACAACAAAACAAAATAAAACAACAGGCCACTTGGGGCTTTACAAAAGAAGGTTTCTGCAATTACAAGTGTATTAACACATGTAAATTTTTTTTTTGCAATGTGTGAGTGTGAGTGAGGTGTGTGTGTGTGTGTGTGTGTGTGTGTGTGTGTGTGTGTGTGTGTGTGGTGTATGAGGCATGTGAGGCGTCATCACCACTCGGGTGCCACCTACTGGCCTACAACAATAGCACACTAGGCTGGATGTGCCTTCCCTGGGCTGGATCACAGCACACACTACCATGCCCAGCACTGCTACTACTGCTTCCTCCTCCTTCTTCTTCTTGGTTTTTCTCTTTTGGTTTTTCGAGACAAGATTTCTCTGTGTAGCACTGGCTGTTCTGGACTCACTTTGTAGACCAGGCTGGCCTCGAACTCACAGCAATCCACCTGCCTCTGCCTCCCGAGTGCCATCACACCCAGCAACTCAGGACTTCTTAAAAGCATTTCACTGTCACTACTATTGCCAGTACCATACGAAGAACATGGGGGTGGTATTCAACAACAGCCTGCTAGTAAGTGTATAGTTGAATTCTACATTTAAAGTATCTGTCTTCTGCTACCTTTTGGTTTGAGACGCAGTTTAGCTATGTCTCTTCAGTCCATCTCAGGCTGGACTTGGATTACTATGTAGCCCAGGCTGGCCTCATACTAGTACTGGTGATGCTCATGCCTCAGCCTCCCGAGTGCTGCTGAGGCTGCAGGCACCCTCGCCTACAGTTGGCTCAATACCCTTTAGTAATATGCTTTTGTGCTACAGTTGGCTAGTGACCACACAGACTGTGACAGCAAGGATACCTTAATCATATACGTACTTGGGTGAGGTCGGCCTGCCAGCATCCACCGAGGATCATACGGGGCCTTTGTGGGAACAAACTCGATGATTCTATCTATAGGATCCTTGGAATTGAGGAGAGGAACCGAGCTATGCACACTCTGGAGAAAGAGTGGGAGAGAATGGGCACATCAGCCACTCGGCCTCACACCTCAGCTCAGCAACAACAGCTCCAGACAAAGACAGCAGGGCCCGCTGACAGAACTGCACCTGTTGGACCCAATCACCAAGCAGAAGCACCCCAGCTATATGTCAAGCCCCAGGGTGCACGCAGTTCCCAACTTTCACTTAGGAGCCTAACACATGCACTCTGGTGCACTCTGACCTCACCCATCATGCCCTGCTCTCTTAGAAGCAAGCTCCTAGAGGACAAATGGTTACTACAGGCAGGAAATGCAGAGATAAGTTTTGTTGTTTTGTTTTTTTTTTTAAAGATTATTTATTATTATGTATACAGTGCTCTGCCTGCACGTACACCTGTAGGCCAGAAGAGGGCACTGATCACATTATAGATGGTTGTGAGCCACCATGTGGTTGCTGGGAATTGAACTCGGGCCCTTTGGATGGTCAGTGCTCTTAACCTCTGAGCCATCTCTCCAGCCCGAGATAAGGAAGTCTTAATATTTTGGGACTTGAACATATATAAGCCATGAAATAACTGTGGTTGGGAAACAGTGGGTATTAATGAGATCCAAAAGTATTCTGAAGGTAGAAGGTAAGAGACAGCTTCAAGATAAAGAAATCTGCAGGTTTCAGAGAAATTTCTTCAAGCAGGGTACCTCAAACACAAGCTGCCGCAGAGACAGTAGGTAGGAAGACTCACCTGAGGCATGTATGATAGCCAGTGTAGGACTGTGAGCACACCCTCAAAGTCATCACAGACAGTGGAGTGGGTAACCCCGTTGTTGTGCATGATCTGGATGCCCCCAAGCTGATTGTTGGAGGTGTATACTTCCCGACCAAGAACCTAGACAAGTGAAAAGACACTGGTCTCTACAAACATAACGATGTACATTATTTCCCAATTCTTAACTGAAATAGTTGTGTTTTTGGTTTGTTTTGTTGTTTTTCCCACCAGACAACAGCAAACCTATTTTCTGTGGGTTGCTCAGAGAGACTGCCAGGACTTTCTTTTTTCTTTTTAAAGATTTATTTATTTACTTATTTATTTATTATGTATACAGTGTTCTGTCTGTATGTACACCTGTAGGCCAGAAGAGGGCATCATATCATATTACAGATGGTTGTGAACCATCATGTGGTTGCAGGGAATTGAACTCAGGACCTTTGGAAGAGCAGGCCATCTCTCTAGCCCCAGGACTATCTTTCTTAAAAGAAAATTTAGAAAGCAAAAAGACCCTCAATAGTTAACATACACGGTTGTAATGTTAAAACCATCAGGCTCCCTCTCTCTAGAACCAGCACAGACAAGTGCAGAGGACGTTAGCTCTGAGTTCAAACTGTGGTAGGTGGGCTGGGACACTGGGGGCACTGGCTACATTTTCATTTACAGTCTAGCAGAGTTACACACACACACACACACTGAGTCTCTGTTAAAGAGACACTATGAGCTTGGATGCCTTATTTTTCTGAAGGACTAGCTTTCCCCCTGACATATGATTTTTAAAGTGGGCCCACTATCTCCCTTCTCCATCCCCTAAACCAGGAAAATCCCGAAGCAGCTCACGACACACACACAAACCCCCTACACTCCTCTTTGTTGCTAGGTGTGAGTCTGTGATTTATTTCCCAAGCCTGTTTCCCTCTGAGGACTGGAAAGGATTTGGGCCTCACCCTAGTGTCTCTGGAGGACTTTAACTCTTCTTAGGTGGGGGCACTTACAAATGGAAACGACAAAGTTTCCCTTAAAGATGAAAAAAAAAAAAAAAAAAAGGAAAAATATTCTTGGACTTGGAAATTGCAGGGTTTTGTTTCTTCCCTAAGATTGGTTAATAATTTCTTCCAGGGAGGGTGGTTTTCTGACCCAGCAGATGGAAGTCAGGAGGGCTGATCACTGACTATTGCAAACTGCTGAGTGTGCACTAATTGCCAGCCATCTAGGGTAGCCCTGGAGAGAGCTAAACAGTTGTGGAGTGCTCACTGTGTGTTCTCTTCTCTCTTCCCCCTCCTCTCTTCCAAGAAACAACAACATAATTTTTTTTTTTCTTGCTAAGTTTTATCCATTTTCAGCCTCTTGGGAGAACCTAAACAAATTAAGGGCCAACAAACTATGCCTGTATATTTTCAATTGGCCCTTTCTTATTACGGGCTTGGAGAGATTCCCCTGCCTGCTGGGTCAGCCCCCTACATCAAGACCTTCCAAAGGCTGAGCAAGCTGGTGACCAAAATAATAACCTCGCTGCGATCCCGCTGGCCTCGGTTCCATTTAACTTCAGCTAGGAAAGGCATAGGCGAATGTTCTGAAAAGAATATGGAGAGCAAAATTGCTCTCCGATTACTGCTTTCCTTGATAAGGAAGCACAGAGAACAAGTCTTTCCAGACAACCCTAAGCCAAGCAACATGCTGGCAGCTCCTTTGAAGGAGCCGGTGAGCAGGGGGCACCATATCTGACCAGTGGGCTGCCATCCTCCTCTCAGTCTGTCTTTAATCTCAGCCCAGGCGCTGAGGCTCTTTTCTCATTCTCCTGCTGTCTCTTTCCATTTGCCCTCTCCCTGACTGATACACTGATCTCTCGGTCACTCGGCTTTCTGCTCCACTGAGTCCATATTACTAATAACACCTCCGCCACGGCCAGTTTACCTCATGAAGGCAGGAGCACATCATTACAAAATAAACTCATAACTTTGACATTCTAGCAAATACATGCCGTTTGTTATTTTTATGGCTTTAGTCTTTCTAACAGGCAGAGGGCATTACATACCTGTTTCATTTATATCTTTAAGCGTGCGTGCACACACCCTCTTGCACATGCATCAGGAAACAAAACAGAACAACAACAACAAAAAAAAAAACCCCAAACGAATAGAAATTTCCAAAGCAGTCAGTTGACGGGGGACTCTGGTGGAGGCAGAAGGCCCGTCATTCAGGGAGGCCACGCTCTGATCTGACTCTGGTTTTATGGCTGTCATAAAGCCGATGGCCCACAACTGGTCCTTCTGGGACAGACTGCTTCTCTGCTAGAAGTCATTCAGTGTGATCAGCAGTATTTTTAATTATTAAAATAAAATTGGAAAGGAGAAATGAAATAAAAAGGAGACACCGTGCTGACCCTGAATATCTGATATTCACAATTTATGCCAGGAGCCAGATGCTCCCTGCTACATAGGAAAGGGGTGTTCTCTGTTTAGAAACATTATTTTTGGTCCCATTTCTTGATCATGTCTAACCACGAGAACATTGTACAGTTACAAAACTGCCAAATGAACCAATGAAGAACCAAGCTCAGACAAAGGGAGCACGATGACTAATAACACGTTAGCTAGCTACGCACCATCTTACGTGTCTACACCCTCTTTTCAGTGAGTTGAGAGGGGTGCCCAGCACCAGGCTGTCCAGAGAGGTTCTACTACTTCTCATTCTATACTAATTGTTATTTTGAACCCAGCTCAGCATTTTCACAGAAGGAGCAGAGTCAGTAGCTCTGCCCGTCTGTCTTCTCGATCAAGTTGTGCTGCTCTGGAGATGTCTGGGAAAGCATTTCTTTTCATCTGGGTTCCAAAGAACCCCCAGGGCTCTCCTCAACTGAAAGCATTATTTCTGTGCTAACAAATGCTAACCACCTGAGAAGACTCATTGAACTGTCCGATTGATTAATTAATTA
The DNA here is from genome assembly GCF_964271855.1 of Acomys minous. NCBI lineage: Eukaryota > Metazoa > Chordata > Mammalia > Rodentia > Muridae > Acomys > Acomys minous. The sequence goes on along the minus strand of NC_140493.1, from coordinate 77,115,820 downwards.
ATTTTTCAAGACAGGGTTTCTCTGTGTAACGGCCCTGGCTGTCTGGGAACTCACTCTGTAGACCAGGCTGGCCTCAAACTCACAAAGATCCACCTGCCTCTGCCTTCTGAGTGCTGGGATTAAAGGTGTGCGCCACCACTGCCTAGCTTCATTTGGTTTGTTAATGAAAGAGAAATCACAGGATAGAGCCCAAAGAGCCCTTTCTGACCAACGTTAGCTTGGAAGATGGGGGGTGGGGTAGAGATGGAAACAGAAATGAAGCCAACTTCCTTAACTGCAAACAGGCAGCAATATCACTGTCACGCAACTACAAGAGAAAACAGTACCCAGGGCTACCTTCAGCTGCCTGTAGGTTTGGAGTATGTGCCACTGAGATGAAGGGCTCACGTTACAGCTCCGGATTTATGGGGTCATTGCAGACTCAAGTGATTTTAATGATTTTAGAATATGTCACTGCAAAAGCTCCAACCAAGGCAGCAGAATCTGGGCTAGGCCAGGTTCTAGTCTGCCCAACTCTGAAGGAACTGTGCAGGACAGCAACACAAGTCCGAGCTGGCAACGAGAGAGGTAAAAAGCACCCACAAAGAGTCACTGCTTTTCTCACTATGCTGGCCTACCAAGCCTTGAGAGAAAGCTGTGCTGGGGGTCAACAGCCCTCACCATCCTCATCTTTTCATCAGGTAGGTGGGCTTCATCTGTCGCTCATTTAAACCTTGACAGAGGCATTTCTGTATCAGTCAAATTCCTTGCAGGGTTCTGGTGCTTGAATCATTCTCCTCACATTTTCTACTACATGATACAAACTTCTAATTTATTTGCCTGACAAGCATCTATCGTCATTTAAACACAAGAGACAGTCAAAGGGGCACTCCTGAGGCCACCTGTGCTCTCTGGCCCTAAGTGGTCAAAGCAGCTCTACGAAGTAACAAGAGAAGGACCATGCCAGAGTCTGCTGCTTAGGATACCCAGGCCACAGACCTAAGGGACTAAACCTGAAAGGAAAGTTCTTTACCCGGTCTCTATACTTAAGAGAACGCTCCACTTACTGTAGTTGGCAGACCTAAGAGTTAAAGAAGCTCATGAAAGCCAGTGATTAGTAGAGATGCAATTGTTAAAGGTTTCGCCAAAGGTGCTTTAGAGTCTGCAGAGACGCCTAAGAGGTAGACTTGAATGCAGCCATACACACGAAGGCCGCTGCTGCTGCTGCCGCTGCCGCTGCTTATCCAGAGACACTGCAGACAGCTCGGGTTTACCACAGCTGACAGGCAATGAAAACAGTCTAACATACTGCCTGCTCTCACCCTTAAATCCCTTTTTGGAGATCAAGATAAACACATTCTTCCTTTCCCCAGTGCTCCAGACGTTTGATGGAAGGGGCAGAGCACTGTGAGGGTTCGTGCAAATGAAATCACTGTGTAATACTGAATGAGTGCAGTATTTACTTGTCAGGGTATTTGTCAGCACAGGTATTGAGATTTCCAAGTTTCAAAGATGAAACTTGGTTCAATTTCTAAAATATTGCTTTTATCCTGATATACATATTTTGTTTGGAACCTTTAGAGTTATATGTAAATATTTGCCATCATGTGATAAGACAGAAAATAATAATGGCGCATATTGATCATGGCAAAAAGGAAAATCTGCACCTTTCTTCCTTTTTAACAATCCTTGGAAAATCAGGGCATCTACTATTTTAGGAAGCAGGGAGCACAAAATTCCTCTGACTGTGAGAATCAGGCTACACAAGCAGAGACCTCGCTGCAATCCTCTCGTGGTATTTCCATTCTCCAGACGGTAAATTTACTGAGCAATCATCATCACTGGATGTCATGCATGATTCTAGGTATTAAAGTCACTCTGGGATGCTATTGATAAAGGATTGGAGAGGGCAGAAAGACATGAATAAAAGTAGATGGGAATAAGGGAAAAGTGGAAAATAGGGACAAAAGAGAGGGAGGATGAAATAGAAGAAAGGGGCAGCGAGTGCTGCTAGCATCCTCCTTGACCTGAGGGAACTACATTTTTAAAAGCTGACAAGTAAAAGATCTCCAATTAACAATTCCAAGAGCTGCTGCACATACTACTGTGTAAATGTTTCTCCAGGAATATATCCAAGGGTGAGGGGAATTAAATTTCTTGGGAGCCAGGGACAACACCTCTGTGACCAAGAATATTTGGATGCTACCAAATATATAGCTACAGGGTTATATTTCTTTCTATACTTTGCTGTCCCTGCTGGCACTGGTAAACTGGAGAGCTAGCTGGCAGCTGGTAGATTTGGCTTGGGGGCAGAGAGAGGAAGCTCAGTGACACACACTGGCAGGGAGAGGGGCTGACTGAGCCATAGCTAGAGTCAAGATAATACCCTTGCGAGACTCAAAGACTCTCAATAAGACACAAATTCTGATGTGATCAAGTTTGCTGAAGAGTAATCTTGAGCAAAGAGATTGTTGCTACCAGTGGTGGGAAAAGACTTTGGCTTTGTTTCCAATGTATTTAAAACTAGTGTTTTGCTATGTATGTAGCTCAAGCTGGCCTACAGCTGACCATCTTGTCCTGGCCTCCTAGGGCAGGTGTATGCTTTCAGCCCCTGACAGGGCAGTACTTAGCTAGCCACAAGGACACTGAGATACAGACCAGAAAGAGCACTGCAAGACTTGTGCTTGTTGACTCACCAGCAGGAGGACGATAAGGGTTTGCAGGTGGAGTGGATACGGGCCAGGGACTCATTTTCAACGTAAGGACTAGAGAAGACCCATAGGTGGTTTCCCTGTCATTTGTGAGAGAAAATGCACAGGCTTCTGGATAAAGAGCTGCCTGCCAAAAGAAATCACTCATCCCAGGGATCCATCAGCTAACTACTCATTTAGCTAGAGACATGAAAGTACTGACAATAAATCAGTTCCAAATACGGAAATACTTAGCATTTTAAATAAAATCTGGTTTAGGGCCAGGTGTGGTGACTCATGCCTGTGACCCCAGCACTGGGAACTGGAGGCAGGAGACTCAGGAGTTCACGGTCAGCTTCCACTGTGTGAGACCCCGTCTCAAAAGAGAACCAGGGGGATGGGAAAGTCTGGGTTATTGAGGGATAATTCACATGTAACAGAAGCATCCAATTTATAGTGTAAAATTCACGGGCACTGACAAACACATATAGTTACAACCAGTACCACAATAGAGACACAGGAACACTTCCATCATGAGGCTCCCCTGTGCCCTCTGCCATGCCTGACAGCCACTGAGCTCCTCCCTGCTCTGACTGCTCTGCCTTTTATAAGATGGCATATAAAGAGATCCACAGATTAGGCGGCATTTCGGAGCCTAGCTTCTTCCGGTTATCATAGTAAATGCATCCTATTCATTCATACAGTCCAAGCGTACGCAGTTCCTTTTCACAGCCGAGTGCCACAACTCATTCATCTGTTTGTCAGTGGGTAGACGTCTAGGTTGTTGTCAGTTTGGGGAGAGATTAGGAAGAAAGCTGCTACCAACATTTGGATACGGGATGGTATGGTAAATGTATAGCTAACTGAACTTAATAAAAAAAGAAAGAAAAGAAACAAAAGTAAAAACCACAAATTTTAAGGTAATTATACCATTTCTGCATTTCTTTCAATAAAGGACAGAGTTCTAGGTATCCCAATCTTCACCCAGTATTTGGAATCTGTCAATTAAACATTCAAAAAAATATTTGATTTCTTTTGTAGGGCTGGGGAATGTAGCTCAGTTTTAGAGCACTTACCAGGCGTGCATCTGGCTGAGGGCTTCATTCCCATCACCATAAACAAACAACAAAGAGCTGCATCATTGAGGTGAAAAGATGTAATGCTGTGAAGTTGTGGTTTTAATTTCCCTAATAAGCAATGACAAGCAGAATCGCATGCACTTATTTTCTATTCGTAGACGTCTTTTATGGAGAGTCTACTCAAATTTCTTGCCCATATATTTAACTAATGGGCTGTTTTCTTATTGAGTTCTGAGAATTCTTTATATATTTGATTCTAAATAGACTGGTACTTGAGGCAGATGGTGGAAGCGCACAGTGGCCAGATTATCAGTTTAGTACTTGCTAGAGTTATATTGGACAGCAGCATTGATTTTTTCCTGGTATACCGTGGTATGTGTGGGTAAGAGGACAATCTGTGGGATCTGGGGGTGGAAGCCCATTCCTTACTTGGCAGCAAGTGCCCTTACTTCCTGAGCCACCCCTCTAGCCCTCCTTAAAAATTCTTTACATGATGCCAGGCATGGTGGCACACACGCCTTTAATCCCAGCACTTGGGAGGTAGAGGTAGGCAGATCTCTGTGAATTCGAGGCCAGCCTGGAACAAACAGAGTTCTAGGACAGCCAAGGCTATTACACAGAGAAACCCTGTCTCCAAAAACCAAAAACCAAAACCAAAACAAAAAACAAAAACAAAACAAAACAAAAAAAAAAAAGAATCTCTACATGGGCCATGGGCTAGTATTAAACCAGTAACTCTAGTCATATATTATCAGGGTTGCTCTACTGAACTGTATAAACCTGCTTTATTGATTGAGAACAGATACTTCTTTATCAATGAGATAGAAAATAAAGATACTCAAAAGTTGATTATGTGTTAAAACAGCCTTAGCTCAAGATATTTGTGTCTTACACTATTAGTTAAACTGTAGTATATTCTTTTCCTTAATAACACTGCTTTCTCAAATTTTCAGATATGCATACTATTTTAAAGGACTTAAATCCTAGGCACTGATCTGTTGTTAAAATTAGGAATTGGTCAAGACTCAAGCACAGGAACACGGAGCCCAGGCATGGTAATCTGGAGTTTAATCTAAAAAGCTCAGGCTTGTCTCATGATTCAATACTCCTGTCTGTGCACACGAGCTGATTAGACTGTGGTGATGGCCATTCTGAAGGAGAGGGGACATAGCTAGATTTGGGTCCATGCACAGGGGACATTGCCTAGAGTGATGAACAGCCAGGAGTCAGGTTTCTAAACAGTCTAGAGCCCTGAGTCTTTATCATATTCACACAGCAGTATGTGCACAGCGAGGGCTCAGGTCTATCTTCCTCAGAAAAGACGGGAGTGCTCGCATTTCTAATCTAGCAACATGTGCAGTTCTTGCACTTTTAATTTATGGGTGTTGGGGGGCCCTCTGACTTGGGAACATATTGGCTTGGTCTAATGCTTGGAGATTATTAAACTTGGAGCTGTGCACCACTATCAGGTGTACAGATCTTTTATTTAGAAGATATGGTGCTCTAAATGCACAAAGAGCTCCCTGTCACCTTCGCATTAAAGCCCCTAGTGCCTGGTAAATGGAATTATATAGCTGTCATCTCCTTTCCCCAAAGTTTTAAGAGTACAATGGGCTCATTTTTTCACACTCCATCCCAGCTTCAGAACTAAGAGACCTACTTTGTATTGATTTAAGGTCCCAGAAATAAATAAACCTGCTTCACCGCTGTGATTCACAACAAATTCATGATACACTATTGCATGATATATTTCAAGCTCTGGCTCCAGCTCTCTTTTTCCTCTGGTGAGTGATGGGGGAGGTGGGAGGTAGCAGGGAGCTGCAAAGCTGACAGCCTGATGGTTATTGGAGATGGCTGCGGACTGCAAATCCAAGAGGAGACACTATTGGAGGAGTACAGGGTTTTTAACTGGGAGGCAAGCGTGAGAAGCTAATTTACTTGATTTCCAAGCTGGGGCTGTGGGAGAAGAAAGGTTGAAGAGAGAGGAGAGGGCTGACAGGGTAGTAAGCTTCAAGTGAAGAACCATCTGAAAAAGATCTATGAACATATATAGAAAGAGTGAAGAAAACCCACCGAACAATGGTGTAACGAATGCATGGCTGGAAAGTGAAGGAGCGGAGGACACGGTTCTGCCTAAGGGACCCAGCCCACAGACCTCAGCTTGAGTCAGCTTGAGTTCAGGAGGCATGCTTTCCTAGCAGCAGGAAGTGAAGAGACCCTGCGAGCCAAAGAATATGTGAAGTAGAGACACGCTTCTTCATTTAACACTCAAAAGACACACCGGACTCTTGGAGGTTGAAGTGACAATCCTGGAGACGGGGCAGGGATACATCCGAGCACCACATACATAAGGTGATGTAGAGACTGCGTACTCACACGAAGGCAGCACAGTCTAGCAGGTTAGCTTTTGTTTGTGCACCCTCAAGGCTCTGAATGCCTCAGACTATGACACCTTTACTGATTCTTCCAGACCTTGGACTCAAAAGAGTTTTTAGCAAAGCAGAAGATAAGTGAGCCCCAAAACTTCTGCATGACACTGCAGGAGATGCCGAAGTCTCTGCAGCACAATTTACTTTTAACTGTTATCTCTGTTCTCTATGTCTCTCTCTCTGTCTCTCCCTCTCTCTAGGGTCCCACCATGTAGCCCTGGCTGTCCGGGAGTTCACTACGTACACCCAGCTGGTCTCAAACTGGCTTCTTCTGGGATTAAAGGCATGAACTGCTATGTCCATCAAGATAAAATTTAAATCACGATGCTACTCTCACTAACATGTAAGAATTTTACATAACATTATATGTAATTTCATTATTACATACTGCAATATATAGTATCTTTCTTTTTAAATTTTTTGTTTTTTGAGACATGGTTCCTCTCTGTAGCCTTGGCTGTCTTGGACTTGCTTTGTAGACCAGGCTGGCCTCGAACTCACAGTGATCCACCTGCCTCTGCCTCCGGAGTGCTGGGATTAAAGGCATGGGCCACCACGTCCAGCTTGTAGTATCTTTTTAAAATTCCACTCTCCTAACCTGTTCTCTTTCTGTTCTAGCCTAACATAGTTCCCTACTTCCAGAACAATGCATTTCTTCCTAGTATCAGAATACTAGCGATTAAAAGGAACTTAAGCGCTCTTCTGGTCTTCCATTTGAAGGTAAGCAATATATTATATGTTTCCCATTTTATACAAAGGACTAAAGTTCAAAGTTGCTTGCAAAAGGGGGACTGAGCAAAAAAAATTTTATAAATGTTTTGTGTGTTGGTTAGTTTGTGCCAAATTGACACAAACTACAGTCTCCTGGGAAAAGGTAACTTCAATTGAAGAAGTGCCTCCTTCAAATTGGTCTGTGGGGATGTGCGTGGGTGGCTGGGGGAAGATTTTCTTGATTTATGATTGATGTGTGAGCACCCAGCCAACGGTGGCCAGTGGCACCCCTGGACAGGTGGTACTGCAGTGTTTTAAGAGAGCAGACTGAGCAAGCCATGAGGAACAAGCCAGTCAATAGCTTTCCTTCCATAGTTCTGCCTCTGCTTCTGCTTGAGTTCCTGACTGACCTCCCTCAGTGATGGACTGTGATCAGGACGTGGAAGCCAAATAACCCTTCTCCCCAGGTAACCACTTACCACAGACACAGAAAGCAAGCTGGATTTCTACTATGTAGGCCAGTGTGATCATTCCTGTGTCTATAGTCAACGCCTCAAACCATTCACCTAGAAGCTCTGCATTAGAACTTGTCAGTTCTCCCAAGTCCTTAGTATTGAGGCCACTGGAGACACCTGAGGCTCTCTGAGATGGTCAAAGGCAACTTCTGTAATGGAAATCTGACTGGCGATTCCACTCTGCAGTATCTCCAAGCCAGGACGCAGGACTAGGCTGCTCTAGATCACTAAGGCTTGCTAACAGAATCAGAAATACTTGATACAGTTTTCTATAAACCCGAGGAACATCAAGGGAAAATCAAAACAGCTTTCTGAAGGGGACCAGATTTACCAACATTTTGTCTATGTGAAGAAGATGAGCTTGAAAATTAAGAGGATCTGGCCACTACAATAGCCTCTGAGAATTCATTCACAGCATCAATGCAAAGCTTACTTAGACAACATGTTAAAACAACCTCTTTACAAAGTAAAGAGATCCCATTTGGTACTATGGGAATATAGGAACTTTCTATTGTAAAAATAGGTAGTGAGGGACTTTTAAAAATGCCAATTCATAGACTGATGCTTAAAGTGATTAGAGTTATTGTATAAACAGTCCTTGGGGACTCTTAGAGACAGATGACTGACACATATACTACCCTACCATGACGGAACACGGTGGCTCTCACATTAATGGTGTTCCAAAGTGAGTTAGTGCTCTTTAGGTAACATCTACTGGGAACATCAATATGAGAATGCGCTACTTCAGTGAGGAAAGCCATCTAACTTCTTTTTCCAAAGAATCTTTGCCTCCAGAGAGTCAGATAGTACAAGGAATGTTGTGTTTATATTTATTTTTCAGGGACTGGATATTGGACTGTTATTAGTACACACCTGGAATGTATTTTAGAGAGGACTACAACAGCACTAGTAGTTTCCTATATTAACTCATCAAATCCCACAAAATCCTTGGTATGTTACTATTATAATGGCCTCTCATTATAATACGGGTACAGGTGGGAGTATGGGGTGTTAAGAAATTGCTCAAGGTTATAATTTGTATGTGGTAGCGCTAGAACCTACTTATGGCCTGGCTTTACAGTGTATGTTGTTAACCTCTTTCTGTCAAAGTGACAATGCTGCCCATCCCACAGTGATAGGTAAGGAATATTTCCCTCCCTTCTTGAACCTGCAAACTCTCATACACTCTGTATGACAGCATCATGAGTGAGCATGGAAACTGTACAGAACAGGTCTCTGGTTCCACAAACAAGTCTCCTTCGAATGAACGCTAGTACTATGTTCAGGAGTCAGATGTGACAACACACATTTCATGTTGCACAGCTACATGTGCATGGTAATGAAGGTAAACTTGAGAGGGACATGACTTTTTTGGACTAAGTCTCAAAAGCAAGATTAAGGCTAAAGAGATGGCTCAGCGATACTGTTCGTCCAGAGGGCTTGAGTTCAATTCCCAGGGTCCACATCAGGCAGCTTTAGGAGAACCTGATGCCTCTGGCTGCCACAAGTATCTGCACACACAAGTACACTCCTGCCACAAACATACACATAATTAAAAAATAAAAATGAATCCTAAAAAAAAGTAGCAAGAGTAGCAGAATTAGGCCCTGGAGGACTTAGAGCTTTCAGCCACATGTATTATATGAGTACTTTTTTCTTGGTAGATTCAGTGCAAAGAGTGGCCTAACTTTAATAAAAGGAAAGAGATTATGGGATTTCTTTCTTTTTCTTTCTTTCTTTCTTTCTTTCTTTCTTTCTTTCTTTCTTTCTTTCTTTCTTTCTTTCCCCTAAAAGAGAAGTACAATCTCTTTATAAAAAAAAAATTACCACAAGGAAGCCACATAGAACCTTTGGAGTAATCCATTCCCTGCTTCCCTCCCCCGCCCGGCCCCTGCCCCCATCACAGCCATTAGTAGAAGCCTTACCTCCACAGGCAACTGCTGTCCAGAGCATACCTATAAACTACAAATTCCGATCGCTGTCTAAAGATCGGGCGTTCATCAAGTCTGGGGCTGAGAGATAGCAGGCTGTGGTCTATATCAGTGTTCCCTTACCACAGAGGTCCCCCTAGCCCAGCTGCCACTGGACACTACGTTAAACATGAGAAAGAGAAACTGAGAGGTGCTCGGAGATGGGAAATATTTTTGTTACTGCAAATGTCCAAAAGGTACCCTAACTCAGTTTATAGCTGCAAACCATCACAGCTCCCTCAGGGTCTATCTTGCCAACACTTCAAGTACACAATTGCTACCTCTGCCACACCAGCACGAGTCCCTTCACACCAGGTAATCAGTCTTACCCACCACGTTGACCCTACCACCCCGAGGACTTAGCCACCTGCAGCCTAGCGTTCCTGAAGCTATGCCTACTGTAACCTTGAGAGACATGAAAAAGCAAATCCCTGTGAACATCTCTTTATGTCACCACTCTCAACACTCTCTTGTGGCCACTAAGCAGAGCCCTGAGCCCTTCTGTGACGAAACCTAAGTTCTTTTTCTAACTACTCCAGTCTGTCTGGACCTGACTCCACTAGTCTGACTCTCAAACACGACCTGGAAAGAGACTCTTGATTTTGAGTTTCAGATGTCATGTGGGCTACCTCTGATCACCAGCTCACTGGCTTCAAGTGTCAAATCTGTATCACAACAGTCAAATCAAGAGACCATCACTCTCCTCAACTTGGCAATATTCTAATACTTTACAATTAACTGCAGGCAGCAAAACAAGGCATGCGTGGAAGGAACACAAATACTCTGATCACAAGAGGAAAAGGATAAAAATACTAATGTGAAAAATATCTTTTGGTTTCAAAACAAAACATACAGTGCTGGAGAATAAAATGTACAGAAAACTGGCCAAAATTGGAAGGAGGAGGACAAGGAGGATGAAGAGGAAACAATGGCAATACTTTTATTTACTATGCAGGTTACTATAGAAGGGAGAGACGGAAGAAGACGAAATCTCTTAAGTAAGATGCTTTGGAAGGAAAAGGCAGGAAGGTGTATACTGAAAACAATCCACCAACAAACACTGTGTGTGCAGAGGTGGAATGCAGCCAGGAAAGCCCGACACACACGTGCAGTGTTGTAAGTTGGAAACTGTTTGTTCCAAAGCTTATCTTTTAAAGGAACAAACAGTTTATTTTACGTGTTGCTGCATTACATACGTCAGATATGTGGCATGTCAACTCTTCCTCTCCCAATATCCCATGGTAAGTTAAATCAGTGATGGGGTGGCACAGGAGGGGGCGAGAAGGCTTGGTAAAAAATCCGGGAGAAAAGTTTTTAAAAAATCTCTGCCTCAGCAAAAGTTTTCATTAAAATTTTAGACAAATGATCCCTGTGTCCTTCTCTCCTGCTGCCTGGGGCTCCATGCTATTTCTATGCAAATAACAACCTCGTGGTTTATATCTTATTATTTCCACCGGAGCTGCAGCGACATGACCTGAGACGTGTAAGAGGTGGGATGGGGAGGGGGGGGAGAGTGGAAAGGAGAGAGAGACAGAGAAAGGCAGAAAGGGAGAGAGAGATGGAGTATGTGTTCACTCAAGTGTGAAAAAATATTGTCAGTAGTGAGCGTCAAGAACAAAAAAAAATTGCAGGGATAACGTGTTTATTTCAGTTCCCTACCCCCACCCACCCCCACCCCTTGCAAACAGGCACCTTTTAAAATTCATTGGGCATCAGGCGATCATGCACAATCCATCTGCTTTCACTTTATCATTTGCATTTCATGCCTCCTGGCTTTTGATGTGCTGATACTTTGATGCAGTCAGGAGACTCGCATTATCATTATTTCAATTTTCAAAGGGGTCAACGGGATCAGCACTTGCACACACAAAATCTTTTTTCTCCTATAACCTCTGTGCACCCCTTTCTTACTCTTCACCCCAATGTTTAACATAAAGGATAAAGACTCCAAAAGGTGAGTGTCAGATGTTTACAGTCTAAAACTATATATAAGCCTGTATATACCGCCTACATTTCCACTCTATACATACAGTGAATGAGCAAAATGGTCAGGGCTTAAAATGAAGCTGCATAGTACTTCAAACACACAAAGACTTTCTCTCACATGGATACTCAGGGAGGAATCTACAAGCAAGACATAGAAACAAAGAGAGATCAGCTCACATAGAAAGATGTACACTAGGCACAGCCCTGGAGTGAGATAGAAAGAAGTGTGCAGAGAGCGGGTGAACAGAGACCAGGAAGAGTAAGCGTGTATGTAAGATGACAGCATTCAGGAGGGAGCCAGAGGCAGCAATCTGAGCTGGAGCTCTCTGATAGCTTTCCTTTTTAATCCTGATAAGCGAAGGGGCTGAGAGGACATTCTTAATGAATTTGCATGAAATTGGGTGTCTTCCAGTAACAAGACTTTGTACTTAGGCGGCGCAGACATGAAGACAGTAAAGCAGGTGGAGCAGGATTAGGTAACCTCGACAAACAACACCCCCCTCCTTGTTCCTTCTGGGAACAAGCATTGTTGAGCTACAACAGAGCCTCCCCTCGGTAACCGGGCTTTTCTCTACCAAGCAGCACTGTAGGCTAGGGAAGAGCTGAATACTGAATTTGATCAGAATAGATTTTTAAAAGGAAACCTCTACTGTTTTCTTCTGGGCATAAATGAAATTCAACTAACAAGATGCTGGCAAACTCTTCAAAAAAGAAGACCTTTGCTGTTCAGCAATCTTGTGTGTAACATACCAGCGGCAGAGGTGGGGGTGGGGAGCACTATTGTAAACATACACACTTCAGAAACATACTCTGTCCACATATGAAAACATCACGGAAATACAGGGGTATTTATCACTTTAAATTTCTATCCTCATAGAAAACAGTGTCTGAAACTCTTAATGTTAATCAGAATCTTATTCTTAGAAAATATCCAAAGGAGTAACTTAAAAACATTAAGACTCTCAGCAATTTCTCTCATTGAAAAATCTTCAGTGCTGGCAGTTCTTCACTTTCATTTCCAGGCTGGTCTAGTCTACCTTGCCTTAGAGAGAAAAGCAAATCCAAAGGATACAGTGCATAGGAAGACAGGGAACAAGCTCCACATCAAACAATGCCTGTGATTTCTGATATCCCCTCAAGCTAATTAGACAATGAAATTATTAACTTTTTCTACATGGGATGATAGGATTGGTCAGCCAGTCCCTATTCTTTCATTTAAAAAGCAAACCCTAAAAAGAAATTTAGAAGTACTTCCACGATACAAGTGTTCATTTTCAAAGGTATAGAGATTTCCCAAAACAGCAAAATTATACATCCTCAGCACCTCGACCAGTATTTAATCCACACTGCAAAACCAAGTGTCATAAACACAGCATCCAGCGTAACTTGGCGTGTGTATCACTCTACATGCTCAGTCACCAAGCCATGTAAGGGAGATCCAGGAGAGCCCACACTTTGTGCCAAGTACCCAGGTGCTTTTCTTTAACTTCACAAAATCAAGGTGCAAATGAATACTTCCCTTTGACAGACAACAAAGCCGAAGAGCTAAAGGGTTATGTAACTTGTACAGTGGAAGCCAACTAATCTCAAACTATCCCATTAGACACATCTACTCAGGAGAGAACACAAAGGGCTGATGCCTAAAGGGGGCAGTGTGTCCGAGGGAGGGAGGGCTGCATTGCCGTGGTTAACCTCACACTTATGAGCAGTAATCTCACCCCACACACACTTTTAGAACCTTAGATGGATTATCTTTGTCTGAAAGAGAAGATACACGTCTGTGTCATTCCTCCCCCCAACAATCCATCCACATAACCCCAGGCATTTTACCACTCATTATTTACCGAACGCTTCCACTATACAGGTATTCGTTTTCAGAAGTGTATTTAGAAATTTCTCACAACACTGAAATTGTATATCCTCAGCCCTTTGACCAGTATTAAATATACATTGTAGAGTAAAAACAGAACCCGACAGCTCCCTACATGAGACCAGATCTCCACACATGTGACAGGCTGGGACAAAACACAAGCATTCAGTTCGTAGTCTTTCTAGAAAGAGACTAGAGTATGACCTCTTTGGAACAGAGGTTCATATAATTTGTTCACTAATATACATATATTTTATATATAAATACACATACACGCAAGACTTAAAATCATGCCTGGTATACACACAGTAGTTACTTAAAATATTTGTTGAATGAAATGAATGAATGAATAAATAAAATGGTAAGCAAGTCAATGGCAAACACACTGAGGAGGAGACACACTGAGGAAGGCATGGGCTGAAGGCTGCCCTCTAGGCAAGACCTTGAATATTTAAAAAATCACACTTTTTAATCATTAAACAATCTCATATATTTGTTCCCAACCCTGGCAACTTACTTTGTTGAGGGCACCAGCTCCTGTCAGAATTAAGTGAGAATTCTCAACCTGGATGGTTCTTTGTCCCAGCCGGACAAGGTAAGCCCCAATACCAATGGCTCGGCATGTAACCTTAAAAAAAGAATAAATTCTGAATGTAACATATTTATGTCCTCTCCCAAGCTGTAAAAGTGAAGGCACAAATGAAATTTATAAAATTAACATGAGCAGAAATAAGTATTACTGTTTATGAAGTTTAATAACAATAGAACCCCTCCCCAATTTCCAGGTCAAATAAGGGACAAAATTCATTGAATAATTTGAGTATTAGACACTCTAGAACTCATGGTCCTATTTATTTGCCCATCTCATAGATGGCTGCCATCCTTACAAGTAGCTAAAGTACTAAGAAGAAATTCAAGCTGTTAAAAACTTTATTTGGCTAGGAGCACACCTTTAATCCCAGCACTCAGGAGGCAGAGGCAGGCAGATCTCTGTGAGTTCAAGACCAGCTTAGTCTACAAAGTGAGGCCAGGACAGCCTAGGCTACATAGAGAAACCATGTCTTGAAAAACCAAACCAACCAAGCAAACAAAAACCCTTGTATTTGGAGAAATAAGAAGTGAAATTAAATGCTGAAATAAGTCTACTTTTAGGAAATTCAGCAATTTATATCATCTTGTCTTGTTATTTTTATATATGATTATGATAAACTTGTAGATATATCATTTTCAGGAAATAATATCACTTAGGGCTAAAGAGGAATGAGGAAGGGTAGAAATACACCCAGCTACACACCCAACATTTCAATAAATCTCATACCTTGTGAGGAATGGAGGGGGTAGCTCTGTCAGAGAGCACTTGCCTAGACAGTGAGAGGCCCTGGGTGCAATCCTCAGCACTGAAAGGAAATTTCATTCTAGAAATATTTACCAGGCTGATGGTGATGATCTCATCATAAGCCAGTGAGGATTCTCCGGCAATCATTCCAGAACCCCGAAGGTTCTCTGCTCCAAGCCCCTCTTCTTTCCCAATAATATCTGTTATCTTGTACCTATCAAATACAGCCATGCCAAATCACAAAGGTTACACACAGTAACAGTAACTCATAAACAGAACAACCACCATTAGAAGACTATTTCGCAATGCTTTAATTCGGTTCATGTTCTTCGTTCCCAAGCGTCTCCATCTTAGCTTGGATCCTACGTTATTTGGGAGTGATATTCTGTAACAGAAACAACAAAACCTACAATTCAGCAGCTAGATTAAAGCTTTGCTGATACAAACACTGGTATGGCCCTGAGGATACTAATAACGTCCGTAAATTCAGGATCTACCTCTAAGATACGGAAGACATGAGGGTTAAAGCAACAAGATAGCATGGCGCAACCCAGATCTTAAAGGCCCACATTTATAAAAAGCAGGACCAACATATATCTATAAAGTAAGTTATAACCAGTAAATAATCTTAGACAGTTTCATATAAGAATAAAAAAGCACAAATAGAAAGGAAATGGAAATTCTCATCCCTTTCCTTTTCAAAGATTAAAGAGGAAAGTTAAAGCCATGCACCCCCCACTTTTATATTGGTAAGGGTCCTTGGCTATGGCTTTCTGAAGGGACTGGTGTGATGTATGCAGAAGTGAAACGCTGACCAAGTTACCCGGAAAGCATCCTGTGGGTCCTAGTGGGAGTCATTCATCTGTCTTCCCAGCAGGAGATTAGGAGAGACAACTGACAATGTGAAACAGGAGATGGGAACAGAGCTAATAAAAGGAAGGATCCGCAGCACCGCACACGCACATGCCTGAATGTACACGCACACACATATATGGAAGCAGAGATGGACATATATGACTTACTATTCCTAGCACAGGGCAGGAATTGTGTTTAACTTTCATGAGCTGAAATAATATAAATAAGCACTCCATAACAGCTCTTAAAACTACCCCACCCTTGTATTTTTCTGCTCCTTTCTGTCCAACCCTTGATCAACTCCATTTCTTTGTCTTAGTTGTGGTAAGTGACTGTATCTCTGCTTCTCAGATTGCTCTAGCTTTCTATTTTCAGCCTCTCCCAATATCAATTCATTTCCAATTCTTTTTCCCTATATACCTGGACTTCAGATTCTAGAGTTACATTACAAATGAGCTAATCTTCCTTTAGAAAGAGACATGAAGAAGCTGGCAAAACTCCACTATACCCACACCATGTTTCAAGGCATCCCAAGGTACCACAGTGAACCCCTAGGGACATTGCAGTATATTTTTAGAAAAACACTATGACATGTGGTATCTGACAGACCCCATGTAAACGATTAGCTTTAGGAAGTTCACAGCTTAACAGAACACAGAATGTTGCCAAAAGAAATGTAGCACTATCTTTATAAAGCCAGGGTTTTGCAGTGTCTGTGGAACAAATGTACGCTTGGAACCAAGGAAGAACAAGAAATGACGGTGGCTATATACTACGTGACTCCAAGGTCTGAAGAGTCTGCAGACAGTTATCACACCCTTGCTGAGTTACTGTAGTTATTTAAGAATTAGCTGGGCACTAGTCTCAGAGGTTGGAGGTAAAGGGATGAGGGCCAAGAGCTCAACACCATCCCTAGCTGCACAGTAACCTCAAGGCTAGCCTGCGGACATGAGACTCCCTATGACCTTACCCAGAAAAACAATAATGAAGTGCTTTTTCCAATTCACATGCATTACTTTATTCAAGTAATCATTTAGGGTGCTATTTGTATTCAACTACTTAAATTAAAAAAAAATCCCATTAGCTTAGGAGTACTGTGAAAAAAATATTACTGACATATTAAAGGTGCCACGAGCTGGGTGCTGGTGCACACCTTTAATCCCAGCACTTGGGAGGCAGAGGAAGGTGGATCTGAGTTTGAGGTCAGCCTAGTCTACAGAGTGAATTTCACAACAGCCAGGGATACACAAAGATATCCTGTCTTGAAAACCTACCACCACCATCACCAACAACAAAAGGTGCCATTAACTATGGAAGTCTGAGACCCCATGGCATAACTTTTATGAAGAAAACTATAAAACATCAAAAAAATTATACTTCAATAAATAGAAAACCATGTCCTGTTTCTTTTTAGGGAAATTAAATAGAAGGATGTCAGAGCCTTATAAATTAATATATAAAACCAATACAATCAAAATTAAAGTCATTATAGAACTTTTTGATAATGATCAAAACATGTGCAAGGCAATGGGCTTATTCTCCAGCACCACAAACCAAAAAACTAACAAAAAACACCAAACGAGTTAATTACAACTTGGGGGAGAAAAAAAAAAAATAACATGAAAAGTATGTCCCTGAGCAATAGTTAGAACAGTGTGGCAATGGCTAAGAATTAAGAATCAGTCAATAGATAGTACCAGAGCACCCATATTCTAGAAAATATGCAGAAGAGGACTACCAAATGTTCAGCCTCACAGGTAATCAAAAATGCAAGATAAAATAACAGTTGCTATTTTGTTTTTTGAGATAAGGTTTCTCTGTGTAGTCCTGGCTGTCCTGGAACTCTCTCTGTAGACCAGGCTGGCCTCGAAATCACAGAGACCCACTTGCTTCTGCCTCTGAGTGCTGGGATTAAAAGTGTGCACCACAACCCCTTGGCTAACAGTTGCTATTTTAAAGATAATACACATTATTACTAGATATATATTTACTGTTTTAAACAGCAACCAGTGATACAGTCACAACAGAAGAATCAGTGGTATCACACTTGCTAACTGGAGATGCAGATCATGGAAAGGCAATTTGAAAAAAAAATTTAAAAGCTTTAATATGGACTTTCTGATATGTAATCATCTAGAAATCAACCCAAAGGTTATCAGATACCTCGTGCTTCGACACTCCCTCTAAGCCCTCAAGAATGAAATCATTTCCGCAATTCATGTGCTGCATTATTTTATCTTACTGACGAAGCTGTTAAGAGAGAAACACTTGAAGCTGCTGCATTTAACTACTTAAGCAGAAACATTAGTGTATATTTTAACTTATGGATATGGGGGGGGGGACTGGCGTATTAAGGGTGCCAGGAACAAAGAAAGCTTGAGAGCTTAATAAGGGACAGTCCTAAAAGTGTCTGTAAAGGAATATTCCACTTAGAGGTGTACCAGTGAAAAGCTGGAAATAGCCTGTATGTTCAAAGATAGTATATTCATTAAGATGAAATATCACGCAACTATTAAACTTCATGTTTATTTTTGAAGGAAGATTAGCTTTATATGTAATGTAACTCTAATCTGAATATAAGAAATTGTCCTAAAATAAATTGTAGTTCAAAGGATAAGTTTAAAAGAAACTCTTATCTACTATAATCCCAATTACATTTGTAAAAAATAATGAATATAGACAAGACAGTAAGAATAACATAAATTAATAATTGTGGCTTCAGGGTAGGCCTGTGGCTAGTGTTGTACTTTTTCTTCAGAATTATTTACATATTTCATTGTTTCTCAAATGAGTAAATAATATAAACACTACCTAAAAGCCCCCATCAATACCAGGGCATTTCAGCTAGATGTCTGGATTATGCAACAGAGCTTTTCAAGGCTGTATGAGCACAAAGTAAGGTTAAATTCTCTTTCCTTATTCATCTGACATATAAATACCCACCTGGATTCTCCTTCATCCTCCACATGCTCACAGTGGACAGAATTTAGAGCACTGACTCTCTTATAATCCTGGGGTGTCAGATATAAATACTTGTATCCCTGCAAAGCACAAATAGTTTTAACTCATTATCTGCCATTATAACACACCCAAGACAAAGTCAAACATAGGTAATGAAGATTGCTCCAAAGCTAGCTTTAAACTGATAAGTTATTTGAGTTACTGTCTAACAAAATATTAGCATAGGCAGTTTGAAAGATGGACATATCTATATCTTAGTCACTGATTGTCTGACCCTGAAACAATATATCTGATAGTTTCTAGGTATGTTCCATTCATTTCATTTTCAATAGGGCTAAAGGGCCATTTAGTGACACTAACATTAAATATATCAACATGGGATTCAGGAATTATATGAATTATTGTTCTTTACTCAAATCCATATAATCAAAATAAAGGGGATAAAGTATAAATAAGAGGATCACAAATCTGAGAATTAATATTGAAATCTGAGGGTAAGCAGTAAAAAGTGTGAGTATAGAATTTATACTTTGGGTTTTTTCAATAAATAAGTTCTATTTCTATTAAAAAGCTGCATTAATACTTAATGATTTATTTGCATGCATACACATAAAAACTTACAGTTAAGGCAGAGTACAATGTTATACATGTTTAACATGCTGTATGTATTTACAAATTAGCAGGTTTTTGTACACTGAGATGTGGTGCAACCATCATGACTAATTCTAAGTACTTCCATTACCCAAAAAAGAAACACAAACTTGAGAGTAGTTATTATGGATTTGTAAAAAAATTATTAGGTATATAGTGTTCTGCCTGCATGTACACCTGCAGGCCAGAAGAGGGCACCAGGTTTCATCATGGATGGTTTGTGAGCCACCATGTGGTTGCTGGGAATTGAACTCAGGACCTCTGGAATAGCAGTCAGCGCTCTTAACCTCTGAGCCATCTCTCCAGTCTATTACGGATTTTCATATACTTTACCGATGCATTTTAATGAACTACAATTTAAATTAACTAAAATTCATCAACATGGATTTTGTTATAAACGTTGTCTTTTGAGCATTGTCTTGTTATGTTTCCCAGGCTGGCCTTAGCATTCAGAAGAGCTGGGATCACAGGCTTCAGCAGCCGTCCCTCACTTTCATCACTATAATCTGATGAGTTCTGATAAATGTGTATACTTGTGCAAGCACCACCACAATCAGAACAAGGAACATCTTTATTATACCTTGAAATAATCTTTTATATAAAGACTTGAGAGGCAGAAACCGAGAGAGAGGAGGCACAAAGGTAGATAGAAAGCCAAGTGAAGTATTTAAAAGATAAAGCAGAGACCGATGGTATCAAATGCTGCTGAATCATCAAATAGCTACTGAGAGAAGGACTGAGAAGTCAAGGTTGAATTTGCACCAACCTCGGGTGACCCTGACAAAAGTGACTCCCAACTAGAACGGCTCAGGCGCAAGCTTCACAGACGGGGCTCGAGACGGTGGGCAGAGAGCCTGGGGACAGCTAGGGCAGACAGCTCTTTGAAGAAGTTTAGCTCTAATGAGGATGGATAGGCATGAGTTACCTGAGGGATATGTGTCTGTATGTCAGGGTGTAGTTCCAGGAGAGAGGGGGAAAGGAGATGAGCCCAGCAAAGGAGGAGTGTTGATCTTTAAATTGGTCAGAAGGGAGAAGAGCACGGTATGAACGGAGGGTTGGTTTTGGGAAGGGCACACAGGAGTGAGGTGAGGGGAGTGGGGCACAAGCTGGCGCTGTTTGCTTGGTTCTCTTGTCTCACAGTACTAGGCATGAACTCATAGAGGAAGCAAGTCTTCTGTTTCTGTTCTGGAGCATCTTGGGAAGCACATATTGATACTGAGTAGGAATGAAGGCAGGGGAAGAGCGTGGTGAGGACCTCAGGGGAGAGGAGATGTGAAACCATCATCCAAGTGTTTGGTAAGCTCAGATCTAGAAAGTAAGGCCAGAGTCCTCCTGTAGTCAGTTTTGCAGGTACACACGTGGAGAAGGTGGAATGAGTTAGCTTTTAAAACGTTTTACTTCTTGCCGGGCATGGTGGCGCATGCCTGTAATCCCAGCACTCGGGAGGCAGAGGCAGGTGGATCGCTCCGAGTTCGAGGCCAGTCTGGTCTACAAAGTGAGTCTAGGACAGCCAAGGCTACACAGAGAAACCCTGTCTTGAAAAAACAAAAACAAACAACCCCCCCAAAAGGTATTACTTTCCTCTCCCTTTCTCTCTTTTTCAAGACAGGGTCTCTCTGTGTAGCCTTGGCTGTCCTGGACTCACTTTGTAGACCAGGCTGGCCTTAAACTCACAGATTCGCCTGCCTTTGCTTCCCTAAAGGTACAGAGTAAACAGAAGGAGAAGAAACAGCAAAAGGTAACAATTATAGTGCTACTAAGATTAAGATGAACCTTGCAACTTAAAATATGTTAATGGCAGCTGAGCCCAGCAGATCTCTGTAAATTCAAGGACAACTGGGTCTACAAAGTACATGCCAGGCCAGCTAA
Source organism: Acomys minous (assembly GCF_964271855.1). Taxonomy (NCBI): domain Eukaryota; kingdom Metazoa; phylum Chordata; class Mammalia; order Rodentia; family Muridae; genus Acomys; species Acomys minous. The sequence continues at coordinate 77,094,919 of NC_140493.1, read as the reverse complement.
AGCTACATAGAAAGACCTGTCTCAAAAAATAAGTCAGGTGACGGCGGTGAACACCTTTAATCTCAGCACCGAGAAGGCAGAGGCAAGTGTTCACCCAGGAGTTTGAGGCCAGTCTGGTCTACAGAGTGAGTTCCAGGACAGCCAGGGTTACATAGTAAAACCCTGTCTGGAAAACAAAAAGAACAAGACAAAAACAAGAAACAAACAAGAAAGAACAAAACAAAACAATAAAAAACCCCACCAAACAGCTGAATGAAATAAGAGAAATGGAAAAAATAAAGTGGCAGAACCCCAATATTTGTAGGCTTAAAGGATCATTGAACTGAGTACTATAGAGAAACTGAGCACTTAGGCCATATGATGACTTTCTGCCAGTCCAATTCCTGCTCCACTGTAGCTGCTACCAACTTGCCTTGTCAAGTTCAGATGCTCTGAGGACAACAGGATGGAAGAGTATCAAAGAGAGGGGATATTTGAAATTAATATTATAGAGAAACTGAGCAAAGGTAGGACCATTAGAGGAGAGGATCTAAGAGACTGAGTTATGGGAAAGATCACCTAGTAAATACAGCAGTCCCCAAGAATTATCACATGGTTAAGTAGCACTTAGGAAAGCAACAATACACTAGAATAGATGCCAAGTGGGCTGGAGAGGCGGCTCAGGGCTTAGAAGCACTTACTGCTAATTGCTCCTAAAGAGCCCAGGTTCACTGGAGCATGGTGGCGCATGCCTTTAATCCCAGCACTCAGGAGGCAGAGGCAGGCAGATCTCTGTGAGTTCAAGGCCAGCCTGATCTATAAAAGTAAGTCTAGGAGAGCCAGGGCTACACAGAGAAACCCTGTCTCGAAAAAACAAAAAACAAACAAAAGAGCTCACGTTCCATTCTTAGCACCTACATGGCAGCTCATGAGTGGCTGTGACTCCAGTTCCAGAGGCTCCAAAATCCTCTTTTCTTGGCCACAGATTCACGGTTCACACACACACACATACACACACACACACACACACTACATAAACTCAGGTGCACACACATACACATATAAATAAATTTGGGGGCTGGAGAGATGAGTCAGAGACTAAGAGTGTGTTCTGCTCTTGAAAGAAACCAGAGTTCAGTTCCCAGCATCAGTGTTGGGCAGCTCACAACTACCTGTAACTCCAGCTCTTAAGGAAGAGAGTTTGGTGGTTTTGTTTTTAAATTACATTTTATTTTGTGTAGTATATGATGGGAGTGGTTGTGCATGTGGAGGTCAGAGAACTTGTGATAACTAGCTCTCTCCTTCACCATGTGGATCCTAGGGATTGAACTCAGGGCTCCAGGTTTGGCAGCATACACCTGACCTTTGGTTATCTCACTGGGCCCTGAGGTGTTTTGTTTGTTTGTTTTTTTTCTGTAATTTTGTAAATGTTCCTTTAAAAGTTAAACCTCTTCCTTTCTTCCTCTCATATACACATGACCCCATTACCATGCGTAAACACAGAGTTTGAGGTATTAGCTCTTTGTGGTCCATACCTTGTAGGGATCCTCAGGATCTACCCAGGCCACGTGGAACATATGACGGATTTCTTCAGCCAGTCCAATTCTAGCTCCACTGTTGGCTGCCACATAGATGCGTGGGATGCCTTCAGCCCTGGCAAGTTCAGAAGCTCTGAGAAACAGCAAATCCTCCTGAGGCCCAAAGGACCCAATCCGATATGTAATGTCATTACCAATGACAATGATATCTCGGCCATCTGGATACTCAGGGCTTTTGAGACTCATTTTCCAAGCCACCATGCCAATCTACAAAGACAGAAACAAACGAATACAGCTTCTTACATGGATTTACTTTCCAGGTTTCTTGAAGTAAGATACTGGATTTGGATACATCCTTCAGAAGACATGCATTGTGAAAGAACCAAGCTCTCTCTTAGAAAACAGAGAAATATTCTAGGACACTGCTTCGCATTTTTACTGTGCATTCCAAAGTTGTCTCAATTCTTTGATGGATTTATTTAAACATAATGGAAAGACTCTGAATCTAAACGCTCGCAGGAGTACGTGTTGAAGAATGCTATGGCAGTGGGCATAAGTGCAGAATGTCCGCTTTACTGAACTACATACTCAGGCACTATTTTCAGCTTTAGTGAGATTTGTTTCAAGAAACCTTTAGCACATAAGGAACAGAAAGAGCATCACCTCTCACAGACTGTCCAACTTTTGTGATCTGAGGCCCTTTTATTGTTCTCTATGAAAGGCAGAAAGATTCTTCACTGGCTCGGTCCAGGTATTTTTCCATTTCTGCAAGGATTTACTACCATTCAGCTCTGTATCTTTGGGAGCAACTCTTGCTGCTTTCTTCCAGCTCCAGAAAACCAAGGGATGCACAGAGCTAATCTCCTGATGCACTATGATGTATGTAAATCTCTGCTCTCTGCTCGGTGGCATCTGACCAGCCACACAAACAAGTGATACAGACTGGGAAGATGGAGGTGACATGTCTCTTCTCAAACTCTCACAGCTCTCTCCTTTTTAATCTCCTTCTATATGAGAGCTACTCAATCCTACTTGTTTATTTGCTAGTCCCATTTCTTTCCTATTCACTTACACTTCAGTTACAGCTGCAGTTTTTCATGTCTGCCTGTCTGTTTCCCATATACCTGGATAAGTAATGCTTTCCATTCTTTTCCTCTCTCTTTTTCCTGTCTCCTCTTTCCCTCTCTGCCCCCACCACTCATGCCCAAACACAAAGCCTACCAGATGAGCATTTCTGGTCCTGCCTAATGGAGCCCAGCCACATCTGCAGCCTTGGTGCCTCATCCCCAGGCTGCTGCATATCACCTCATTGGGGAGCTGGCCATCAAGAAGGGCCATTAACAGATGTAAATAGCGGCATCCCCGGAAAGCCACATGCATCACCCAGACTCAACCCGGGCCGGTGATCATAAGCTCTGAGTACACATTCCTCAATCCAATTGCACATCCACTGTAATCAGACTGGTTGAAGCTTTCTACACAGCAATTTGTGATTCTCTGCATTAAGAAATATATGTATGAAACACCCACTGATAAATATAAGCTATTTAATATATCATACCATTGGCCAAATACAAAATGGGTGTAATATAGGAGAAAAATTCCAGTCACTTTATGAGATACAGTATTAACTCTATCAGCTCATTAAAGGCAAATAAGGGGAAAGAAGCCTGAACGCAGCACAGAAAACACCAAATATCAGTATAATCTTGATTTAAAAATAATAATAGAAATTTTAAAATCTAGTTAATATAATGCATGTGTGGTGAGAAAATTTTTTTTCCTGCATTCTCAGGTGCTGTTTTAGCTAAACCACTCATTTCTTTTTCAGAAAAGAAAAGCTATTCCCTGCCTACCTTCTTGTAAGTGTATTTGTAGTTAGGAAGATTGGGTTTTACACCAAATTTTATGCTATATTAACCTTAGCCACCTAGGCCAGTTTAAATACAAGCCCTGTAGAATCTACTTCAGCATTTGTGCGCTAATATAAACACTGTGACTGTGGCACTGGGGAGGCAGAGAATACTCTTTCCTTATTATCTAGGGACTCTCGTGTCACTTGGGCAGTCAGTTCAGCAACTGGCTAGGTCATTATGCTTGCAAAATTGACTTCTAATTAGGTGTCAACACAGCAGCACCAAGAACAGTTTTTTCCTTCTTCAGTTTTTAAGGCAGATCATGCTATATAGCTTCAGATGACCTGGAACTTGTTATGTAGTCCGAGCTGGCCTTGAACTCACAATCATCCTGCCTCAGCCTCCTGTGTGTTGGGATTATAAGCACACAACACCACAATCTTACACATTATTCATTTTTCTATCAATGTCTTTCCTCGATTGGTCCCTACTCTATACTTCCAACATTAAAAGTGCCAAAATAGAATTGAGAGTGCTACACCAGTCTCAGTACAGTAAGGATCCTTACAAGAAAATACTCAGTTTTGAGTTAGCACAATGAACACGTGAGGGAAGCATCTGTGGTTCAATTAACATTAAAATTTGGATTTCATTGCTAATCAAACAGTAGGGTATATAAGGGTAAACATAGGCTTTGGAGTCAACCAAACTTAGATCTAAATTGAGGATCTATCATTTATTAGCTTAGTGACCCTGGTATATATTTAACCTTATTGAACTTCAATGTCCCTACATGGAAGATAAAGAAAGCCGAGTTTGATGAACTACTGGAAGCAGGACTCTATATTATATCCAACGCACATAACTTACCCTTTTCTTTCCTCTGAACCAATCTGAATCCTACCTATTTCAAAGTTTCATTCAAACTCCATTTCCTCATTAATGCTTTCCCCATCCTAAAGGGACTCCTATACTCTTAGAGCTCACTATGTAGCACAGGGTTGGCCTTAAACTCCTAGCAATTCTCCCATCTCAGCACCTTGAATGCTAAGATTGCATGCATTTGCCAACACTCACAAAACAGTCATTTCACTGAAACGAACAAGCACAAACAAACAATACTAGTTAGAAATACTTGGAAAACTGTCAACACTGTGGGCTAAAACACTGATCATGATCAATATCTAAAGCTTATAAATTGAGAGTCCTATTAAGCGAACCTACAAGGTAAGAATAACAGCTTTTATCAAATGCATACCTACTATATGCTGCATTGCACTCTAAGCTGACAAACATTTACAGTGATTAAGAACTTGAGTGAGTGAGGATGTTAGATGTCTTGGTCCAAATGTCAGTTTCATACTAGCTGTAAAACCTTGTACACAACCACCTTTGACAAACCCACTTTCTCCAACTATAAGAAGAAGACTTTTCTTGAAGGATTGTTGTGAAGAGCATTTTAAGGAATACAGAGCCTGTACATAAATGCTCTCAAAGAAGCTGTTATCATAACACACGGGTAGCTAACTATTACTGTCAAAAGGAAACGGGGGTACAAAGTAACTTTCGGGAGGGTGATTTGAGGGGATTTAACCCATGCTCCACATGTACAAGACACACACTCTACCACTGAGCTATATCCTCAGCCCACTAGCTTATTTTTATAGCTAGAGTGAATTATTTATTTTTTTAAGGTAAGGCTCACAGAAAAAGAAATGCTGTTTCTTTACTAGAGAAATTATAGAAGTATATTTCAGAATATTATTATTGTCTTTAGCTGAACACAATAGGGATGATGAATATTAATTATGGCACAAACATAAATGTCACTAACCCCTAACTGCAATGTGGCTTCATGGATTGGATCCTGGAATAGAAAAAGGATATTATTAGAAAAGACTAGTGAAGTTTACAACAAACTTGTTTATTTTTAGAAAACTAACAATGGTAATTTCTTCATTTTGATACTGTGGTTATATGATATTAATACAAGGGGACGTGAAGAATACAGTTTAGTGGTAGAATGCATGCTGCAGTGCAAGCACACACACACTCAAACAAGGATACATATGTGTAGGGAAGCTTCAAGAAAGCAGAAAACTCCCTATATATTTCTGTTACTTTTCTGAGTCTGCAATTGTTTTAAAATAGAACAAACCTGTAATTCCAGCATTTTGAAGGCAGAGGCAGGAGGATTGCACACCTGAATTTTCAGACTAGCCTGGGCTTCTGCCATTCCTACTGCACTCTCTGTACTGTACTGAACAACTGTTTTCTTACACACACACACACACACACACACCTTTTGAAGCAAAGTAAATAACTGGGTCACTGTTAGTATTCTGAATAGCATTATAATCACGTAACTGATAAATGCATGGTCCTGAGAGTCAAAACATCTAAGGTGTTGACAGATGGAGCAAAAAAGGGAATGGAGATGAAGAATGAAGAAGAACGCTCTCCAGGAATTATGGGTGAAGATGTGTCAAAGAGAAGAGAATGCAGAGTTTGGGTTTGTGTCAGGAAGAGATGTTTAGTCAATTTAACAATTCTTGATTGTTTCTATATTAAAACATTCTTTCAACCTCAAAAGACAAAGTGATGTCTTTGAAGATTATGAATAGCATTTAAAACTATCTATGATGCAGCACACAAGTGGAAAAGGAAACAGGAATACATGCACCATAACTGTAATAGGCAGAACAGTACAGTGGTTAAGGATAGCCTCTGAAGCCAGACTCTTAGAAACTGAGTGTGCTGGTGCACGCCTGTAATCCCAGCACTTGGGAAACAAGAAGACTGAGTTACACTGCAGGATTCTGTGTCAGATGTGGTGGTGCAGACCTGTAAGCCCAGCCCTCAGCAGGACGAGGGAGGAGGAGGGGGATGGCTTTAAGTTCTAGGCAAGTCAGGGTTATAAAGCAAGAGCCCATCTCAAAACAAACAGAAAGAACTATCTTAGGCTGTTGGGGCTATCATTTGATTTTAAAAGAGAAGTGCTGTGGTAGAATGTAAACACATGTATACACAGGTTTATACAATATTAATATCTCTACCTGAGAAGTAACTGCTTCTCACTGTTTTTCTGGTCTGATGGTTAAATACATATTTATACTTTTAAAGTCAATATTTGTATAATAGACAAGAACAGTGCCTATCAGCTAAATACATATTTAGGACTGTACCACATGTATTACAAACATGTACTAAAATCGAAAGCTTATATTTATACAGAGCCCTTCATCTTGAAGGGGACTAAAGAGCTTACAAACATATGTACATAAAAGGGCGTTAGCACTGATAGGCAGGCAAGGTATCAGTTCCCTACTTCCCTGTGCCGCTTAGCATCCCCATGCAGGAACACACACAGGGTGTCAAGAGACACAGACCTGTAACAGCTGCAAAGGCACTCACACAATAGTCCAGTTGTAACACACAGGTACTGGGAGGACAGCAGATGGAAACCAGCCACTGCTTTCCTCTGGTGCAGAAGCATGGGGCCATTTCCAGCTTTGTGTTTTTAAATTATTCTCTACCAAACTCAACTAATCACTTGATAAAATTGAATTTGATACTGGAAATGGTTTCTGAATGCAAAACACTTCGTCTGATGATTGAACACTAGGTTGAAAAATGCTTCCTCTTGCCCTTGATTTAAAGAGGAGGGTGGGAGTAGTGGGGGGGGGGGTTACAACAGTCAGGAGAAAAGACTCAAAATATTCTAAGAATAGCTTTGTCTCCGAGGATTTGGCCATTACATCAGAAGACAGTATACCCTCCCTTCCCCGTTTAATTAGGACACTGTAAGTTTTTCAGCCCAGTTGCTTTATATATGTGGGTCTACACTATATACACAATGAAGATTTTATCTCAGCAATGCAGTTCTACGGGAATACACAGTGTGCCAATGTGATTAGAAATGTAGCACTGACTGACTTACCCTAAGCCCAGACAGCCTTACACAGCAACAGAACAACCACCAAGGGAAATTTCATCACTGCATCCTCTTTCCCCCCTAATTCTTTTTCCCTCTCAGATTTTATGTAGGTGAAATTTGGGAAAGAAAGAAAGAAAAAGAAAAAGAAAAAGAAAGAAAGAAAGAAAGAAAGAAAGAAAGAAAGAAAGAAACTCCAGACTCCAGGACTGAAAGGCTGCAGAGGGCAACCTGTGGCCTGCTTGTCGGAGTGGGCAGCTTTGTGTCTAGTGAGCGTCCAGGTGGGCTTCCTGGCACTGCCTGCATGAGGCATCCGCCTTCCTGGCCAGAGCCTGTCTGCAGCACTGGCTAGCCAAGTAGTCCTACGAACCTATCTCTGAAAAACATGTCTTCAGTTATTTAGATAGCCACAAGTAAGTTTTAAGATACTGCATTTCAGATATGTATTTTTTTCTCATAATACAATTTCCAGTAAGCAGGTTTCTTAGGCTTACAGTTAGCAATGCAAGCTAATTAATTCTTAAAGTGAAAAGGAGAGGTGGACCAAAAGAGCTATAGTGAATAAGCAGGAGGAGAGCAGAAGTAAGTGTTTATTTTCCTTATGCAAGTCCTGAGGAAGAAAATAATTCTCTGCTCACATTCTCATCCTGGAATAAACATGCTCAAACGAGGGAGGAGGGAATAGGGAGGGAAAAGCAAGCAGAAGAGAACAGTCTTATTTAACTGTTTTTATGTGGGTAAAATGATTTGTGCTGTGGTATTTCCATAAGAAGTGGGGCCATTATTTTCCTGTAGAAACACATTTGGTTTGAAAAGTATCACTGGACAGGACGTGAAAATCAAACCAAATGAATTATTCACAACCTCCGATCAGAGGTGATCATTATTTCTGATGCTCCAAACAGTGATTAGGAGTCTGCCCTGAGATGTCATTTTCTCGCTGAGTAACACCAGCAATAGAGAAAGGCATTATCTATCTATCTATCTATCCATATATGTATTTTTTTCCTCCTGGGAGGACCCTGGTTTAATGTTACTATAACAGATACTAAAAAACATGATAATATTAACATTTATTCTGGTGGTACCCATAAATGCCATTAGTCTGACATACAGTGTCAACACTAATCATGACCCAAAATTAGCACCAAAATTGACATCAACATTAATTGTACTATCATTGTGACTAGAATGCACAAGTGCACACAGGCACTTCCCAAAGATGCTGCTGTTGTCATAAAACTGTAACATTAAGCTCAACAGAAAAATGTGAAGGAAATGCTGAGGGGCAAACATGATAGGGTTTTACTTTTGAGGATGTAAAGGGGCATCTCTCAGCTCTTGCCAGGCTGTGGGAACAGAAGGCAAATCTTTGCTACAGTTGCTTTTCTTCTCTCCACACTTTAAGCTCAGCTGTAGCTGAGCTTCACTTTCTCATAGAGATTTAGGCACAGGCTGGCCAGCGGCTGATATGTTTTGCATATAATAGTTATTGTTTTAATTCTGTGAATGCCAGGAAGATGACTCCTTGCAAGGTTCTAGAGTAGTAACAGAAAGAACCCTAGACCATAACAGCTGGAACTGCATTACAAAGATGAGAAAAACAAGAAAGACCTACAGAGAACAAACTTGAACCTGAGCTTCTTTTTAGGTACTTACATCAAATTGTTACCTTTTGCCCTTTTAAACATATGTATAGAAAATTAAATTAGAAATGATCAAAAGCAACTGCCATAATAAAAATATAACAAAATACAAGAAAATATTAAAAGGTGTTTTAAGCCACAGGCAATGTGATATTCAACTTAATTTACCCTGTTTGTGAAATAAGTCAATTTCCTTTCATACTCTATGATCAGCCAGATAGATCATGTTCCAGTGCCTAACGTGATAGATACCAAGACAACTTTAAAAAAATAATTTATTTTTAAAATTTTATGTGCATTGGTCTTCTAACTGCATATATGGCTGGTTGAGGGTGTCGGATGCCCTGGAACAGGAGTTACAGACAGTTGTAAGCTGCAATGTGGGTGCTGGGAATTGAACCAGGGTCAGCAGCCAGTGCTTTTAACCGATGAGCCATCTTTCCAGCTCCAAGACAATGTTCCTGACAACTGAAAACTTATTATATATATATATATATATATATTAAAGACACATGAACAAAGCTACCTTAGCCCCTGTAAAAGTTGAAATGAAGGTATCACTTTTGTATAAAAAGTTTCAACTATATGAAAACATAACAAAACACTACAGTCTTATTCTGTAGAATGACTGACTGCTGCTTGTGATACTCACATACACGCATGGACCCATAGTAATTTAACATATCCATGTTCAGTAATTTAATTTTTAAAAACATGCAATGGAATACACACATGCCAGTGGTATTTGACAAGTGCAGCACAGGCTTAAGTGACCGGGAAGTTAAGCAAGGAGGCCTGCTGTGGTCCTAGAAGCACTGCCTGTTAGCCACGCACTCAGGACTGATCTCTGGTACACCATGCCTCCCTCGTGGGGGTGTCTGTTGCCTCTAGTTGGAGCTGTAGTATCTTGACATGGGACACCATGCAATATACCCCCAGCCCCAGGAAAATCTTAAAAACGTAGGGTGCATGAAAACTGCTGGCAAGGATTCTTTTAAGGGCCATCTTTTGGACTGAGCTCTATAGAGAACAAGGAAAACTTAACAGCTGTGCTCCAGTGGACAGCGGAGCTTCAGGACTTTCGGTTAATTAAGCTCATTAAACTTTGGTTTGTTAACAGTCAGTCAAAACCAACTGACCAACCTGATGAAAAATTTCCAGTACTGACAAAACCCATTTGGAAGGAATTCTAAGAAAAGCAACACCCCTTCCCCCCAAAAGAACAGTATTAAAAGTTCATCAGAAGTAATGCCATTTGGACAGACTTATTTTTCAAAATTTAATCTCAAACATTTTATGATTGAAGGGATAGAAGATCATTTTAGACAAACGCAAAGAGCCTAATATGGTCATTTAGACTAGGGATAAGATAAATGAGTATAAATTTTAAATAAAACTGTCTTACCATATATCCTATAACATATGTTTCTCTATTCTGATTTTCTTTTTTTGCAAGGCCCTGAGGCTGGAACTGAACCCATGGCTTTGTCCATGTCAGACAAGCACGTTACCACTGATCATCTGCTGTCTTTGGAAGGAATCAGTGTTTTCTTCTTCCTTTTAAAGCCCTTCATAGAAAATAAGGCTTTGTACGCAAATACTAATTATGAGTATTTGTGTATAACTAGTGGTATATGACTCCCTTCTGCTGAAGATTTTAGGAACTTAAAGACACACTCCTGCCTTCAGGCACAGGCTGGTGGTTTTGATTCCTTGGTAAGTTCAGAGCACATGGTCTTCTGCTTTTCTTGTATTTTTGGTTGTGATCCTGCCTCTAAGGGCTGAGCCATCTCTCCAGCCTGGTCTTCTGCTTCCCCTAAGGGCTTTTTCAGAGCTCAACTTCAGCCTAGCATAATTCAAACAAGTTGTTTTTCAACATATCTAACAAGACACCACTGACTTAATTTGAATTTTCATCATTTAAAAAGGCAAACTAACTTCAAAAAATAATAAAGAAAATACAGTAAAATTTATCTAGATAGCTTCATACTCTTGAAGCCATTTTGAGGTTGAGTTAAAATATAATATATATAAACATAGTGTCAAACTAGAAAAATACTTGGGTACCATGTTCAGGTTAAACAAGCAATCCTTTTTGTACTCAGGCCAACAAGCATACAAACACTTTCCAGGCAGTTTTAGACAATAATGGATTCCATGCAAATGTGAGTCCACGGCAAGCCAAGTTACATCAGTTACTTTTCTCATCACTGTCACCAAATACAGAGCTAAAGCAAACTTAAGGGAAGTGTATTTTAGCTCGGGCTTAAGAGAAATTATGCTTTCTTATGGTGGGAAGGCCTGGATACAGGGATGTGACTGGTAACACTGTGTCTCCAGTTAGGAGCAGAGAGCTTCAATGGGAAGTCCCTATTCCATGGGAAATGGGCCACCACATTCAGGGAGGGTCAGTCTGGAAACCTCTCAGATAGGATTGAGTCTGAGACAAAAGTGTGTCTCCTACATGTCTCTGCACCAGTTAGGTTGCCAACGAGGATGAACCAGCCACCAACAATTCTTTGTTAAGCATGGAAAGGACCTGTGGCCTCAAAGCAGCCAGAACGTAGCTACTGATAATTTCTTCTACGATTTTAGGTTCATTTTGGCTCATCGACTTCTTTTTCCTATTACTATATTCTTCTTTCTCTCCCCTCTCTCTACATTGCCCTAGCTCCTCTAGAATTCACTATGTGGACCAGGTTGGCCTTGAACTCGTAAGATCTGCCTGCCTCTGCCTCCCAAGAACTGGGAAACTATCTTTCTTTCTTTCCTTCCTTCCTTCTTTCTTTCTTATTTATTTATTTGTTTGTTTTTGGTTTTTCGAGACAGAGTTTCTCTGTGTAGCCTTGGCTGCCCTGGACTCACAGAGATCCACCTGTCTCTGCCTCCTGAGTGCTGGCATTAAAGGTGTGCCCTACCACCGCCTGGTCCCTAATTTTTTATTTTTAAATGCTCAAATTAAGACTTTCAAAGAATTATAGCTTCAAAGTGAGAAGAACACTCACAACAGTAGGATCTTAGTGGTTAGTGGTTGATGGAGTATTTATCAAATAATTTAAAAAATATTTTTCAATATTGTCTGAAGTATTTTATAATTTTAAAAAAATTCAAGAGGGCTGGTCACGAGGTTCAGTAGGTAAAGGCACTTGCTACTAAGATGGCTGACCTGAGGTTGAGACCTGGGACCCACGTGGTTGAAGAAGAGAAAGAATTCCTACAAGTTGTTGTCTGACCTCCACAAGTGCACCACAGCAAACATGCACAGACACACCCAGATAATAAAGACAGCACACTATAAGCAACTAAATGATAATTAAAGACTGACTTAGGTATGATGTGTAGTTTCGAAGCTGAATTTCTAATATCCACTATCCCCATCACTTCACTTCTGAGAACATAAGGTAAAGAAATGAAGATACCACCCACATGGCAGCTAGCCTTCAAATTTTAATATATATTACTTTATTTCTTATTTGAGCATTTTCTTTTAAAAAACTATGTCCAGGTCATAGAGGTAGGTTCAACACATTTTCAACCAGAGTTAAAATGCCAACAGGAACATTAAAAACAAAAAACAAAAAACCTACCATGCAACCAACAACAAACTAAAAAATAAAAAGGAATGAATGAAACATGTGGGCTTGCCTCACCAAACAGGAGAATTCAAAAAGCTCATCACACTGTTAAAATTGCTGAGAAGGGAAAACCCTGACACCTAGTGCCCGCCTGAAATGCGAAGCCTCGGAGCCACTCGAATTCCCTAGCATGGCAGCGTATGCACAGGGGGCTATTAAGATGCATGAGATGTGGAATATACTTTTCTCCCAGAATAATAAAAAAAACCCTGAAAACAAAATTCTTAGGCCATGCTAGGATTGTGGTCTAATCATTATCACTCCTGTTTGGGGGTCTACATACTATACCTCATTATTATAACTATTCCTAAACACAGTGTTTCCTCATTTTCTGTTTTTTATTATCGCAAGAGTGGTGCAAAGGAATGTTAAAAGCCCATGTTCTAGGGATTGGTTTCTACCTGCACCAAAATAACGGCCTCTTTATCACATTTTTATCATTATAGATTGCTGATAGAGTTCAAATAACTATTAAAAAAAAGAAATAAAATAAAGTAAAGTACTAGTGGACTTATTTCAGAACAAATAAGAAAGCCAGGCCTTTTCTATGTCCAAGCAGTAAAGTTAAGTTGTTCTCGGTCAAGTCTGTTTCAGCCCTTGGCTTGATCTTTGCCTGAGCATTTTAATAACTAGCTTTAGTGCAGAAAGCAGCTCTGCTGGATTGTGAAGAGTTACACAAAATGTTCCCACCTGCAATTATAGCTCCCACCAAATGATCAAAGCAGGTTAGCAAACTGGCAGAGAGATGGAAAACAACTCCTCCAAAACAGAGAAGTAGTAAAGCAGGCTGGATGGATAGTCACATCGCTGTAGCTCTGCCGCACACATTCATCTAGCTACGTATTTACATACAGTGCTCATCACTGCAGCACTGGGGCAGCGAGAAAGGAAATCAGTTTAGTCTCTGTTGCAATCACATTTTCCTCAATTTTCATCTTTACTTGAAACTATTAAGAAAATCCCAGGCAACTCATCTTTAGAGCTATTTTCAAGTAATGTAGTTCATACATTTGGTCCACATCGTTCTGATTTCTACTCTAAATTCATATTAAATGCAATGCCATTCAAACCTGACAATGAGAAAAAGTATTCCATACTTCTCATCAGGAATTAGGTGGCATTTCTTTACTTACATCTTTCTTGATGGGGAAGGGACACCAGGAAAACAGAAAGAAGTAAGCTAATGCAGAGCCAGAAAAGCTCTTTCTCATGCTTTCAGCACAGGCACAAGTGTTCAGAATGCAGGTCACATCTCTGCTGAAATAGCCAATATCTTCCTCAAATGGCAAACAGGTTACCTAAAACTAAATGGAACTGAATTGGTCCAAGTCCTGGTCCTATCACCATTTCACCTATTTACTATCCTAGAGAAAAAGTGGGTAAGACAGGCTGGCCAACAAGGTAACCAATGGTCTGATAAGTGCACATTTTCTGCCTCTGGCTATAGGGAGAAGCATCTCAATTCATGGGAAAACGACGCAGGAATCTCTTGTTTTACCTGCAACCCTTATATCTATGTGCTAGCTTTTAAACCCAGAAACTCCAACACTTCAAGGTAATGCACCATCACCCACGGTGATGACCTGGTAGAGCTGTCCCTGTGGAGAACACCACATTGTGATGATTTAATGTCTGTGTAGCGTCAATGCATTTACATTGAGCCTTGGCTCTCAGAACATTAACAGGTCATTTTTTTATTCCTTTTTAAATAAAACTGTTTCTCAAGGCTCTGCTCTGATGCCCATTCTCTTTGGCAAAGGACAGATTTGCTCCAACTCCGTCAGTATGAGCTCTCTTTGTTCTCCTCACATCATCCTTCAGGTACTGTGTAGAGTGCTAGGCTCATGACAAACTTGTCTCCTTGGCTAAAGAAAATTAAACTGCAGGGTAGAAAGTCAATGTGCCCTGATAAAAGTGGCCTCAGCACAAGAAAATATATCCTACTGACACCTTGTCATCTCTTCCATACAGCTGTCCCTCAGAGTCAAATGCTGAAACTCCATCCTTAGACTGGTCTCTCAAACAACGCAGTCCACTGTATGGGCAAACTATTGGTAGCAGAGTTTGATTCTAATACCTTAACCTCATTCCTGTCCTGCCATGTCCTATAATCTAGCTAAGGTCACTGACCTCACAAGCCATCCTGGGCATCATTTATTGATTGTTCACAAAAGAACATTGCCTCACTCTTCCTGAACTCTTAGGCTCAGAAACAGCAAGCTAACATGCAGGCTCAATCCTACTCAGTCATCTGAAGAAAAGGAAACGAGAACAAAGAAAACATATAACTAAGAAAGGGAAAGAGAGAACAATGTGAAAAGTGATGCAAAGCAATGGCTATATTCACAAATGCTGTTAGCTTTTTAGTTTCAAAATTATTGGGCAAACAAAAACCCTTGCTCACGACTACACACTGCCATTCATGGTAGTAGTCACTCCTTTTGTGCTAAGGTTTGTTAGGTCTTAAAGGGGTTAAAAAAAAAACCTTTAATTTTTTTTTGTTCGTGTGTGTGTGTGTGTGTGTGTGTGTGTGTGTGTGTGTGGTCTTTGGGTACAGAGTTCCGTATAATAAGACTATTTGTATTCATACTGGCAGAGTAAACACTACATGTTCATGCCCAGGCAGCTCTGTGCTTGTAATTTCAGCAAGAACAGAGCTCGGTCCCTCTGGGATTTCACTATTCCCCCAGTCTCCATTCGCCCAAACAGAATGAGAACAGAGAGAAAGCAGAAGAAGAAAGATCATGGCAAGAGGTTTCACACAACACTACAGCTAGCTTTCATGAGGCAAAAAAAGAAAAAAAGAAAAAAAAGAAAAAGAAAAACAAAAAAAGAGAAAAAAGAAAAAATCTCATTTTGTGTTTTAATTACATTAGTTAAAACTGTTTTACTCTCAGCCTCATGTTCACAAGGGCACTTTCTATTCCTCAACAGCTATTCAATGAATCAAAATTGCAGACTAGCACAATGAGGCTTCTCTTTCCTGCTGAGGAGCTTGCAAGCAGAAGCCGTACAGTAGGTACAGAGCTCTGCTTCAACTTCTGTGTTGATGCATATGCATTTACTCTCGGCAACATCTGCCACCTCCACCCCATCTTGCCATTTGTTGAGGCACCAGATTGGAAGAACTCCTGCAACTCTAAGCTCTCCATCTGGTCTGAAGCTTGTCTCCACCCTCACGCTAAATCACCTGTTCTTGTGGCCTATACTATGGTGCGGAAAAGCCATCTACCTTATACACAGAACAAATATTTTTGAAATGGGTATTGGAACTGAGCTTCGTGGCACGTGCCTTTAATCATAGCAGAGACAGAGCTCAAGGCCAGTGTATTCTACATAGTGAGCTCCAGGACAGCCAGAGCTACATAGAGAGATCCTATTTCCAAAGAACCAAAAAGTAATATATAGAACAAAATGGAAAAAATTCACATAGTATCTCCAGTGATCAGCCAGCTAAAACCCAGATAAAGATTATTTTAAGAAATACGTTTAGGTAGGGGTTATATGTGAATCTGCAATAAAAACATCTGTATTTTTAGATGTGTTAATTTTTTTATTATTGCTATAATTGTACCTTAGAAGCATAATCAAAATCTTAAAAATCCTACAGCATGGAGAAGAATATGAAGGGACATTTATGTCATTATTACATGGTACTATATGAGAAAGGATATCAATCTTAGAAAATGTTTTCTGTTTTGTTTTAAGACGGGACTCGCATAGTCCAGGATAACTTGAACTTCTAATTTTCCTACCTCAGCCTCCAAATGTTGGTGTGCAACACAACACCTAGCTAGGAAATATGTTCTTTCTTTTTAAATTTTTTGTTATTATTTTTAATGGGAATAATTTAATAATTTTTATTATTTAAAACAATTTTTAAATTTAAATATATTTGGATCATATTTTTTGTCTCTTTCACGTCTTTCCAGATCTTTTCCCTGGCTTCTCCACCCAAGGTTAAGTTTCAATAACTATCAAAATCAGGCAGGTACGGTGGCACACATCTCTAATTCCAGCACTGAAGGCAGAGCAGGGGGTCTCTGTGAGTTTAAAATCAGCCTAGTCTATGCAGTGAGTTCCAGGTTGCCCATGCACAGTAGTGAGTGAGACCTTGCCTTAGATAGAAAGACAGACAGACAGACAGATAGATAGGTTCTGTGCTTCTTTTCTTTTAAAGTGTTGGCTCTGACTGAGTCCGTTAGGAAGAACTGCTTTATCATCTTCATACTATCACCGGATCCAATAATTAAAGTATAAAAAAACGATACTCAAAAATCTTAAAATTCCAAACTTTCACAGAAATGAATCTATTCTCATATATCCTCAATTATGAACTCACCAGTCTTGGTCCACTTGAATTGTTATTTTCATCTCTACTTTGAAACAAATCCTAGACATTAGACCTTTGATCTATAAAGACACTGCATTAGTATGTAAGCCCATCAGAAAATAATACTCCTTTTTCAAAAAGCAAAATTGTAATACCATTATCATATCTAAAAACTTCACATGAATTTCTTGATTTGGGTCACTCTCTGAGGAAATCTACCAAAAGTGCTGTCCTGACTCTCAACACTTGAGTCTTAGCTCCTACTGTGTAATGACGGCTCTCATGGAAGGCTGGTACCAGTGGACAGAGACAGAAAGGGGGAAGGGCTTATCTACTTGCCTCGTTTCCTCCTGGAAGCCTGTTCATATGAACCAGCTGGCCTTGATCATCCAGTACCAGTTCCGTGTATGTCAGTATGTCGGAAGGCAGAGGCGGTGAGGGAAGGAACGCCTGAGTGGACATGGACTCCCAGAGTTTGATGAGCGACTAATGGAAGAAAGAAGTTTGACTTATCACTGACAATTAACACATCAACATGGATAAAAATCACAGTCAGATGCAGTCACTCTGACTCTGCCTTCTCTTCCAAGAGCTCTATGGACAGTGTGAGCCTTGGACTAAATGCTCCAACCTTCCCTCTCGGCAAGCACACACTTGTAGCCATTTCTGGAGTAGTTTTGGTATGTCAAACATTAGATACCCCAACAAATAAAACTTCTAAATGAGTCTGAAATAGCGGTGGAACATTAACACATACAAAGCCCTAACACCATCTCAGAGAAAAGGTGTTAAATCAACAGTGTCAGCCGATTGTGGTGGCTCATGTCTTAATCTCTGCCTCAGCACATGGGAAGCCAAGACAGCCTCATCTCTAAGTTCTAAGCCAGCCTGGTCTACATACTCTATTATAGCCAGTTATAGGCCATAAAACCAAATAAATAACATCATCTCTTCCTAGAAGCATGTGTGCCTGTGTGTGGGAGGGCAGGGATCCTAGGGAAACCTAGCAATAGACTTTTTAAAATCTTCTTGTACCAGCAGGCAGGATATTCTGCTAGTACAAGCTAACCCAGGGGAAGCAGTGTCAGGTTTGTACTGCTTTTCACAGTGATAGGCCCACACATGGGAATTAGTTAAGATGTGTACAACTATACAGATTAACTATTCTCAAATCTGAGAATCCTGGTATACCTATGCATTTACAAAAACATTCAGAATTTCCATTTCCTACTTCTTACGTAAATAAAACAACGTGCTTATAAAGCAGCAACTGCTTCAGCTCTGTCCTTTCTTGTTTTAAACATCTAAAGCCAAAATGACTCACGTAGCTAGCTATCCCAGCCACGCCCCTCGCTGGTTACAAAACTTAGCACTGATACTCGGAGCTGGAACACCACTTAGCTCTCAGGTTAACAATGCCATAAGATGGTGCTGCGTGAAGGGAGGTGTGTCCTGAGATAGCTTGGTATACATAAATGGTTACATCAAGGTAATGTGTGTGTGTGCATACTACAGATCCACGGACTACGAAACCAGTCTACAAGTAAATATCACATAAAGATTCAAATGTGGTAATAGCGATAGTATTGACTAAGAGACTTGAAAATTTCTACAAAGGTATTTAAAAAGAAAAGAAATCCAGCATTCTGCAATGCTTTGTTTCTTATAGGTTGTATTTTGCTTGTGATACACACCAACACTTTTGATGGGAAAAATCTGTAGCATAGAGAAGGTTCACCATCATGAAGATCGAGGAGTTGATTTTGATACAGGGAAGAGCTTCACAGTGCCATGCTTTTGTCATGCTAGCTTTAATTCAACTATAATAAATCTCCTACAAAAGAAGTTATACCTTAAACTATGTATTGTGGTTATATCCTTTAGTCTATGCTACCAGTATTGACTCCCAGATTAGCTTATGTTAAGGGTTCATCTTGGAAAATAGGAAAATGAAAACTCGAGTTCCAGAGTTCCTCTTTTCTAATGTCTCTAATTTGTGCACAGACTTAATACATGTGTGACTCCTCAAGTGCGTCCCTGTAAACCACGACATGTGGTGTGGGTTTACTCTCTTCTCACCATTCCTGCTGGTAACTCATCAACAGCCACCCTGCCACCTGAGTTACAAGTCACTAAAACCTTTAATGACACAGGAATTATGACAGTGTCACGTTATTTCCCACTCTTGCGGATACCCTTCTCTAGGCAAAGCTGCAACTGCAAACTCAGGGAAACCCTGCTTCCTCAGGACCCCGACCCATCAGCCACCTTTACCTGCCGAAACATCTCTGGGATGTCATATATATACGTTGTTCCCAAGGACTGCGCCTGAAACCTCTTTGATTGAAGAAGGTCTTTGGTCACATATGGAGTATTGATCAACATTCCGTGCAGTGGTCCCTGTTTGTCTCCATATGCCTGAAACATGATCTGTGGTGACAGAATGCACAGAGAGTTCAGAGACTGAAAAGTAAATAGCTGCCTATAGCATTGTTTTCCAAACATGTTACTTCTTGAAAAACAGCTGGGGATTGGAAAAGTGCTAAACAGTGGATACTTGCCACCCGACATGGGAAATTTGGTGCTGCCCTTTCTCTGATGGTTAAAGGACTCTAAAATAGTGATGTCTAGCCAGCCAGATATATTAGACTATGCTTAGTTTTGGATTAGCTGAAATCAAGAAGAAAACCCATGTAAATCTCACATCTTAGAGACAGAGTGGTGGCACTTGCTTTCTGAAGTGACTCAATTCTCAGACACTAAAATATGAAATATGTCAGCTAACTAGACAGAACGTTCTAGCATTTCAGCCAAGCCACAGCTATGTACTAGGAATAATTTTTGTTCTTAGGCCAGATCAAGGCTCTACCCCTTGATCATGCATCAGTCCCCTTGATTAGAAGGTGCTTTCTAAGTATTATTGGTCACACGAAAGCTTCAAATACTTCTACTACAGGTAAATTTCACCCACTTACCTAGTTAACTCTTGTTAGCTCACAGGACATAGCCTATGGTAAAATCACTACTTTCTATTAAAATACATACTAAACTATATATATTTCTCTCTAGTATGCTGTCTCTAGTGAATTCCTGTAATTGCTGGATTGTCACATAGTGAAACCACCACACCAGTTTTTAATCATTTTTAACTCAAATATTTCTAGAAGAGTACTTCATACTCCATATATTTAGCAAGTTTTATTTGCTCATGAATATTTATAAGGGATGCCATTATTTCAATTCAATTAATATTTATTGAGTGCTCAGAGGTTGTATAACACTAAACTAGGCACTTTATGTATGAACACATAAAATATAGATTCCCAACACTCTGAATACAAATGGAAATTGGGATGAAAAGGTATGTGTGTGTCTATATATGAATACATATATATGCATATATATATATATTCACATCTGTTTGAACCTAAAATATAAGCACAAGTATACCATTAATGAAAAGATTCATAGATTTGATATACATGCACAGAACAGAATTAAGTACTGTCCTAAACCTGAAGGTCATCCAGCTCAGTGAATCCTTACCATCATAGCTCAGAGGAATAACAGTGCTCTAAAGACTTGCCAGTCAGGTCTTATTCTGGGCATACATATTGAAGGCCCCAGAGTGGAGGAGCCCCAAGCCCTCTTCTATAGGACCAAGGGGGACAGTTACAATGTGAGAGATAGCAGCAGCGACAACTTGGGAACAAAAGGATTAGTCATACTTTTAATGAATTCCAAGTGTTTTGGGCAAGGGTATAGTATGAGAAAACTAGATTAGGGAAAAAGACTGAACCAGAGTTAGAAAGAGAAATAAGACACCAGGCTTAGGCCTGTGAGACAGCTCAACCAGTAAAGGTACCTGCTGCCCAGCCTGACGACCTGAGTTCAATGCCTGGGACTGAAAAACCTGATTCCTGTGAGCTGTTCTCATCTGATGCATACACACACACACACACACACACACACACACACACACACACACACACACACGAGTGTGCGCACGCGAAATTAAAAATTAGGAACAGCAGGGATCGGAACTGTATTTCCTGCTAAGAGGGGCAAAATCTGTGGGCATAGGGTTTAAAACTCAGTTTTGTCAAGCTCTGGAATGAAGTTAGGTTAGAGATAGTAATGCAACATAACTACACAGTAGGAAAAGGGACTGAAGAAAGCGGTGTGGGTGTACACACTGCTGCTGGAATTTAAAACAGAAACTACTTAATGTTAAAAATGTACTTAATATGAACCAGCAATTAGACACCAATGTATTTACTCAGGAGAAATAAAAATTTATCTCTACAAAGATTTGCAAATAATAGCTGGACATGGTAGTGCACATCTTTAATTTGGGAGGAAAAGGCAGGAGGATCTCTGTGAGTTCAAAGCAAGCCTGGTCTACATAGTGCATTCCAGGATAGCCAGAGCCACATAGTGAGACCATGTCACAAAAACAAAACAAAACAAAAATGAAAGAAAACAAGACAACAACAACAACAACAAAAAGACAAAGATTTGCAAATGAATACACATTAAAAACTTATTCCCAACAATCCAAATTTGAAAATAAATCTCCAACAGTTGAATGGATATCCACACTTTGGTAAATCTAAAAAATGGAATATTGTTCAACAATGAAAAGGAGCATACTCATACTCCATGCAACATAGATGAACCCTAAAGCATTAGGTTAAAGAAAATAAGTAGGATGCAAAATAGCATGAACTGTATGGTTATATTTATATGCATCTTTAGGACAGGCAGAACTCATCTACAGCAACAGAAAGCAGATCAGTGGTTGCCTGAGTCTCTGCCTCTCACTGAAAACAATGAGAGACTTGTGGGGTGACAAGACGTTTTCTATCATGACTATAATGACAGTCTCACAAGCATATACAATTGTCAGATTTAAAGCAAATACAATAAATGAGTCCATTTTGATACATGTAAACTATATAAACCATGTAAAACTGTACACTCAATAAAAGTAACTTTAAACTATTCTCTTTCCTTTGCTTTCCTCACTGGAATTCAATTCATTTAAGTAACAGATTAACTCAAACCTATCCTCCCTACTTAGGACTGCCTGACATTGTTCATTACAACCTCTAGGACAAAGATTATACGAGAAACACAAAACTCAAGCAGTTAACTTTTCTTCTTATTGGCAGCACAAATAAACGATGTAGTAGGGTAAGAGGTTGGTAGTAATGGATCCTAATTGAAGCCTTGAACAACCAGTGACTATGTTAGCTCCATTTTCTCCTATGATGAACATGGTAATTAGTTGGTAGAGGGCATGTTTCACATGTTTGAAAACATGCACAGGTTTTATTTATAGCTCCCACTGAAGGCTACAACTGGGCTTCTCTTGGAGAACCATCTCTGACATACACAGTGGGCCCCCTTAGAGCCTTGCACATATTTTACTTTATAATGGCTCTTATCATATCATAGAAACATCAATTACTCATCTGTCTTTTCCAATTGTGATATACTTTTCTTAAGGAGAAACTACTTTGTATCCATAGATCCTAACACACTGTAAGTAGTCAGTAAATGTGAAATAAGCAAATGAACAAATGACAAACATCTCAATCTCCTCTGATTCACTGAGGAAAGAGGAAGTTCAGCAATGAGTACCACCTAGGCACTGGCACACGGGAACTGGCTGGGGGCTGCACTGTGGTCAGTTCGCACTTCCACCAGTGCTTACGACCCAGCTTCTATGCCACGACCAGGCTCGGCTTCCCCTAAGGCTTTCTACATATGCTGGCCCCCTTCAGGTTGAGGGCAGCTTATTCACTCCTGCTGACGCCTATTAAGTGTTTATTTTGTGCCAGGCACAATACTAAATCTCTGCTGATGGCACCTGTGCCTTTCATGTGCCTGTGTCACCACCAACCAACATCAGGGAAATCTAAGAGCTTTCTAATAAAAGAAATGGAAAAAAAAAGAATAAGAAAGTTATGAAGAAAAATCATATTTATCAAAAACATTAAAATCTCAAGTGGCCCTCTTATTTTACAGAAGAATAGGTCTGCCTTGAAGCTATTGTAGAAGTTAATTAAAAGCATCCCTACCCATGGAAAGCCTTGACTGAAAATGTCCTTAAGGTTGTCCTGAAAAACATCACATGCAGCAAAAATTATTGAGCACTTTTTTCTTGCTCACCCCTGTGCTCTGTGCATGCTGTTCTAATGGCTTGCTTCTTAAAGGATAGACTTCTTCGGTCATCTAACTGAGAATCAAAGAAGAAAATGAAAGGTCACTAAGAAAACTGCCTAAACTAGGATTTAAAAAATCATCTCCAAAAGACAGGCAAAATGTCTTTTCCTATCTTCACTCCTGGATTTAAACGAACACAGGTAAAAGCAAGTGCCACATAATCTCTTCCTGAAATCAAATGCATAAAACAGTCTAAAACCCTGTATATTCCCCCAAGTCCATCCTTTACCAGAAGTACACACTGAGGCCCTAAAAACATATTACCTCCGAAGACATGCCAATATCATAGGAAATGGTCCAAATGTTCAGAAACTAACATGGTAAAGCAAGTTAAAACAGAATGCTCTGTTATCACAGAATCAGCATACTGATTCGTTTTCCACTTCTGCATTCCCAAATTTTCCACCCTGGAAAACAGTTTACAGTTTGCCACGTTGCTCATGTATAGAAGTACAGCACTCTGAACTCAATGAAGGAAAGTGAGTACAAGTGAATGGAATTAGCAGTGTGCAATTATGAAGTAACCACTGCTGGGATCTGTCCCTGATGTGATACTAAGTTGGAGATAAATTCCAATAAGTCTCTTTTCCTCATCTGTCAGTAAAAGGTCAACTGTACTGAGAACAGGAAGAAAAAAAAATCAGACCAGGTTGTCTAGATTACTAAAGTAGCCCAGGAGCCCCTAGAGACAATAAACCACCTGAACTGCAGCTCCCTGTGGGGTTGGTTCACCTGCCTGTTAGTGCTCATCAATATCCAACAAAAGGTTAAGGTTTCCTGACAGGTAGGTTAAGGTTAAGGTTTCCTGACAGGTGTGATCAAGAGGCACAAAGATGTTTTCAAAAGTAAAGGGATAAGCAGTGGGGCTTATGAGCCATTTTCTGTGTTGGACCAAATCAAAGCTTGGAGGAATCCCCTCGACTACAGTACCTGCGCTGTCCTGGAGTCAGTCACCTCCTTATACAGGCTGATGTCCAAGTAGTAGCCAGACTCGTTTGTCAGGAAGAGGCGGATGGGAATTGCTTTTCCAGTTGTTGTCAGGCGAATGTTGATCTTCAGTTCTGCCTGGAGGACGCGCAATTTCCACAGCCGACTTCCATAGCGCATTACCATGCTCCGTACAGATTCCTCAATCTGACACAGATACAATACTTGCTTTGTAACCAGAAGTTGTCTTAAGTTTGCACATCTTTGCAAAGGAACATTGGAAAAGATGCTGGCTTATGGAGCTATGAATCACATTTAGACTTTATAAAGAGAACTCAGCTTTGTTTTCCCTAGACTACTTAGTTTTTATGGTCAATTTGATACGACCCAAAGGCACCTGGGAAGAACTGCCTTGGTTAGATTGTCTTGACAGATGGCCGAGGGTCTAGGCCACCTTAGGCAGCACTACCCCTAGGTGGGTGGGTGGGCCTGGGCTAAACTAAGGATGAGCTGGTGGACAAGCCAGTAAGCAGCCTTCCTGCATGGTGCCTGTGTAGGTTCCCACCTTGACTTCCTGTTCTGATTTCCTTTGATAATGGACTATGATCTGGATGTGGAAGTAGAATTAAAACCTTTCCTTCCCTACATTGCTTTTGGTGGTAGTTTTTGTTGTTGTTGTTGTTGTTGTTTTGTTTTGTTTTGTAAATCACAGCAGCAGAAAGAAACCAGGACACTCTCTATCCTACTCTTACTTGGAACAAGTTAGAAGCAATTTCGTGCTGCTCTGGCATTTCAGTGGTTTTCTTTGACTCACAACCTCCAAATCTGTACAATTCCTTCCCCTTTCCCAATTATATTCATACTCTATATCAAAGATCTGCAATATCTAAAATTAAAAGCCAGGGGATTTAAGAGAAAGCCCCAAATAAGAATAAAATCCCTGGTTAAATAGCTATTAAGTAGCATTTCTATGCATGCTAACTATGTTTCATTGCACTTACAGGACCTTATATCAACACAGCAATTACCACCATGAGCTTTTTTTCCACAAAATTTTATTAAACTTGGTAATGTATGTCTCTTAGTAAATTGCACAAATTAAAGAAAGGCAATTTGTAGGTTGTACCAGAACATTCCCCTCTAAACATTAGAGATCTAAAGTTTGGTCACTGCCAAGTCCAACCTGGACTTATGGAGATGAGATGTTCCCTCATTTCCGTGAAACTGGGTACTGAGACAGTTTGGTACTCCACAAAGTTAGAAGAATTATTTTAACTGGGTATTGCTCAAAGTGACTTTGTAAGTTGGCAGGATGGCGTAGTAGGTAGAGGCACTTGCCACCCAAGTCTGAGAACTTTAATTTGATCCTTGGAGCTCACATGATATAAGGAGAAGACCAAGTCTCATCAACTAGATAAATGTACACGTTTTGTTACTAACATGCTAAAGTATTAATTGTTCCCAACAGGGCTGCAAGGACCCAAGTCATTCTGAAGTCTTTCTAAAACGCTGTCTCAGCTTTTTACAAAGCCTTAAAATGGCCTTCTATGCCTCTATTATGGTTTTCACCCTGCACACATTTGTTCTGTACCATAGGATTTTAACTTAGAATAGGTTTCAAGTAGATAACACCTCTGTTCCCACACTGAGCTTGCTAACCATTCTTATCTTGAGAGGATAAAAGCTAACAATCTGTGTGTGCAGGAAACACCAGCAATCTGTGATTAACAAGACAGAGCATAAGTGCTCAAAGAAGAGTCTGATGTTTAAAAAAAAAAGTTACTCAGAGAGAAAAAGGCCAATCTAGAAATATACAGTGTCCTCATGATGCTATAAGACTTTTGGCTTTGTTGGTGCGGAAATGAAGTTTTGCTGTATTGGTGATAAGAACTGAGACTCACAGAACAGCTTTCTCAGCAGGCACAACTATCCTATCATTAGTCTGGGTTTTGTTGTGCGGTTGTTTGTTTGTTTACACAGTATTCTATGCCCACATGCCAGAAAAGGGCATCAGATCACATTATAGATGGTTGTGAGCCACCATGTGGTTACAGGCCCTTTGGAAGAACAGCCAGTGCTCTTAACCTCTGAGCCATCTCTCTAGCCCCCTAGCCTGGGTTTTGAAGGAAAAAAAGTAGAAAACCTTTTCAGGTCTTGGGCACTAAGTTCAACAGGCAAAAATCCGAATTGGGGACACAGTTCAGATAGCAGAGGGATTGGGTAGCATGCACAAAGCCCTGGATTTGGTCCTCAGTACTGTATGACCCAATACTTGGGAGGGGGAGTGAGGAGGACCAAAAGATAAAGATCATTCTCAGCTTCACAGGGAGGTGAAGGATAGCTTGAGGTACATGTGACAATGTCGTAAAAAAGAAGAAGAAGAAGCAGTATTGTACCCATATAACAATTATAATACAAAGTTTACTTCCAATACTTTTAAAGTGCTATTGCAGACTGTTTAGGATAAGTAAGTTATAAAAGTTAATTGTTAGTTGATCAAATCATGATCATATCAATTACTAGTCTATTTTTATCACAAGAACATGCATCTTAGGTGTAACGTAGATATGACTCAATAGAAAGATAAGGTAGAATAGTTAGATAAGGTCTTCAAAAACCTCAGAGACATACAGAATATGACATTTTAAAATGTTTTTTATTGTTTTAAAGATTAACTGATGCTGGGAGTGGTAGCACATGCCTTTAATGCCAGCACTTGGGAGGCAGAGGCAGGTGGATCACTGTGAGTTTGAGGCCAGCTTGGTCTACAAAGTGAGTCTAGAACAGCCAAGGCTACACAGAGAAACCCTGTCTCAAAAAACAAAACAAAACAAAACAAAGAAAGATTCATTGACAATGAGACAGGTTAATTCCTGGGCAACACCCAGCCTACCTCAAAAAAGATGATGAACATCAAAGAACCTCCTTATGGAGATGGCTTCAAATGTGGCAAACAAGCCACTGGGCAAAATGTCCTCATTTCTACCACAGACAGAATTCTACCTTAAAAAGGGCAAGCTTGGATGTAGGCAGAATTAACAGCCAAACTCTGCCAAGATAGGATAAGCAAGTCCTCAATAGTTCCTACCTTACAAATATGTCTGTCAAATATATTGGGCCAGAAGGCTCAAGATGATGCTCCAACATTATAGAGAGTTTTGAGTGACTGCTCAGGTAGCAAACTGTCTCTGTCGTCTTCTCATTTGGGAAGCTGCTAACCTGGACCCCTGTATACTCAGGTAATTAATTTTATTCTTTCTCAAGTTTCTGATGGGGTTGAAGACCAGATAGGTTAGTTTTACAATTAAGCTTAGTTGTTTAGGGGTTAAGATGTTTTTAGGTCTAGGTAGATGTTTTAAGTTGATAATGATGAGATATGATAGATATTGATTTACATTCAGAATTTTAGATGCACCAAGATAGGAAAGATGTTTCCTTCAAGGCTGTCAAATACAAATAGCCAAAACACTAAGAATGTAACATTTATATAATTCCTGATTGTGTTATGGTTTTTCTTGCTGTAGGTAGTTTATTGCATATGTGTAATAATACAAATGTATATGTAAGATATAAAAATATTTAATAAAAAATAAAAGAAGAAGAAGAAGAAAAATTTCATTTCTACAATGGATAGGAAAGGAAGGCAGATATTGACATTCCTATCCAAATGCACAGCAGAAAGGCAGAAAGGTCAAGAAAAGAGCCACTTGCCCATAGTCCATCTAGGATAAGAGCTAAGTGCAGAACCACCTTCTTTTTGTCTCTTAAATTATACAGAACACAGTTTATAATAGAGCTTTAGGGATGAAAAGAGATACATCACATGAGATTCCTTACAGCCAAGTTCTCTCATTGTGGAGAAATATGGTAGACATTTTGGGACCATGTTGCGTCTAAGCAAGGTCACTCACAGGTAGCATTTAATGCATACAGGTAATAATTTAGACAAAATATCTAACAATAACAAAATTAATTACTTCAGATGATGAATTCTAGGGGATCATTAAAATAGGACCACTACTATGGTAAATATTATAAAACTAATATTAATGGAGGAGTTCTTATTGTAACAAGTAAATAACCATCAAATAAGCAGCATACAGCCTGTGACTTTAAAAATTAAGAAGTCAAACTGCTGACATGAATACCTGCTTCAAAATCCAAGTGAGTCTCAAATATAAATGAGTCTCTTGGCTGGGACTGACAGAGAAACCGAGAAATGTACCTTTGATGGGTCCATGATGACTGTGGGCACGAAGTTGAGGAAGATGTGGTTACAGTCAGTGCGGACATTTGTATTGTTAAAAGCAACTTCCAGTTCATCCATGGCTTCCAGGAGCAGCCGCTCCCCTTCATTTTGGAGATATTCAAAAGAAGCTTCCTACACAGGAAGAAAACCATTGCTTTATTGAAAGCAATAAAGAGGGGCCGGGAAAACGGGTCAGTCGCTAGGAAAGCACAAGGACTTGAGTGTGTATTTCCAGAGCTCCAGCGGGGATTGGAGACACGCGGATCAGAAGGTTCTCAGACCAGCCAGTCTAGCTGAAAATGTACACCCCAGGCTCAGTGAGACATACTGTCTCAAATGAAAAACAAGGCAGAAAGGGATAGAGGTGCGCGCGCGTG